>NC_080544.1:13520505-14120505 GCF_028640845.1 Ahaetulla prasina | reverse complement strand
TTTGCCTGACTCAGAGAATGCCAGAAAGCAGATCCTTTATATAGGCCATGGGGTGTGGCTCCATGACTCAGCACTTATCCAGGCCTGCCCCTCCCTTCCTTTTGGTGACGTCGCCTCTCCATTCTCCGGAAGCGTGGGTCTATCCATTGCATCGTTTCGTCTCCAGCTGTTGGTAATCTCAGCTCGTGGCTGGCTTCAGGCGCACATGCTATCGGAGGGAGGTTTGTTTGTTCGGCCTGTCCGGGCATGGTGCCAGGGCTGGGGGCTGGAGGCATGCCAGGACATTCTTCTGTACTATCAGCATCCGGCAGGAGATAAGAGGGGCCCGGCTGCGGCAGGGGGAGCAGGCGAGACACAACAGATTAGGAGGGACATGACAGCAGTATTCCAGTATTTGAGGGGCTGCCACAAAGAGGAGGGGGTCAATTTATTTTCCAAAGCACCAGAAGGCAGGACAAGAAAATGGAAACTAATCAAGAACCTGGAATTAAGGAGAAACTTCCTAACAGTGGGGAACAATTAACCAGTGGAACAGTTTGCCCTCAGAAGTTGCGGGTGCTCCATCATTGGAAGGTTTCAAGAAGAGATTGAACAGCCATTTGTGCAGAATAGTAGAAGGTCTCCTGCTTGAGCAGAGGGTTGGAGTAGAAGACCTCCAAGGTCCCTTCCAGCTCTATTCTGATTCTGATTATTCTTTGAGGAGGAGGAGAAAGAAGACATTTCAATTTCTCATCCAAGAAGTTTCATCGGTTGTGTTGGTACCTGTCATTCCAGCCTCTCACCAATCACAACGGATGTAGCTTCTTGGATGAGAAGGAAAAGTCAAAAAACAGACCGCTTGCCTTTTGGGGGGGGAAAAAAGGCACCTTTGAGACCACCATGACCTGGATGACTGAGAATCTCCAGAGACATTAAGGAGAACGCACCACTTGGGGGAAAAAAATCAGAAATATTTTCCAGATAAATTCAGCAAATTGGCTCCGATCAGATTCCACCCAGTTCACAGGCATGCAGAAAACAGGCAGACTAGGATCGTGATAATGCAGAGTTTGACCCTTTTCCAGTTCCATAGAAAGATCTACACATACCTGGAAGACCATTGGATCATTCCAAATCAATCCAGTGCAATGACTCTCTACCTGGTCTGCCAACACTTTTTTATAGCGATAGCCCTTAGACTTAAATACCGCTTCATAGTGCTTTTACAGCCCTCTCTAAGCGGTTTACAGAGTCAGCCTCTTGCCCCCAAGAATCTGGGGCCTCATTTTACCCACCTCGGAAGGATGGAAGGCTGAGTCAACCTTGAGCCTGGTGAGGTAGGTAGGTAGGTAGATAGATAGGTAGATAGATGATAGATGGATAGATAGATAGATAGATAGATAGATAGATAGATAGATAGATAGATAGATAGCAATAGACTTATAAATCGCTTCATAGTGCTTTTACTGCCCTCTCTAAGCGGTTTACAGAGTCAGCCTCTTGCCCCCAAGAATCTGGGGCCTCATTTTACCCACCTCGGAAGGATGGAAGGCTGAGTCAACCTTGAGCCTGGTGAGGTAGGTAGGTAGGTAGATAGGTAGGTAGATAGATGATAGATGGATAGATAGATAGATAGATAGATAGATAGATAGATAGATAGATAGATAGATAGATAGATAGCAATAGCACTTAGACTTATAAACCGCTTCATAGTGCTTTTACAGCCCTCTCTAAGCAGTTTACAGAGGCAGCCTCTTGCCCCCAAGAATCTGGGGCCTCATTTTACTGACCTCAAAAGGATGGAAGGCTGAGTCAACCTTGAGCCTGGTGAGGTAGGTAGGTAGGTAGGTAGGTAGGTAGGTAGGTAGGTAGGTAGGTAGGTAGGTAGGTAGGTAGGTAGATAGATAGATAGATAGATAGATAGATAGATAGATAGATAGATAGATAGATAGATAGATAGATAGATAGATAGATAGCAATAGCACTTAGACTTATAAACCGCTTCATAGTGCTTTTACTGCCCACTCTAAGCAGTTAGAGGCAGCCTCTTGCCCCCAAGAATCTGGGGCCTCATTTTACCCACCTCGGAAGGATGGAAGGCTGAGTCAACCTTGAACCTGGTGAGGTAGGTAGGTAGGTAGGTAGGTAGGTAGGTAGGTAGATAGATAGATAGATAGATAGATAGATAGATAGATAGATAGATAGATAGATAGATAGATAGATAGATAGATAGATAGATAGATAGCAATAGCACTTAGACTTATAAACTGCTTCATAGTGCTTTTACAGCCCTCTCTAAGCAGTTTACAGAGGCAGCCTCTTGCCCCCAAGAATCTGGGGCCTCATTTTACTGACCTCAAAAGGATGGAAGGCTGAGTCAACCTTGAGCCTGGTGAGGTAGGTAGGTAGGTAGGTAGGTAGGTAGGTAGGTAGGTAGGTAGGTAGGTAGGTAGGTAGGTAGGTAGATAGATAGATAGATAGATAGATAGATAGATAGATAGATAGATAGATAGATAGATAGATAGATAGATAGATGAATAGATAGATAGCACTTAGACTTATAAACTGCTTCATAGTGCTTTTACAGCCCTCTAAGCAGTTTACAGAGGCAGCCTCTTGCCCCCAAGAATCTGGGGCCTCATTTTACTGACCCCAAAAGGATGGAAGGCTGAGTCAACCTTGAGCCTGGTGAGGTAGGTAGGTAGGTAGGTAGGTAGGTAGGTAGGTAGGTAGGTAGGTAGGTAGGTAGATAGATAGATAGATAGATAGATAGATAGATAGATAGATAGATAGATAGATAGATAGATAGATAGATAGCAATAGCACTTAGAGTTATAAACCGCTTCATAGTGCTTTTACTGCCCTCTCTAAGCAGTTTACAGAGGCAGCCTCTTGGCCACAACAATCTGGGTCCTCATTTACTGACCTCAAAAGGATGGAAGGCTGAATCAGCCTTGATCCTGGTGAGGTAGGTAGGTAGGTAGGTAGGTAGGTAGGTAGGTAGGTAGGTAGGTAGGTAGGTAGGTAGGTAGGTAGATAGATAGATAGATAGATAGATAGATAGATAGATAGATAGATAGATAGATAGATAGATAGATAGATAGATAGATAGATAGATAGCACTTAGACTTATATACTGCTTCACAGTGCTTTTACAGCCCTCTCTAAGCAGTTTACAGAGGCAGCCTCTTGCCCCCAAGAATCTGGGGCCTCATTTTACTGACCTCAAAAGGATGGAAGGCTGAGTCAACCTTGAGCCTGGTGAGGTAGGTAGGTAGGTAGGTAGGTAGGTAGGTAAGTAGGTAGATAGATAGATAGATAGATAGATAGATAGATAGATAGATAGATAGATAGATAGATAGATAGATAGATAGATAGATAGATAGATAGCAATAGCACTTAGACTTATAAACCGCTTCATAGTGCTTTTACTGCCTTCTCTAAGCAGCTTACAGAGGCAGCCTCTTGGCCACAACAATCTGGGTCCTCATTTTACCCACCTCGGAAGGATGGAAGGCTGAGTCAACCTTGAGCCTGGTGAGATTTGAACGGCCAAATTGTAGGCAGTAGGTAGTCAGCAGAAGTAGCTTGCAATATTGCACTCTAACCACTGCACCACCTCAGGGCTCTGTGTGTGTGTGTGTGTGTGTGTGTGTGTGTACACACTATATATATAGTTGGTTGGTTGGAGAGATAAAACAGTGGCTTGGATTCCACTCTTCGTAACTGCACTTTCTTACTTTGTGATGTAACAGGAAAAAAGGGGATTTCCAGCAAAGCAAAACCAAAAAGGAACATTTCTAGTCTTTGGGGTCTGCATTTAATCGTATGTATAAAACAAAGGGTTGTTCCACATCTGTGCCTGTTCGTGGTCTCCAATGGACATCAAATAGATTGCCTCTAATAGGTTTTAATGTACAGTGATGAGCTCATTCATAAAAGATTTTCTAACAAAGCTTCAATTATTTAGATGTGGATCGAGATCAAAGAAGATCAAAGCTCCCTCCTGTACCTATAGGAAAATGGAGCTGTTAATTAAATGACAAGAGCCTCACTCAATGAGCTCTAACCTCAGCCAGACGACGCAGAAGGAAGACACATTAAAATTCACAGGATCGTTCCCCACAAAACATTTTGCTACCTCCAGTTGTCTTAGGGCAGGTGCACATTTAAATGCAAACCCACAGCTTCGAAGACAAAAGATTCTTCATTGCCTCTTTTGTACGCTATTTTCAATTGGGCAGCTTCTAAATGTGATTTACGAATGATAAATCGCCATCCAATTACATTCCACCACTTCTTTTATGCTGGAGATCACTAAAAAAGAAAAGGAAAGGAAAACAAATGAAGAGAAGGACTAAGGGATGATGGGAAGGCACGAGAAGAAGCAATGGATGGAAGATTTTCAAAGAGAGATCTAATCTAGAATTAAGGAGTAATTGTTCTCTCAGAACAATTAATTAGTGGAATAGTTTGCCTCCAGAAGTTGTGTGTGCTCCATCACTGGAGATTCTCAAGAAGAGTTTGGACAACTATTTGTAGAGGATAGTTGTTTCTCTGTGTCATATAATATATGTGGGTATATGCATGATTTTGTATTCATTCATTCATTCATTCACTCATTCTGTCATGGTTATGTACTGTATATTGCAGGTGGTGACTCTTTGAGAGCTGTAGGCAACAAAATTTCATGTTAATGTATGCCGATTAGTGTACATTCAAAGTGACAATAAAGTTATGAAGATCAAGTGAGGTACTAGTGCCACTCTATAAAGCCTTACTAAGACCACACCTAGAATACTGCATCCAGTTTTGGTCACCAGACTATAAAAAAGATGTTGAGACTCTAGAAAAAGTGCAGAGAAGAGCAACCAGGATGATTAGAGGACTGGAGACTAAAACATATGAAGAATGGTTATGTTGTGGCTCCAGCCCCCAAACCTGGCCCCATGCCCGAAAGTGACTCTGAGAGTGAGGGGGAAGGTCCGGTAAGGCTTACCTCAGGAGCATCGATTCCTTTGGCCCGGCTCCAGGAGCCAGAACCAGGCCAGTTGGAGGATGTAATGAGGCCAACATCCCCTCATTCCTCCCTTCCTCAGGCTACGCCTACAGACGCAGCTGATAATCATACCAATCAAGCCTGGATCGAGCCGCACTTCAGAAGATTAGAGAGGCGGCATCATCAAAGGGAAGGGTGGGGCAGGAACCCCACCCCACAGGATATATAAAGAATTTTGGGACTGCTTTCAGTTCTACAGGAAGCAAATTAGCTGAACTGTGTCAAAGTGAGCTGAAGTCTTAATCTGTTTGAACTTTTTGGCAGGCAGCTGCGTTTTCCCGGCCAGGACTGATAAGAGCCGTATATCCACTTGCTGAAGGCCAGCTCGTTATTCCAGAGTGAGGACGGAGACAGAACAGGTTACAGTCTAGCGAAGAGAAGGACCAGGGGAGACATGATCGCAAGTATTCCAGTATTTGAGGGGCTGCCACAAAGAGGAGGGGGTCAATTTATTTTCCAAAGCACCTGAAGTCCAGACAAGGAATAATGGATAGAAACTGATCAAGGACAGATTCAATCTAGATATAAGGAGAAATTTTCTGACAATGAGAGCAATCAACCAAGCAGAACAGAAGTTGCCTTCGGAAATTATGGGAGTTTCATCACTGGAGGCTTTCAAGAAGAGATTGGACTGGCATCTGTCAAAAATGGTGTAGTCTCCTGCTTGGGCATGGGGTTGCACTAGATGACCTCCAAGGTCCCTTCCAGCTCTGTTAATCTATTAAATCTGTTAAATTTGTTATTATTCTATTCTGTTCGGTTTGGTTCGGTTCGGTTCGGTTTGGTTCGGTTTGGTTTGGTTCGGTTCGGTTTGGTTCTGTTCTGTTCTGTTCCTGTTCCTGTTCCTGTTCCTGTTCCTGTTCCTGTTCCTGTTCCTATTCTTAGCCCATTCCATATTCTATTCTATTCTATTCTATTCCATTCCATTCCATTCATTATTCTGTTCTGTTCTGTTCTGTTCTGTTCTGTTCTGGTCTGTTCTGGTCTGGTCTGTTCTGGTCTGTTCTGGTCTGGTCTGGTCGATTCCTATTCCTATTCCTATTCTTAGTCCATTCCATATTCTATTCTATTCTATTCTATTCTATTCTATTCTATTCTATTCTGTTCTGTTCTGGTCTGTTCTGGTCTGTTCTGGTCTGTTCTGTTCTGGTCTGTTCTATTCTATTCTATTCTATTCCATTCCATTCTTTATTCTGTTCTATTCTGTTCTGTTCTGGTCTGGTCGATTCCTATTCCTATTCTTAGTCCATTCCATATTCTATTCTATTCTATTCTATTCTATTCTATTCTATTCTATTCTATTCTATTCTATTCTATTCTATTCCATTCCATTCCATTCCATTCCATTCATTATTCTATTCTGTTCTGTTCTGTTCTGTTCTGGTCGATTCCTATTCCTATTCCTATTCTTAGTCCATTCCATATTCTATTCTATTCTATTCTATTCTATTCTAGTCTAGTCTAGTCTAGTCTAGTCTAGTCTAGTCTATTCTCCTGCTCGAGCAGGGGGTTGGACTAGAAGACCTCTAAGGTCCCTTCCAACCCTGTTAATCTGTATTCAGCTCAGCAAATGATGGGGGGGGGAGAGAGAGATGATTTCTTAAAGCAGAGAATGACTCTGAGGCGAGATGTGGCTGAGGAGAGGAAATGAAGGGTCTTATTATTTGGTGAAGCAAAGAATATTAATACATCACTCATATTTAGCCTTAGCCGTCATGGAAGTTCTACCTCACTACGTTCTTCGGCAAAAACATCAAAACCTGTTGAGAGTGATAAATACACCACCGCCCTGGACTGTAGAAAACAAATTTTGATTTACCAAATGAGACTATCTATAGCCGATTTCCAATACATCAACCTAATTCAGGTCATGGAATAAGAGGTACCCATTGATCAAGAGGTTACTATCCAAATAGATCTCCCAGCCTTGACCGTTGCAGATTTAATGTATAGTTTAAATACATATTTTAAATCTTATAAGTTGCAATCTTGCTGCTAGAATCCATAGTCCTTTCTGAGCTATCAGGTTGTCAAAAAAGGATTTAATTGATTAATCACCTGCCTTTGAAGCAAGTAATAGAGGAATCTATTCAAACTGACTCACTGCTGTGTGTGCCTAAGGTCCCAATGTCAATTCAAGTATTATTATACGGGGGATGCAACAGGTCCCACTGTTCTAGGATTTCTAGTTATTCTGGAGCAATATATTTTCTTTCCTTTTAAAGCAAAAAAATAAAACTAAAAACCCAGCCTTGCTTTGATATCAGTAGTGCCTTGTTCAATATGGAAAAAAAAAGTGATTGAGTGGAAAGATTAAAATGCAAAGGACCATCTTTCCATCCAAAGCATTTTAGCAGCCTAATTTTTTTGCAAAGGGTCGTTAATCAAATGCAGTGTTAAACAAGATTCTATTTCATCCTTTTTAAAAATCAGGATGGGTCAAACCCTATTCAGACTTGAAAATTCACTGTCTAATGCATCTTTAATGAAGCGCCGCGGATATTGCTTGGATGCGTCTGGGAAAAGCAATTCTGGAGGATCACACGGAGCTGTCTACAAGGGTAAGTCAAACATAGTCCCTGATGGTGACCACCATCCCTGGATCAAACCTTGGACCCTTTTTTTCATGCTTGTATGTACATGTATGGGGTACTGAAGAGCAGACAGAACCTGAGGGTGGAGTCAAGAGAGTTATAAGCCTAGAACAGAGGTCTGCAACCTTAAACACTCAAAGAGCCATTTGGACCCGTTTCCTGCAGGAAAAAAAAACCAGCTGGAAGCTGTGGGTATCCTGCTCTCTGCCTTGGAAACTAGTCAAGGAGAGAAGCAACCTAGAACTAAGGAGACATTTCCTGACATAAAAAATTTCCAGTGTTGGAGCATTTACAACTTCTGCAGGCAAGTTGTTCCACTTATTAATTGTTCTAACTGTCAGGAAATTTCTCCTTAGTTCTAAGTTGCTTTTCTCCTTGATTAGTTTCCACCCATTGCTTCTTGTTCTACCCTCAGGTGCTTTGGAGAATAGTTTTTCTCCCTCTTCTTTGTGGCAGCCCCTGAGATATTGGAACACTGCTATCATGTCTCCCCTAGTCCTTCTTTTTATTAAACTAGACATACCGAGTTCCTGTAACCGTTCTTCATATGTTTTAGCCTCCAGTCCCCTAATGATCTTTGTTGCTCTTCTCTGCACTCTTTCTAGAGTCTCAGCATCTTTTTTACATCGTGGCGACCCAAACTGAATGCAATATTCCAAGTGTGGCCTTACCAAGGCATTATAAAGTGGCACTAACACTTCACGTGATCTTGATTCTATCCCTCTGTTTATGCAGCCCAGAACTGTGTTGGCTTTTTTGGCAGCTGCTGCACACTGCTGGCTCATATCTAAATGGTTGTCCACTAGGACTCCAAGATCCTTCTCACAGTTACTACTAATATACGGTACCTGTGCATTTTGGGTTTTTTGCCTAAATGTTGAGAACAATTAATCAGTGGAACAACTTGCTTCCAGAAATTGTGGGTGCTCCAACATTGGAAGTTTTTAAGACGAGATTGGATAACCCTTGGTCTGAAATGGTATAGTTTTTCCTGCCTGAGCCGGGGGTTGGACTAGAAGACCTCCAAGGTACCTTCCAACTCTCTTATTCTGCATTCACGTTTTTTTTTAATTTATTTTGTCACAACAGTATATACAATCATCAACATAAACAATAACCCATCATGAGAGAAAAAGTATATATAAGTAAAAGTATAAGTAAAGTATGCATATAATACTATAATGAAGAGAACAATAGGACAGGAATGGTAGGCACTTTTGTGCTCTTATGCACGCCCCTTATAGTCCCCTTAGGAATGGGGTGAGGTCAATTAGTAGACAGTTTTTGGTTGAAGATTTTGGGGTTTTGAGTAGAGACTATAGAGTCAGGTAGTGAGTTCCAAGCATTAACAACTCTGTTACAAAAGTCATATTTTCTGCAATCAAGTTTGAAGCGGCTGACATTAAGTTTAAATCTATTGTTTGCTCTTGTATTGTTGTGATTGAAGCTGAAGTAGTCTTTTACAGGAAGGATATTACAATAGATGATTCTGTGTGTTAAACATAGGTCATGTCGGAGTCGGCGGAGTTCTAAGTTTTCTAAACCCAGGATTTCAAGCCTGGTGGTATAAGGTATTTTGTTGTTTTCCCATATGTCCACCCGAGGAAGCGTGTCACATGCCTGATTCGGTCCCGAGCAATTGAAGAAACCCTGTGTGCAGAAAGACAGGAAATACCCCCCTCTCTTTTTTTTTTTCAGCAGGGGGAACGGTGGGTGGTCATCCACCGAGGTCCATGCAATGCATCCTACAGCCACATAAACTTTCCACCACCCCATTCCTGGGACAGCAGGCAGCATCAGATACTACAAATGCAATTATACGTCACTCCGGCAGGCAGCCGGTTCAGACTAAATCAGTGGAGGATTTACAACAAGTAATTCATTGTTATTATCCCAAAACAGGATGATGTCTTCTTTGACCCAGCAGGCATGCAGGGAAGGAGCTAAATTGCCTCCTAATCAGTTCGTGACCTTTTTGCCTTTCCATTATATAGGTTTCCTATTAGTAGTTAAAAGAACCGAGCAGGAAAAAGAAAAAAAGCCAACCCCAGAGGAAGTCCCCCCTCCCCTGACTGTCACCCCACTGCTTCAAGGAAGCTCCATGCGTGTGTCCATGAATTTAACAAGAACTAAACTAAACTATACAAAAGAGAACAAAACAGGGACACGGTGGCTCAGTGGCGAAGACACTAAGCTTGTTGATCCAAAAAGTTAGAAAGTCCAAGGAAGACAAGGACCAAGGGTGACAAGATAGCAGTCTTCCAATATTTGAAGGGCTATCAGAGAGAAGAAGAGGTCAACCTATTCTCCGAAGCACTTGAAGGCAAGTCAAGAAGCAATGGATGGAAACGAATCAAGGAGAGAAGCAACCTAGGACTAAGGGGAAATTTCCTGACAGAACAGTTAATCAGTGGAAAGGTTTGCCATCAGAAGTTGTGGGTGCACCATGACTGGAGGTTTTTAAGAAGAGATTGGACAACCACTTGTCTGAAATGGTGTAGGTTCTCCTGCTTGAGCAGGGTGTTGGATTAGAAGACCTCCAAGGTCCCTTCCAACTTTGTTATTCTGCCTGAAGTTGCAGAATTGCTTGTGACAAAATCTTAGAGGAGATGTTCCAGACATATGTCTTCCCCTGGGGCTGAATCAGAGGATGGGAAGTTAGATATTGCCAAGGAAGAGGACTCTACAAAACAGAAATACTGGAAGTTGTCATATTAGGAATTTTGTATGTTTCATTACGGGACATGGTGGCTCAGTGGCTAAGATGCTGAGCTTGTCAATCGAAAGGTCGGCAGTTCAGCAGTTCGAATCCCTAGCGCTGCATAACAGGGTGAGCTCCCGTTACTTGTCCCAGCTTCCGCCAACCTAGCAGTTCGAAAGCACGTAAAAAATGCAAGTAGAAAAATAGGGACCACCTTTGGTGGGAAGATAACAGTGTTATCTAAACCACACATTTCCATCTTAAGAAAAAGCCTTGATAATTGAGGATGATTTGATCCTGAATGGACCAGAGAGACAACAATTGTGGTGACTTGGGGTAGATCAGAAGCCGTGGTAGACTTCCTGCGAGTGAAATGCAATAAACAGATTGTTAATGGAGGGTTTGGAAGTTTCATTGAGCTCTTGGTTTTTACGTGTTCACTAGGTTTTCATCTACAGATTGCGCTCGACTTACAACAGTTCATTTAGTGACCGTTCGACGGTACAACGTCACTGAAAAAAGTGACGTTTAACCATTTTTCACACTTACGACCACTGCGGCATCCCCATGGCCACATGATCAAAATTCAGAGGCTTGGCAACGGACTCATATTTATGACTGTTGCAGTGTCCTGAGGTCACGTGATCCCCCTTTTGTGACCTTCTGACAAGCAAAGTCAACGGAGAAGCCAAATTCATTTAACATTCTATTCTATTGGCATCCTTCAGTCTCAAAAGACTATGGTGTCGTGCTCTGGAAACAGCATCCAGTGTGGCTAAAAAGGCCAAATCGAGATTGGCAAACCCTTCCACACTGAGGGCAGATACTTTCTGTCCCCTGCCCAGCCCCCAGATTTCGCTGGTTCCGGGACTGCCTCTTTGCCTCAGCCTGCTGAACAGGCTTCATTTAACAACCATGTTACTAATTTAACAACTCCAGTGATTCCACTTAACAAATGGAAACTAATCAAGGAGAGAAGCAACCTAGAACTAAGGAGAAATTTCCTGACAGTTAGAACTATTAATCAGTGGAACGACTTGCCTCCAGAAATTGTGAATACTCCAACACTTTTTATTTATTTATTAATTTATTTGTCATAACAGTATACATAAGCATAAGCATGAAGTATCTATACAACATGTAAGTATATATATGAGTATAAGCATGTAATAACTATATAAATTGTATATAATGAAGGAAACAGTATAGGACGGTAGAACGTGTGTTCTTATGCACCTTACAGACCTCTTAGGAATGGGGTGAGGTCAATAGTAGACAGTTTTGGTTGTTTTGGGACTTTAGAAGAGACCACAGAGTCAGGTGGCATTCAAGCACAACAACTCTGTTACTGAAGTCATATTTTCTGCAATCAAGTTTATAATATAAGTTTAATAGTAAACTTAATATTAATATTAAATATTAATATTAAATATTTATGTTTATATTAATATTTATATTAATATTTATGTTGATATTTATATTAATATTTATGTTAATATTTATATTTATATTAATATTAAACACTGGAGGTTTTAAGAAGATGTTAGATAATCATTTGTCTGAAGTGGTGTAGGGTTTCCTGCCTAAGCAGGGGTTGGATTAGAAGACCTCTAAGGTCCCTTCCAACCCTGGATTGTAACCTTCCCTGGATTGGGGAGGAATGGAGATTTTACAGTATCCTTCTGTGCCACACCCACCAAGACAATGCCATGCCACGCTGAAAGCCATACAGAACGGTAATAAAATTTTTGAATCCACCACTGATTCCATGACTAAAAGATGGCTAGAAGGGAAAATATGTTTAAAAGATTGGAGTTTCTTACAAGGAAGAATTTGCCACAGCTCTTTACTATATGTTGGCTCCGCCAGCTAGGATTCTCGGGTCGAAAACTCTCTGGACAGTTTGGCTCAGGAAATAGGCTCGTTATCCTGTTGTCTGAAACTCCTTTTTCGTTCAGCCTCCAAAACTCTTAAAGATACATTACACATTCCATATTCTATTCTATTCTATTCTATTCTATTCTGTTCTGTTCTGTTCTGTTCTGGTCTGGTCTGGTCTGGTCTGGTCTGGTCTGGTCTGTTCTATTCTATTCTATTCCATTCCATTCTTTATTCTGTTCTGTTCTGTTCTGTTCTGTTCTGTTCTGAGACCAGGATAGTGACAACAGCTCTTTACTATATGGTGAACCCAGCACAGTTCTGGGAAAACCTCTTCTATTCTATTCTATTCTATTCTATTCTATTCTATTCTATTCTATTCTTCTTCTATTCCATTCCATTCCATTCCTAATTCTATTCCATTCCATTCCATTCATTATTCTATTCTATTCTGTTCTGGTCTGGTGTGGTCGATTCCTATTCCTATTCTTAGTCCATTCCATATTCTATTCTATTCTATTCTATTCTATTCTATTCCATTCCATTCATTATTCTATTCTGTTCTATTCTGTTCTGTTCTGTTCTGGTCGATTCCTATTCCTATTCCTATTCTTAGTCCATTCCCTATTCTATTCTATTCTATTCTATTCTATTCTATTCTATTCTATTCTATTCTATTCTATTCTATTCTATTCTATTCTATTCTATTCTCCTGCTCGAGCAGGGGTTGGACTAGAAGACCTCTAAATCTCCTTCCAACCCTGTTAATCTGTATTCAGCTCAGCAAATGATGGGTTGGGGTGGAGAGAGATACTTAAAGAGAATGACTCTGAGGCTAGATGTGGCTGAAGAGGAAATGAACTTATTATTTGGTGAAAGCAAAGAATATTAATACATCACTCATATTTAGCCTTAGTCATGGAAGTTCTATCACTACGTTTTCGCAAAAACATCAAACCTGTTCAGAGTGATAAATATACCTGGACTGTAGAAACAAATTTGATTTACCAGATGAGACTATCTATAGCCGATTTCCAATACATCAACCTAATTCAGGTCATGGAATAAGAATTGATCTCTCCCAGCCTTGACTGTTGCAGATTTAATGTATAGTTTAAATACATATTTTAAATCTTATAAGTTGCAATCTTGCTGCTAGAATCCATAATCCTTTCTGAGCTATCAGGTTGTCAAAAAAGGGTTTAATTGATTAATCACCTGCCTTTGAAGCAAGTAATAGAGGAATCTATTCAAACTGACTCACTGCTGTGTGTGCCTAAGGTCCCAATGTCAATTCAAGTATTATACGATGCAACAGGTATGTTCTAGGATTTCTAGTTATTCTGGAGCAATATATTTTCTTTCCTTTTAAAGCAAAAAAAATAAAAATAAAAACCCAGCCTTACTTTGATATCAGTAGTGCCTTGTTCAATATGAAAAAAAAAAGTGATTGAGTGGAAAGATTAAAATGCAAAGGACCATCTTTCCATCCAAAGCATTTTAGCAGCCTAATTTTTTTGCAAAGGGTCGTTAATCAAATGCAGTGTTAAACAAGATTCTATTTCATCCTTTTTAAAAATCAGGACGGGTCAAACCCTATTCAGACTTGAAAATTCACTGTCTAATGCATCTTTAATGAAGCGCCGCGGATATTGCTTGGATGCGTCTGGGAAAAGCAATTCTGGAGAATCACACGGAGCTGTCTACAAGGGTAAGTCAAACATAGTCCCTGATGGTGACCACCATCCCTGGATCAAACCTTGGACCCTTTTTTTCATGCTTGTATGTACATGTATGGGGTACTGAAGAGCAGACAGAACCTGAGGGTGGAGTCAAGAGAGTTATAAGCCTAGAACAGAGGTCTGCAACCTTAAACACTCAAAGAGCCATTTGGACCCGTTTCCCGCAGGAAAAAAAAACCAGCTGGAAGCTGTGGGTATCCTGCTCTCTGCCTTGGAAACTAGTCAAGGAGAGAAGCAACCTAGAACTAAGGAGACATTTCCTGACATAAAAAATTTCCAGTGTTGGAGCATTTACAACTTCTGCAGGCAAGTTGTTCCACTTATTAATTGTTCTAACTGTCAGGAAATTTCTCCTTAGTTCTAAGTTGCTTTTCTCCATTATGTTCCACCCATTATTGTTCTACCTCAGGTGCTTTGGAGAATAGTTTTCTCCCTCTTCTTTGTGGCAACCCCTGAGATATTGGAACACTGCTATCATGTCTCCCCAGTCCTTCTTTTGATTAAACTAGACATACCCAGTTCCTGCAAACGTTCTTCATAGGTTTTAGCCTTCAGTCCCCTAATCATCTTTGTTGCTCTTCTCTGCACTCTTTCTAGAGTCTCAGCATCTTTTTTACATCGCACGACCAAAACTGAATGCAATATTCCAAGTGTGGCCTTACCAAGGCATTATAAAGTGGCACTAACACTTCACGTGATCTTGATTCTATCCCTCTGTTTATGCAGCCCAGAACTGTGTTGGCTTTTTTGGCAGCTGCTGCACACTGGTGGCTCAATTCTAAATGGTGGTCCACTACAAGATCCCTCTCACAGTTACTACTAACATAGGTACCTGTGCATTTTGGGTTTTTTGCCTAAATGTAGAACAATTAATCAGTGGAACAACTTGCTTCCAGAAATTGTGGGTGCTCCAACATTGGAAGTTTTAAGACGAGTTGGATAACCCTTGGTCTGAAATGGTATAGTTTTCCTGCCTGAGCCGGGGTTGGACTAGAAGACCTGCAAGGTACCTTCCAACTCTCTTATTCTGCATTCAGGTTTTTTTTTAATTTATTTTGTCACAACAGTATATACAATCATCAACATAAACAATAACCCATCATGAGAGAAAAAGTATATATAAGTAAAAGTATAAGTAAAGTATGCATATAATACTATAATGAAGAGAACAATAGGACAGGAATGGTAGGCACTTTTGTGCTCTTATGCACGCCCCTTATAGTCCCCTTAGGAATGGGGTGAGGTCAATTAGTAGACAGTTTTTGGTTGAAGATTTTGGGGTTTTGAGTAGAGACTATAGAGTCAGGTAGTGAGTTCCAAGCATTAACAACTCTGTTACAAAAGTCATATTTTTTGCAATCAAGTTTGAAGCGGTTGACATTAAGTTTAAATCTATTGTTTGCTCTTGTATTGTTGTGATTGAAGCTGAAGTAGTCTTTTACAGGAAGGATATTACAATAGATGATTCTGTGTGTTAAACACAGATCATGTCGGAGTCGGCGGAGTTCTAAGTTTTCTAAACCCAGGATTTCAAGCCTGGTGGTATAAGGTATTTTGTTGTTTTCCCATATGTCCACCCGAGGAAGCGTGTCACATGCCTGATTCGGTCCCGAGCAATTGAAGAAACCCTGTGTGCAGAAAGACAGGAAATACCCCCCTCTCTTTTTTTTTTTCAGCAGGGGGAACGGTGGGTGGTCATCCACCGAGGTCCATGCAATGCATCCTACAGCCACATAAACTTTCCACCACCCCATGCCTGGGACAGCAGGCAGCATCAGATACTACAAATGCAATTATACGTCACTCCGGCAGGCAGCCGGTTCAGACTAAATCAGTGGAGGATTTACAACAAGTAATTCATTGTTATTATCCCAAAACAGGATGATGTCTTCTTTGACCCAACAGGCATGCAGGAAGCTATTGCCTCCTAATCAGTTCGTGACCTGCCTTTCCATTATATGGGTTTCTATTATTGTTGAACCGAGCAGGAAAAGAAAAGAAAAAGAGTCCCCTTATTGTCACTGTGGAAATCCTGTGTCCATGAATTTCAAACTAAACTATAAAGAAGACAAAACAGGGACACGGTGGCTCTGGAGACACTGCTTGTCGATCCTTAAAGTTAGAAAGTCCAAAGAGACAAGGACCAGACATATAGCAGTCTTCCAATATTTGAAGGGCTATCAGAAAGAAGAGGTCACCTTTCTCCAGCATTTGAAGGCAATCAAGAAGCAACATGGAATTAATCAAGGAGAGAAGCAATGGACTATGAATTTGTGAACAGTTAATCAGTGGAAAGGTTTGCCATCAGAAGTTGTGGGTGCACCATGACTGGAGGTTTTTAAGAAGAGATTGGACAACCACTTGTCTGAAATGGTGTAGGTTCTCCTGCTTGAGCAGGGGGTTGGATTAGAAGACCTCCAAGGTCCCTTCCAACTCTGTTATTCTACCTGAAGTTGCAGAATTGACAAAATCTTAGAGGAGATGTTCCAGACATATGTCTTCCCCTGGGGCTGAATCAGAGGATGGAAAGTTAGATATTGCCAAGGAAGAGGACTCTACAAAACAGAAATACTGGAAGTTGTCATATTAGGAATTTTGTATGTTTCATTACGGGACATGGTGGCTCAGTGGCTAAGATGTTGAGCTTGTCGATCGAAAGATCGGCAGTTCAGCAGTTCGAATCCCTAGCGCTGCATAACAGGGTGAGCTCTCGTTACTTGTCCCAGCTTCTGCCAACCTAGCAGTTCGAAAGCAGGTAAAAATGCAAGTAGAAAATAGGACCACCTTTGGTGGGAAGGTAACAGTGTTATCTAGTCATTCCACATGAAAAGAGATGTCTTCATAGAGTGTTGGCTCTTTGGCTTGAAAGAGATGAACACCATGAGTTGACTAGCACGTGAATGGAACCATTGATACCTAAACCACACATTTCCATCTTAAGAAAAAGCCTTGATAATTGAGGATTATTTGATCCTGGAGGGACCAGAGAGACAACAATTGTGGTGACTTGGGGTAGATCAGAAGCCGTGGTAGACTTCCTGTGAGTGAAATGCAATAAACAGATTGTTAATGGAGGATTTGGAAGCTTAATTGAGCTCTTGGTTTTTACGTGTTCACTAGGTTTTCATCTACAGATTGCGCTTGACTTACAACAATTCATTTAGTGACCGTTCAAAGGTACAACGTCACTGAAAAAGTGACGTTTAACCGTTTTTCACACTTACGACCATTGCGGCAATCCCATGGCCACATGATCAAAATTCAGATGCTTGGCAACGGATTCATATTTATGACTGTTGCGTGTCCTGATTGTGATGACTGTTCTGTTAGAAAACCCAAAAGATTCTGACTATATTTGCCAGCAATTTATTCCTACTAGAATATCAGTTCTGGCATGAACCTTAAGCCAGTCCTCTATCTCTTGGTGTAACTGCAATCCATTCTGGAGCAACTGATTCGAAATAACAGAAATAAAGCCAATTCCTTAGTCTATAATAAAGCAGCCAATGTTTCCAAGAGTTGGTTTTGTCTGTCAAACCCAATGCTAACTACTGATGTGGCTCCATGACTCAGCAGTCCTGGCACCTCCTTTGTTTGCTTTTTATAAAATTGCATCTCAAATTGATCCTCCTCAGCTGGCTCTTGGGGCGTTGCCAAGAAGGATAGGCTGTCAGCTCCTCCTCCTCCACCTGGCCTGTCTCTGGAACCCAGGAAGCCAGAGGAAGGTCCTGAGAAAGCCCTGTGGCTCTTTCTCACTCTGCCATGTTGGGGAGACACAACAGTGACCTTCTGATAAGCAAAGTCAACGGAGAAGCCAGATTCGTTTCACATTCTATTCTATTGGCATCCTTCAGTCTCAAAAGACTATGGTATCGTGCTCTGGAAACAGCATCCAGTGTGGCTAAAAAGGCCAATTCAAGATTGGCAAACCCTTCCATGTTGAGGACAGATACTTTCTGTACCCTGCCCAACCCCCAGATTTCACTGGTTCCGGGACTGCCTCTTTGTCTCAGCCTGCTGAACAGGCTTCATTTAACAACCATGTTACTAATTTAACAACTCCAGTGATTCCACTTAACAAATGGAAACTAATCAAGGAGAGAAGCAACCTAGAACTAAGGAGAAATTTCCTGACAGTTAGAGCTATTAATCAGTGGAACGACTTGCCTCCAGAAATTGTGAATGCTCCAACACTTTTTATTTATTTATTAATTTATTTGTCATAACAGTATACATAAGCATAAGCATGAAGTATCTATACATGTTATATATATGAGCATAAGCATGTAATAACTATATAAATTTGATAATGGAAACAGTGGAGCGGTAAAAGTTTGTGCTCTTATGCATGCCCCTTACAGACCTCTTAGGAATGGGGTGAGGTCAATAGTAGACAGTTTTTGGTTAAAGCTTTGGGGACTTTAAGAAGAGACCACAGAGTCAGGTAGTGTATTCCAAGCATTAACAACTCTGTTACTGAAGTCATATTTTCTGCAATCAAGTTTGGAGCGGTTAATATTAAGTTTAATAGTAAACTTAATATTAATATTAAATATTAATATTAAATATTTATGTTTATATTAATATTTATATTAATATTTATGTTGATATTTATATTAATATTTATGTTAATATTTATATTTATATTAAATATTAATATTAAACACTGGAGGTTTTTAAGAAGATGTTAGATAATCATTTGTCTGAAGTGGTGTAGGGTTTCCTGCCTAAGCAGGGGGTTGGACTAGAAGACCTCCAAGGTCCCTTCCAACCCTGGATTGTAACCTTCCCCTGGATTGGGGAGGGAATGGAAATTTTACAGTATCCTTTTTGTGCCACACCCACCAAGACACACCTACCAAGCCATGCCACGCGTACCAAGCCACACCTACAGAACGGGTAATAAAATTTTTTGAATCCCACCACTGATTCCATGACTAAAAAGATGGCTAGAAGGGAAAATATGTTTTAAAAGATTGGAGTTTTTTACAAGGGAAGAATTATTGAATGATATAATTGATTTAAAATGATGGAATAAATGATGGAATAGGATAAAATATTGATTTAGAATAACTTATACGAAATGAGAGAATAAAATATTACAGTTAATTAAAGGATCAATTGATTAAAACATTTGGATATATATTGGATGATAAAATGTAAGATTAGATGAATCAATGCTATGCATATGTTGAAAAGATTTGTAACCAACCCACCGACACACTGTATTTGGATGGAAGATGTTTTTACGTTTGTTTCTATTAAAAATAAAAATTCAAAAAATAAAAAGATTACTTGAATGTAATCGATCTTATATGAAGAAACAGAGAATTTGCAAATTTGATTTATCTTTAATCTACATGAAATATAATTGCTGGGATTAGGCTTTATCCATCGTTGGTCCCTCTGGACACCTCGAAAATCACAATTGAAAGAATTCGTGTTTGTTAGCGGCGTTATACTTTTGATTTTAACACCAATTGCAAGGGTTAACTCATCCAGAAATACAATGTTTTCTAGCTATCTCTAGCTACTTTCAATCCAAATGTAATCCCCTAATAAGAATGAAAGGTAACATTCTGTTCATTTGATCTATGTTCAGGCTGTCAATGGGGTTTCATTTTGCATGGTGAAACTGGGACTGGTTTTCAAATTTGGGCTACCTGTATGTCTCCATGGCCCAAGTGAGTACACCTGTTGACTTATGAGCCATCAGGTGCATTAGGAAATTCCATATCAGCTTGAATCTGAGATCTACCTGATCTTGAACGTCAAAGCCCCTCCCTAGAAGATTTTTTTTTAATATCCGACATATTAAAGGTAAAGGTAAAGGTTCCCCTCGCACATATCTGTTAATTGTTCCTGACTCTAGGGGGCAGTGCTCATCTCCATTTCCAAGCCGAAGAGCCAGCACTGCCCGAAGACATCTCCGTGGTCATGTGGCCGGCATGACTCAATACCAAAGGCTCACGGAACACTGTTACCTTCCCACCAAAGGTGGTCCCTATTTTTCTACTTGCATTTTTTTACATGCTTTCGAACTGCTAGGTTGGCAGAAGCTGGGACAAGTCACGGGAGCTCACCCCATTACGTGACACTAGGGATTCGAACCGCTGAACTGCCGACCTTTCAATCGACAAGATCAACGTCTTAGCCACTGAGCCACCGACATATTAGGAGAAGACAAATAGCATTCAAACTAACTGCACCAAGGCCAAATTGTACATTATAATTCTGGCCTGCAGACAATGGTTAAAGTTAACCTTCATGAACATCAGTGTGATTTGTTCTGAAGTTTGCTCTCCAGTTTATTGAGTGCGCCACTTGCTGAGAATTTAATGTACATGGAGCGTCTTCTGCCAGCTCCTAGAAGTTAAGTCTCCCTTTGCCAGCTCCTACAATTTAATTTTACCCTTTAAAAATGGGAGCAAGGACATGGTTGGTGCAACAGCATGCAAAGCATCTTTGAAAATTAACAGCCCAATGCTTCTGAGATTAGAAAAGATCAGGACTAAAAATGCCAGTGAATGGCTGCACCATTCAGCTTCTTTTGAGGTGGTAGATCAGTGATTCCTAAAGAAAGTCGAAGCTGAGAGTTATGTTGAAAAAGATTACAAGGAGGACTCAGAGCATTTGACCAGGCTGAGCCCGAGGGAGGAGTCAAATGCATCATAAGTCATGAGTCCCTGTGCGTACACAACTCCAACCTTGAATGCCTTTCTTATCTCCTGCTCATTTCTCTTGACTGTCAGTTGGCCAGATTCTTGTAGAGAGCTTAAGCTTGCAATAAAACTTTATACTCATTTGAACTGCCTGAATCTTCTGATTTTTGTGGCCATTGACATTAATCTTGGACTGAGATCTCTTGTGGGCACACAGGGACTCATGACTTATGATGCATTTGACTCCTCCCTCGGGCTCAGCCTGGTCATCACCTACAGCATTCTTTCTACAGAATATCTCTATATTTTGAGTATATTCCAAGCCTGCAGTTTAGGAGAAAAGTAGATTTTGTGCAAGGTTCACAACTGGGAGTTCCTTCTTTTTTTAAAAAAAAAAAATACTTCCCAAGTTGGAAGAATATTCCAAGTTGTATGTAAAGAACAGCAACTCTATTCAGCAACTCTACCTTTCTAAATATCTGAGGCCTAGAAACGGGGTTTAGAAAATGGAAATTACTGGATTTTGGACTCTGCTTTTGCATTGGAAGTCCAGAGCGACAACGGGGAAGTAGTGGGGATCCAAAAAATTGACAAACAGAACAGCTTGATTAAAAACCACCCTATCTACATATGTCACATGGACAATGCATGTCAAAACTATTTGCCTATTGGGGCAACTGCCATCTTGACTTTTTTGCCCCTCTCTCCTGTGGACACTATTGTGGAGAATGTTGCTAACATTGTAGCTCTTTCAAAGAGATGAGGGAAGCTCATGCAATTTGATTAGTTTTCATGTATCACTTTATGTCGAAGAAGAAGTACCTGGACTGCTTCTTTGGTCTATATAATCATGTATTTTGTGTTGTTAAAAAATGGGTGTCCATTTGCTGCTGCCTGAACACAGAATAGTAGGGTTAGAAGAGACATTGGAGGTCTTCTAGTCCAACCCCTTCCTCGAGTAGGAGATCCTATATGAGTCTGGACAAATGCCTGTTTAGGTTCTTCAGAAAAAATAATTGCTACCAACTTGCCTTCCATTGAGGACCTGTATACTGCACGAATCAAGAAGAGGGCCGTGAAAATATTTACAGATCCCTCGCATCCTGGACATAAACTGTTTCAACTCCTACCCTCAAAACGTCGCTATAGAGCACTGCACACCAGAACAACTAGACACAAGAACAGTTTTTTCCCGAAGGCCATCACTCTGCTAAACAAATAATTCCCTCAACACTGTCAGACTATTTACTGAATCTGCACTACTATTAATCGTTTCATAGTTCCCATCGCCAATCTCTTTCCACTTATGACTGTATGACTATAACTTGTTGCTGGCAATCCTTATGATTTATATTGATATATTGATCATCAATTGTGTTGTAAATGTTGTACCTTGATGAACGTATCTTTTCTTTTATGTACATTGAGAGCATATGCACCAAGACAAATTCCTTATGTGTCCAATCACACTTGGCCAATAAAAAAATTCTATTCTATTCTATTCTATTCTTGAAAACCTCCAGTGATGGACACCCATAACTTCTGGAGGCAAGCCGTTCCACTGATTAATTGTTCTCACTGTCAGGAAGTTTCTCCTTAGTTGGATCTCACTCTGATACTCTTCCATCTGTTACTTCTTGTTCTTCCCTAAAGTGTTTTGGACAAACGTTAACCCCCTCTTCTTTGTGACAGCCCCACAAATATTGGAAGACTGCTATTATGCCACCCTTGGTCCCTCTTTTTATTAGACTAGACCAGGGGTCAGCAACCTTAAACGTTCAAAAAGCCGTTTGGACCCGTTTCCCACAGAAAAGAAAACACTGGGAGCCACAAAACCCTTCCCGTGCCTGACTATTTCCTGAGTGGCCACAAAACTAGTATATGTGTTCTGTCCTCCCTCGCCTCCATCCGATTAGCCAGCACTATCAGCTCTGGCAGCAGAATAGCCAGCATCTGCCAAGAGCCTCCGTTATCTTCCACGACGCTGGTGAGTCACCCAGAAACAAATTTCAGCTCTTAATCAGTGCATTTGCCTGTTACAAAGAGACACAGCAGCTCTGGCTGCCTTTTATATCCTGTGGGGTGTGGCTCCATGACTCAGCACTTCCTAGGCCTGCCCCACCCTTGCTTCTGTTGTTCCCTCCTCTCCTGCCTACGAAACCAAGCCTGATTGCCATCAGCTGGGTCTGCAGGCGTAGCCAGGGGGGTGGGGAAGAGTCAGGGGACGGAGGCCTCGTTATCTCTTCCACCTGGCCTGTTTCTGGCTCCTGGAGCTGAGCCAGGCAAGCCGGTGTTCCCGAGGTAAGTCCTGACGGCCCTTCCCCCTCACTGTCCAAGTCACTTTTTGGCAGAAGGGCCAGCTCGGGGAGGCACAGACACAACAATATGTAGTTGAATTATACATTGTGTTTTCTTCTGAAACTTTTCTTTTCTTGGTTACCAAAGGTTGAAAACCTCAATAAATCACGTGCCAGCAGGTGTCGCACATTGGCGGTTGTGATGCATATTTTGAGTGACAGGGAGCCGCAGCAGAGGGGTGAAAGAGCCACATACGGTTCCAGAGCCACAGGTTGCTGACCCCTGGATTAGACATATCTAGTTCCCTTAACTGTTCCTCATATGTTTTAGCCTCCAGATGCTTTATAGTTTTTGTTGCTCTTCTCTGAACTCTTCTAGAATCTCAACATCTTTTTTTTTTTTGCATTGTGGTGACCAGAATTGGATGTAGTATTCCAAGTGTGGTCTCACCAGTGCCTACGTGTCTGTAGGCACTACTACACAGTCATTGATCACAATCTCCCGTTAATTCTTAGAAGTTTTTGCTCCCCATCCATGCAAGTCCTTACCAAGTCTGCAATCCTCATCACTCTTCGGGGTTTCAACCAGAGGTGGATTTCACATAATTTTACCACCAGTTCGCCGCACACCGAAAATGTGAGCGCGCACAGCTTGCATGCATGTGCACGGCTTAGAAAACGTGGCCAAATAGGATGGTATACTGCTGGGTCAGGTGGACAGGGTCAGGCTCACCCGCTGATCACCACTACAGGCTTGTCCGAACCAGTCCGAACCAGCTGATTACCACCACTGGTTTCAACTATCAACTATGACAGAAGATTGAAAATTCCTCCTAATCTCATTTTGACTAGGCATTATTGTTTTCGCAGCAAGTGATGGAGACTTTGTTTACTGTGCCAAGGGATCAGTGAAACCTGCACTCCGAAGAGCCTGACATGATATGGAATGATAGTGGTCATGGCGATGGCCTCTTGATGTCAGAAAAGGGCCTGCAATTCCACAGAACCAGGAAGTGGGACATGTCAGTGAGAAACTAGCTACTCAATAGCCCCAGAGTCGCTGCTACTGAATCAGGAGTCAATGGGTTTAGTTGGAGAAGGTCAACAGGTTGTGAGGACATGGCGCTTCTCACGGACCAGTGCAATAGGCGCACCTGAACTTCAAACTGCTTTCGAATATATTTT
This sequence comes from Ahaetulla prasina, assembly GCF_028640845.1. NCBI lineage: Eukaryota > Metazoa > Chordata > Lepidosauria > Squamata > Colubridae > Ahaetulla > Ahaetulla prasina. Next base: position 14,096,408 of record NC_080544.1, on the reverse strand, counting down.
GTAGCCAACGATTCGGTACACATTATCCCCACCCTTGATGTTAAGATCTCCGGGAGCCCATAACCCACAATAAATGTTGTTTAATAAGCTCGGTACGCCTCCTTCATTTAAAAATAGAGGGAACTCACATCCTAATGCTTGTGGGATGGAAAAAGCGAGCTGGGCTTCATTAGATTTGAAGGAGCTATTCTCTCCCGGCAGGGCTCTGGCTTGGCTCTATATTGAATTACGACGCTAAACAGGACAGGAAGGATCTGCCGTCCTAATTCTGTTTGATAGATCACTTTGTCATCTTCAGATGCCAGATTGGAGCGCACAGCCTTTTCCTTGCCAAATAATGGGGGCTTTAAACCTGGAGGCTATCAGGAAAAAACAGCAAAGGCAGAGAGATTGTCAACAAGCTATGAAATGTTTCCCACAGTAAATAATTACAACAACAATTACAAAAGGCCACGCCGCTCGGTTCTGCGCATATACCACACGGATACTGTTCAGCATCCCAGGTTCTTGGATTCTTTAGCTGGTCCCAACACCAGCTGGAGAACTGGTAGCTGTGGTTTCGCATATATGCATTCATAATACTGCAAGAAGTTCATGCAGGCTGCCTGGAAAGACAGCAGGACAAGGTAGCAACCATGGCAACCTTGGGAGATCAGCAAGAAATACCCTTTGCCTCCAAACAAGAACTGGCGGGACCATGAATAGAATAGAATAGAATAGAATAGAATAGAATAGAATAGAATAGAATAGAATAGAATAGAATAGAATAGAATTTTTTTATTGGCCAAGTGTGATTGGACACACAAGGAATTTGTCTTGGTGCATATAAAAGAAAAGATACCTTCATCAAGGTACAACATTTACAACACCAATGATGGTCAATATATCAATATAAATCATAAGGATTGCCAGCAACAAAGTTACAGTCTTACAGTCATAAGTGGAAAGAGACTGGTGATGGGAACAATGAGAAGATTAATAGTAGTGCAGATTTAGTAAATAGTTTGACAGTGTTGAGAGAATTATTTGTTTAGCAGAGTGATGGCCTTTGGGAAAAAACTGTTCTTGTGTCTAGTTGTTCTGGTGTGTGATGGAAATAAAGTGGTCTGGGACTTTGGAATTCAAACAGACAAACCACCGGACCTATAACACCCCATTTTTAACAGATTAACAGAGTTAGAAAGGACCTTGTGGGTCATCTAATCCAACCCCCCCCACCCATATGGGGGAGAGACCCTACACCATTTCTGACAGATGACAGTCCAGTCTCTTCTTGAAAGCCTCCAGTGATGAAGCTCCCACAACTTCTGAAGGCAACTTCTGTTCCATTGGTTGATTGCTCTCACCGTCAGAAAATTTCTCCTTATTTCCAGGTTGAATCTCTCCTTGATCAGTTTCCATCCATTATTCCTTGCCTGTCCTTCAGGTGCTTTGGAAAATAGCTTGACCCCCTTCCTCTCTGTGGCAGCCCCTCAAATATTGGAAGACTGCTATCATGTCTCCCCTGGTCCTTCTCTTCATTAGGCTAGCCTTGCCCAGTTCCTGCAACCATTCATCGTATGTTTTAGCCTCCAGTCCTCTAATCCTCTTGGTTACTCTTCTCTGCACTCTTTCTAGAGTCTCAACCTCTTTTTTATAGTGTGGTGACCAAAACTGGATGCAGTTGATAAGAAAGACAAACATGTCAGGACTGTGGATGTGGCACTTCCTGGAGAAGAGAAGATTACTTCCTGTCCTGTCCTCAGGTGTTTGGGGAATAAGTTGACCCCCCCTTTCTTTGTGACAGCTCCTCAAGTACTGGAAGACTGCTATCATGTCACCCCTAGTCCTTCCCTTTGTTAAACTAAACATATTTAGTTCCCTTAGCTCTCCATGATATGATTTAGCCTCCAGACTCCTTATCACTTTTGTTGCTCTGTTTGGCTCTCTTTCTAGGGTCTCAACACCTTTTCTGTATCATGCTGACCAGAACTGGACACTGTACAGTAGTGGTGAACTGTAAAATTTGTTACTACTAGTTCTGTGGACGCGGCTTGGTGGGGGGTAATGTGACTGGGTGGGCGTGGCCAACTTTTTTTTTTTACTTTTAAAAGCATGTTTTCTACCTCTTCGGCCGAAGAGGTTGTTAAAAAATGCTTTTAAAAGGTTCTGATGATCCCAGCTGAGCCGTGCGATCATCAGAGGCTTTTTTTTTTACTTTTAAAAACATTTTTTCAGCTGAAGAAAAAATGCTTTTAAAAGTAAACAAAAAACCACCCCATCTGATGATCGCATAGCTCAGCTGGGCTGTGGGGAGGGGCAGAGATTTTTGCTACCGGTTCTCCGAACCACCCGCCACCATCACTACCGGATCAGGCGATCTGGTCCAAACTGGGAGCATTTCACCCCTGCTGTACAGGTTGTCCTTGACTTACAAGAGTTCACTTAGTGATGATCGAAGACACAACGGCTGCGCAAAAAGTGACGTATCGCCATTTTTCCCCACTTAACAATCTTTGCAGCATCTCACGTGACCAAAATTCGGATGCTGAACAACTGGCATGTTTTTATGAAGGGGTCGCAGTGTCCCGAGGTCACATAATCCCCCTTCTGTGACCTTCTGACGGGCAAAGTCAATGGGGATTCCAGATTCACTTAACAACCAACCATGTACCTAGCTTGATAAGTGCAAGAATTCATTTGACAACCGTGGCAAAAAAGTCCGTAAAAATGGGACATAATTCTCTTGATTAGCAACAGAAAATTTGGGCTCATTGGAGTTGAGGATGGCTTGTATTCAGTGTTCGGAGCTGCTCCCTCACGTATAAACCGGAGGTCAGTGAATGGAGGGTTTTATTGTTTCTGGCAGCTGTATTTGCACGGCGGTTGTAATTTATGCTTTAGACTTTGCTCTTTTTCACCTTATTTACAGAAGTAGAGTATATGTAAGCTACCCCAAGCCAGTTTCAAATGGAGCAGCATCTAAGCCATGTAAACAAAATGAATTAATGAAGAAAGAGAGAAGCGTTTGCTCCTTTTTTGGCATGTGGTATTACGGTCAGGGCGTCAAAACTTTATTTATTGTTTTGGTGCCACTGAGTCAGTGTTGACCCCTGGCAATGGCCAAATCCCTGCAGTTTACTTGGCAAGATTTCATAAAAGCCGTTTGCCATTGCTTCCTTCCTAGGGCTGAGAGAGAAGGACTGGCCCAAGGTCCCCCAGCTGGCTTCATGCCTAAGGTGAGACTACAGCCTTCAAGTTTCCATCTTGGTGCTTCAACCGCTACATAAACTGGCTCTCGGGTGAAAGACATATTCCCGTTAAGTTATTAAAGCTATAGGTTGTTAAATCTATTCTCCAAAGCACCTGTGGGCAGGACAAGAGTAGAAATTATTAAAGAGAGATTCAAGGGTGGGCAGCTGAGAGTTCGCAGGGGTTCGGGAAAACCTCTAGCTAAGATTCTACACAGTTCAGAGAATCCCCAAAGCCCATTCCTGGCTGGCACTGCCTACCCTTCCTCTCCCCTCCCAGAAGTCCCCACGCGGCCCATTTTGGATGCAGGTAAGTGTAGGGTGCACACGGAGGCTCGGGGAGGGCAAAAAACAGGCCTACCAGAAGTTTGGGAAGGCCAAAACGGGCCCATTTCTGGCCTCCAGAGGGCCTCCAGAGCCTGGGGAGGCCGTTTTTGCCCTCCCAGAGGCTCAAAGAAAGCCTCCGGAGCATGGGAAGGGCAAAACCGCCCCCCACTCATGGTGCAGGAGGCTGACTGGGCTACATCCACCATGGCCACGCCCACCCAGCAACCGGGCAGAGAACCCCTTGCTAAAATTGTTGAAGCCCACCCCTGGAGTGATCCAATCTGGAATTAAGGAGAAAATTCCTGATAGTGAGAACACTGAGTCAGTAGACATTTCACAAGTATGTGTGGCTGCTCCAACACTGGAGGATTTTAAGAAGAGGCTCCACAGCCATTTGTCTGAAATGGTATAGGGTCTCCTGGTGTATAAATGTAAGTATAGGATTAGTAGATGCTATACATATACAGGCACACAAATATATATTTAGAACATAGACTAAAGGGTTGGAAGAGACCCTGGCTGGAGGTGTCATACCATTTCAGATAGGTGGTTGTCCAGTCTTTCCTTAAAAGCTTCCAGTGATGGAGCACCCATAACATCTGAAGGCAACTTCTGTTCCACTGGATAATTGTCCTCACTGTGACGAAGTTTCTCCTTAATTCCAGGTTGCTTCTCTCCTTGATTGGTTTCCATCCATTGTTTCTTGTTTTGCCTTCTGGTGCTTTGGAGAATAAATTGACCCCCTCTTTTCTGACAGCCCCTCAAATATTGGAAGACTGCTATCATGTCACCCCTAGTCCTTCTCTTCAATAGGCTAGACATACCTAGTTCCCTCAATCATTCATTGTATCAGGGCTGAAATGCTCCAGGTTCGGACCGGATCAGCCGATCCGGTAGCGATGGCGGCAGCTGGTTTGGAGAAAAAAAATCCCTGCCCCCCATCCATGCCCACCCAATGCCCAGTCGTCCGCTTCCCCACTTGCCGTTTCTTTTAAAAAATCCTTTTAAAAAGTAAAAAAAAAGTCTCTAATGATCACAGCTGATCTGTGCGATCATCAGAGCCTTTTTTAAAAACTTTTAAAAGCATTTTTTTAACAACCTATTCGGCCAATAGGTTGTAAAATATGCTTTTAAAAGGCTAAAAAAAAGATTGCGCGCCACAGCTGAGCACCCCCTTCCCCCCACGCACTGTTCTACTTACCACATGCCTCCTTTTGGCATGCACTGCGCACGCACGCACCTTGCATTTGGTGTGTGATGTGCATTGTGCATGCGCACGCAGCACGCAGGCTCAGCCAGCAAACCGGTAGTAAACCGGTTCAGATTTCACCACTGCATTGTATATTTTATTTTCCAGATCCACAGCTGCTAACTGCACACACACACACACACACACACACACACACACACACACACAAAATCAAACATACCCATCCTCCTTATTGCTATTTATTTTCCAGTACTGAAAGTGATTTTTCACCTTTGAAGATGGAAATGAGATGTCCCACTCTTGCAAATCATAAGGACGCTTCACAGTTGGAGATGCTAATGAACTTTCTGACCTTTGAAGAACCTCTACGGGTGGTCATTTGAAAAATGGTCCTTTGAAGCAATCTGAAGAGAGGACTTCATTCTATTGCCATCTATTTTTATTTCATTCAGATCCAACAAGGTCAGCAAACCTTTTTACCACAAGGTCACAGGTCTGTGGCCCAACTCTGAGGCTATCAATTCTGAAGAGCAGAATCTGTGCCTTAATCTGTGTTTGAAATGGTTGACCTTAAAGAAATAGCTGCAATTTAACTTCAGGAAGAACAAATTAGGATGCATTTTAATCAACATTTTCAGGGAGCATTGGGGAGCTGCCCTAGGAGCTTAGAAATCTCTATGTGTGGGCCTTTCCATCTCATAAAATTACCCAGAGAGTGCACACTCCATGTTCTATCAATACAATATACACAACCATATTTTGGACATCTTAGGGTTTTCACCAGAGATAGCCAACCTTGGCCACTTTAAGATTTGAGGACTTCAACTCCCAGGATTCCTTAGCCAACCATGCTGGCTAAGGAATCCTGGGAGTTGAAGTCCACAAGCCTTACAGTTGCCAAAGTTGGACACCCATGATCTTCACAGTGAAGATCTCAACAATACAGATCAAGACTGTAAAAATCAAGGAGAGAACAACCTGGAATTCTGGAGGAACTCAAAGGTGCTTTTTCAAAAGCCAAATGTACTTTCTGATTTTTCTTTGAAGACGTTTTGCTTCTCATCCAAAAAGCTTCTTCAGCTCTGATTGGATAGTGGGGAATGGAAGGATCAGAGAATGGAAGATCATAAAAGGGGGGTAAAACTCACTTTAAAAATGTCTCACTTAACAGCAGAAAGTTTGGGCTCAATTGTGGTCATAAGTCAAGGTCTACCTGTATTCTAGGAAGCCGGCTATCCTCTTTCTTATGGGGTCTTATTCCTTTTCTCCACATTCACCCAGTTTTCTAATTTATCACCTCGAAGAATCAAACAATATTTTAGAGGCACTTGAAGTAATTTCCTCCACTCTTGCATTTTGTTCCAAAGGCACCATTAAAATCATCATCATCATCATCATCATCATCATCATCATCATAACAACGACAACAACAACAACAGCAGCAGCTGACAGCTGGTATAACATGGACAGTTCCTTGAAAAGATCGAAGGAAAAGTAGATAAGGAAAAGACCTGGTTATGGCTGACCAATGGAACATTGAAGAAAGAAACAGAAGGCCTAATTCTTGCGGCCCAAGAACAAGCCATTAGAATAAATGTAATCAAAGCCAGAATAGAAAAATCTGCTGATGATCCCAAATGCAGACTTTGCAAAGAAGCAGATGAAACCATTGATCACATACTGAGCTGTTGTAAGACAATAGCTCAGACCGACTACAAACAATGTCACAACACAGTCGCTCGGATGGTCCACTGAAACCTGTGTCACAACTACCATCTGCCTGTAGCAAAGAACTGGTGGGATCATACGCCTGAAAAAGTGATTGAAAATGAGTATGCAAAACTACTGTGGGATTTCCGAATACAGACTGATAAAGTTTTGGAACACAATATCACGATTGTGGAAAAGAAAAAAGTGTGGATAGTTGACATTGCTACACCTGGTGACAGCAGAATCGATGAGAAACAACTTGAAGAAGTCACCAGATATCAAGATTTGAGAATCGAATTGCAGAGACTCTGGCATAAACCAGTGCAGGTGGTTCCAGTGGTACTCGGCACACTGGGAGCTGTGCCTAAAGACCTAGGCAAGCACTTAAAAGCAATTGGCACTGACAAGTTCACCATTGGTCAGCTGCAGAAGGCCACCTTACTGGGATCTGCTGGCATAATTTGCCGATACATCATGCAGTCCTAAACTCTTGGGAAGTGTTCGACTAGTGATCTGTGATACAAAATCCAGCATAGTTATCTTGTTTATACTGTGTATACTTTCATTTTGTGTAAATAAAATAATAATAATAATAATAATAATAATAATAATAATAATAATAATAATAATAATAATAATGAGGAGGAGGAGGAGGAGGAGGAGGAGGAGGGGGAGGAGGGGAGGAGGAGGAGGTGGTGGTGGTGGTGGTGATACTTGGTTGATATCTAGGATGCTGGCAGCAACCCGTATCAACTCTTAGCACCAGTCAATGCTATTTGTGATGTATTTTTGAACGTTCAGTTGACTGAGTTTCATTTTTAATGAATAAAGTAAATAATAATAATAATAATAACCTGATCAAATGAAACAAATGAAGAGTCCAACAGCTTAATACACGGTTAAAAATTATGAAGCCGAGCCAATAATATTGTGCAGTTGGAGAAATTCCCCACTTGAATGGTGATGCAAAGAGAGTAGCACGGTCCTGCAACATTGAGAACCAAGTGCCAAGCAAGCTTTTAAAAAGGCATGACCTATTTTGATATTTTGACCTGGTTAATACTTGGGTGGGAATTAATTCCAGGGCTGTAGTAGACTCAACAAGGAAGTCTAAAAAAAAAATTTCAGAAAAAAATAGCAAACCACATCTGTGATTCTCAACAAATAAATCTATGTATCAACAGTAGAAACCTTTAAATTTCTAGGTTCTATCATATCGCAAGACCTAAAATGGGCAGCTAACATCAAAAACATCATCAAAAAAGGACAACAAAGAATATTCTTTCTTCACCAACTCAGGAAGCTCAAACTGCCCAAGGAGCTGCTGATTCATTACTACAGAGGAATTATTGAGTCTGTCATTTGCACCTCTATAACTGTCTGGTTCGGTTCTGCAACCCAAGAAGAAAGACACAGACTTCAGAGGATAATTAGAACTGCACAAAAAATAATTGCTACCAACCCGCCTTCCATTGAGGACCTGTATACTGCATGAATCAAGAAGAGGGTCGTGAAAATATTTACAGATCCCTCACATCCTGGACATAAACTGTTTCAACTCCTATCCTCAAAACGACACTATAGAGCACTGCACACCAGAACAACTAGACACAAGAACAGTTTTTTCCCGAAGGCCATCACTCTGCTAAACAAATAATTCCCTCAACACTGTCAAACTATTTATTAAATCTGCACTACTATTAATCTTCTCGTCGTTCCCATCACCAATCTCTTTCCACTTATGACTGTATGACTGTAACTTTGTTGCTGGTAATCCTTATGATTTATATTGATATATTGACCATCATTTGTGTTGTAAATGTTGTACCTTGATGAACGTATCTTTTCTTCTTTGTACACGGAGAGGATATGCACCAAGACAAATTCCTTGTCTGTCCAATCACACTTGGCCAATAAAAAAAAAAAAATCTATTCTAATCTACCCACAATACTTCCATACTTCCACCTTCCATACTACCACCATACAGTTTTTTCCCGAAGGCCATCACTCTGCTAAACAAATAATTCCCTCAACACTGTCAAACTATTTACTAAATCTGCACTACTATTAATCTTCTCATCGTTCCCATCACCAATCTCTTTCCACTTATGACTGTATGACTGTAACTTTGTTGCTGGCAATCCTTATGATTTATATTGATATATTGACCATCATTTGTGTTGTAAATGTTGTACCTTGATGAACGTATCTTTTCTTTTATGTACCCTGAGAGCATATGCACCAAGACAAATTCCTTGTGTGTCCAATCACACTTGGCCAATAAAAATTCTATTCTATTCTATTCTACAATGGAGAAAGTCAAACTCAATGTCAATGGAGTTTCTCCATCATCCGAGTCCTGGTTCTTCCAAAAGTGCTTTTTCCAAAAGGCAAATGGACTTTCTTTGTTTGTTTTTTCCTTGAAAATGTTTCGCTTCTCATCCAAGAAGCTTCCTCGGTTCAGAACAGAATTTCTTACAACCGAAGAAGCTTCTTGGATGAGAAGCGAAACATTTTCAAGGAAATGTCTATGGAGATTCTCAGTCATCCAGGTCATGGTTGTCTCAAAGATGTGGTGTTTTTTGTTTTTTTTTTCAAGAGGAAAATGGACTTTCTGGTTTTTCTTTGAAGAGGTTTCGCTTCTCACCCAAGAAGCTTCTTCAGCTCTGACTGGACGGTGGGGAATTGTTGTGTCCCACTCCTCCTCTGACGGCCAGGTCTGGGAAGTCTGTATCAAGCATGGCCATGAAGCCTCTGCAGCTTTGCCAAATTGCTGTCAGAGTTCTCAGGGCAGGCAGGAATCCAAGGTGTGACTTCAGCAACCAGATGAGACTTTGCCTGACTCAAGGAATGCCAAAAAGCAGATCCTTTATATAGGCCATGGGGTATGGCTCCATGACTCAGCACTTATCCAGGCCTGCCCCTCCCTTCCTTTTGCTGATGTTGCCTCTCCATTCTCCGGAAGCGGGAATCTGTCCACTTTTCGTTTTCCTGCTCAGCTGCCGGCAATTCTAGCTCGTGGCTGGCTTCATGCTCACATGCTATAGGAGGGAGGTTTGTTTGCTCAGTCTGTCCGGGCATGGTGCCAGGGCTGAGGGCTGGAGGCATGCCAGGCCATTCTTCTTCACTATCAGTCTCTGGCTGAGATAGCAGGAGATGGGAGGGGCCGGGCTGCAGAGAGGAGGGCGGGCGAGGCACAACAGGAATGGAAGGATTTATACCCTTGAAAAGAGCTGGTCATTTGCATTCTTTTATACTCTGTCTGCTAGGACGTTCCCCGCCATCCAGTCATAGCTGAAGAAGCTTCTTGGATGAGAAGCAAACTGTCTTCAAAGAATCAGAGCTGAAGAAACTTCTTGGATGAGAAGCGAAATGTCTTCAAAGAAAAACAAGAAACCCCAGTTGCCTCTTGAAAAAAAAGCATCTTTGGGGACATTTTCAAGGGAAAAAAAAACACCATGAAAGTCCAATTATCTGCCACAATGTCCTACCTGTCAATGACTACTTCAGCTTCAATCACAACAATACACGAGCAAATAATAGATACAAACTCAAGGTAAACTGCTTCAAACTTGATTGTAGAAAATATGACTTCAGGAACAGAGTGGTCAATGCCTGGAATGCACTACCTGACTTTGTGGTTTCTTCCCCAAACCTCCAAAACTTTAACCTTAGACTGTCTACTGTTGACCTCACCCCATTCCTAAGAGGTCTGTAAGGGGCGTGAATAACAGCACCAGCGTGCCTACCATCCCTGTCCTAATATTCCTTTTTACTTACTCTTTTCATGTATCCAAATTATGTTTATACTTTTACCTGTGATCTTATATATGACTGACAAAATAAACAAATAAAATAAAATAAAATAAAAAAGTGCAATCACAAAGGCATCGGTGATAACCATCTGTACTATAGCCTGATAACTCATTACCCCATGAGGTTTCAAAATGACCACTTTTTCAACTATGACCCTAAAAAGAGAAGGTTGGAGACAGGCAATGACAAGGTCCAGCATCATTAAATCCAGAAATGATTTCCTGAAGAGGAGTTGGGATTTCTGCTTCTTAAGCAGCTGGTAGGACCATTATTTCCCTCAACGATCAAGAGTCCAGTCACACGTCATCTTCCAAGAGGCCTTGACAAAATGGAAGGATGTGGATCTAAATACACAGATGGCTCCCCTTCAGATCTGAGAACCCCCATCCTCTTCCTCAGGAGTAGCAGGTTTGAATCCTCCCCAAATGAGGCCAAATTGTGCCTCAGTCAACCGCCAAGGAACTCTGTACAATTAGAGTCCAACTCGGAACACACACAATTACACCTGACAGTGACTCAGTCTTCACAGTGACCCTGCATTTGCCTCTTCTTAGTGTATGTGATTTTACTAGTAGGGGGTCCTTGGGCCAAGAACCACTAACGCTTCGCCTGCCTACCTGAGATTTGACAGTGACACAAAATAAAAGAGTGGTGCAAAGAGCCACAGAAAGGGCCACACTCGGCATCAGAAGACAAGACAGAAAGAACTGCACATGGATTAGAGAACAAACAAAAGTATATGGTGCCATCAAGAGAGTCAAAGAATGGAAAGGAGGAGGAGGTGGAGGAGGAGGAGAAAGAGAAGAAAAGGAGGAGGAAGAGGAGGAGGAGAAGGAGGAGTTAGAAGAGGAGGAGGAGGAGGAGAGGAGGAGGAGGAAGAAGAAGAGGAGGAGGAGGAGAGGAGGAAGAGGAGAGGAGAAGAGGAGGTTAGAAGAGGAGGAGGAGGAGGAGAGGAGGAAGAAGAAGAGAAGAAGAGAAGGAGGAGGAAGAGGAGAGGAGGAGGAAAAGGAGAAGGAGGAAGAGGAGAGGAGAAGGAGGAGTTAGAAGAGGAGGAGGAGGAGGAGAGGAGGAGGAGGAAGAAGAAGAGGAGGAGGAGGAGGAGGAGGAAGAAGAGAAGAAGAGAAGGAGGAGGAAGAGGAGAGGAGGAGGAAAAGGAGAAGGAGGAAGAGGAGAGGAGGAGGAGGAGTTAGAAGAGAAGGGGGAAGAGGAGAGGAGGAGGAGGAGGAGGAGAGATGTTGGGTAACCAGGACAATCTGTTGATAACCCTAACCCAACAGTGGGTGAAGAACATGAAAAACTGGGCAGCATTTGGCCAGGCGATGATCCACAGCTATTGGCTCAAGGACAGGTTCCATATCTCTGTTCCAAACGGGCTTTTCAAAAGGCAACTGGACTGTCTTGGTGTTTTGTTTTGTTTTGTTTCTTTCAAAACATTTCTCTTCTCATCTAAGAAGCTTCTTTCAGTTCCACTTCTGAGAAAGTGATGAGAAGCAAAACGCCTTCAAGGAAAAAACCAAACAAAAACAAGAAAGTCCATTTGCCCTTTTTTGGGGGGGAAAAAGCCCCTTTTTGGGACAACCATGGCCTGGATGATGGAGAATCTCATTTGAGGTCTCTGATTTCAACCCATCAACTCAAAGCGAGGATGTGCGGACACCAAAAGCCCAAGGAAGCAGGATTGCAGTGGAAAAACACAAACCTTGATTAGACCCAGGACTGATGGATTTGCTTTGGGTGGGGGGGGGAGAGGAGAAACTTGGCCATCCCTGCCTCTCTCATCTAATAAAAAGAAATGATTCACCAATAGCGGAAACGTTTCTTCTTTGAAGTCATTTGTAGGCTTCGTCCAAAACCTGGGTATATTTGTAACCGTTAACTTGAAGCCTCTGCGCATTTTATCCGCTTGTCTGGAAAAGAGTTTGACAACTCTTGGGATCATATATAGCTTGATGTATAGCAGCCCAGGGCAAAAAAATAAAATAAAATAAAAATCTCTTTCGAAGATCAGATTGCTTCCATCTGCAGGTGGGCTAGGAAAAAATCCCCTTCGCCAAATGCTTTCCTTTGCAAATTCCCAATATATATAGACATGGAGTTTTGTTACTGCTTGCTTTTAGCATACAGCCATATAAATAAACCCCAAGTCGCTACCTAGGTTACACTAAGCCCTTCTCCCAAGGGGAAGTTAGCGATCCCGGAAACTGAGATTTAGATGAAAGACAAGAGGCAGGCAGGCGAGTCCATTCAATGAATAGCACGCAGGGGCCCAGCGGGATATTGCAATTGGAGAGCAACATAGCTAAAAAAGCATATCTGTGCCTCAAATATGGGTAGTCCTTCACTTACAACACTTCGTTTAGGTAGCTCAAGGGGCTAGGACGCTGAGCTTGTCGATCGAAAGGTCGGCAGTTCAGCGGTTCGAATCCCTGGTGCTGCCGTGTAACGGGGTGACTCCCGTTACTTGTCCCAGCTTCTGCCAACCTAGCAGTTTCGAAAGCACGTAAAAAATGCAAGTAGAAAAAATAGGGACTACCTTTGGTGGGAAGGTAAAAGTGTTCCGTGCAACTTTGCTGTTGAGTCATGCCGGCCACATGACCACGGAGACATCTTTGGACAGCGCTGGCTCTTCGGCTTTGAAACGGAGATGAGCACCGCCCCCTAGAGTTGGGAATGACTAGCACATATGTGCGAGGGAAACCTTTACCTTTACCTAAAGTTATAACGGCACTGAAAAAGGTGACATGATCAGAGGTGGGATTCTACCTGTTTGGACCGGTTTGGGGGAATCGGTAGCTCCGACGATCAGCTGGGAGCGAATTGGTTCACTCCGATGATCAGCTGGGCCCGCCATCGCTTTTCTTACCTTTATCTTCATAGCTGATTAGTGCGGCAGCGCAGATTGCCGTGCCTCAGCTGTTTTCATTCCCTAGCACGAACGTGGAAGGTGATTTTTTCTTGAACTGTGCATGCACGCATAGCGCAAAGTGCACAAACACCAAATTGGTTATTAAAACAGAAGGATCCCCCCACTGCTTATGATCATTTTTCACACTTACAACCATTGGAGCTTCCTCATGGTTACAGGATCAAAATTTGGACGCTTGGCAACCGGTTCATATTTATGACGGTGGTACCATCCCCAAGGTCACGCGGTTCCCCTTTTGTGACCTTCCGGCAAGCAAAGTCAATGGGGGAACCCAGATTCACTTAACGACCATGTTATTAAGTTAACACCTGCAGAGATTACTAAATTGATTCTGAATTTAATAACAGCAGCAAGACTGTTGATTGGACAATACTGGAAGAAAGAAGAGATACCTACAATAGAAGAATGGATATTGAAAGTTACTAACTTGGCTGAGATGGCTAAAATCTCAGCTTTTTTAAAAGACAATACGCAGGAAAGATATTTAATTGAATGGAAAAAATGGATTGATTATCTACAAAACAGATATCAGATTAAGAAATATCAGATTGCCTTTGAATAATTAGGAAGTATTATTTTATGTAATGGGGAGGGGGTTGGGAGATGAAAACCTTCCGCCGCGAGCTTAAAACATACTTATTTAATTGCGCAGGACTGAGCTAGATTTTAATTTACGGGTTTTAAATTGGGTTTTATTTTCATATTTTTAATTTAGGCTTTTAGAATAAGTTTTTTAATTGTTTTTAGACTGTATTTATCTATTTTTAAATGCCTGTAAACCGCCCTGAGTCCTTCGGGAGATAGGGCGGTATATAAATTTAAATAATAAATAAATAAATAAATAAATAAATAAATAAATAAATAAATAAATAAATAAATAAAAGATTTGGATGTGGTTAATTGGATTAGAAGGGAAAAATTTTACTCTATGTTTGGTTTATGTCTAACAATACCTTGTGATTGACCCGGGAAGCCGGGGAAGGAGGGGCAAGGGGTTTTCTGGGAGGGAGGGGGGGAAAAAGGGGGGGGAAATGTTTTTGTTTTTTTAAAACTTTTTCAATTAAAAAAAAAAAAACACCTGCAGAGATTCACTCAACAGCTGTGGCAAGAATGGTCACAAAACTCAATTAACAACTGTCTTACTTGGCAACAGAAATCTTTTGGCTCTGTTGTGATCTCAAGGTTTAAAGATCCCCCTTACACCTAAAAACATCAATTCTATACCTAAAATATAAACTAGCCAACATCTGGCCGCCTTGGACCCCATTAGTCCCACGACCCCTTTAAAAAACTGTTAATTTTCTAAAACTTGTTCCGAAATATTATTAGCAATGACATCATGCTAAACAAAATATCCTTTAAGATTAAAAACCTGAAACAGAGGTTATTCTTCTTTCCTTTCTTTCTGTTTTATATATTCCTGTTCATCAAGACTACAGAATTGATTGTCAGAGTTGACAAACATGATAACATGAATTGTGATCCAATTTTTTGTAAGCAAGGCTAGAAACCAGTAGTGGAATTAATTTTTTTTTACTACCGGTTCTGTGGGCGTGGCTTGGTGGGCGTGGTGTGGCTTGGTGGGTGTGGCAGGGAAGGACATTTCAAAATTACTATCCCCACCCTACTCCAGGGGAAGGATATTACAAAATCTCCATTCCCACCCCACTCCAGGGGAAAGATACTGCAAAATCCCCATTCTCTCCCCACTCTTGGGGGAAGGATATTGCAAAAACTCCATTCCCATCCCACTCCAGGGAAAGGATATTGCAAAATCTCCATTCCCACCCCACTCTGGGGCAGCCAGAGGTGACATTTGCTGGTTCTCCGAACTACTCAAAATTTCCACTTCCGGTTCTCCAGAACCTGTCAGAACCTGCTGAATGTCACCCCTGCTAGAAACCATACAAACCAAATTCCTATGAGCCATCTTAGCTGCACCCAAAGGAACTTCCAATGCCCAGTTAAGAATTGAGACAGGCATGCCTCAAATTCAGGTAAGAGCCTAGAAGATGATGATAATCCATTGGCTAAAAATGCATTTCTTTCCAGAGGGACTGACCCTACTAGTATTGACTGATAACTTCCCCTCTCCCTGGAAACAGGCAGTAGACCACAAGCTGGGCTCCTATGGACTCTCACGGGTCTTCTTAATGTCCCTAGGCTTTGACAAAGCAAAGCAAGTAGTAATTGATAGAATAAAGCAGAGGTCTCCAACTTTGGCAACTTTAAGACTTGTGGACTTCAACTTTGCTTTGCTGGCTTTGCTGGCTGAGGAATTCTGGGAGTTGAAGTCCACAAGTCTTAAAGTTGCCAGGGTTGGAGACCCCTGGAATAAAGGACATGGAATTCCAAGAAGAACTAAATAGGTTGCCTCTCTACAGTAGTGACAGGATCAAACAGGGTGAGTGGGAATCGGCAAGATATCTTGGCGTCCTAGTGGACAACCATTTAAATATGAGCCAGCCATTTGCAGCAGCTGCCAAAAAAGCCAATACAGTTCTAGGCTGCATCAACAAAAGGATGGAATCAAGATCACGTGAAGTGTTAAGACCACTTTATAATGCCTTGGTAAGGCCACACTTGGAATACTGCATTCAGTATAATGTAAATGTAATGTAAAAAAGATGCTGAGACTCTAGAAAGAGTACAGAGACGATTAGGGGACTGGAGGCTAAAACATATGAAGAATGGTTGCAGGAACTGGGTATGTCTAGTTTAATGAAAAAAAGGACTGGGGGTGACATGATAGCAGTGTTCCAATATCTCAGGGGCTGCCACAAAGAAGAGGGAGTCAAGCTAGTCTCCAAAGCATCGGAGGGCAGGACAGGAAGCAACTGGTGGGAACTAATCAAGGAGAGAAGCAACTTAGAACTAAGGAGAAATTTCCTGACAGTTAGAACAACTAATCAGTGGAATAACTTGCCTGCAGAAGTTGTGAATGCTCCAACGCTGGAAGTTTTAAGGAAGAGATTAGATAACCATTTGTCTGAAGTGGTATAGGGTTTCCTGCCTAAGCAGGGGGTTGGACTGGAAGACCTCCAAGGTTCCTTCCAACTCTGTAATTCTATTCCTATTCCTGTTCCTGTTCCTGTTCCTGTTCCTGTTCCTGTTCCTATTCCATTCCATTCCATTCCATTCCATTCTATTCTATTCTATTCTATTCTATTCTATTCTATTCTATTCTATTCTATTCTATTCTATTCTAATCTGTACTTGTACACTGGAAGTTTTTAAGATGTTGGATAATCATTTGTCTGAAGTGGTGTAGGGTTTCCTGCATAAACAGGGGTTGGACTAGAAGATCTCCAAGGTCCCTTCCAACTCTGTTACTCTAAATATCTAAATGATCTGATCTTCCCAAAAAAAGAATGGCTTTCTTCAGAGCTAGATTTAACGTTTTCCCCTCAGCACTCCTCCAAGGCAGGTATAAGAGAACCCCAATAGCAGAACGGGTGTGTATATGTGATAAAGGAGAAGTCGAAGATATCTCAAATGTACTGTGAGTTATGCAGAGTTTATAGGTCAGTGTATATATTCTCCCCTTATTAGAGAGAGTGCCAGGGAGGGCAGACAATTTTTTATGTAGACTTTCTCCTCCAGGACTCAAACCGGCTGTCATGTGTGCAGTGGCAAAAATCTGTCTTGCTGCCACGTCCACAAGAAAAAAAAAAAATTGGCTATAGAATTATAGCTGTCAACTTGTGCCAATTTTTGGGAGATATCTCTAACAATTTTGGGGAAATTATATTTACTCACATACATATCGGCTTTCCACTCATGTAAATTAGGGAGTGATCCTAACTGTTTGAGAACATATCTTAACAGGGGTGTTATTATCCACTATTAATGTCAGTACTATTTTTTAATATATTGTAAACAGTGATGTCTATTGCTGGTCTAGGACTGTAATAAAGTTATATTCTTCTTCTTGTAAGCAAGGTCAAGTACTTTATAAACACATGGCTGTCCTTTAAAAAAAAAAAAGAGTAAAGAGCGTGCATATAATTTTTATTCTCAGTGCCTATTTATTTAATAAAAAGCAATGTTATTTGAGCAGAAAGGGTTTACCATAAAGTGATGTAACGTCACTTTATGATGCCACAAAGGGCGGGTGGGCGGGTCAGCCTATTTTCCAAAGCACCAGAAGGAAAGACAAGAAGCAATGGATGCAAACTAACTAAAGAGAGAAGCAACCAAAAACTAAGGAGAACAAGTGAGAGCAATAAAAACCAGAAGAATGGCTTGCCTTCAGAAGTTGTGGGTGCTCCATCATTAGAGGCTTTCAAAAAGAGATTGGACGACCATTTGTCTGAAATGGCATATTGAGCAGGGGGTTCGACTAGAAGACCTCCAAGGTCCCTTTCAACTCTGTTTTTCTGTAATACATACATTTCACGAGTGAAATCCAGCAGGTTCTGACAGGTTCTGGAGAACCGGTAGCGGAAATTTTGAGCAGTTTTCGGAGAACTGGCAAATGCCACCTCTGGCTGGCCCCAGAGTGGGGTGGGAATGGAGATTTTGAAGTATTCTTCCCCTGGAATGGGGTGGGAATGGAGATTTTACAGTATCCTTCCCTTGCCATACCCACCAAGCCACGCCCCACCAAGCCCCATCATGCCTACCAAGCCACGCCCACAGAATCGGTATAAAAACTATTGCATTTCACCACTGGTACATTTGCCTGTCGTGTATACGCTAGGAAATCATGACGATAATCTATCCATCAATCAAATTGGCTGAGGGATTGATTGGCACTTTTCAGAAGTTGATATAAGCTGGTTGCAGGTTTCTTCCATGGATAAAGGAACTAGAGTGGACTTATCATCTTAAGACACAGAAAGGTGCTTTTCCAAAAGACACCTCGCCTCTCTTGGTTGTTGTTGGTTTTTTTTGGTTTTTTTTATTTCTTGAAAATGTTTCTCTTCTCATCCAAGAAGCTATGAACTGAAGGAGCTTCTTGGATGAGAATTGAAGTATTTTCAAAGGAGGAAAAAAAAACCAAGGAAGTCCAGTAGCTTGTTGAAAAAAACACCTTTGGGACAACCATGAACTGGATCGGGGTGTTAAACTCAAGGCCCGAGGGCCAGATCCAGCCCGCGGGGTACTTAGATGGGGCCTGGGGGCTCGCCTTGGAAACAGTGAAGGACTGGCCTGCGGCACCTCTGCCAGTGAAGGACTGGACTGCGGCACCTCTGCCAGTGAAGGACTGGACTGCGGGCAGCCCTCCTGAGCTCCGTTTTTGCTGGCAGAGGGTTGCAGGTGGCCGTCACAGCTGAAAACGGAGCTCGGGAGCCCGTTTTCACTGGCAGAGTGCTTGGGCCACCATAGACACCCCGACACGAGTGATGTTGAGCTGGCCATGCTCACCCTGGCCCCCAGAGGTCAAACACAACCCTGATGCGGCCCTCAGTGAAATTGAATTTGACACCCTCTGACCTGGATGATGTAGCATCTCCATAGCCATTACAACGGTGTGTTTGCTGAGAGGTTTTCTGTCCCTTCACACCAACCAAAACTCAGTTCAGAACACCTATCTACACCTACGTCGTTCTCTTGGTAACAAGGTGGGTGTGATTTACCAATGCTTTCCTCCCGGATGTCTTTTTCGTTTTACAGCCTAGCCTACAGAACTGGTATTCATTCTACTTCCATCCCACTAGTCGTACCCCTAGACTGGTTCAACTTCTGAGCCTAGACAGGTTCAACTCCACACAACGCCCAGCTGAAGCATTCTGATAAATATCACACCCGTTATTTAGGCTATCTGGATACCTGGTCATCTGACAGCTTCACATCCAATCACTAGGCAACTAGACTCGTATTTCCTAGCCTCAATCATCATACCTTCCTCTTTAGAAATACTTGAAGGACCTAAAATGTGGACAGGATTCTATAAAATTGAAGTTATGAGCTAGTGTAATTCACTTTCATCATCCTGCCAACGAAAGTGTGTATAGTGAAGGCTCTGGTTTTCCCAGTTGCAATGCATGGCTGTGAAAGTTGGACCATAAGGAAGGCTGAGTGCCAAAGAATTAAGGCCTTTGAACTACATGGTGCTGGAGAGGAATCCTGCAAGTACCTTGTGCTGCAAGGTGATCACACCAGCCAGTCATAGAGGAAATCAACCCTGACTGCTCTTTAGAAGGCCGGGTCCTGAAGATGAAAGTCAAATACTTTGGCCACCTAATGAGAAGGAAGGACTCACTGGAGAAGAGCCTAACGCTGGGAAAGATTGGCAATAGAAGAAGGGGACAGCAGAGAATGAGGTGGCTGGATGAAGTCACTGAAGCAGTAGGTGTGTGCTTAAATGGACTCCAGAGGATGGTAGAGGACAGGAAGGCCTGGAGGAATGTTGTCCATGGGGTTGTGATGGGTCAGACATGACTTTGCGACTAATAACAACAACAATTCACTTTCCTATATTTGTACTCTGGAGCTGTTTCAAGCAATGAATGAAAAAAGGGACATGTAAGATTAGCCAGATACTTTTACTGGCATTTATGTGAGGTAAGTTTCTCCATACTTGTTCTGGTTTTAAAAAAAAGCAGGACGTCCTCAGATGTGAGAAACCTTCTGTGGAAAGTCGTATCCGCTCACTTGCCATGGGGATTCTGCAAAATGAATAGCTTTTCCACTGACCTTGATGCAGTGACGTTATCTCATTACTGTCAAGTTAGCTTCCACACACGTTAAGCAAGAAAAAGAACATCGCATGCCATTTTGTGTCAGGGTTCCAAGTAACACTCCCAATGAGAGAAGACTCCGAGGCTAGAAGTTCTTCAAAGTTCCATTTTATGAGAGATGTCATATTGGCACATCTGGGAAAACCTGAATCTGAAAGCTCCCAGGTTTTCCCCTACCCAAAAGAAAGTCCAAGTCCCTGCCTCAGCACCCATATATCCACCACATAGTCCAATCAATGGACCATCCCACTGGATATGCCTCCCAATTACACCATTCCAAGTGCAGGGCAGGATGTCTTCTTTCGCCCTTTAAAAAGAACAGAGAGGGACTCCTCAGGGTGCCGTCCGCCAAGCAATGTCGGCTGGCGGTCCCCAGGGGAAGGGCCTTCTCTGTGGGGGCCCCTACCCTCTGGAATGAACTTCCCACAGGACTTCGCCAACTTCCTGACCTTCGAACCTTTTGCCGCGAGTTGAAAACATATTTGTTCATTCGTGCAGAACTGGCATAGGATTTTAGATTTTTATATAGTTTTAATTTTAATGGGTTTTATTGTTTTAAATTTATCTTAATTTGGGCCAAATTGAATAAGTTTTTTAAATAGTATTTTATCTTGTATTTATCTTGTTCTTATGTTTTTATCTGGCTGTAAACCACCCTGAGTTCTTCGGGAGAAGGGCGGTATAAAAATCTAATAAATAAATAAATAAATAAATAAATAAATAAATAAATAAATAAATAAATAAATAAATAAATAAATAAATAAATAAATAAATAAATAAATAAATAAATAAATAAATAAATAAATAAATAAATAAATAGAGAAAAACAGTAAAGAACGTGCATATAATTTATATTCTCATACCTGTTTATTTAATAAAAAGCAATCTTATTTAAGCACATAGGATTTATCATAAAGTGATCTAACATCACTTTATGAATGCCACAAAGAAAGGGGTGGGGGGCGGTTAACCAATTTTCCAAAGCACCAGAAGGAGAGACAAGAAGCAATGGATGGAAACTAACTAAGGAGAGAAGTCCTGATTTCATGGATTCTGTGGCTGCTCAGAGTCGCCTTATCAGGGAGATGGGCAGCATATAAATTTAATTAATACATAAACTTGCCATTTCCTTCTTCTGATACACAAACACGCACACACACACATACATACATATAATATATAATATAACAACAGAGTTGGAAGGGACCTTGGAGGCCTTCTAGTCCAACCCCCTGCCCAGGCAGGAAATCCTACACCATCTCAGACAGATGGTTATCCAACATTTTCTTAAAAATTTCCAGTACATACATAGGTAAAGGTAAATGTTCACCTCACACAAACGTGCTAGTCGTTGCTGACTCTAGGGGGCAGTGCTCATTTCCGTTTCAAAGCCGAAGAGCCAGCACTGTCCGAAGATCTCTCCATGGCCATGTGGCCGGCATGACTAAATGCCAAAGGCGCAGAGAATGCTGTTACCTTCTCACCAAAGGTGGTCCCTATTTTTCTACTTGCATTTTTTATGTGCTTTCGAACTGCTAGGTTGGCAGAAGCTGGGACAAGTAATGGGAGCTCACCCTGTTCCGCAGCACTCGGGATTCGAACCGCTGAACTGCCAGCCTTTCGATCAAGAAGCTCAGTGTCTTAGCCACTGAGCTACCGCGTCATATATATATATATAATGTTTTCTGAGGTTTTCATGGGTGTTTGTATGTAGGTCTTTGGTTATTCGGGTTTTCTCCCGTGTAAAATTGGAAGTGTCTTGGCGACGTTTCGACGAAGTCTCATTCGTCATCTTCAGGCTTCAGCTTCGTGCTTCTGGGAGCAATGTGTGATTGCAGCTGTTTCTTCCTTTTTAACTGCTAGTGGGGGTTTGAACTGATTGGGTGGGAGCTTGGCTGTGCTCTGATTGGATGGGGGTTTTTTTGTGCTCTGATTGGCTGGGCGTGTGTCCTGTTTGGGTTGGGGCTTGGTTGTGCTCAGATTAGTCTGAGTTGCAGGGGGATTTGAGCTGGTGAGCTGCACTGCTGCTGTTTGGCTTCGTGTTCGTGGTCGTGCTACATCTTTGTAGTGGGTGTCAGTCTGCTGCATGTATGGATTGGAGGGGTTTGAAATGGCTAATGTTGCAGCTGCGGTCTGGCTTCTGGTCCTTGGTTGTGCTTCCTGATCAGTGTGGGTTTGGGTCTGCTTTCTGGGTGGATGTGTGGTGGTGACATCCTGTGTGGACCTCATGAGTGTGGGTCTGGTGTCATTCCTCATGTTAAGGACTCGTTTGTCAATAAGGGCGGGTTTCCAAATGGCTGGTAGGTGGGAGGTATCATCTCGTTTGTTCATGCTGTGTGGGCGTTTTTCTATCTCGATGGCTTCTCTGATTATTCTGTTGTTAAAGTGTTCAGTTTTGGCGATAGTTCTGGTCTTTTTAAAGTCAATATCGTGTCCTGTGGCTTTAAGGTGTTGGACCAGGAAGAAGTTGGTTCCTCTTATTTGAATGAGTTCTTGTGTTCTTCAATGCGTGCACTTATTCTTCTGTTGGTTTGTCCGATGTATGTGGTGGGGCAGGCGGTGCATGGGATTTCATATACTCCTTGATTTTCTAACTCAATTTTGTCTTTGGGGTTTCTTAGGATGGTGGATATTTTTGGTTTGTGCAGAATGCTGTCTTGATGTTATGTTTGTGGAGGATCTTGCTGATTCTGTCTGTGGTGCCTTTTATATATGGGAGGAGGGCTGTGCCATTTTCTTGTTCTCTGTCTTGGGTTTTAGTGGGGGGTTCTTTTTGGATTAGTTTGGTAATCTTATTTCTCTGGAATCCATTGGATGTTAGTACGTTTGTGAGAGTGTGTAGTTCGGTTTTTAGGTGTTGTTCATCAGCTAAGCGTTTTGTTCTAGAGATGAGTGTCTTGGCTACGGAGTTGATCTGTGCTGGGTGGTGGTGTGAGAGTGCATGCAGATAGCGGTTTGTGTGTGTTTTCTTCTGGTAGATGGTGTGTCCTAGGGAGCCATTGGGTTTCTTGTAGACTAAGACATCTAGGAAGGGAAGTTGGTTGTTAACTTCTGTTTCCATGGTGAACTGTATTTTGGGGTGTAGGCTATTGAGGTGTGTGAGGAAGTTGTCAAGTTTTTCTTTCCCGTGTGGCCAGATTATGAAGGTGTCATCTACGTATCTGAGCCAGAGTTTGGGTTTGTGATCAGATTTTTCTAGTGCTTGGGTTTCAAAGTGTTCCATGTAGAGGTTGGCAATGACAGGTGAGAGGGGTGATCCCATGGGTGCGCCTTCTATTTGTTTGTATTTTTGTCCGTTATAGATGAAGGATAGGCAGTGGTTGGTCAGATCTAGGATGTGCTTGGGGGGGTTATATTTGTTTTGGATAGCTGTCAAGGCTTCTTTGATTGGCACTTGGGTGAAGAGGGATATGACATCAAAGCTCACGAGTAGGTCGCTGGGCTGTAAGTTTTGTTTCTTTATGATATCTATGAACTGGAATGAGTTTTTTACGTGTGAGGCGATGGATTCTGCATAGGGCTGTAGTTGTTTGGCGAGAAATTTGGCTAGGTTTTGTAGAGGTGAGCCTATGGAGCTGACTATGGGTCTGAGTGGGGTTCCTTCTTTGTGTACCCGAATAACCAAAGACCTACATACAAACACCCGCGAAAACCTCAGAAAACATATATATATATATATATGTATGTATGTATGTATGTATGTATGTATGTATGTATGTATTCTTCCAGTCTAAGGGATTCTCAATCAACTATTAAGCAGTCCAGACCTCTTTAGTTGCTTTCAAGACTAGTCAAAGAATGTTAGATGCAGGACACCGTCGTTCCTTCTGAAGTGTAAAGGTCAAGTGGAAAGATGCAATCTAAATTTGGGACCATTTAAAAAACATTTCTGGGATGTGGTTGCTCAGTGGCTAAGACGCTGAGCTTGTCGATCGAAAGGTCGGCAATTCAGCAATTCAAATCCCTAGTGCCGCGTAACGGGGTGAGCTCCCATTACTTGTCCCAGCTTCTGCCAACCTAGCAGTTCGAAGGCACATAAAAAGATGCAAGTAGAAAAACAGGGACCAGCTTTGGTGGGAAAGTAACAGCGTTCCGTGCACCTTTGGTGTTGAGTCATGCTGGCCACATGACCTTGGAGACGTCTTCGCAGAGCGCTGGCTCTTCGGCTTTGAAACGGAGATGAGCACCGCCCCCTAGAGTCGAGAACAACTAGCACATATGTGGGGGGGGGACTTTTGCCTTTACCTTTTAAGAAACATTTCAGTGCCCAGTAAGATCAAGATTCCATTTCAGTGAACATTAGATGCTCCACGTGAAAAATGAAGAAGAAACTCTCTTTTCTTCCAAGGTTCTTTGAAACTATGCAGAACCATTTCCTGTAAATGCAAACTGATGAGGTATCTGAATGGATTTCTAATCCTGCCAGAAAACAATATTCTCCCTCAAGCATACAATGGAAGACACCACTCTAATCAAATGTAATGCTACTGGAATATTTCCAGCAGAGTTAATAACACAAAGAGAATACTTTGTTAGCCAGCATGTCTAAATGCTCAGAAGCTTCATTTGAAAATTATTCAGCATAGACTGATTACCCTAGCCATTCAGCCATCTAATGATATTCCGTTTCTTCACCTTGCTCTCTCAAGTGTTAAGTTGTTGTTGTTTTTAAAATCTTCTTTTAAGAAGGAATACTTTTTTCACTGATGTTCTCTTTAACTTAACAAGTGATTTTGTCACTTGCATTACATTTTTTTTATTGAAAAAGTTTTACAAAAAAAAAGTTTTTTCAACAATTAGTCCCCCCCGCCTCCCTCCCCCCACTCCCCTCCCCCCTCCCCTCGACCCTTCCTCCCCGCCACCCAGACTTCCCAGAGCAAAGTACAAGGTATTACATCTAACAATCATAAGCTAAAATACGACAATAAACCATCACCCATTACTTCTCCTCTCCCCTTTGCAACTTTAACTCCCCTTTCCCATTTAAACAAATACACTAATACAATGGAATTCCTACAATCACTAATATGCTATTTGATACTTTTTAGTCTGATATTTGTTTTGAATATAATCAATCCAACTTCTCCATTCCAAAATATATCTTTCTTGTGAATAGTCTTTCAAATACGCTGAAATTTTTGCCATTTCTGCTAAGTTCAATATTTTAATTCTTCCATTCTTCAATTGTAGGCAAATCTTCTTTCTTCCAATATTGCGCAACCAATAATCTCGCTGCTGATATTAAATTTAAAATCAATTTAGTCTCTATTACCGTACAATCCGTAATTATACCCAATAAAAATACTTGCATTACATTTTTGAGGGGCCAGAGAATAAGAGTTGGAAGGGACCTTGGAGGTCTTCTAGTTTGACCCCCTGCTCAGGCAGAGACCCTACACCATATCAGACAAATGGTTGTCCAATTTCTTCTTAAAAGCCTCTAGTGTTGAAGCACCATAACTTCTGAAGGCAAGCCATTCCACTGGTTGATTGCTGTCACTGTCAGGAAATTCCTACTTAGTTCTAGGTTGCTTCTCTCCTTGATTAGTTTCCATTAGTTTCCATCCATTGTTTCTTGTCCTGCCTTCAGGTGCTTTGGAGAATAGGTTGACTCCCTCTTCATAATGGCAGCCCCTCAAATACTGGAACACTGCTATCATGTCACCCTTAGTCTTTCTTCTAGACCCTGGTGCAGGGTCTCCTGCTTGAGCAGGTGATTGGACTAGAAGACCTCCAAGGTCCCTTCCAACTAGACCTAGTTCCTTATCTTCACTAGACTAGACATGCCCAGTTCCTGCTACTGTTCTTCATATGTTTCAGCCTCCAGTCAAGTCTGAAGACACACAAATTGGACTCAAGAAAAAAGCAGCACAAACCATTATCCAGGTAATCCTTGACTTACAACAGTTCCTTTAGTGACCATTCAAAGCAGGGGTGAAATGCTCCCGGTTCGGACTGGATCGCGCGATCTGGTAGCGATGGGGGTGGATAGTTTGGAGAACCGGTAGCAAAAATCCCTGCTCCCCCACTGCCCACGCCTCGTTGTTCCTCTTCTCTGTCCTTGAAGCTCTCGGTGGTAATATAGCTGCAAATGACCTTAAATGTCTGCCACGGTGCTTCAAAGGCCGCACTACAGCTGATCAGCACTGTAGGCAGCTAGTAGACCGGTGCCTCTATTTTTAAAGAAGGTAGACCGGTGCGCTCCCAAGTTTTGTATACTTTGTTTATTATTTTTATTATTTATTATTATTGGCCATGCCCATTCAGTCACCTGACCACCAAGCCACACCCGCCGGGTCACCTGACCACCAAGCCATGCCCACCAATTAAGCCATGCCCACAGAACCGGTAGGGAAAATTTTTAGATTTCACCCTGGTTCAAAGTTACAACAGCACTGATTAAACTGGCTTATGATTGTTTTCCATACTTAAAGATGGCAACATTTTCATGGTCACGTGATCCAAATTCAGACAGTTGGCAACTGACTCACATTCATGACGAGTGCAGTGTCCCGGGGTCACGTGATCCTCTTTTGCGACCTTCTGACAAGCAAAGTCAATGGAGAAAACAGATTCACTTAACAGCTGGGTCACTAACTGAGCAACTGCAGTGATTCGCTCAACAACCCTGGCAAGAAAGGTCACAAAACTGGGCAACGTACATTTAACAAACGTTTCATTTAGAGACATAAATGTTGGCCTCAATTGTGTGTCGTAAATCGAGGACTACCTGTAATTATCAAGAAATTGGAAATAGAAGACAATCACGGGTTCCCTTAGGCGGATACATTTCTCTAAGTCAAAATGAAAAATGGAAAAGTTGTAAAACTGGGCTTAGTGCTCGGATGACATGCGAGCAATTGTAACCCGGAACATGGGAATTTGTTTCTGAATTTCTCACTATCTCCATGAGAAAAAAGTTTAAAATGTAGCATGAATGAAAATGAGGAAGACAAGATTTCAAAATCCTGTTTATCTAGAAACCGGATCCCCTCAATCACTTTTTTGTTTTTTGTTTTTTTTTTATTTGCATTTATATCCCGCCCTTCTCCGAAGACTCAGGGCGGCTTACACTATGTCACAACTTACACTTGTGTTCCAGTCTACATCTTCACTCTTTGGGATGTTACCTTAAAATATCTGGAAGAACCTGGAGAGGAAAAATTATTAAGTATTTGTGAGATAGCTCCACCAAGTGGTGAAATGTACTATATTATGGACCACTCAGTATCTAAAACAAGGGAGGGGAGGAATCAATTAAACAGAAAAGCAAGGTTGCACATCGGTATATTCAATCACAGCCCAAGATTTCAGAGGTCCTAACAATTTAGCTCCTATAAAGGAATTTAAAGGAAACATCCACACGTTGTGTGAGGCTCTAGAATTAGAACATAGAATCATAGGGCTGGAAGGCACCTTGAAGATCTTCTAGTCTAATCTTCCTGCTCAACACAGGAGAATTTGTACCATGCTGGTCAAATGTTTGTCCAATCTTTTCTTGAAGACTTCCAACGATGGAGCACCTGCAACTCTGGGAGGCAAGCTGTTCCATTGATTAATTGTTCTCATTATCGGGAAATTTCTCCTTCATTCTAGGTTGGATCTCTAATAAGCTTCCACCCATTGCTTCTTGTCCTGCCCTCTGGTGCTTTGGAGAATAAGTCCATCCCCTCTTCTCAACAACTAGAAGACCTCACGTCTCCCCAATCCTTCTCTTCAATAGGCTAGAGTAGACATATGTAGTCCCTCAAACATTCCTCATATCAGGCCTGGAAGCCATCTTTTTCATTAGATCTTCCAGCCTGCCACATTTACTATTGTGGGAAACTGGGAGGGCACATTGTATGGAGTCGGGGTGATATATAGTCATAACAACATTCCTTTCTCAGAGAGTCAAGGATAGGGCGGTATACAAATGTGATCAATAAATAAATAAATAAATAAATAAATAAATAAATCTTGCCCTGCACCTGGAAGGCTGGAACTGGGAGGCATCTCCAGTTGAGATGATGTTTGATTGGACCATGTGTTGGATTCGTGGGTGTTGGGCAGAGACTTGAACTTTCCTTTGGGTGGGGAAAACCTGGAAGCTTTCAGATTCAGGTTTTCCCAGATGTGCCAATATGACATCTCTGAGAAAATGGAACTTTGAGGAAACTCAAGCCTTGGAGTTTTTGTTCATTGGGGATATTACTTGGAACCCTAACACCTCATATAATTTAGCCTCCAGATCTCTTATTGTCTTTATTGCTCTTCTCATTGTGTTGAATTGTATTAAAGAAGTGAGGATCTCTAAAGTAGATTTCCATTCCTTCCTAACACACCTCTCAAGAATGCAACCCTTCTTGAATCCAATTCTGATAGTTCCTTAATCTCTTAAACTTTTCCCTTCTGAAAACCTGGCTAGCTTTTGCATTCCATACTGTCAAAACATCCAAGGTACACTTCTAGTTATTAAACCAATTCTAGGTATAATATACCAGATCTCAGAATGATTATTTGATTGTAGAAAACAGCCTTTTCTATTTTTCTCTTGGCTTCAGGACTGAGCGTAGCACATGATTTTTTCCCCTGCATCGATCACATCACAGGCTCATCACATTACAATGTGTCATAGGCTCTTCATCCAGCCCTTTGCCAGGCATGGCTGAAGTCCCGTTTGGTTTGGCTGAAGTCCTGGGTTTGCTATCTCTGCCACCTTCAATCTTTTTTTGTTTTGTGTGATATGATAGATAGACAGATGCATAGATGATAAAGAGAGAGAGAGAGAGACAGACACACAGAGAGAGACTCAGAGAGGGAGACAGACACAGACACATAATAGATGGTGATAGATAGATAGATAGATAGATAGATAGATAGATAGATAGATAGATAGATAGATAGATAGATAGATAGATAGATAGATACATGATAGATAGATCGACAGAAAGAGATGTTTGACAGATGACAGAGAGAGAAAGAAAGAAAGAAAGAAAGAAAGAAAGAAAGAAAGAAAGAAAGAAAGATACCAACAGCAATAGCACTTAGACTTATATACCGCTTCACAGTGCTTTTACAGCCCTCTCTAAGTGGTTTACAGCATATTGCCTCCAACAACCTGGGTTTTCATTTTACCCACCTTGGAAGGATGGAAGGCTGAGTCAACCAAGATAGATAGACAGACAGACAGACAGACAGACAGAAAGAAATAGAGAGACTGACAGAGATGTTTGACAGATAAATGAGATAGATAGATAGATAGATAGATAGATAGACAGACAGACAGACAGACAGACAGACAGACAGACAGACAGACAGACAGACAGACAGACAGAAATAGAGAGACTGACAGAGATGTTTGACAGATAAATGATATAGCTAGCTAGCTAGCTAGATAGATAGATAGACAGACAGACAGACAGACAGACAGACAGACAGACAGACAGAAAGAAAGAAATAGAGAGACTGACAGAGATGTTTGACAGATAAATGATATAGATAGATAGATAGATAGATAGATAGATAGATAGATAGATAGATAGACAGACAGACAGACAGACAGACAGACAGACAGACAGACACAAATAGAGAGACTGACATTCAAGGCAGTGGTGAAATTCAATTTTTTTTACTACTGGTTCTGTGGGCGTGGCTTGATGGGCGTGGTGTGGTTTGGTGGGCGTGGCTTGATGGTGTGGCAGGGGAAGGATACTGCAAAATCTCCATTCTCTTCCCACTCCAGGGGAAGGATATTGCAAAATCTCCATTCCCACTCCACTCTGGGGCCAGCCAGAGGTGGTATTTGCTGGTTCTCTGAACTACTGAAAATTTCCACTACCGGTTCTCCGAACTGCTCAAAATTTCCGCTACCAGTTCTCCAGAACCTGTCAGAACCTGCTGGATTTCACCCGATTCAAGGGGATGTTACTTCTCAAAATGGGTCTTGGGTCACCATGAAAATGGATAAAACTGGTCTGGAAAATATGTGGGTCACCAGTGCTGCCCCCTCCCCATCTGCTGCAATCAGTTTGCCCTGCAAAGTCAGAACATAGCATTCCACCCACATTTGGGGTTCTTAAACACTTTTGAAGATTAAGAAACTTTCCCCCCAACATTTAATAATTTGAAAAAAAACACCAAAATGAGATTCCTGGTTTGACCTCCCTGTTGAGTATCAGGTGTCTCTCTCAATCTAGAAGGTATGTCTTATCAATAATGCTTTGGCATGATTGTGTCCTTTTTGGAGTTTCTTCCATTTATAATGTGCTACGACATTCTCCTGGTCCTTGGGATGCTTAGAGGAACTGCTAAAAATGGAACTTGGCACCAATTAACATCTGCATCATAAGATCAGGTGGAGATTTATAATCTTGGCCACATTTTGTGCTTCCATTTGGAGAGCTTGAGTTCAGCCTTCTTATGCCTCTGTCAAGTTAAATTTGTCTCCTTGGGAAGTTACTGGAAAAAAAGATTACTCAATGCTAATTTCCATTAAGAGTTAGATTGAAAGCCCATTCATAAATATTGCCTGGATGGACAGACTCACATTTGCTGACCTTGAATAACCAGCTCATCCTTTCCACATGCATCCAAAAACAGACGAGAAAAAACAGAGGATATGTCTTTTCAAATGTTCTAATGCACATGGAACTATTCTTTGAACTCTGGTGCTGGAGAAGACTCCTGCGAGTCCCTTGGACTGCAAGGTGATCAAACCGGTGAGTCCTAGAGGAGATCAACCCTGACTGCTCTTTAGAAGGCCAGATCCTGAAGATGAAACTCAAATACTTTGGCCACCTAATGAGAAGGAAGGACTCACTGGAGAAGAGCCTAATGCTGGGAACGATTGAGGGCAAAAGAAGAAAGGGACAACGGAGAACGAGGTGGCTGGATGGAGTCATTGAAGCAGTCGGCATGAGCTTAAATGGACTCCAGAGGATGGTAGAGGACAGGAAGCCCTGGAGGAATGTTATCCATGGGGTCATGATGGGTTGGACACAACTTCGCAATGAACAACAACAATGTATTGGGATTAAAAATGGGGCAAGACTGTAGACATTAGGAAGACTGTAAAAGACAAAAAACTACCTCTCTCAAACAAGATAATGGTTGAATTCCCATGAATAGGGGAGAATGGGTGTCAAGGACCCACAGCACTTCCGAATTAAATACAATACAAATACTAAGAACAGAAATCTGATGAGATCCCCAAACAAGGTGTGGATGCGTGCAATTCAGGGGACCCAGCTGGTCTTTGGAGCTCTCCTACGCAGCACGCGCATGCGTAGATGTAGACCGCATGCATGTGCAAATGGTGCGATTGCGCATGCAGCGCATGGGGGGGAGCCACATAATCCTCCACTTACAACAATTCATTTAGTGACTGTTCAAAGTTACAACAGCATTTAAAAATGCGGCTTATGACTGTTTTTCAAAGTTACAACCTTTGCCCATGGTCACGTGATCAGAATTCAGATGCTTGGCAACTGGTTCGTATTTACAACGGTCGCTGTGTCCCAGGGGTCATGTGATCCCCTTTGGTGACCTTCTGACAAGCAATGGGGAAGCCAGATGTACTTAACAACCGGGTTACCAACTTAACAACTATGGCAAGAAAGGTCATAAAAGTGGGACGACGTTCACTTAACAAATGTCTCACTCAACAACAGAAATGCTGGGCTCCATTGTGGTCGTAAATCAAGGACTACCTATGTTAAAAATAAAAAAGTAGAAGGTACAACATTGAATTAGAAACCATTTACGGCCATAAACATGGTTGGGGGGATAATTCTAGGACCTTCTGAAAGACAGGAAGTCTTGGTGATGGAAACCATCAAAGGTGAACGATAATCAAGAATAAATAGGAGGGGAAGAATAATTTGTTTCTAAAATATAGCTCTTTTTCAGGGGTCGGCTTCAAAAATTTTAGCAAGGGGTTCTCTGCCTGGTTGCTGGGTGGGCGTGGCCATGGTGGGCATGGGCCTAGTTGCCTCCTGCACCATGGTGGAGGGGTGTTTTTGCCCTCCCCGGGCTCCTGAGGGTGCAGGGTATGCGTGGAGGCTCAGGGAGGGCAAAAACAGCCTCCCCAGGCTCCAGAGGCCTTCTGGAGGCCGGAAATGGGCACGTTTCTGGCCTTCTCGAACTTCCGGTAGACCCATTTTTCACCCTCCCTGAGCCTCCATGCACACCCTGCACTTAAGGTAAAGGTAAAGGTTCCCCTCACACATACGTGCTAGTCGTTGCCGACTCTAGGGGGCGGTGCTCATTTCCATTTCAAAGCCGAAGAGCCAGCGCTCTCCGAAGACATCTCCGTGGTCATGTAGCCGGCATGACTCAATGCCAAAGGCACACAGAACGCTGTTACCTTCCCACCAGAGGTGGTCCCTATTTTTTCTACTTCCATTTTTTATGTGCTTTCGAAACTGCTAGGTTGGCAGAAGCTGGGACAAGTAACGGGAGCTCACCCCATTACACGGCAGCACTAGGGATTCGAACCGCTGAGCTGCTGACCTTTCAATCGACAAGCTCAACGTCTTAGCCCCTGAGCCACCACGTCCCTGAACCCTGCACTTACCTGAACTCTAAATGGGCAATGTGGGGACTCCTGAGAGGGGCAGGGTGGGGTGGGCAGGACCAGCCAGGAGTGGGATTTGGAGCTTCTCCAAACTGCACAGAATCTTAGCTAGAGGTTCTCCCGAACCCCTGCGGACCCCCAGCAGCTCATCCCTGCTCTTTTTCCTCTCCTACCACGGCCATGATTTATTTCCATTCGTTTGATCCTACGAGATCAAACGAGGGCGTTTGCCACTCACTATTTAATCTTGATTATCTTTCTTTCGAAAGAAATTACCTGCGTTCCCAAAGGCTGTTTTACAAAACAAGGAGCAGAGTGACCATTTTCAGTCTGCCAGAGGCAGGCAGGAAATCATCATAATAATCCCCTGGACAAGTTCATTAAATGCATGGTTGCCCTTTCGAAAGATCCTGGCAGCGACGTCCCTTTGGAGTCTACGCATTCTGCAGGCCCAACTTTGCACAGAAGGTTTGACTCACAACTAGAACAAAAATAATATCAGAGCAGTTCAACCTCCCACAAGCCTTTTTACAAACCTCAAGATAGCCATTTTCAGAAAAAGAAAGGGAATGTGAGCAGTTAAGGGAACTTGGTGTGTTTCGTCTAAGGAAGAGAAGGACTAGGGATGACATGAGAGCAAACTTCCAGTACTTGAGTGGTTGTCACAGACCTATTCATCTATTCTTTAAAGCAGCTGAGGACATGACAAGAAGTAGCAATAGCACTTAGTCTTATATACTGCCCCATAGCTCTTTACAGCACTCTCTGGGTGATATCCATGTTGCTTGTACCTTTACAACTTACTGTATTTTTCGGAGTATAAAACACACCGGAGTATAAGACGCACCTTAGCTTTTGGGGAAGAAAATAAGAAAAAAGCTGATTGGCAGGTGGATCGGCCTCCCGGAATACCCCCAATCAGCTGTTCCCAGAGGTGAATTTTAGCAACAGGTTCCTTGGTTGTGAGCTTTTTTTTGCTTTTTTTTTCCTGCCTCTGAAAGCTTCCGAAACAGCTTCAGAAAAAAAGCCTCTGAAGCTCTGTCTGGGAGCTTCTTTTCTGAAGCTTCTTTTCTGAAGTTTTGTTTCTGATGCTTTTTTCAGCCTCTGAAACCTCGGTTTGAGAAGCTGGGCGGGGCTACGCTCGGAGTATAAGACACACCCAGATTTTCACCCTCTTTTTTGGGGAAAAAATTTGCGTCTCATACTCCGAAAAATATAGGTATATAGTTTTTATTGTTTCCTAGTATGATTTGATTGCTTATTAGTATCCTATGACTATCACTAAGTGTTGTATCTTATGATTCTTGATGAATATATTTTATTTTTTCTTTATGTACACTGGGAGCATATGCACCAAAGACAAACTCCTTGTGTGTCCAATCACACTTGGCCAATAAAGAATTCTATTCTATTCTATTCTATTCTATTCTATTCTATTCTATTCTATTCTATTCTATTCTATTCCACAAAGCAAGCATTATCTGCATATTGCCGCCAACAATCTGGGTCCTCTTTTTACTGGAACCTCAGAAGGATGGAAGGTTACGTCAACCTTCAGCCCCATCAGGATCGAAATCCAGATTGTGAGCAGAGTTTGCCTGCAATACTGCATTTTAACACCAGGGTAAAACAGATGGAAAATAATCAGGGAAAGATGCAACCTAGAATCAAGGAGACATTTCCTGACAGTGAGAACAATCCGTGGAATGGCTTACCTCTCCAGAGGTTCCAGATGCTCCATCACTGGAGCATTTTAAGAAGAGGCTGGACAGCCATTTGTCTGAAATGGTAAGGGTCTTCTGCTTGGGCAGGGGGTTGGATTGGAAGACCTCCAAGGTTTCTTCCAATCCTAATATTCTATGTTCTACTAGCTCCATTGTGAGCAGAAAGCTGCTGTGTTCACATTAAAAAAAATGTCAAAAGGTATCAACAAGCACAATGTTTTTTTTAATATGCTGCATTTGTTAACTCATAAGCTGCTTGTCATCTGTCTCATATATAATTTGCATCTTCGTAACCATTTTGATTTTCCCCGAATCTATTTTTTTTAATTTGCATTTATATCCCGCCCTTCTCCAAAGACTCAGGGAGGCTTACACTATGTCAAGCAATAGTCTTCATCCTTTTGTATATTATATACAAAGTCAACTTTTAATGCCCCCAACAATCTGGGTCCTCATTTTACCTACCTTATAAAGGATGGAAGGCTGAGTCAACCTTGGGCCTGGTGGGACTTGAACCTGCAGTAATTGCAAGCAGCTGCTGTTAATAACAGACTGTCTTACCAGTCTGAGCCACCAGAGGCCCTATCCCACCCCATTACTACATTAACTGAGACACACAAACACATACACACACATATGCATTTAATGAGATAAACTGCACCTGAAGAAAGCGTATGTCCTTTCATAAAAAGTGTTGGTTCAAAAAGTGTTACCAACAGCTTGTAATTTGGTGCAACCACAGTGCTTTCCTTCTTCCAAGGCCGCACTTGAAATACTGCATCCAATTTGGGTTGCCACAATGTAAAAAAAAGTGTTGAGACTCTAGAAAGAGTGC
Organism: Ahaetulla prasina; assembly: GCF_028640845.1. NCBI lineage: Eukaryota > Metazoa > Chordata > Lepidosauria > Squamata > Colubridae > Ahaetulla > Ahaetulla prasina. Next base: position 14,061,387 of record NC_080544.1, on the reverse strand, counting down.
AGAGAAGAGCAACAAAGATGATTAGGGAATTGGAGGCTAAAGCATATTAAAAATGGTTGCTAGAATTGGGTATGTCTAGTTTAATGAAAAGAAGGACCAGGGGAGACATGATAGCAGTGTTCCAATATCTCAGAGGTTGCCACAAAGAAGAGGGAGTCAAGCTATTCTCCAAAGCACCTGAGGGCAGGACAAGAAGCAATGGGTGGAAATTAATCAAGGACAGAAGCAATTTAGAACAAAGAAGAAATTTCTTGACAGTTAGAACAATTAATAAGTGGAACAACTTGCCTGCACAAGTTGTGAATGCTCCAACAGTGGATGTTTTTAAGAAGGTGTTGGATAACCATTTGTCTGAAGTGGTGTATGGTTTCCTGCCTGGGCAGGGGGTTGGACTAGAAGACCTCTAAGGTCCCTTCCAACTGTGTTATTCTATTCTATTCTATTCTATTCTATTCTATTCTATTCTATTCTATTCTGTTTTATTCCTTCTGCAATAGCAACACAGAAGCATCATCAAAGATAAAACTCCCATCTCTGAAATTTCCTCCCCATCTCAAAGCCCAGGAACTGATCATCCAGAAAGGCAGTCCAATTAATATAACGAAGAACATAGGAGATTGATCAAAGGATGTTTATAAAAGCTTATTGTCTTTAAGCAAACTCATTTCCTCTTTATATGCTTGGACATGCTGTCCTGATAGTTTGATAGCACGGGAGCATTTTATGCATCAGTGTGAACCAAAAAGGGATGACCTTGTTTTTTCCCCCCTGGGGAACAGAATATAGATTATTGTGGAATTCAAATAGAACTTCTAGCGGGAGGGAGGGAGGGAGAGAGAGAGAGATGGGTTGATTTCAAGAAAGCTAAGACAAGTCAGACCTAGTTAGCTGAATGAAGTCCATCAACAATTTCTAGAACTCTTGTTATTCTATAGTAGTGGCCAAAATTGTGGAAACTTTTTGGAAAAAGTGTATTTTTGAGATTTGATGGCTAATAACACCACTTTTTTTAGGGGGGGTGTTCAAGATAATCACATTCCACTGCTAGAATGGCCTGGGAATAGCTCAGACCTTAACCCAATTGAAAATCTATGGAGAAACTTGTTAGTCAGAAGCGACCCAGCAATAAAACCCAGTTAATAGAAGCAATCATTCAATCTTGGTTTCCCATTATTACAGCTGCAGAACTAAAAGACTTGGTTCACTCCATGGGAGGACGTTGGAAGGCTGTAATTCATGCTAAAGGTTCCCCAACTATTAACTGACATGGTGATAATTTTTGTATATCTCATTTTTTTTATAGTGATAATTTTTGTATATCTCATTTTTTCTACGTGTTTCACTTTTCTTCTTTATACTATAACTGCTATTCTAATAGCAAATCCTTCATAAAAGTTATTGCATTACATTCTTGATTAAATTATCTTTCCATTGATATATAATTTTATGGTACTACTCCCAAAACAAGTGGTGTTATTAGCTAGCTTTAGAAAATGCACTTTTCCCAAAACATTTCCACAATTTTGGCCACTACTATTGACTAGACTTAAAACATTCTGGAAGAAGGTAATGGAAAGCTCATTCTGTGTTATAGCCAGGGACATCTCCTGGATATGTCCAATGAAGTCACCAAGATGCAAGGCAGGAATGAAGGAAAGGCTGTGCGAACATTTCGTTCCAAACCATTTCAAACATGAAATTTGTCAAAGCTTCTTGAGACGAAACTTCTTTCAAAGTTTGGTAAGCATTTTGGACGAATGTCAAGCTCACAACAAGCTGTTCACTTTTCCTATTTGAACCAAGGTGATGAGAAAACAGTTTTAAATGTTTTAAATGTTTAATACAGCAAGGGTCTCCAACCTTAGCAACTTTAAGACTTATGGACTTCAACTCCCAGAATTGGCTGCGGGATTCTGGGAGTTGAAGTCCACAAGTCTTAAAAGTTGCCAAGGTTGGAGACCCCTGTAATACAGTACTAACAGTACAGTACAGTACTATTGGAGACCCCTGTAAAACAGTATTATTTAAAATTGCCATGGTTGGAGACCCCTGTAATACAGTACAGTACTACTACAGCATGTTTTGTTCTTCAGCACATTCTAGAATTTCCCATTTCCTTCCTAGTTTTAGAGGGACAAGTTGGGACAAGGAACAGGAGAACCAGAGCTGCTGGTTCATAGGATTTATGAATAAATATGTATCTTATATACATGTGAGTCCCTTGGACTGCAAGGCGAACGAACAAGCCAGTCCTAGAGGAGATCAACCCTGACTGCTCCTTAGAAGGTCAGATCCTGAAGAAGAAACTGAAATACTTTGGCCACTTAATGAAAAGGAAGGATTCACTGGAGAAGAGCCTAATGCTGGGAACAATTGAGGGCAAAAGAAGAAGGGGATGACAGAGAACGAGGTGGCTGGATGGAGTCACTGAAGCAGTCAGCATGCACTTAAATAGACTCCAAAGAATGGTAGAGGACAGGAAGGCCTGGAGGAACGTTGTCCATGGGGTCGCAATGGGTTGGACACAACTTCGCAACTAACAACAACAAATATACATACAACACATTCTTACCACTAGTTATTTATGCAAATCAGGCAATCAGACTTGTACAGAGGTCCAAAAAGTTAGGAGAGATTATTACGAAGGTCTCTTCTATGAAGCATTCTATGTTTCTAAGGAAATTAGAAGACAAAGAAAGCCAATTTAATGTATATGTATATGCAGTGGTGAAATGTAAAATTTGTTATTACCAGTTCTGTAGGTGTGGGTGTGGCTTGGTGGGGGCGGGGGGGTAATGTGACTTGGCGGATGTAGCCAACTTTTTTTTTTTACTTTTAAAAGCATTTTTTTCTACAAACTCTTTGACCGAAGAGGTTGTAGAAAAAATGCTTTTAAAAGGCTCGGATGATGCCAGCTGAGCCGCACAATCGTCGGAGTTTTTTTTTTTCTTTTAAAAGCATTTTTTCGGCCGAAGTAAAAAAAACAAAAAACTCTGATGATCGCGTGGCTCAGCCGGGCATGTGGGGGGCAGGGATTTTTGCTACCGGTTCTATGAACCACCTGCCGCCGTCGCTACCGGATTGCGCGATCCGGTCCGAACCAGGAGCATTTCACCCCTGTGTATATCTCACGTCACGTGATGTCACATTACGTTACTGTAGATTTTGTTTTTAAGATACAAGTTTGTATCCTTATTAGGAGGAACCAAAATAAAAGGTCTAAAGAACTTTCCTTCAAGATGAAAGTTAGGTTAAAGGGGGGAAAAAACATTGCCGTCACAATAGCTGTCATAAAACATGCTTTGATGTGAGCTGCAGCTTAATTTCAGAGATGCAGGAAGTGTAATTTCCAAATTGAATTGAAACAGTACTCTCAATAAATCCCTCTGCTGGGAAGAAGACAGAGTGTTCCAGTTTCTTAAGGACTCCATGAAAAATGAGCTGATGTTGCTTTCAAGCGGTAGTGAGGGACATTGAATACAGAATAACAAAGCTGGAAGAGACCTTGGAGGTCTTCTAGTCCAACCCCCTGCATAGGCAGGAAACCTTACACCACTTCAGACAAATGGTTATCCAACATCTTCTTAAAAACATCCAGTGTTGGAGCATTCACAACTTCTGGAGGTAAATTGTTCCACTGATTAATTGTTCTAACTGTCAGGAAATTTCTCCTTAGTTCTAAATTGCTTCTCTCCTTGATTTGTTTCCACCCATTGCTTCTTCTTCTACCCTCAGGTGCTTTGGAGAATAGTTTGACTCCCTCTTCTTTGTAGCAACCCCTGAGATATTGGAACACTGCTATCATGTCACTCCAAATCCTTCTTTTCATTAGACAAGACATACCCAGTTCCTGCAACCATTCTTTATATGTTTTAGCCTCCGGTCTCCTAATCATCTTTGTTGCTCTTCTCTGCCCTCTTTCTAGAGTCTCAACATCTTTTTTATAATATGGTGACCAAAACTGGATGCAGTATTCCAAGGGTGAAGAAGGCCAAAACATCATTTGACCTTTTCCACTCACAGGAGGTCAATGAATACCTTCATATGAATACCTTTAATTTTTTGGCTTGTTTAAGAGGAGAGTCGAGGTTCTAGAATATAAGAGGAAATGACTGTACCCATCACTGGAGGCTTTCAAAAAGACTGGACAGCTACCTGTCTGGAATGGTATAGACTAGGGATCTGCAAACTTGGCTCTTTTAAGACTTGTGGACTTCAACTCCCAGAGTTCCTCAGCCAGCAAAGCTGGCTGAGGAATTCTGGGAGTTGAAGTCCACAAATCTTAAAAGAGCCAAGTTTGCAGGCCCCTGGTATAGACTCTCCTGCTCAGGCATAGAGGGTGGACTAAATGTCCTCCAAGGTCCCTTCCAATTCTGTTATTCTATGTTTTAAATTTCCTGACAGTGTGAACAATTAATCAGTGGAATGGCCTTCAGAAGTTGCGAGGGCTCCGTCACTGGAGGTTTTTAAGGAGAATCACAGTGGAACAAGTTATGTATTCTCTCGTGTGATGTGCTGGGCCTGGTCATGGTATAAAACATCTGTCTGAACTTAAAATGAAGGGTTTTCTCCCCTCCCCACCTCTTTTTTTTTTAAATTCGCATTTATATCCCGCCCTTCTCCGAAGACTCAGGGCGGCTTACACTATGTCAAGCAATAGTCTTCATCCATTTGTATATTATATACAAAGTCAACTTATTGCCCCCAACAATCTGGGTCCTCATTTTACCTACCTTATAAAGGATGGAAGACTGAGTCAACCTTGGGCCTGGTGGGACTAGAACCTGCAGTAATTGCAGGCAGCTGTGTTAATAACAGACTGCATTCGTCTGTTGAGCCACAAGAGGCCCTTTATATCAGGGGTGAAATCCAGCAGGTTCTGACAGGTTCTGTAGAACTGGTAGTGGAAATTTTGAGTAGTTCGGAAAACCAGCAAATACAACCTCTAGCTGGCCCCAGAGTGGGGAGGGAATGGAAATTTTGCAGTATCCACAAGCCACAACCACAGAACCAGTAGTAAAAAATTTGGATTTCACCACTGCTTTATATATAATAGTCTGTAGAGATTCTCAGTCATCCAAAATGTGCTTTTCCAGGAGGCAACTGGACTTTCTTGTTTTTTTTCTTTTGAAGATGTTTCACTTCTTATTCAAGAAGTGTCTTCAGCAATGACAGGATAGTGATCCTTCCATTCCCCACTATCCTGTCAGAGTTGAAGAAGCTTCTTGGATGAGAAGCGAAACATCTTCAAAAGAAAGAAAAAAAAACAAGGAAGTCTAGTTGCCTTCTGAAAAAGCACCTTTATATATAATACTTCAGTATTTTTTAAAGTTAGTAAAATATCAAAACTAGCAAAAGTGTTTTCTCCCTTTAGGGTTAAAACAAATTGAATAATATAGAGGATTTTCTTAATATAAATTATGATAAAGATTAATGAGTTAACCACAGCAAAGAGAAGCAGAGATGATCAAATTGATTCTTTATCCAAAGAATAGAATAGAATAGAATAGAATAGAATAGAATAGAATAGAATAGAATAGAATAGAATAGAATAGAATAGAATAGAATTTTTTATTGGCCAAGTGTGATTGGACACACAAGAAATTTGTCTTGGTGCATATGCTCTCAGTGTACATAAAAGAAAAGATACATTCATCAAGAATTATAAGGTGCAACACTTAATGATAGTCATAGGGAACAAATAAGCAATCAAATCATATTAGGAAACAATATCAATATAATCGGTAAGGATACAAACAACAAAGTTGCAGTCATACAGTCATAAGTGGGAGAAGATGGGTGATGAGAACCATGACAAGATTAATAGTAGTGCAGATTTAGTAAATTGTCTGACAGTGTTGAGGGAATTATTTGTTTAGCAGAGTGATGGCGTTCAGGAAAAAACTGTTCTTATGTCTAGTTGTTCTGGTGTGCAGTGCAGAGGATATATCCAACCCTTGTTTCTGTTCTGAAATTGCTTCTGGATTTTGTGCTTCCGATGGGAGGGAAAAAATGAAACTATCATTTTGTTTTTGTTAACTAGATAGGCTTATAGTTACAGAAATGGCTTGTACGTACTGTTGTGTGAACGCAAAAAGTTGTGGTTGTCATGTTATTATCATCTACTGTGCTAAAGAGAGTCAGAAGTTGGTCCACCCAACATAGGAATAACATTGAGCTATGGAAATTTCTAGAAGACAATATGTGTAGCTAAGGCATCCGGAGGCTGCAGTTAGTTCAGAATGCGGCTGCGCGGGTTATAGAGGGAGCCCCTCGTGGCTCCCGTATGACACCAATCCTGCGCAGACTGCACTGGCTACCTGTGGCCTTCCGGGTGCGCTTCAAGGTTTTGGTAACCACCTTCAAAGCGCTCCATGGCATAGGGCCGGGTTATCTACGGGACCGCCTGCTGCTACCAAATACCTCTCACCGACCCGTGCGCTCTCACAGAGAGGGACTCCTCAGGGTGCCGTCAGCTAGGCAGTGTTGGGAAAGGCCTTCTCTGTGGGGCTCCCACCTCTGGAATGAACTCCCCAGGACTCCGTCAACTTCCGGACCTCCGAACCTTCCGTCATGAGCTCAAGACACATTTATTCATCTGTGCAGGACTGACTAGATTTTAAATTTATAGGGGTTTTAATTGGTTTTTTAATATTTATATTTATATTTTTAATAATTTGGCATTAGAATAAGTTTTTTAATGGTTATTTTAATTTGTACATAAATGTTTTATTTGCCTGTGAACCGCCCTGAGTCCTTCGGGAGATAGGGCGGTATACAAATATGAATAATAAATAAATAAATAAATAAATAAATAAAGGGTGGAACTGTAGGGTCCTTCTCCTAGTTTGATGGTTTTCTTGCAGATATTTGGTGGTTTTCTTGTAGATATTTTGCAGAAGTAGGGGACATCAACGGTGTTAGAAGGGAGTCGGGTTTCCGAGGAGGAGGAGGAGGAGGAGGAGGAGGAGGAGGAGGAGGAGGAGGAGGAGGGGGAGGAGGAGGAGGGGGACGACGACGATGACAACTGTGGTGCCTTGGTGCTCTCCGAGTTTGGGGTTTTTTCTTGCAAACGTTTCATTACCCAACTAGGTAACATCATCACAGCTAGAAGAGAATGAGCTTTGCAGAAAGGAGAAAGAGGAGGAGGAGGAGGACTAGAGGGTCCCCTATGACTTTGTTGGTTTTCTTGCAGACGTTTCATTACCCAGCTAGGTAACATCATCAGTGGTAGTCAGGGAGTAGGGTTTTGTATAGCAAAATACTTACTACTTCCCTTATCAGCACTGATGATGCTACCTAGTTTGGTAATGAAACGTCTGCAAGAAAACAAGCAAGCTCAGGGAGCCCCAAGGACTCCACGGCTATGGAAATTGCTGGAAACTCATCTGCCAGAATAACCAATTTCATTTCTTGGGTAAAGACACAAATTCTCTAGTGACTCAAAAGCGCATTTATTTTGAATGTCATCAGTTAACAACTGGGGTTTGGATTCCCTGTCTGTCATTGCTGAGCTAAAAAAACACAAAACAACCTTCAAGACACAAAGATGGTGGCATTTTTCACAAGCTTCTGTTTAGTCGGTGTGCAATGTTTTATCTTTTTTTGTTTGTTTGTTTGTTTGTTTTGTACCCCTTCCAAATCAGACAGCTAACTCGGTGGAACAAAAAAATCTATTTTCGTTACAAGGACCTGCCAAGTTTAAAACATCTGTGAGAGGGTGAAGTCGGGAGTGCAGTCAAAAAAAGCCTTACCCGAAAGTCAGCGAAATAAAGTAACTTAAAGAGGTTACTTTGAGAAGGATCTGGTGGGTCACTGCTGAAGTATGAGCCAGCAGTGCGCTGCAGCTGCCAAAAAAGCCAACGAGTTGCATCAACAGACAGATAGCATCAAGATGACAAGAAGTGATAGTACAGCTTTACAATGCCTTGTTAAGACCATACTTGGAATACTGCAACCAGTTCTGGTCACCATGACACAAAAAATATACTGAGACCTTGGAAAGAGTGCAGGAGAAGAACAACAAAAATAAATAGGGCGCTGGAGGCTAAAACGTACAAGGAACAGTTGCAGAAACTGTTTTGGTCGCCACGATGTAAAAAAGATGTTGAGACTCTAGAAAGAGTGCAGAGAAGAGCAACAAAGATGATTAGGGGATGGGAGGCTAAAACATATGAAGAACGGTTGCAGGAACTGGGTATGTCTAGTTTAATGAAAAGAAGGACTAGGGGAGACATGATAGCAGTGTTCCAATATCTCAGGGGCTGCCACAAAGAAGAGGAAGTCAAACTAATCTCCAAAGCACCTGAGGGCAGGACAAGAAGCAATGGGTGGAAACTAATCAAGGAGAGAAGCAACTTAGAACTAAGGAGGAATTTCCTGACAGTTAGAACAATTAAGCAGTGGAACGAATTGCCTCCAGAAGTTGTAAATACTCCAACACTGGAAGTTTTTAAGAAAATGTTGGATAACCATTTGTCTGAAGTGGTGTAGGGTTTGCTGCCTAAGCAGGGGGCTGGACTAGAAGACCTCCAAGGTCCCGTCCAACTCTGTTATTCTATTCTATACTGTATAGCTTATGTAACAAAGAGAAAGACTAGGGGTGACATGACCGACTGTCGTCCAGTACTTAAGAAGCTGTCCCCAAAAAGAAGGCATTGACTTGTTCTCCAAAGCCCAAAGAGGGAAGGACAAGAAGCAGTGGGTGAAAGCTTGTTAAAGAGAGAGGGTTGGACTAGAAGACCTCCGAGGACCCTCCCACCCCTATGTTCCTATGTTTTCTATTCTACGTTTGTGAAGAACCAGTGACCTGAGAGGCAAGAAACAAATCTCCAGTAATGCATGTTTATCTGTTACGTGATGGCAAACCTATGGCACATAAGCCAGAGGTGGCACTTTGCTGGCAGGTGCGCCGTCGCCCCAGGTCAGTTCTTCATTTAAAATTATGAATTTATTTATTTATTTATTTATTTATTTATTTTATTTGATTTTTATACCGCCCTTCTCCCGAAGGACTCAGGGCGGTGTACAGGCAGAAGTAAAAAAGACAATACAATGTACAGTTTAAAATGTAAATTAAAAAACTTATTATAATTAGCCCGAAACTTTAAAATATATAAAAAACTAAAATCCCGTTTAAAATTGATATTAAAGTTTAAGAAAATTTAAAAAACCAATAAAATTTAAGCCAGCCCCGCGCGAATGAAAAGATGTGTCTTCAGTTCGCGGCGGAAGGTCCGAAGGTCAGGTATTTGGCGTAAACCCGGGGGAAGCTCGTTCCAGAGTGTGGGAGCCCCCACAGAGAAGGACCTTCCCCTGGGGGCCGCCAGCCGGCATTGCTTGGCGGACGGCACCCTGAGAAGTCCCTCTCTGTGAGAGCGTACGGGTCGGTGGGAGGCATAAGGTAACAACAGATTTAGTGATCCCTGAGGTCCGAAAGGTTGGTGACCCCTGTTCTAGGGAAACTATTCTCACTTTTTTCATACTACGTTCCGGACTGTAAAAATCTGGATGATGTCAGGTAGTCCTCACTTAACACACAATTGAGCCCAGATTGTTTGTTAATTGTAAGTCATTGCAGTTGTTAAGTGACCCGATTTGATTTTATGACTGCTTCTTACAACCAATTTTTAATGGAAACCAACAACAACAAAAAAATGACACCCACTGCGGTGCCTTCGACAAGGGAATTGCAACCAGTTGTAAATGCAAGTCGTTTGTCGAAAATGAGATCCTGTGGCTGTGGGATGGTGGGAAGCAGTCATAACATTTTTTTCTGAATTTTTTATTTATTTTTAATACAAACAAACATAAAAACATCTTCCATCCAAATACAGTGTGTCGGTGGGTTAGTTACAAATCTTTTGTGCAATTTCAACATATACATATCATTAATTTATCTAATCTTACATTTTATCAGCTGATATATATCCAAATGTTTTAATCAATTGATCCTTTAATTAGCTATAGTATTTTGTTCTCTCATTTCATATAAGTTGTTCTAAATCAATATTTTATCTTATTACATCATTTATTCCATCATCTTAAATCAATTGTATCGTTCAATAATTCTTCCCTTGTAAGAAACTCCAGTCTTTTTTAACATATTTTCCCTTCTAACCATTGATAAAATCAATCCCATATCTTGGAATATTGCTTATCTTCCTGTTCTCTAATTTCAAATGTCAGTTTACTCATTTCTTCACATTCCATTATTTTCTTAATAATTTCATCTTGCGATGGTAATTTCTCATTTTTCCAGTTCTTAGCAAATGCAATCCTAGCTGCTGGAAGAAGTCATAACATTTTTTATTTTATTTTATTTTATTTTTGTCACAACATTATATACAAGCACATATAATGAAAGGAAAAAATAGGACAGGAACGGTAGGCACTTTTGTGCACTTATGCACGCCCTTATAGTCCTCTTAGGAATGGGGTGAGGTCAATGGTAGACAGTTTTTGGTTAAAGCTTTTGGGAGTTGGAGAGGAGACCACAGAGTCAGGTAGTGTGTTCCAAGCGTTAACAACTCTGTTACAGAAGTCATATTTTCTGCAATCAAGATTGAAGCGGTTAACATTACGTTTGAATCTATTGTTTGCTCTTGTATTATAGTGATTGAATAATATAATAATAAATAATAAATAATAATAGAATAGAATAGAATAGAATAGAATAGAATAGAATAGAATAGAATAGAATAGAATAGAATAGAATAGAATAGAATTTTATTGGCCAAGTGTGATTGGACACACAAGGAATTTGTCTTGGTGCATATGCTCTCAGTGTACATAAAAGAAAAGATACGTTCATCAAGGTACAACATTTACAACACAATTGATGGTCAATATATCAATATAAATCATAAGGATTGCCAGCAACAAGTTATAATCATACAGTCATAAGTGGAAAGAGATTGGTGATGGGAACTATGAAACGATTAATAGTAGTGCAGATTCAGTAAATAGTCTGACAGTGTTGAGGGAATTATTTGTTTAGCAGAGTGATGGCCTTCGGGAAAAAACTGTTCTTGTGTCTAGTTGTTCTGGTGTGCAGTGCTCTATAGCGTCGTTTTGAGGATAGGAGTTGAAACAGTTTATGTCCAGGATGCGAGGGATCTGCAAATATTTTTAATATTTTAATATTTTAAGTGGAAAGAGTTGGTGATGGGAACAATGAGAAGATTAATCTAGGGGGCACATCACAATCTTTCAGTATTTGAGGGTTGGTCACAGAGAACAGGGGGTCAACTTCTGCTCCTAAAGCACCCGAGGACAGGACAAGAAGTTATGGGTGGAAGTGTTGTGCCCCAGGCCCAAGTAGGTAGTAGGAAACTTAGTCCGTGAAAAAGCAAACTTTACTCGAACAGCTGAGAATGACTTCATTCTCAGCGTAGTTCAACTAAATTAAAGCAAATTCCTCCCAACACAAATCCCTCAGTCCTATCACAAACCTTGGTCCAATTAGACAAACTGCCAAAGGCCTTTCTTGGCAAATGTTCAGAAGACACCGATACAAAAATAAGTGCAAGAAGACAAAGCTATCAATGTTGTTTTCCGGCAAAGCCCAAATGCTGGTCTGTTTTAAGACTTATGGGAGGGGCCGATCATCTCTTGGCCCTACTCCCGAGTCATCCTCTTTGCTTGAGCTGCTCTTGCCTTCTGGCAGCTCTTCTCATGCGTGCATTAGGAACAAGCTCCTCCTGTTCCTTTTCCTCACTACTATCGGTCTCTGGAGGCTCTGGAGTCCGCACCTCATTCCCCGATGGCCCTGGCCCCACCTCAGCCTCCAATGCAGAGCCCTCATCCGGGCCTTCCCCAGCCTCCAGGACTGGCCCACGCTCTTCCTCAGCCTCATTGCTGTCTGACTCCGTTGCCGGCTCCGCAGGCTGCTGGTGGACCACAACAGGAAGCAGAGATGGGTTTCAGCAGGTTCTGAGCAATTCTGGAGAACCGGTAACAGAAATTTTGAGTAGTTCAGAGAACCGGTAAATTCCACCTCTGACTGGCCCCACCTCCATCTATTCTCTGAGTCCCAGCTGATCAGGAGGAAATGGAGATTTTGCAATATCCTTCCTCTGGAGTGGGGAGGGAATGGAGATTTGACAGTATCCTTCCCCTGTCAAGTCCACCAAGCCACGCCCACCAAGCCATGCCACACCTACCAAGCCACACCCACAGAACCGGTAGTAAAAAAAATTGAATCCCACCCACTGGTTATAAATCACTTTTTTCAATGCCATTGTAACGGTCACTAAACAAATGGTTGTAAGTTGAGGACTACCTCAAAAGGAAACTATGAGGAAGATAATCAAGAAGTAGATTCCATGACTACAGAAACTAGCACCGGAAATGAAAGTTATAAGATGCAACTACCTAGATTTTGGTTAAAACTTCTGGATGGTAGTATCTGTAGAACAGTGGAACAAGTATGTCTATACGGTAGAAGTTGTGGGTTGTGAGGAAATGGGGATTTTGCAGTAACCTTCCCCTGTCATGCCCACCAAGTGACGCCCACCAAGCTATGCCATGCCCACCAAGCCACACCCACAGAACCAGTAGTAAAAAAAATTGAAACCCACCACTGGATGGAAGTTTATGAAGGAGAGATCCAACCTTAAGAATTCAGGAGAAATTTCTCGACAGTGAGAAAAATTAACCAGTGGAACAGAAGTTGCCTTCAGAAGTTATGGGTGCTCCATCACTGGAGGCTTTCAAGAAGAAGACTGGACTGCCATTTGTACAGAATGGCATAGGGCAGTGTTGGCAAACCTTTTTGGCACTGAGTGCCAAAACGGGAGTATGTGCGTGCGTGCGGGGGAGTGCCGGAAACCAAAACAGGAGCTCCCCGGCATGCACACGCGGGAGCGCCAGAAACCAGAAAAGCAGTTCCCCAGCACACATACGCGCACTGGGAAGCTGAGCTTCTGGTTTCCAGCATGTGCATGCCCACCGGTCACATGGTCTTCCGGTTTCTAGCATGCATGTGTGCACAAAGACCAGCTGGCTGGCGTGCATGTGCACGCCAGAACCCATAAGAGCAATGGGCAATGACTGGCATGCCCAGAGAGATGCCACTTCCAGGATGCGTGCCATATGTTCGCCATCACAGCAAAGGTGGGTTTCAGCAGGTTCTGACCAGTTCTGGAGAACCGATAGCAGAAATTTTGAGTAGTTCAGAGAACCGGTAGTAAAAATTCTGACTGGCCCCGTCCCTATCTATTCTCTGCCTCCCGAGTCCCAGCTGATTGGGAGGAAATGGGGATTTTGCAGTAACTTTCCCCTGGAGTGAGGAGAGAATGGAGATTTTTCAGTATCCTTACCCTAAATAGAATAGAATAGAATTTTTTTTTTTATTGGCCAAGTGTGATTGGACACACAAGGAATTTGTCTTGGTGCATATGCTCTCAGTGTACATAAAAGAAAAGATACGTTCATCAAGGTACAACATTTACAACACAATTGATGATCAATATATCAATATAAATCATAAGGATTGCCAGCAACAAGTTATAGTCATACAGTCATAAGTGGAAAGAGATTGGTGATGGGAACTATGAAACGATTAATAGTAGTGCAGATTCAGTAAATAGTCTGACAGTGTTGAGGGAATTATTTGTTTAGCAGAGTGATGGCCTTCGGGAAAAAACTGTTCTTGTGTCTAGTTGTTCTGGTGTGCAGTGCTCTATAGCGTCGTTTTGAGGGTAGGAGTTGAAACAGTTTATGTCCAGGATGGCGGGAATCTGCAAATATTTTCATGGCCCTCTTCTTGATTCGTGCAGTATACAGGTCCTCAATGGAAGGCAAGTTGGTAGCAATTACTTTTTCTGCAGTTCTAATTATCCTCTGAAGTCTGTGTTTTTCTTGTTGGGTTGCAGAACCGAACCAGACAGTTATAGAGGTGCAAATGACAGACTCAATAATTCCTCTGTAGAATTGGATCAGCAGCTCCTTGGGCAGTTTGAGCTTACTGAGTTGGCGCAGAAAGAACATTCTTTGTTGTCCTTTTTTAATGATGTTTTTGATGTTAGCTGTCCATTTGAGATCTTGCGATATGATAGAACCCAGAAATTTGAAGGTTTCTACTGTTGATACTGTGTTGTCAAGTATTGTGAGAGGTGGAAGTATGGAAGGGTTTCTCCTAAAGTCTACCACCATTTCTACGGTTTTGAGTGTGTTCAGTTCCAGATTGTTTTGGTTGCACCACAAGGCTAGTCGTTTGACCTCTCGTCTATATGCGGATTCGTCATTGTCTCGAATGAGACCAATCACTGTTGTGTCATCTGCGAACTTCAGTAGCTTAACTGATGGATCATTGGAGATGCAGTCATTGGTATATAGAGAGAAGTGGGGAGAGCACACAGCCTTGGGGGGCCCCTGTGCTAATTGTACAGGTATTTGATGTGATTTTGCTTAGCTTCACCTGCTGCTTCCTGTTTGTTAGGAAGCTTGTGATCCACTTACAAGCCTGTTCCGGTACCTGTAGCTGGTTTAGCTTAGTTAGGAGAATGTCTGGAATGATGGTATTGAATGCTGAACTAAAGTGGGGAGGGAATGGAGATTTTACAGTATCCTTCCCGTAACATCCACCAAGCCACACCCACCAAGCCATGCGACACCCACCAAACCACATCCACAGAACTGGTAGTAAAAAATTTTGAAACCCACCATCGGCATCCTGCTTGAGAAGGGGGGTGGATTAGAAGACCTCCAAGGTCTCTTCCAACCTTGTTCTGTATTCTGTATAGGAAGAAGCAAGGGCCTTCAATCTGTAGAAAAAGGCATGTCCTCTTTTAATTCTGAAGGCCGTTCCTTTTTACGCTCTGGTTAGCTCGGAAATTTTGAGGTTGGCAGCACACAATCTGCCTCTTGCCGCAGCCTGATCAACAACCCGCAGGAGGTTATAAGCCGAAAGAAATGAAATGGCTTTAAAATGGACAGAGAAGTACAGAGCGCAACGGATCTCCAATTTGACTGTTTATTTGCCGAGGGGCTGATTCATATTCAATGGAACTAAACGGTATGGTTGCCGCAGCTGGACCCAAGAGTCTTTCTTCTTTTTCGAAAGTTTTTTTCTCTCTCTCCGAAGTTTCAAAAATCTTTCCTAGAGTCTTTCATAACCAAAGTGGCCTTTGTAACAATAAATTAAAACGTCTACGGAGATGCTCAGTCATCCAGGTCATGGTTGTCTCAAAGGTGCTTTTCGTTTTCCAAGAGGCAACCGGACTTTCTGGTTTTTCTTTGAAGACGTTTCGCTTCTCACCCAAGAAGCTTCTTCAGCTCTGACTGGATGGTGGGGAATGGAAGAATGTATACTCCTTGCAGACAGCTGGTCATTTGCATTCTTTTAGACAGTCTTTGAGGCCACCTGGAGATTTGTTTGTGTCCTCAGGGTTACCTGAGTGGTGCAAATGAGTGTGGACCAGGGGTAAAATTCTGACAGGTTCTGGGGAACTGGTAGCGGAAATTTTGAGTAGTTCGAAGAACCGGCAAATACCACCTCTGGCTGGCCTCTGAGGAGTAGGGAGGGAATGGGGATTTTGCAGTATCCTTCCCCTTCCATGCCCACCAAGCCCCTCCAAGCCACACCACACTATGCCCCCCCAAGCCACACCTACCAAGCCACACCACGCCCACCAAGCCACGCCCACAGAACCGGTATAAAAAAACTTTTAATTCCATCAATGGTGTGGAGCCTTCTTGGAACTCTCTACATGGGGCTCCCCTTGAAGAGCACCAGGAGGCTCCAGCTAGTCCAGAATGCGGCTGCGCGGGTAATAGAGGGAGCACCACGTTGCTCCCATATAACACCTATCCTGCGTGGCCTGCACTGGCTGCCGGTAGCCTTCCGGGTGCAATTCAAGGTGTTAGTGACCACCTTCAAAGCACTCCATGGCTTAGGACCGGGATATCTACGAGACCGCCTTCTGCCAACGATAGCCTCCCAACGACCTGTGCGCTCCCACAGAGTGGGCCTGCTCAGGGTGCCGTCAACCAAACAATGTCGGTTGGCGGCCCCCAGGGGGAGAGCCTTCTCTGTGGCAGCACCGGCCCTTTGGAACGAGTTACCTCTGGGGTTACGCCAACTCCCCGACCTCCGAACCTTCAAGCGGGAATTGAAGACTTTACTATTTAATCGTGTGGGACTAGCCTAAATGCATTTTAATTATAATTTTAAATTTTAAAGGGTTTTACGTCGGTCTTTGACCATTTTAGTTAATTAGGCCTATTAAATATTGGTTTAAAATTTGTTTTAAACTTGTTATTTATATTATGTATATTCTGTGTTTTTAATATGGCTGTAAACCGCCCTGAGTCCTTTGGGAGAAGAGCGGTATAGAAATTAAATTATAAATAAAAAACAAATAAATAAAAGGAGGTATGTTGTGGAGTTATGCTTTCTGCAGGATTTTTCTGCCCTGTGTCCCTTCACTGTTGTCCAGTGAAAAGACACTGGGCAGAAACATCCTGCAGAAAGCACAGCTCCACAACATATCTCCTTTCAGCTGTTCCAAGAAGACTCCACGCCAGTGGTGGGCTTCAAATATTTTTACTACCAGTTCTGTGGGTGTGGCATGGATTGGTGGGCGTGGCTTGGTGGGAGTGGCATGTCTTGGTGGGTGTGGCAGGGGAAGGATACTGTAAAATCTCCATACCCACCCTACTCCAGGGGAAGGATACTGTAAAATCCCCTGTTCCTCCCAGTCAGCTGGGACTTGGGAGGCAGAGAATAGATGGGGGTGGGGTCAGTCAGAATTTTTACTACCGGTTCTCCGAACTACTCAAAATTTCCCCTACCGGTTCTCCAGAACTGGTTAGAACCTGCTGAAACCCACCTCTGCTCCGCACCTATTTGCATCACTCAGGTGACCTCCAAGGACACAGGCAAACCTCCGAGTGGCCTCAACGACCCCCTAAAAGGATGCAAATAACCAGCAGTCTGCAAGGCGTATTAAACCCTTTCCATTCCCAGTCAGAGCGGAAGAAGCTTCTTGGATGAGAAGTGAAATGTCTTCAAAGAGAAACCAGACAGTCGGATTGCTTCTTGGAAGGACAAAAAAAAAAAAAAAAAGCAAAAAAAAAAAAAAGCACCTTTGGGACAATAAATTAAAATAAAAGATCTTAAAAGAACCACACGACTCCTTCCAGCAGCTTCCTTCCCCGCTGTGCAATTTTTGCCAACCAAGTCACCATTCCGGTTGTCCGTGTCTCCTTTCGTCCTCTAGGAATCACTTTTTGACAAATGTGAGCTGGTTCTCTCAGGCCCAACAAGGGAGAGGCGGGTGGGGTGTCTTAATGGGTTGGTTTTAATTGGGTTTGAAAAGGACACGGAATGGAGACGCAGCCAGTCGAGACGATATGATTTGCCCAGTTTCCTCAAGCAAGGAACCTAAATCTAGTTCTCCATCTTCCCCAGTCAGCACTTCTCTCCTCCTGACGGCACTTGCTGCCTGCCTGAAGTTTTCCTCTTTATTATTCTGGGGCCCAAAGGACAATATTCTTCCTCTTTGGAAAATGTGGAGTCAAGAGAAGAATCCCTATTCAGGGACTCTCCCGTATAGCAAAGCCACATCGCACAACTTACAGGTAGTCTTAACAGCATGCAGGCAGTTAAGAGTGCAGAGAAAAGCAAGAAAAGTGATTAGGGGACTGGAAGATAAAAGATACAAAGAACGGTGGCAGGGATTGGGTATGTCTAGCCTAGTGAAAAGGACTAGGGGTGACATGATATCAGTGTTCCATTAGCACAGGGGATGCTCCAAAGAAGAGGGGTCCAGAACCTATCCTCCAAAGCAGGGGTCTCCAACCTTGGTCACTTTAAGACTTGTGGACTTCAACTCCCAGAATTCTCCCAGCAAAGTTGGCTGAGGAACTCTGGGATTTGAAGTCCACAAGTCTTAAATAGAATAGAATAGAATAGAATAGAATAGAATAGAATAGAATAGAATAGAATAGAATAGAATAGAATAGAATAGAATTGAATTGAATTGAATTTTTTTTTGGCCAAGTGTGATTGGACACACAAGGAATTTGTCTTGGTGCATATGCTCTCAGTGTACATAAAAGAAAAGATACGTTCATCAAGGTACAACATTTACAACACAAATGATGGTCAATATATCAATATAAATCATAAGGATTGCCAGCAACAAAGTTACAGTCATACAGTCATAAGTGGAAAGAGATTGGTGATGGGAACGATGAGAAGATTAATAGTAGTGCAGATTTAGTAAATAGTTTGACAGTGTTTGTTTAGCAGAGTAATGGCCTTCAGGAAAAAACTGTTCTTGTGTCTAGTTGTTCTGGTGTGTAGTGCTCTATAGCGTTGTTTTGAGGGTAGGAGTTGAAACAGTTTATGTCCTGGATGTGAGGGATCTGTAAATATTTTCACGGCCCTCTTCTTGATTCGTGCAGTATACCGGTCCTCAAGGAGTGACCAAAGTAATCAAGGTTGGAGACTCCTGCTCCAAAACACCTGAAGGCAGGACAAGAAGCAATGGATGGAAACCCATCAAGGAGAGAAGCAACCTAAAACTAAGGAGAAAATTCCTGACAGTAAGAATACTTGACTGGTAAAATGGTTTTCCTTCAGAAGTTGTGGGTGCTCCATTGCTTGAGATTTTTAAGAAGAGAAATGGTATAGGGCCATGATGGTGAATCTATGGCACGTGAAGCCATATCTGTGGGCACGTGAGCTTTGCTCTAGCTCAGCTCCAACGTGCATGTACGCACTGGCCAGCTGATTTTCAGGCCATCCGGGGCCCCACCAGAAGTCAGGGAACGGGCTGTTTCTGGCCTCCAGAGGGCCCCGGGGAATGGGGAGGCCATTTTTGCCCTCCCCATGCTCCAAGAAAGCTTCTGGAACCTGAGGAGGGCAAAAAACGGGCCTACTGGGCCCATCGGTAACCTTTTTGCCGTTGCGTGCCAAAAGCAGGGAGAACGCAGGGGGGTATCACACACATGTGTAGGGGTGTGGGGTGCAGGGGGTGAATTATGGGTTTGGGCATGCATGTGTGCAACCCTCTGCGCTCCCCGTTTTTGGCACATGACGGCAAAAAAGTTAGCCATCACTGGTATAGGGTTTCTTGCCTGAGCAGGGGGTTGAACTAGAGGACCTCCAAGGTCCCTTCCAACTCTCTTATTCTGTTAGTCCTCAACTTACGTTGTTTAGCCTCCATTCGAAGTTATAAACATACTGGAAAAAATGACTTATGACCAGTTCCTGCACTTATAACTGTACTGACATAAGAGAATATTCGTGGCTCAAGGTTGGTGTTCTTTGGAGGTTGGTGGGGTTTTTTGCAGACATTTTGTTACCAAACTTGGTAACATCATCAGTGCTAGAAGAGAGAAGGGTTTGTGGAGAGGAGGAGGAGGAGGAAGAGGAGATGGTGATGATCCTTGGTGCTCTCTGAGCTTGATGGTCAAGGATGCCTGTGATCACTGGGAATAATGCATGCCCCATTGTCTTTGCTCGTCAGAAGGTCGCAAAAGGGGATCATGTGACCCCAGGACAATGCGACTGTCGTAAGTGTAAGTCAGTAGTCAAGCATCTAAACTTTCATCACATGACCTTGGGGATGCTACAGCCATTGTTAAGTTTGAAAAACGGTCATAAATCACTTTATGCAGTGCCACTATAACTTTGAACCGTCACTAAACGAACTGTTGTAAGTTGAGGACTCTTTGTATTAGCAATGTCCTAGACATCTTTTTCCTGTAACGGTTTTAAAAACTATGCAGCTTGGTTGTATGTCTGCTCTGTATCAGAAATATTCTCTATTTTATATTTCTAAAACTAGTGTCCTGGCCACTTTACAGAGGCATGGTTGAGAGCATTTTAACAAACTGCATCTCTGTTTGGTATGGTGGCCACAACACCTCAGATAGAAAGTGCCTTCAGAGAGTGGTGAGGACAGTGGAGAAGATTATAGGAAGCTCGCTTCCCATTATTCAGGATGCTGCTTATAAGGGCTCTGTGTTTAGAGATCAAAGCATTGTTAGAGACCTCACACATCCACTTCATGGTGCTGTTTCTGTTGCTCCCCTCTGGGGGGAGGTTTCAAAGTATTTCTAGCAGGACTACCAGGTTCTGTAATAGCATTGTTCCTTTATAGAATAGAATAGAATAGAATTTTATTGGCCAAGTGTGATTGGACACACAAGGAATTTGTCTTGGTGCATATGCTCTCAGTGTACATAAAAGAAAAGATACGTTCATCAAGGTACAACATTTATAACACAATTGATGATCAATATATCAATATAAATCATAAGGATTGCCAGCAACAAGTTATAGTCATACAGTCATAAGTGGAAAGAGATTGGTGATGGGAACTATGAAACGATTAATAGTAGTGCAGATTCAGTAAATAGTCTGACAGTGTTGAGGGAATTATTTGTTTAGCAGAGTGATGGCCTTCGGGGAAAAACTGATCTTGTGTCTAGTTGTTCTGGTGTGCAGTGCTCTATAGTGTCGTTTTGAGGGTAGGAGTTGAAACAGTTTATGTCCAGGATGCGAGGGATCTGCAAATCCATTATGAATCTGCAAATCCATTATGCAATCCATCTGGTAACTCGCAAGGTTCATTTCCCTCGCCATGTATATGTATACATCCGAACTAGACTGTGCTGTTTCTCTGTGTCATATATGTGGATATATGCATAATTTCTTATTTATTTATTTATTTATTTATTTATTTATTTATTTATTTATTTATTTAGTCATATGTATGTAGTGTATATTGGAGGTGGTGACCCTCTGAGAGCTGTTTAAAGTATGGCAATTAGTGACAGTAAAATTATTCTAAAGTTCTCACGTATAGCATTGTCGTATGAAAGGTCGCTTCTTCCTGGGTTTTTGTTTTTTGTTTTTTCTAAATTTCATTTTCAGCTTCCTCCCTATTGTAGCCGAGAATTATTTGACGCAACTCTGTCGAAAGCTAAATGAACAGCTCCCAGCCGATAGCTTTCTATTTATAAGGAACCATTTATTTTCCCCTGCCTGATAAAATGTGCAGATTTGCTCTGCTCTTAAGGGTGAAGACCTCGCTTTGCAAATGCCTTCGGAAAAGGTCACAGTACTTCTGTTGTGTGTGTTTTACAAGAGAGATAGGAAGCTGCACTTCAGAGTACATCAATGCCTCTGCAAAAGTAAACATGAGATGGACGTAAGGGGGAAAAGAGATTAATAACCAGGTGGAAAGAACACGCTGAACTGGGATTAAGTGATCCTTCATAAATTATAGAGAAATATTTAATCTCGCTCCATAAATCCTTGCTACAAATGACTAGAATTCTATAGATGTTAAGTGCTAGGAATTACTTACCGTACTTTAAAATGTTAAGATGCCAAGAGAGGTAATAAAGCACATCCATATGCAAACAGATGTAGTTTTTATCCTTATGGTTCTTATTTATTTATTTAGTGTATGGCAAATACATGGATTTACTGTGGTTCAAATGTTAATGTCCAGTCCATCCAGCCATTCAAGGACAGGGTGGCCTGGGAAAAATCAGACATGGGACTGGTGTAAGCTCTTGATGGACATTCGGACACAATGTGGTGGATATTTTGTTGAGGAGCACTAAAGTCACATTGCGGGGTAGAGACAATATCCCATTTAAACAATTATGGTTCTAATTGGCTTTCTCCCATATATATTATACGCATGGAAACATAGAACCATAAACCACATACAAAAGGCAATCAAAATAATTTCAACGCTGGTTCTTAGGTAAAGGTAAAGGTTCCCCTCGCACATACGTGCTAGTCATTCCCAACTCTAGGGCGCGGTGCTCATCTCCGTTCCAAAGCCAAAGAGCCAGCGCTGTCCAACGATGTCTCCATGGTCATGTGGCCGGCATGACTCAATGCCAAAGGCGCATGGAACACTGTTACCTTCCCACCAAAGGTGGTCCCTATTTTTCTACTTGCATTTTTTACGGGCTTTCGAACTGCTAGGTTGGCAGAAGCTGGGACAAGTCTCGGGAGCTCATTCTGTTACGCGGCACCAGGGATTCGAACCGCTGAACTGCTGATCTTTCAATCGACAAGCTCAGCGTCTTAGTCACTGAGCCAGCGCGTCCCGTGTGTGTGTGTGTGTGTGTGTGTATGTGTATACATGTATACATGTAGATATATATTTCTCCCATACATATATACAAAACTATAAAGTCCATGAAAATCACAGTATCTATACGCATGAAAATATAAAAGAACCATAAATCACACACACAAGGCAATCAAAACAAATTTAGCACTAGTTGTTAGGACATATATTTAACCTCCATTTTCACAAGAAAGGTGATCTGATCTGATCTCTTATCTGTCTTGTCTTGTCTTAATTCAACCAGATGGAACATACCATGGTAGCAGTGAGAGGATAGACATCCAGAAATTAATCTTTACGTTTTAACACCGATTGTCAAGGCTCGGATAAGAAGAGCCAGTCTGCAATCTGAAAATATCAGGCAGGAAAGGAGAAGAGCTGCTTCAGCTCTGCTGGCAGCTGGCGGGCCACAACATAAATAGGACTTTGGTAAGGGAAGGTATAGGTCCGTGATGGTGAACCTATGGCACATGTGCCACAGGTGGCATGCGTAGCCCTATCAGTGGGCATGCGAGCTCAGCTCTACCAGCTGATTTTCGGAAACAGGCTGTTTCCTCCTTCCAGAGGGCCTGGGGGGCTGGGGAAGGCCATTTTTGCCCTCCAAAGACTCCTAGAGAGGCCCTGGAGCCAGGTGAGAAAAAAAAACAGGCCTACCAGGCCATTGCGTGCCAGGGGCAGCGGGAGGGGGGTCGCGCGCACATGTGTGGGGGCGGGACGTATAGAATTATGGGTATGGGCACCCACATGTGTGACCTCCCCCCTTCTGGCACGCGATGTCAAAAAGGTTAGCCATCACTGGTATAGGTTATGCGGTTGAGTAATTATTGAACATTTTGTTGATATATTATATTTCAATTGACTACTGAATAATAGTTCTGATATTTCAGTTCACAGAAGAAAAAATAGATTAGAGACAGGCAATTTCAAAATGGGTACTCTTTAGAAATAGTACTTGACACTGTTAGATGAACGTTGCTTTAATAACAAGAAACAATGGATGGAAACTAATCAAGGAGAGAAGCAACCTGGAATTAAGGAGAAATTTCCTAACAGTGAGGACAATTAACCAGCGGAACAGCTTGTCTTCAAAAGTTGTGGGAGCTTCATCACTGGAGGTTTTTAAGAAGAGACTGGACAGCCATTTGTCTGGAATGGTATAGGGTCTCCTGCTTGAGCAGGGGGTTGGACTAGAAGACCTCCAAGGTCCCTTCTAGCTCTTATTATTCTATATTCAATATTTTCTTTTCTTGCAGTAACACGGGCAGTCAATAATTTCAAAAGCAACAAATGCAAGATTCTAAAACCCAATTAAAATTATTTCGGCATTTAAGTTATTCATTTGCATTCCAAAAGTTTATGTTTCCATTTGGTCTCTTTTGTTAGCCGGTATATCTTGATGGAAAACACTGCCTCTGTTTTATCTTCGTACTGATTTTAAGTCAGATGTTGCAGACGCTTAATTGTTCAAATGTTATTAGCGAGAGAGATCTTTCTCAGGCACCAGCCCTCTCTCTCATGTCCCTAAATTAAATCTTTGGTGGAAGCACAGGAGCAGATATTAATTTTGATTATGGTTATGCGTGCAAATATCCAGCCTGGTGGTAGCATCTAGCAAACCTTGGCTGTTCTCCAAAACTTAAAGTGTACGTATTCAGATAGGAAAACACCGAATAATACCAAAGTAAGATAGTAAAAAGTCAAACCCATAAGATAGTGTCAGGGTAATGATTTAAGAGCTGACCAGCTGCTACAATGACATAATACTGGGAATGAGTCAGCAAGGTTTTCGGGCTGTTATCACTTTAAGAGCCTGTAATAAGAAGAGGCCCTGTTGGTGTGTGTGTGTGTGTGTGTGTGTGTGTGTGTGTGTGTGTGTGTGTGTGTGTGCGTGCTTCCGTGCTTAATTGCTGATTGCTGTTTCTTTGAGGTCTGACTAAAGTATGTGTATGTATATATTCTTTGTAGATAAAACCACTATTTAAATACAAACCTCTGTTTACTGTATTTGCTCCTGGGTTGTCTCACATAGTGACACACTGTGCGCACTCTGACAGCATTGACAAATCTCTTCCATGCAGTTTCCAAAAGAATTAAATGGGTTACATCAATCAGGCCACTGGTAATTCAAAGATTTCGCCTAGATTCAGGGAAATCTCCAACAATGGTTAGCTGCAACTCAAAATGAAAAACACATGCATGTCAGAACTGCCATCCCATCGCTGCAGCCCTGCTTTGCTTTTGATGGCAGCCTGCCATAAAGGGGAAGGGGAGGTCAGGAACCAGAAGTAACAACCAGAGACAACGGTTAAACAATCCAAGGGCACAAGCATGGGAATGGAATGTAAACCCACACCGAAGAGGTGCCAAATTTTAGAACTGTTACCAACTGTTTAGAACTGTTTGAACCTTATTGGACACTAACAAGGTAACCAAAGAGGGAGGGAGGGAGGGGCTGGGAGAGGAGAAAATTACCAGATTTACGCGGGAATACTCAAGATCCGGCTTTGCTTACAATGCAACCACTTGGCTTCAGTAAACGTATCCCTTGTACCACAAATGGAGTCAAGGGTCTGCCTTTCCTAAATGCCCCAAGTTGGGACAGGCTTGATAGAGCAGTTGAGTAAAGCGATGTGCCTTTATGAATGTTCAAAGTGCATATTAAAATGTTAATGCATGTAAAAAAGTGCGTAAAAGTGTATATAAGTCTAAGTGTTATTGCTATTGCTACTGTGTGTCACTTTGAATGTACATTACTCGGCATGCATTAAAATGAAAACTTCGCTCTCAAAGGGTCACAACCTCCAAAACACACTACATAACCATGACAGAACAAAGAAATAAACACAAAATTATGCATATACCCACATATATTATTTGACACGAGAAAAAATGTAGGGTTAAGGTAGAAAAAGAAAGAAAAACGTTGACTTTTTACTCTTACATCTAAAATTGTCAGTTAACATCAAAAACATCATCAAAAAAGGACAACAAAGACTGTTCTTTCTGTGCCAACTCAAAAAGCTCAAACTGCCCAAGGAGCTACTGATCCAGTTCTATAGTGGAATTATTGAGTCTGTCATTTGCACCTCTATAACTGTCTGGTTTGGTTCTGCAACCCAACAAGACAGACACAAACTTCAGAGGATAATTAGAACTGCAGAAAAAATAATTGCTATCAACCTGCCTTCCATTGAGGACCTGTATACTGCATGAATCAAGAAGAGGGCTGTGAAAATATTTACAGATCCCTCACATCCTGGACATAAACTGTTTCAACTCCTACCCTCAAAAACGACGCTATAGAGCACTGCACACTAGGACAACTAGACACAAGGACAGTTTTTTCCCGAAGGCCGCGGTGTGGCTCAGGCTGTAAGAAGCCTGTTATTAAACACAGCTGCCTGCAATTACTGCAGGTTCTAGTCCTACCAGGCCCAAGACCATGGTATCCTGCTGCGCCGGTTGGAGGGATTGGGAGTGGGAGGCACCGTTTATCGGTGGTTCTCCTCCTATCTCTCTGACCGGTCGCAGACAGTGTTGACAGGGGGGCAGAGGTCGTCCGCGAGGCGCCTCACTTGTGGGGTGCCTCAGGGGTCGATTCTCTCGCCTACCCTGTTCAACATCTATATGAAGCCGCTGGGTGAGGTCATCAGTGGTTTCGGGGTGAGTTATCATCTGTACGCTGATGATACTCAGCTGTACTTTTCCACCCCGGACCACCCCAATGAAGCTATCGAAGTGCTGTCCCGGTGCCTGGAAGCCGTACGGGTCTGGATGGGGAGAAACAGACTCAAGCTCAATCCCTCCAAGACGGAGTGGCTGTGGATGCCGGCACCCCGGTACAGTCAGCTGCACCCGCAGCTGACTGTTGAAGCAGTTAGTGCCCCAAAGGAGGTGGTTCGCAACTTGGGCGCCCTCTTGGATGGACGGCTGTCCTTGATGAACATCTGGCGGCCGCCTCCAGGAGGGCTTTTACCAAGTTTGCTTGGTCCGCCAGTTGCGCCCTTCCTTGACCGGGATGCCTTATGCACAGTTACTCACGCCTGGTCACGCCTCGGTTGGATTATTGCAATGCTCTCTACATGGGCTGCCCTTGAGGTGCACCCGAGGCTACAGTTAGTCCAGAATGCGGCTGCGCGAGTAGTAACGGAGCCGCCGTGGCTCCATGTAACATCACTGCTCCGCAGTCTGCACTGGCTTCCTGTGGTCTTTCGGGTGCGCTTCAAGATTTTGGTTACCACCTTTAAAGCGCTCCATGGCTTAGGACCCGGGTACTTACGAGACCGCCTGCTGTTACCTTATGCCTCCCACCGACCGTTACGCTCTCACAGAGAAGGTCTCCTCAGGGTGCCGTCCGCCAAACAATGTCGGCTGGCGGCCCCCAGGAGTAGGGCCTTCTCTGTGGGAGCAGCGACGCTCTGGAATGAACTTCCCCCTGGCCTACGCCAAGTGCCTGATCTTCGCCGTGAGCTAAAAACATACTTATTTATTCAAGCTGGACTGGCATAATGGTTTTTTTAACATTTTAATTGTTTTATTGTTGTGGGGTTTTATATATTTTTAAATTTTAAAATTTAAATTTTTAAACATTGGCCTTTCTGTAATATGTTTTATTTTAAATTTTGATTTTAATTGTATATATATTGTGTTTTATTTAGGCTGTACACCGCCCTGAGTCCTTCGGGAGAAGGGCGGTATAAAAATTTGATAAATAAATAAAATAAATAAATAAAGGTTGACTCAGCCTTCCATCCTTTATAAGGTAGGTAAAATGAGGACCCAGATTGTTGGGGGGACAATAAGTTGACTTTGTATATAAATATACAAATAGAATGAGACTATTGCCTTATACAATGTAAGCCGCCCTGAGTCTTCGGAGAAGGGCGGGATATAAATTTAAAAAAAAAAAAAAGGCCATCACTCTGCTAAACAAATAATTCCCTCAACAATGTCAAACTATTTACTAAATCTACACTACTATTAATCTTCTCATCGTTTTCATCACCAATTTCTTTCCACTTATGACTGTAACATTTGTGGCTATCATTAAGGGTTAAATTGCAACCGATGATCATCATTTGTGTTGTAAATGTTGTACCTTTGATGAAGGTATTTTTTTTTCTTTTTCTTTTCTTTTATGTACACTAAGAGCAAATGCACCAAAACAAATTCCTTGTGTGTCCAATCGCACTTGGCCAATAAAATTCTATTCTATTCTATTACATGCTAATCTAGGCTAGTCATTTCTGTAACAACAAGCTATCTTATCAGCAAACCCCGAAGTTTCATTTCTTTTCTTTTCTTTTTTCCATCGCAAGCCCCACATCAAAAACACCCGGTGAAGGTTTTACGGCATTCCCGAGATGTCAAGCTGCCTTCTGCACAGTCTGACAGACTGTCAAATTAGGGGTAAGTCCTGACGGTTTCGTGACATGTCGTTTTGTGCTCGAAGCCCCCGTCTCTCCACGCCCATCTGTTAGGGCTGTCGGGATTTCCCTCCCTGCATCTCTCTGAGATGTTGACACCCTGGTAGGGGAGGAAATACATCTGCCATTCCCCGAAACAAAACAGCATTTTAGGTGGATGGGGGGGGGTCCATCTTCGTTTGCGATGGTTGCTGTGTCTTAATTCTTGCTCAAGAAGGAGCGAAGGTTACTCCTTTGGACTCGAAGGGCGAAACGAACTATTACAGGAAATTGGCTTGCTAAATTGGCCAGCCCACCTTTCCTGGCACAGCATGTTGGCTTTTATGAAATATTGCATTGAGGGGAAAATCTCTCTTACCATCAGCAATCTTTACAGTGATTTTAGGAGATTGGATGGGAACTAATCAAGGAGAGGAGCAACCGAGAACTAAGGAGAAACTTCCTAACAGTGAGGACAAGTAACCGGTGGAACAACTCGCCAACAGAAGTTTTGGTTGCTTCATCACTTGAGGCTTTTAAGAGATTGGACAGTCATTTGTCTGGAATGGTATAGAGTCTCCTGCCTGAGCAGGGGGTTGGATTAGATGACCTCCGAGGTCCCTTCCAACTCTGTTATTCTGTTAAGACAGGTCAATTCTCCGACTTCAAATCTCCGTTGATTGATTGAATCTGTTCTAGATCAGTGGCCCCCAACCTTTTCGGCACCAGGGACCTCTTCTGTGGAAAGAGATTTCTTCGTGGACCAAAGAGGGTGTGGTTTTATGGGCTGCCTGCATCCCATGGATGGGGCTTCATTTGTTTGCGTGTTCAGTTTCTGGCATGCCATGTCAGTCTATGGACCAGGGGTTGGGGGCCCTTGTTCTAGATAAATGGCCAAGACTTTTGAGAGCACAGGATCATTGGACTGGACCTGAGAGTCCAATTTACCTTCTCTAAGACTCTAGAAAAAGTGCAGAGAAGAGCAACCAGGATGATGAGGAGACTGGAGGCTAAAACATACGATGAACAGTTGCAGGAACTGGGCATGGCTAGTCTAGTGAAGAGAAGGACCAGGGGAGACAGGAGAGCAGTCTTCCAATATGTGAGGGGCTGCCACAGAGAGGAAGGGATCAAGCTATTTTCCAAAGCACCCGAAGGCCAGACAAGGAATCATGGATGGAAACTGAACAAGGAGAAATAGATTCTGAAAGGGACTTGGTAAAGGACTGTATGATAAAGTGGGCACAAAATTTTCAGGAGCCAATATTATTGGAAACTTGGGAAAAAATTTGGGTTAGAAATGTTAAATTCACGCAGGCACAGAATCTGAGGGAAAATTTTTATAAAATGTTTTATAGATGGCACTTAGATCCTAAGAAATTATCGTGTATGTACCCAGATATGCAAGCAAAATGTTGGAGATGTAATTGTGATGATGCTACATATTTTCATATTTGGTGGACTTGTAAGGATATAAAGGCCTTTTGGATAAAAATTTGGTGGATTTTACAAAATGTTTTGAAAAAGAAGATAAAGTTCCTGCCGCAATTTTTTTTGTTGGGAATTATTACGGACTGTACAGTAATTGAGACTAAATTGATTTTAAATCTAATAACAGCAGCAAGATTACTAATAGGACAATACTGGAAGAAAAAAGAAGTACCTACAATAGAAGAATGGATATTGAAAGTTGCCAATTTGGCTGAGATGGCGAAGATATCAGCCTTTTTGAAAGTCAATACGCAAGAAAGATACTTAAAGGAATGGGAAAAATGGATTGACTATATTCAAAGTAAGATATCAGACTAAGAATTATCAGACTGTTTTTGAATGATTATGATGTATTATTTTTAATTGTTTTCGGGGGAAGTTAGGAATTGATGATTGTAGGGGTATAATTAAGTTGGGACGAAAACTTTTTAGCATATGTTTGTTTTATTTTTAACTATACCTTGTGCTCGTTCCGGGAAGTCGGGGGGTTGTGAAGGAGGGGAGGGGGGGAAGGGGGAATTTTTTTTTTCTGTAAAACCTTTTGAATTAAAAAAAAAAGAGAGAGAGAGTGAGATTCAACCTAGAAATAAGGTGAAATTTTCTGACAGTGAGAGCAATCAACGCATGGAACTTCAGAAGTTGTGGGAGCTTCATCACTAGCTTTCAAGAAGGGACTGGACAGCCATCTGTCAAAAATGGTGTAGGGTCTCTCCCCCATATGGGTGGGGGTGGGGGTTGGACTAGATGTCCTACAAGATCTTTTCCAACAAAACTCAGATGACAGTTGTATCACTGGACGAGCAATGACAGGCCTCCTTTGACCTTTCTGCTTTGATCTTTCACTCGTATATTTCCATGGCTTTTGACTCAAAATAGAAGACTTGCCACCATATAACTGTCGCCAAACTCTGAAGGGTACTAACTTTAGCACGCTGCAATGAACTTCCCACAGGTGTTTTGGAAGCCCAATATATATATTAAAAAATCCATACAACTGAGATTGTGCCCCTATGAACAAAGGACAACATAAATGACAGCTCACGTCTTACTATATTGCACGTCTACAGAGATTCTCAGTTATCCAGGTCATGGTTGTCCCAAAGGTGCTTTTTCCAAAAGCCAACTGAACTTTGTGCTTCCTTGAAGACGTTTCGCTTCTTATCCAAGAAGCTTCTTCAGTTCTGACTGGAGGAGAATGGAAGGATTTAGATTCCTAAAAAAACCTCCAAGTCACCTCAACAACTCTCAGAGAGTGCTAACGACCAGAGGACTGCAAGGTATCTAAATCCTAAACTCAGTCAGAACTGAAGCAGCTTCTGGAATGAGAAGCAAAACGTCTTCAAGGAAAAACAAAGGAAGTCCAGTTGCCTCTTGAAAAAGAACCTTTGGGACTATTTACACTGTACCTTCTATTCACATCTCATCTCATGGCATAAAATACCCGAGAAACACCCATCATTTTAATGTATAATTGCTATTATCAGATCAGTATGATGTAGTTTCTTTGAACGTAACCAAATTTCGTTGTACCGTCTGCAAAATTAGGCAGATCTGGGCTGTCCACTGACAATCCACCACGACTTCTATTACCTTGTCTTTCTTTTTAATTATTTTTTATTAATGTTCCTAATCTGTAATGCTGGTCTGTGACTATAATAAAATTATTATTATTATAGAAGACTTACCCGTTGCAGATCGCTTTTGCCTTTTCTTTCCGTTGACCTAATGTTGCAGAAAGTCGTCCTTTAGTTGCGCCTTTATTTGAAACAACACGTGGTAATGAAAATCCCATGCTTGGGACACTCCATATTTTCTTTGCCCCCCAAAAAATACTTTGGATCAATGCCTACAACAAACCAGGGGTGAAATCCAGCAGACTCTGACAGGTTCTGGAGAACCGGTAGCGGAAATTTTGAGCAGTTTGTAGAACTGGTAGAGAACACGGCCCACTAGTGAGCTACAGCCCCATGGTTGGGGGGCCCCTGTACTATCTCCCCCAGGTTGGTTCCATATCTCACCTAACCTGAAGAGACTTGTTAGGTGAGTAGCCAGAGAGTCTTTGGGTTGTATGTTAATGTGCCAACTCCTAAACCCTTCACCCTACGTGGGCAGGGTGTAAGTGATGAACCTGTGTTGTGAATGTACCTGGAGACTAATGAATGTGGAAGATTAAGGCCGCTTCGCAGCTTCACCAAGGATGTCCTGCTTAATGACTCATCTAGGGTAAAGAATTTGAGAGCTGGAACATTTACATAATATCCCAATGATCTTTTGTTTACTCATCTAACAAACCCATCCTGATCAGATTAACGAATGAGACCTCTCCAGAGGACATACAAACCCCTAATCAACTTGCTCACACTGAAAAAACTATTTGGATAAGCAACAAAATATTTCAAAGGAACAAGAAGTGCAGTTGCCGTAACTCAACTTACAGGCACTGGAGGGGGAAAAAAAACCAACCTCAAGGTATATGAGCCACCTTGAAGTCTCAAGAGAGCAGGCGGGTTATACAGGTAACAATAAATTCAATAAACACCAGAACTTCTGAATAAATTGTGGGAGGGCTTTGACAGTTACTGATCTGTTTCAGTTCAGCGGGAAACCATGACTTAACTACGGCTGTGTCGTGTCCCACTCCTCCGCTGACGGCCGGGTCAGGGAAATCCGAATCAGGCTTGCCTCTGCAGCTCTGCCCAAAGTCCTAGCAAAGTCCTCAGAGCAGGCAGGAGACCAGTAAGTGACTTCAGCAAGATAAGTTCGACTTTTGCCTGACTCAGAGACTGCCAGAAAGCAGATCCTTTATATAGGCCATGGGGTGTGGCTCCATGACTCAGCACTCATTAAGGCCTGCCCCTCCCTTCCTTCTGTTGCCTCCGCCTATCCAGTCTTCTGATGCGAGGGTCACTCCAATCAGCAGCTGTTGGAAATAAACTTTCCTCAGGCTCACATGCTATGGAGGAGGGGGAGGGGTCTAGCTGCTCCGTTTGCCTGGGCATGGAGCCAGGGCTGGGGCCGGGGGGTGCTCCCTCCTCTGCAGCCTGCTTGGGCATGGAGCCAGGGCTGGGGCCGGGAGATGCCCCCTCCTCAGCCTGTCTGAGCATGGAGCCAGGGCTGGGGCCGGGAGGACATTCTTCAGCGTTCGGAAGCAGATAAGCAGACCCCGGCTGCGGTGAGAGCGGGCAAGACACAACAGGCTGATGGATCTACCACTCACCTGTTTTACTCCTATTTTTCAATACTTGCTAACTTTCATCCAACGCAGCCGAGTATTTTATTTATATGATAAGCTGCTATGACAAACACGGTTGCGTTTATAAGGATGGGACAGCGGGAATGTTTTCTCTTTGGAAAGCTTCTAAGGCAGCGGTGTTGAACCTTTCACTCACCGAATGCTTCGCACACATGTGTGCCATCCACGCTAACGCTTGGCTCCTCCCCCATGCACTGAACACACAACTGCATCACCTGTGCATGCTCGCAGGTTTCGTGTGGCTCCCCCATGCGTTGCACATGAAATGGCACCATCTGCGCATGCGTGTGGTTTTTACGTGCAATGCACGCATGTGAATGCCATCTGCGCATGCGCACGCTGCACACCAGTACTCTCAAACGCATGCACAAATGCGGGTGGATGCTCAGGAGAGCTCCAAAGACCAGCTTGGTCCCCTGAATTGCACGCATGTGCACCGGAGGTCTGAACACCAGTTGGGGTGTGTGTGCATGAGCAGCTGCAGGTCGGTTGGCCGACAGCTCGTGTGCCTGGAAAAATGGCTCTGTGTGCCACTTCTGGCATACATACCACAGGTTTCCCATCACATTTCTAAGGGTTGAAATCATAGCAAAGAAATTCCAGCTCACCTGAGTACAATTGGTTAGTATTTCTGCACTACCTCAGCTCAATGGTGATATTGAGTTATTGAGTCTGTCATTTGCACCTCTATAACTGTCTGATTCGGTTCTGCAACCCAACAAGAAAGACACAGACTTCAGAGGATAATTAGAAATGCAGAAAAAATAATTGCTACCAACCTGCCTTCCATTGAGGACCTGTATACTGCACGAATCAAGAAGAGGGCTGTGAAAATATTTACAGATCCCTCACATCCAGGACATAAACTGTTTCAACTCCTACCCTCAAAACGACGCTATAGAGCATTGCACACCAGAACAACTAGACACAAGAACAGTTTTTTCCCAAAGGCCATCACTCTGCTAAACAAATAATTCCCTCAACACTGTCAAACTATTTACTAAATCTGCACTACTATTAATCTTCTCATCGTTTCCATCACCAATCTCTTTCCACTTATGACTGTATGACTGTAACTTTGTTGCTGGTAACCCTTATGATTTATATTGATATACTGACCATCATTTGTGTTGTAAATGTTGTACCTTGATGAACATCTTTTCTTTTATGTACACTGAGAGCATATGCACCAAGACAAATTCCTTGTGTGTCCAATCACACTTGGCCAATAAAAAATTCTTTTCTTTTCTATTCTATTCTATTTTGTGATCTTCTAAAGAAATGGAAAATTGCACTGGTGGGTTTTTTAATGCATTGCCTAAATTTGCTTTAAGCTATAATTTAACTACAGCTCATAAACCCAAATAGCTAGATTCGTATACTGGAAACAAAAATTAAAATGTGTTACTACAGCCTAGCATGTATCTGAGTCCCCGATCATGCCTCTACTTGGCAACACTGAAGCCTTGAAGGAGAAGCAATAGCAATATTTATTTTAAAATGTTCAGGAAACCTACAACTGAAGCCACTCATCTGAAGGCTCCTCTAAATTCAGGATTTTTTTAAAAATCCAACTCGGTGGCTTATAAAGTATAGCAAATCCGATGTACGCCAGTTGCTACGATGTCTAAAGTTTGATCACATGACCACGGGGTTGCCGCAATGGTCGTTAAGTGTGAAAAACGGTCATAAGTCGGGGATATTTAGTGCCATTGTAACTTTCAACAGTCAGTAAACGAATGGTTGTTAAGTCAGGGACTAACCTGCATATCAAACTTTGCTGTTTTCTTTCTTGGAATGAGTCAATATCATCTCATAACATGACGCATGCTCCTTTTTTTTCTACAGCTCCAGATTCTACCGTAGAAATTACCTTCTAATCTGTCAACCGGCTTAACTTTCAACGAGTTGAGTTTTTCAAGCAACACTTTTTAAGATCATAGCGTCGGTGAAGCATTTCATGTTCCACCAGAAACAAGTAAAAACCCTTTTGGATTGCCCGCAAAAACCATACGTCAGTCATTTTTCAAACTAAAATATAAAATATATTATGATTATTTCAACATAATAACCAAATAAGCATCATTGAAGATAGTTTAAACTGGATAGCTCTTTTCGGATACAATCCATTGCCTTTCAAAATCCAGAACCAAGCTAGAATATTTTTAAATTTTTGTTCATTAGTCATCCAAGAATTAAGCGCCTCAATCCTTACTGACAGGTGTTATTAGGAAGGCATTGGCAGATAGGTGGGAAACTCTCTTGGGCTGTTAGCGGAACCTTCCCTGGGTCCAGTTCCTCCTCCAGACTGGACCCATCTAGAAGCAACGGTTGTGGTCCAGTTTTTCAGAATGTAATTCTACAAACCAGAACAGTATTTTGGAGGCCTCCGTTTGGAAGACAGCTTCTCATTCGGCTTCTGCGCGTCGCTGCTTCTTACTCTTTTTCAGCAGAGCCCTTCAGGCTCGACTTCTGCCTCTTCTTCTCCTTCTGTCCGATAACACGGAAAAGTTTCTTCCTGGCTTCCTTCTGCCTCTTCAGCTTCGCTTCTTCCTCTTTCTCTTTCTCTTTCTGGTAAGCTCGGACCTGCTGGCGGTGCTGCGCCTTGTTCTTCTGCGCCTTGTGGTTGTGTACCGTGCCCAGAGCCGAGAGAAGCGCCGCCACCTTAACACAAGAAGAGTACACAAAGTTGACCGACCCGAGCCCAAAGTTGGAAAACACAACCCAAAAGGAATCCAAGACACAACACGACCACATGCTGGGGTTTTAATTGTAGGAATTATCAACTCGGTATCCTTAGCATCTAGCATTGGCAAAGAAGCTGCCTACACCTTTTTCTTTTTTTTTTTTTTTTTATTCAAAAAGTTTTACAAAATTTTTTTTTTTTCCCCTTTCCCCCCCTCGTCCCCCTCCCTTCGCAACCCCCCTCCCCCCCCCCGACTTCCCGGAACGAACACAAGGTATAGTTAAAGATAAAACAAACATATGCTAAAAAAATTTTCGTCCCAACTTAATTATACCCCTACAATCATCAGTTCCTAACTTCCCCCCAAAGCAATCAAACATAATACATCATAATCATTCAAAAACAGTCTGATAACTCTTAGTCTGATATCTACGTTGAATATAGTCAATCCATTTTTTCCATTCCTTTAAGTATCTTTCTTGCGTATTGTCTTTCAAAAAGGCTGATACCAAAAGAGGAACAGGATTGTTCTAAACCTGGGAATTATAGGCCAATCTCACTTTTAAATAATGATTATAAGATTTTTGTTAAAATAATAGCTAATAGATTAATGTTGATTCTGCAGCGAAGAATTCATAATGATCAATCTGGATTTATAAAAGGGAGACAGATGAGGAATAATGTTAGGCAGATTGTTAATTTACTGGAGTACTTAGAAAAGAAAAATTTTATTCCAGCAGCATTTATTTTTCTCGATGCAGAGAAAGCTTTTGATCGATTGCATTGGGATTTTTTATTTAAATTAATAGAAAAGATGCAATTTGGAGATGGTTTTTTAAGAATAATTAGGGCAATTTATGGAGAGCAAACAGCACAGATTATAATCAATGGTAGCTTAACAGAACCTTTTAAGATTGCGAAAGGAACAAGACAGGGATGTCCTTTATCACCATTATTGTTTATTTTAACTCTAGAACCATTATTGGATAAAATACGAAGTAAAGGAGATAGAGGAATTAGAGTTAGACAGTATGAATATAAGTTAAGAGCTTTTGCAGATGATTTGGTGATTACTTTAACAAACCCTATAAATTCTAGTAAATCTTTGTTGGAAATAATTGATCAATATGGGAATGTCTCAGGGTTTAAGGTAAATCAGAAAAGACAAAAGTGATAATAAAAATATGGCCAGACAACAGAAAGAAAAACTAGAGGAAGTAACAGGATTTGAAATTGTAAAGAAGGTTAAGTACTTAGGGGTTTATATTACGTCATCAAATGTGAAATTGTATAAGAATAACTATGAGGTTTTATGGCAAAAGTTCAGAAGGAGTTGATTGTTTGGAAAAATTGCAATTATCTTTGCTGGGAGAATTGCTGCTATTAAAATGAATGTTTTACCTAGATTTTTATTCCTCTTTCAGATGATACCAATAATTAAGAAAGATAAGAATCTTGAGGAATGGCAGAAGGAATTAACAAATTTATATGGGAAGGTAAAAAGCTAGGGTTAAAATGAAAATAATTCAAGATTCTCGGAAAGGGAGGTTTAAAATGCCTAATTTTAAATTATATTATGAAGCAGCTGCTCTCTCTGCAATAAGTGATTGGTTTAATTTAACAGAGGACAGAATTTTGAATATAGAAGGTTATGATTTGTTATATGGATGGCATGCATATTTAATTTATGACAAAAAGTGGATAAGGCCTTTAAAAATCATGTGCTAAGAAATGCCCTTCTGCGTGTTTGGAAAAATACTCTTATAAACTAAATTATAAGGTTCCTATATGGGCATGTCCTAGACATACAGTAGAAAATATAAACATAGAACAGAATCAGGAAATGATTACATATAAAGATCTTTTGTATACTGAAAGAGGTAATTTGCAGTTAAAATCTCTGCAAGTATTAAGAGAGGAAGGAAAAATTATACTTGGTTTCAATATGAGCAATTACATGCTAGATGGAAGGAGATCAGAAAATTGGTATAGAGCAGAACGAGGAAAATTTGGTAAAGCAAATTAGAAATCAGTCTCAGGAGCACATAAAGAGATTGTATAATGTGTTACTTGAAAATAGATTCTGAAAGGGACTTGGTAAAGGACTGTATGATAAAGTGGGCACAAAATTTTCAGGAGCCAATATTATTGGAAACGTGGGAAAAATTTGGGTTAGAAATGTTAAATTCATGAGCACAGAATCTGAGGGAAAATTTTTATAAAATGTTTTATAGATGGCATCTAGATCCTAAAAAATTATCGTGTATGTATCCAGAAATGCAAGCAAAATGTTGGAGATGTAATTGTGATGACGCTACATACTTTCACATTTGGTGGACTTGTAAGGACATAAAGGCCTTTTGGATAAAAATTTGGTGGATTTTACAAAATGTTCTGAAAAAGAAGATAAAGTTCCTGCCGCAATTTTTCTTGTTGGGAATTATTATGGATTGTACAGTAATTGAGACTAAATTGATTTTAAATCTAATAACTGCAGCAAGATTATTAATAGGACAATATTGGAAGAAAAAAGAAGTACCAACAATACAAGAATGGATATTGAAAGTTGCCAATTTGGCTGAGATGGCGAAGACCTACACCTTTTTCAAAGGTCTCAGAAAGGCTGGCTTAATTCCTTTTATTGTACCCACAATCACCAAAATAACTGCTATGATTAACTCCGGCGTTAAAATACTTTTTTTTTTCCTTGATCCTTGGATCAGGAAACTATTAAAAGGTAACACGAACAATGCCTGCTGGCGGCTGCTAAATCTGTATTTAACTACCTACCCATTCTGTCCGATAAAAAGTCATTTTATCCCACATTGGAAAGCTACTCAAAGCAATAAACCTTGTCGCTATATTTACTACCTGTAGACACTAATAAAAGAGTTCATCAGAGCTGGCAGGGTACCTGCGGCATATTGCACTGATTTTTTAAAAAAGCATTTACAGCTAGGGCAGAGTTTACAACCAGAGCAGAACACAACTTGGGAGCTGGTGCGGTTGCTATTTCTATACCCTACAATGAGCGTCTCTGCATCTGCAGAGCGGCAGAGGTAGAAGACCTGGCTCACATCCTATTTGACTGTTGCTTGTATAAGGGGGTGAGAGACAGGTATCTCTGTCTATATACCAAACGAATGACTCATTGGGATCCCCATATCAAAACAACTTACTTTATGTAGGGCCAAAACTTGAAAATAGCATTTAACACAGCACAGGACTTAAACTGTCCTGGACAGTTTAATTTAACTTTAATTTAACACAGCACAGGACTTAAACTTAAACTGGACTACTGCAATGCTCTCTACATGGGGCTCCCCTTGAAGAGCACCCGGAGGCTCCAGCTGGTCCAGAATGCGGCTGCGCGGGTGATAGAGGAAGCAACTCGAGGCTCCCTACCTCTCCTGCGCAAGCTGCACTGGTTTCCTGTGGTCTTCCGGGTGCAATTCAAGGTGTCGGTTACCACCTTTAAAGCGCTCCATGGCTTAGGACCAGGTTATTTACAGGACCGCCTGCTGCCACCTATAGCCTGCCATCGACCTGTGCGCTCCCATAGGGAAGGCCTCCTCAGGGTGCCGTCAGTCATACAATGTCGACTGGCGACCCCCAGGGGGAGGGCCTTCTCTGTGGGGGCACCTGCCCTCTGAATCCTGTCCTCCAGGATTACAACAACTTCCTGACCTCTGGACTTTTCGTCGCGAGTTGAAGACGTATTTATTCTACCACGCAGGGCTGGCTTGAAATAATTAGTAATTTTAATAGGGGTTTATTATACTTTTATTTTTGTTTTTAAATTTTAAATTCGGCCAAACTGAATTAGTTTTTTAATATATTTTTAAATTTTATATTATATGTATATCTATGTTTTATCTGGCTGGAAACTGCCCTGAGTCCTTTGGGAGAAGGGCGGTATAGAAATCAAATAAATAAATAAATAAATAAATAAACAAACAAAATGGTTCGGTTGAGATCTGCATACGTGGACCTGATTAGGGTAGATTGTAAGGATGACACCGAAATATAATTTTATGTCGTTTTATTCCATTTTATATATTTATGCATTAAATTATATTGTATCTTATCCTATAACTATATTATTTTACCCTACTCTTATTTTAAATTGTTTGTATAGGCTTTTATTGGTGATATATGTTTGCACCTTGTGCTTTGATATGGCCTATAGCAGGGATAGTCAATCTTTTTATATCTACCACCTACTTTTGTATCTCTGTTGGTAGTAAAATTTTCTAACCACCCACCGGTTCCACAGTAATGCACCGTGTATCGTCGTCTGCACATGCCTCTCGTGCATCGTGGATTGGGTTTGGGGGGCCACCGGCTACCAGCTCTGCTTGTCTGTTACAGCTGGGTGGTGTGAGGGGGAGATGCGTGAGCTATTCTGGGCCGAGGCTCTTTTGTTTGTGGTCACACTATAGTACCATTTAGTTTCACTTACATAATGTGAACTAAACTTATGCAAGGGCGATACAAATAATATATTTTCAGAAATTTAAATTGTCACGGGGAATTTTATGAAAACCTAATGAAAATGTTTTTAGATAATACTATGAAATTTTTTTAAAAAGTCAATTAAATTAAAAAAAAAGGAAAGTGCTTCAGTACCTGACAAAACCCCTACCGCCCACCACGAAAGCTGGAATGCCCACTAGTGGGCGGTAGGGACCAGGTTGACTACCACTGGCCTATAGGCTAATCCAGGGGTCTGCAAACTTGGCTCTTTTAAAACTTGTGGACTTGAAGTCCCAAAAGTTTCTCAGCCAGCTTTGCTGGCTTACGAACTCTGGGATTTTAAGTCCACAAGTCTTAAAAGAGCCAAGTTTGCAGACCCCTGGGCTAATCAATAAAGCTAACTGAACTGATATTAAGTCTCGAAAAAGTGAGGAAGCTTCTTAAGAAGAAAACCTCCCCTAAAAGTTTGAAGGGTTGCGTAAATACAAGAGTCCTGGATGTACGGCCACAATTCAGCCCAAAATTCATGTCGCTAAGCGAGACACTTGTCAATGTGGGTTGTGCCGTTTTACAACCTTCCTGGCCACAGTGATTAAGTGAATCACTGCAGGTATTCAGCCAGTAACACGGTTGTTAAGTGTATCTGGATTCCCCCGTTAACTTTGCTTGTCAGAAGGTCGCAAAAGGGGACCCCCAGGGGACACTGCAACCGTCGTAAGTATGAGTCAGTTGCCAAGAATCTGAATATTGATCGCGTGACCATGGGGATGCTGCAAGGAGCATTAGGTGTGGAAAATGTCCCTTTCTTTTTCTTTTCAGTGCTGCTCTAACTACGAACTTTATATTTGTCTAAGAAATTACGAGCTGGGATAGGATAGCCATAACAACAAGTCAGCCAATGGGAACTGTTTGGTGACTAAGAAACAGGATCTATTGTGAGCCATGTGAGACAGCTTGGAGCCTGGGCATGGCTTAGCTCAACTGGTCTGTATAAATATAAGTTCTGTGGATTCTAGTGCTTCTGATTCTGAATTCTGGTTCTGCTTCTAACTTCTCCTCCTTGTACTTGCTACTGTGTTGAAAGAGCTGCATGGGTATTGTATACATGCATCATGTTTTATATTATTGTATATAAAAGAGGTTTCTTTTATATAAAGAGGCTAATGCAGTCTGTTATTAATAGCAGCTGCTTGCAATTATTGCAGGTTCAAGTCCCACCAGGCCCAAGGTTGATTCAGCCTTCCATCCTTTATAAGGTAGGTAAAATGAGGACCCAGATCATTGGGGGCAATAAGTTGACTTTGTATATAATATACAAATGGATGAAGACTATTGCTTGACATAGTGTAAGCCGCCCTGAGTTTTCAGAGAAGGGCGGGATATAAATGCAAATTTAAAAAAAATTAAAAAAAATAATTGCTGAATTGTTTACTTGTGTGCTGGATGCTGGAAGCTGCAACACTCTAATAAACTGTTGTAAGTCAAGGACCACTTGCGCATAACACAGGCCTTCTTGCAATCATGCTTAGTGGAATGTGGACCAAGGATGTGAATCAGAATGAAGCTGTGTAGGATCAAATCCATCTCTAAAAGGAGCCCATGGCAAATCTTCCATCAGTTTTACTGAGAAAGCATCTTTATAACACCCACTATGATGCTTACAACTATTTCTGGATGAAATTGATGAGAGGAGGGGAGCTACTCTGAAGGCTGTAAAAGATCTTACCTTCCTTTCGTGTGGTTCCCTGATGACAGCGGGTCTCCACTGATCCTTGGTGACTTTCTTTTTCTTTTCTTGGAACTTGGGCTTATTCTTAAACGGCAAGGCTTTCTGAAGAGCTTTGGGAATATGCAACTTGTTGAAATGTTTCTTCGCCCGCATTATCGGCTAAGAAAGGGGGGAAAGGAAAGAATAGAATAGAATTCTTTATTGGCCAAGCATGATTAGACACAGAAGGAATTTGTCTTTGGAGCATAGGCTCTCAGTGTACATAAAAGAAAAGATACGTTCATCAAGAATCATAAGGTACAACGCTTAATGATAGTCATAGGGTACAAATAAGCAATCAGGAAACAATCAATATCAATATAAATCGTAAAGATACAAGCAACAAAGTTACAGTCATAAGTGGGAGGAGATGGGTGACAGGAACAGTGAGAATAGTAATGCAGCCATAGTGGTCAATCCTGTTTTTCGGGACCAAATTCGGAATCATTTCAGGCCCAACATTTGGCAGAATGTCCTACTTTGAGAAAAAAACCAACAACAAGACAAAATAGCCTGTTTGTTTCAAGCTGCAAGTGCTTTCAGGCATGATGTAAGTGGAATATTTCATATTTGAAATGCAAATAGTTGCACAATTCCACACCCACACTCACACACTCACAACAACAACCCAGTTTAGGGCAAACATTTTGCATTCCCTTGCTTCTTTGTTGAGCGCTACTTTCGGTGAGTTCACTTCATTTCGCACTGAAAAAATTGACTGCCAGTACCAATAACAGTTTCTTTATTTAATCCACCAACCGGCAATCTGAAGTCTACAAGCTGTCTCTAAAATAATTCCTGTGGGCCCCAGCCGATTCAAATCTTTCCACCAAAAATTCAGTAGTCCATAAATAAAAATAATTATTGAAATCTTAGAATATGCTTAAAAGTTTAAAACAAATTTCTAACGTCCCCTGTAACAGCAAAATTCTGCCCCTTCCTTTAATGCCTCTTTCTACTATTATGCAATCCAGTATTGGTATTTGTTTATTTATCCCTCCATCCATCCCTCCAGTCATTCAAGCATCCATCCATCCATCCCGTCATTCACCCATTAGTCCAATTTCTATCTGCCTGTCCGTACGTCCACTATCTATCTATCATCCATCCATCCATCCATCCATCCATCCATCCATCCATCCATCCATCCCGTTCTACTTATTGTATCTCTCTCTCCCTCCCTCCCTTCTCTCCATCTTTCTCTCAATGAAATGAAGAAAAACAAAAACCCCATCCAGAATCCCTACCGTGAACAGATACCCAAACTAAAATTAGATTTCTCAACTCAGAGTCTCCCTACCTACGTGGCAGAAACCGCATAAGATTCTTGGAAGGGGACTAGCATCCAAACCACTGCATCGGAGACAAAATTGGTTAAAAAAAAAAAGCCCGCCACACAAACCGTCCTACCTTATAGAGGGAGTCCTTGTTTTGCTTCAGCCTGATACCCTTTTCGTGTCTCAACTGGCCCGTGGTCTTCATTCCCACCCAGGAGGATTTCTCACCCGGAGGCTTCAGTAAAGAGGTGACCGGATTATAGAAGGCAGGGGTAGACACAGGATACCACGTTCGCATGAATACGATGTCTGAAGAAAAGAGAAAATGGTTGGGAAATATTTGTTTTTTAAAAAAATTGGTTTTCCTCTTCATTGCTCACAGATTTGGTAGATATCTGGATTTTACAACTGCGTGTCAGGGTTCCGAGTAACACTCCCAACGAAAGAAAACTCCGAGGCTTGAATTTCCTCAAAGCTACATTTTATTAGAGATGTCATATTGGCACATCTGGGAAAACCCGAATCTGAAAGCTTCCAGGTTTTCCCCACCCAAAGGAAAGTCCAAGTCCCTGCCCAACACCCACAAGTCCATCACATGGTCCAATCAAAGGACCGTCCCAACTGGATATGCCTCCCAGTTCCAGCCCTCCAGGTGCAGGACAAGATGTCCTTGACTTTCGGAGAAAAGAATGTTATTATGACTACGTATCACCCCTGCTCCATACAATCCCCCCTCCCAGTTTCCCACAGTAGTAAATGTGGCAGGTCTGAAGGCCTAGTGCAAAAGATGGCTTCAGGCCTGACTCTGCAAACGATTGATGTCATATTTTTACCTGGGTCTCTTGTTTTTCCTTAGGAATTAGTGGCACATTTTAAACTTAAGTTTGAAACTGTACGGAGCTATATCACTGCTGATGTTGATATAGACCCAGGTAGTCCTCGACTTACAACGGTTCACGTAGTGATGGTTCCAAGTTACAACAGCATTGAAAATTGTGACTTACAACTTTGAAACGAGTGAACTTAGGACTGTGGTTTCACACTCACAACCGTTGCAGCATCCCCATGGTCACGTGATTAAAATTCAGATGTGGTTGGCGTGTGGTTCATATTTATGACGGTCGCGATGTCCGGGAGGGTCACATGATCTCCCTTTGGCGACCTTCTGACAAGCCAAGTTGACGGGGAAGCCGGATTCACTTAACAACCACGCCGCTAATGTAATAAACGCAATGATTCGCTTAACCACCGTGGCAAGAAAGGTCGCAAAAATGGGGCGAACTTACTTAACAAATGTTTCACTTAGTGACATAAATTTCCGGTCCTTGATTGTGGTCGTAAGACGAGGACTACCTGCATTTCCAATAAGCACTGGATTGTTACTTCCTGTTAATGGGCCCCCTCCCCTTCCCCCTCCAAACTCCCAAAAGAAAGCAACAAAGCATGTTTAAACATGTTTAAAAACCACTAGATTTTTTTACCAATAGGGAAGGGCCCTGTGTATCTGGGAGCAAGTTTCTTCCTTCCTTCCTTTTTTCTCTCTTTTTCTCCTTCCCTCCTTTCCTTTTTTCTCTCTTTCTTTCTTTCCCTCCCTCCCTTCTTTCCTTCCTTTTTTTCCTCCCTCCTTCCCTCTCCAACCGAAAACTAATTCAGCTCCCTGTTTGGAGATCTGGACATAAAACTGCCTGAGCTAAATCACAGCTTCGCAGTTCCTGTATTGTCAGATTGGTGAAGGATGCCTCGTCATAGCCGCTGATTCTCCGTCTTCCCAATTCCCCCATCACAGATACGTTCCAGCCCCAGAACTGATCTTCCTCCTGACTCCAATAAGTCATTTTCAGATGTGCAAAACTGGTAAAGCCAACTTACCACTCATCAGCA
Organism: Ahaetulla prasina; assembly: GCF_028640845.1. Classification (NCBI taxonomy): domain Eukaryota; kingdom Metazoa; phylum Chordata; class Lepidosauria; order Squamata; family Colubridae; genus Ahaetulla; species Ahaetulla prasina. Next base: position 14,017,038 of record NC_080544.1, on the reverse strand, counting down.
ACTTGTCTTCAAAAGTTGCTCGGAAGGCCCCCTCTGGGGTCCTGAGGGCTTTCTTAATCTGTCCTCGGATGCCGCTCACCGTACGGAGGGCGGCCCCCTCAAACTTAGCCACTTCCAGCACGGAGTTAAACATCCCCTGCGTGGCATGGAAGAACATTTTTAAAATCAACAGAGGTATCTTTGAGAGAGCCATTTCTGCCACAAATGAAGACAGGCATGTTTCTAATAAACCAAAAATACACCGAAATTTACTTTGGTCTTTTTAAAACTCATTGCATTAAACACCACACGAAGATAAATTTTTAACTGTGAACTCATACCCAGTATCTCCTGAGGTGGGTAGCCATGATAAATTTAAATAAATAAAGCTGAACAACACGTGATTTACAAAGATCAAATGGCAAAAAAATTTCTGCTCAAACTCGTACCTTAATGAAAGCTGTATTCTTGAAAATTTTGAAAGGGAAACCGATCAACTTTAATTTCTTCACAATCCTTACAGACTTATCTAAGTCCAGCACAACTCCAGTAGCAGCAATCCGGAAATCAGCCTGAAATAAAACAACGAAAGCCTATTTATGATGTATGAAGTTCTTTTTATGAAAAGTCTATGGGTTTTGATTTAGTTTACTTTCCCTGCATCTCTGTGGAGATTCTCCATCATCCAGGTCATGGCTGTCCCAAAAATGCTTTTTTTTTTTTCCCAAGAGGCAACTGGACTTTTTTGGTTTTCCTTTGAAGACGTTTCATTTCTCATCCCGGAAGCTTCTTCAGTTCTGACTGAATGGTGGAGGATGGAAGGATTTAGATGCCTTGCAGTCCTCTAGTCGTTAGCACTCTCTCTGAGAGTTGTTGAGGCTACTTGGAGGTTTTTCTAGGAATGTAAACCCTTCCATCCTCCACCATTCAGTCAGAATAGAGGAAGCTTCTCGGAGAAGCGAAATGTCTTCCAGGAAAAACAAAGAAAGTCCAGTTACCTCTTGAAAAAAAGCACTTTTGGGCAGGGGTGGACATCAAAAATTTTAGCAAAGGGTTCTCTGCCCGGTTGCTGGGTGGGCATGGCCATGGTGGGCGTGGCCTAGTAAGCCTCCTGCACCATGGGGGGGTGGCTTTTTGCCCTCCCCGGGCTCCGGAGGCTTTCCTTGAGCCTCTGGGAGGGCAAAAACAGCATCCCCAGGCTCTGGAGGCCAGAAACAGGCCCAAACGTCCGGTAGGGCCATTTTTCAACCTCCATGAGCCTCCACGCAGGCCCTGCACTTACCTGCATCCCAAATGGGCCTCGTGGGGACTCCTGAGAGGGCGGGGTGGACGGGGCCAGCCAGGAGTGGGATTTGAGGGTTCTCTGAACTGCACAGGATCTTAGCTAGAGGTTCTCCTGAACCCCTGCGAACCCCCGACAGCAACCCTGCTTTTGGGGCTTTCTTTCCTTGCATGGAAACTCTTGAGGGAAAAATATTTTTATAGGCATTAATGGGGGGAAAAAAATCAGTATGGACCAGGGATTAGTAAAACAACTTGAATTAGTAAAACAACTTCTTCTCAATGTTACTTCCGGGAATGGAGCCATTTATTAGAACCTCCAACTGCCGAAGTTGAACACTTGGCCAATAAAAAATTCTATTCTATTCTATTCTATTCTTTGCAAATAAAGCGACCGTTAAGAAGAGGATAGGAAACCTACCCGTGCTAATGTACTTACCGTTGTACCACTCACAGATTGGACTGCCAAACACCCGGTCCCTTGTGGAGTGATGGGCCCTGTAAAGAAGGTGGAATGAAATCATCAACCAACGATTTAACCGTGTGCCTTTATCTGTTCGTTTATAATGTTCACGCGTTCCCTTAAGAGAGGATAAAAATAAATGTGTACAAGAAGAATGGCTACAGAATGAAGCTAAATCCTTTTCTAAGGTGAGCTCCAATCCTGGTAACGTATCCCTGTACAGGGAGTCCTTGATTTGCAGCAGTTCATTTAGTGACCGTCCAAAGTTACCATTGAAAAAAGTATTCTGACCTAGGCTTCCTTAGAAAGTACACAGCACAATCTTACTCCCGGCAAACCTCTTTAATTCATATGGCTGTGAATTATTGTCATTCCTAGTCAGAAAAGGTTCTCAAACAGTCTTTCAGGGGAGTGTTTACAAACACTCACCTTATCTCCCTTGGAATGCTGCCAGAGAACTAATTGACACATGTAGGGCAAGGCCAAACTTAGCACAGAGTCAAACAGAACTTTTCCAAAGCTTTTACTGACCAGATCAGTGGTTCTCAACCTGTGGGTTGCGACCCCATTGGGGGTCGAATGACGATTTGCCAGGGGTCACCTAAGACCATTGGAAATATGGGAAGTATACTTGTCAGTTGAAGAATCGCGCTCCAATGGTTGACTCCACAAGCAATCACTCCCAATCGCTAGCCTAATCTGGCTTCAGGCGCGATAAACTTAATAGGGGAGGAGTCTCCGCTTTAATGCCTCCGTCCTCAAGGCAATCGCAAGCAGTTCAGATCGCTAGCCAATACGGCTTCAGGCGCAATAAATTCAAAAAAACAGTTTGCCGCTTTTTCCCCCCTTCTGCGGCTGCTGAGGCGCGCTGAGATCACTGCGAAAATAATTTTACAGCTGGGGTCGCCACATCGTGGGGAATTGTATTAAAGGGGTCGCAGCACTATAAAGGTTTAGAACCACTGGACCAGATGAACTAATTGTTTCCTGCAAAAGCTCACGTCCTGTTCGCTCCTCTTTTATATCTTATGGAAGGGGCCAATCATCTCCAAGCCTTACTCCCAAGTCGACCCTGTTTTCTAAATTGTTCCTGTCTTCTGGCAGCTCTGCGCATGCGCACACTGGGAATAGGCTCCCGCTGTTCTTCTGCCTCGCTGATGTCAGACTCCAGAGGCTCCAGAGGCAGCAAAGAACTACCAGATGGCCTTGGCTCCCTCTCTGCCTCCGACTCAAGAGAGCCCTCGTCCAAGCCTTCCACAGAGTCCAGGAGTGACCCATGTTCCTCCCCAACCTCCTCACTGTCCGAATCTGTTGGCCACTGGTGGGCCAAAACAAAAAGGGACTTACGGCTGCTTTTCACAGTTACGACCTTTGCTGCGTCCCCATGATCACGAGGTTCAGATTCAGACGCTTGGCAACTGGTCCATACTTATGACCGTTGCTGTGCCCCGAGGTCACGCGATCCCCTTCTTGACCAGCAAAGACAAGGGGGAAGCCGGATTCACTTAACAACTGTGAAGTGATCCACTTAACAACTGTGGCAAGAAAGGTCAACGTTACAACGGGACAAAACTCACTGAACAAATGTCTCCCTTTGCTCCATTGTGGTCGTTATGTGGAGGACTGCCTGTGGTTTCCTTGGCAACAGTATAGACAAGCGTGTCTCAACCTTGATGGCTTTAAGATGAGTGGACTCACCTCCCATGGTGGCTACTACGGAATTCTGGGAGTTGAAGTCCACACTTCTTGAAGCTGCCAAGGTTGAGAAACACTGACCTAGAAGGTGCTTCCTGCTGCCTCACTCCTCCAAAATGATTTTTGATTTTTTTCAGTCTTAGCTGAGAGACCTCGAACTTCTGACGGCCTCGGCTCCAAATCCTAATCAGGCCTGACCTTCCTTCGTTTTTTAAAGTCACCCAGCCAAGCATGAAGGGAGACCACATTTGAAAATGGGGAAGAAAAGAAAAAAAAGACGAATTGCCCAGTTCATCAACCACGTGATCTAAGGAACGAAGCTAGAGTCAAGATTTACAAATTCTTTAACAGCGTAGCAAATCAAAGCATCCCTTTTTTTCTCCATTTTTAAAGTGTATTTTTATGGACTAGATACGATTCTTTGCCTTTCATGCAGCTCGTAAGCTTGCATTAAAGATGTTTCGGTTGTCAGTTAAAACACATCTTTAATGTATTTGAACACCAGTGATATCTCTTATCTGGGGATGCCATCTGCTTGTTGTTCCCCATCTAAGTATCTATTGGTGTCCAAACCATTGTCCTTCTGTCACTAGGACAGGGGTCAGCAACCCGCAGCTCTGGAGCCGCATGTGGCTCTGTCATCCCTCTGCTGTGGCTCCCTGTCGCTCAAAATATGCATCACAACTGCCAGTGTGTGACCCCCACTGGCACGTGATTTATTCAAGTTTTCAAACCCCCCGGTAGGCCAACCATGGATAAATCCAAGAAGAGAAAAGTTTCAGAAGAAAACACAATGCTTAATTAGACTACATATGCTAGTTTTGTTGCCGCTCAGGAAATAGTCAGGCACGGGAAGGGTTTTGTGGCTCCCAGTGTTTTCTTTTTTGTGGGAAACGGGTCCAAATGGCTCTTTGAGTGTTTAAGGTTGCCGACCCCTGCACTAGGGCAAGGTCTGAATCGTGTGTCTTTTGAAAACAAGCAGCAAACTTTCACTGTGTTTGACAAAGTCCTTTATCGAAGTAACCAATAACAATGAATTGTTCTTACTACTAACTCAATAAAACAGCTTGGCAAGCGATTCCTTGCTGTATAAACAGAATCAAAATCACGTGAAGTACTAGTACCGCTTTGTAAATCCTTAGTAAGGTCACCGCTGGAATACTGCATCCAGTTTTGGTCACCACATTACAAAAAAGATGTTGAGACTTTGAAAAAAGTGCAGAGAAGAGCAACTAAGATGATCAAAGGCCTGGAGACCAAAACATATGAAGAACGGGTTGAAAGATTTGGGTTTGGCTAGTCTAAAGAAAAGAAGGACTAAGAGGGGACAAGATAACAGTGGTTCCAGTATTGGAGGGGCTGCCACAAAGAGGAGAGGGTCAACTTATTTTCCAAAGTACCAGAAGGCAGAACAGGAAACAACGGATGGAAACTAATCAAGGAGAGAGAAAAATCTGGAATTAAGGAGAAACTTCGTAACAGTGAGGACAATTAACCAGTGGAACAGCTTGCCTTCAGAAATCGTGGGTGCTCCATCATTGGAGGTTTTTAAGAAGAGATTGGACGTTAATTTGTCTGAAGTGGTACAGGATCTCCTGCTTGAGCAGGGGGTTGGACTAGAAGACCTCTGAGGTCTCTTCCACCTCTGTTATCCTGTTAAAACTAGGTTTTTTTCAACAGGTCTTGGGACAATGGAGATGTTCTGAGCTGCTCCCTTGCATAATCTGGAATTTAATGAATGGAGAGCTTATTATTTCTAGTGCTGCATTTTGCTTTGCGTTTATCCCTCTTTTAAACTTCTCAAAGTTCCCTTCATTTGGAGCAATATCTAAGTCCTGCGAATGTATAAACAAATAAGCAAGCAAGCCATATTTGTAATTCCTTGCAAATGGCGATGCAGAAGTTTCATTTCATTTGACAGAACTAGTTAGAAGTTAGAATCAGGGCAAACAATCCCTTGCCTCCAGAAGTGGTGGGTGCTCCATCACTGGAGGTTTGTAAGCAGAGACTGGACAGCCACGTGTCTGGAATGGTCTAGGGCAGGGATCAGCAATCGGCGGCTCCGGAGCCACATGTGGCTATTTCACCCCTTTGTTGCGGCTCCTTGTCATTCAAAATATGTGTCACAACTGCCAATATGAGACACCCGCTGACACACAATTTATTGAGTTTTTCAACCCCCGGTAGGCCAACCATGGATTAAATCCAAGAAAAGAAAAGTTTCAGAAGAAAACAGAACGCTTAATTCCACTACATATGCTAGTTTTGTGGCCGCTCCAGAAATAGTCAGGCACGGGAAGGGTTTTGTGGCTCCCAGTGTTTTCTTTTCTGTGGGAAACGGGCCCAAATGGCTCTTTGAGTGTTGATGGTTGCAGACCCCTAGTCTAGGGTCTCCTGCTTGGGCAGGAGGTTGGACTAGAAGACCCCTGAGGTCCCTTCCAGTTCTATTCTGATTGGATGTCCTACATAGTGTCTCCTCCCACATTTGAAAGTTGTGACGTTAGCTCTTACCCCAGAAAGTTACTCCGCAGTGCATATGTTGTGGCGTATACTTAAGCAGCCTGTGACGACCATTGTGATCTTCTATGTAATAAACAGGAATTGTCTGGAACCGCCTCCAGCCGAGAGACAGAATCAGAGGGTCGCGGGTTTTAAGGATCTTCTTGTACCAGCGATGCTTCTTCAAACGCATCTTTAAAAAAAAAAGGAAAAATTTCATCTTGGAAGCCATTTCAACAACCCTACCTCCCCTTTGTTTTTCAGTTGCATAATACTAAAGTAGGGAAGATCCAGGGAGGCCTGATTCAAATTAATATGTGGGAATATGTGTGTGTGTGTGATTGAGCTTTCAAAATTCCCAGGAAATAGACAAAACTCTTGGCAGCAACTTAACAATAATGCATAGGTCAACAGGAAAAAAAACCCACACATATAGAAAATATAAGTATGTATGTATGTATGTACAGTATGTATGTATGGTATGTATGTACAGTATATATACACACCTTCAGACAAGAGCTACATTCAGGAGCACATGAGAATCTCTACCTGTCACAGAAGGGGGTGTGATGGCCCAGGGGTTAAGAATGCTTAGCTTGTCAGATGGAAAGCCGACAGCCCAGGTTCGAGACCCAAGCGCCGTGTGACGGGGTGAGCTCCCATTCCTTGCCTCAGCTCCTGCCCAGCTAGCAGTTTGAAAGCATGCAAGTGTGAGTAGATAAATAGATACCACTTCAGTGGGAAGGCACCGTGAACCTCAGTGTATGGTCATGCCGGCCACATGAACGTAATAGCACTTAGACTTATATACCGCTTCACAGGTTTTTTTTTTGGTTTACATTTATATAGGGCCGGGTTATCTACGGGACCGCCTACTGCGACCAGATACCTCTCACCGACCCGTGCGCTCTCACAGAGAGGGACTCCTCAGGGTGCCGTCAGCTAGGCAGTGTCGGTTGGCGACGCCCAGGGGAAGGGCCTTCTCTGTGGGGGCTCCCACCCTCTGGAACGAACTCCCCCCAGGACTCCGTCAACTTCCTGACCTTCGAACCTTCCGTCGCGAGCTCAAGACACATTTATTCATCTGTGCAGGACTGGCTTAGATTTTTAAATTTAGAGGGGTTTTAAATTGATTTTAATATTTATATTTGATACTTATATTTCTATTTTTAATAATTCGGGCGCTAGAATAAGTTTTTTAAGGATTATTTTAATTTGTATATTGATATTGATGTTTTATATGCCTGTAAACCGCCCTGAGTCCTTTGGGAGATAGGGCGGTATATAAATTCGAATAATAAATAAATAAATAAATAAATAAAAATATATCCTGCCCTTCTCCGAAGACTCAGGGCGGCTTACAGTGTATAAGGCAATAGTCTCATTCTATTTGTATATTTTTTACAAAGTCAACTTATTGCCCCCCCAACAATCTGGGTCCTCATTTTACCTACCTTATAAAGGATGGAAGGCTGAGTCAACCTTGGGCCGGGCTTGAACCTGCAGTAATTGCAGGCTCTGTGTTCTAATAACAGGCTTCTTAACGGCCTGAGCTATCCCACCCGTGCTTTACGGGTGTCTCTAAGCTGTTTACAGAGTCAGCCTACTGCACCCAGCAACCTCGGAAGGATGGAAGGCTGAGTCAAACTTGAGCTGGTCAGGATGAAACTCCTGGCAGTGAGCAAAGTTTGCCTCCATTCTAGACTGCATTCTAAGCATTGTGCCTCCACATGACCACAAAAACGTCTTCACACAACACTGGCTCCCTCGGTTAAGAAACAGAGATGAGCACACCACCCCCCACTCAAGAGTCAGACATGAATGGACAGGGAAAACTTTTGCCTTTATCTATCCTGCTTAAGAAGCATGTGTTGTGGTCTGCCAGCAGCCTGCGGAGCTGGCAATCGAGTCGGACAGCGATGAGGCTGAGGTAGGGCCAGGGCCATCGGGGAGTGAGGTGCAGACTCCAGAGCCTCGAGACTGATAGTAGTGAGGTAGAGGAACAGGAGGAGCCTGTTCCTAATGCATGCATGAGAAGAGCTGCCAGAAGGCAAGAGCAGCTCAAGCGGAGAGGGCAACTCGGGAGTAGGGCCAAGAGATGATTGGCCCCTCCCATAAGGCTTAAAACAGACCAGCAATGGCGTTTGAGCTTTGCCGGGAAACAACGTTGGTAGCTTTGTCTTCTTCGTCATCTACGTCTTGCATTTATTTTTGTTTTGGTGACTTCTGAACATTTGCCAAGAAAGGCCTTTGGCAATTTACCTAATTGGACAAAGGTTTGCGATAGGACTGAGGAATTTGTGTTGGGAGGAATTTGCTTTAATTTAGTTAAACTACACTGGGAATGAAGTAATTCTTAGCTGTTCGAATAAAGTTTGTTTTTTCACTGACTAAGTTTCCTACTACCTACTTGGGCCTGGGTCACAACAGCATACAAGAATATAACATACCTGCACATAGCCCACGTTTCCTTCTGTATTTCCCAGGCCGCCCAGGATAATTGGATAACATGGATCAAAATGCAGCACCAGTTCACATGGGACATTCTCCAGTTCTATCCGGACATACATCCCCGGTCGAAATCCCTCGTACTGAATTCGGGTTTCATCATCTTGATCTTCAAACTCAAGTCTGTTAAGCTGCATTGCGAATATAGGAAGGAACGCAACACTTTATCGCAATGAGATCCGTCGAGACAATTCCACAGCGGATCTTTGGTTCGAGCAGAGCCAATTCTGCTGAGTTAAGAAACGAGAAGCTACGCTTCCACAATATGCTAAATCCTGGTTTATGGTTTGCCTTGTTAAAGTTGTGTGTACCCCTGTGTGTGTGTTTTAATGTACTGTTTGGTTACCTTGTGAACCAATGCTTCATAACAATTCAGACGTTAATGACATACAATTTACACGTTATGTCAATCACATTTTCTTTATCTGATGGCATCAGGGGAATGGACATGTTACTGTCACAGCACACCCTTGCACTTTTCACTGAGGAATTATGGAGAAGGCAGAGTCAGCCCTTCCACGTAGGCCAGGTCAAGAAACAGAGTCCATAAGAATTAATGGAACTCAATTTACATGTGTTAGAATAACCTCTTCCCTCCCTCCCTGCCTTCCTTCTCAGAAGTGATTTCCCCTTGTCTCCTGAGAGAGTGTGACTAGCCCAAGGTCAACCTAAACAATAGCAATAGCATGTAGACTTATATACCGCTTCACAGTGCTTTACAGCCCTCTCTAAGAGGTTTACAGAGTCACCATATTGCCCCCAACAATCTGGGTCCTCATTTTACCAACCTCGGAAGGATGGAAGGCTGAGTCAACATAGATAGATAGATAGATAGATAGATAGATAGATAGATAGATAGATAGATAGATAGATAGATAGATAGATAGATAGATAGATAATTAGATAGATAGATAGATAGATAGATAGATAGATAGATAGATAGATAGATAGATAGATAGACATATGATTAGATAGATTGACAGAAAGACAGAGATGTTTGACAGATGACAGATGAAAGAAAGAAAAAAAGATACCAATAGCAATAGCACTTAGACTTATATACCGCTTCATAGTGCTTTTACAGCCATCTGTAAGCAGTTTACAGAGTCGGCATAGATAGATAGATAGATAGATAGATAGATAGATAGATAGATAGATAGATAGATAGATAGATAGATAGATAGATAGATAGATAGACAGACAGACAGACAGACAGATAGATAGAAAGAAAGAGCAATAGCACTTAGACTTATATACCGCTTCACAGTGCTTTTACAGCCTTCTCTAAGTGGCTTAAAGAGTCAGCCTCTTGCCCCCAACAATCTGGGTCCTCATTTTACCCACCTCGGAAGGATGGAAGGCTGAGTCAACCTTGAGCCTGGTAAGATGATAGATAGATAGATAGATAGATAGATAGATAGATAGATAGATAGATAGATAGATAGATAGATAGATAGATAGATAGAAAGAGCAATAGCACTTAGACTTATATACCGCTTCACAGTGCTTTTACAGCCCTCTCTAAGCAGCTTACAGAGTCAGCCTCTTCTCCCTAACAATCTGGGTCCTCATTTTACCCATCTTGGAAGGGTGGAAGGCTGAGTCAACCTTGAGCTGGTGAGATCTGAACTGGCAAACTGCAGCTAGCAGTCAATTGAAGTAGCCTGCAGTACTGCACTCTAACCACTGTGCCACCTCAGGTCTTTCATACTACAACTCCCAATCTCCCAGTTTCTAGGCTAATGCCTTAAACACTAAACTAAACTGGCCCTCAAATAATAATGCTTCACACCAGTGGCTCTCAACCAATCTTTTCTTCACCAAGGAACCCCTTTAAATACCTTTTATGACCACTGACCTCCCCCCAAGAACTTAACTCAAGTCTTTAACATTTCTTCAAGACTTTGCAGACCCCCCTATGATGACATCACGGTCCCCACAGGGGTCCGGGGACCACAGGTTGAGAGACAATGATTTAAGCTATAATATAGAGCCAAGGTGGCGTAGTAGTTAGAATGCAGTACTGCAGGCAAACTCTGCCTCACAGCCAGGAGTTCGATCCTGACTGGCTCAAGGTTGATTCAGCCTTCCGTCCTTCTGAAGTCAGTAAATCGAGGACCCAGATTGTTGGGGGCAATAGGCTGACTCTGCAAACCGCTTATAGAGGACCATGAAGCACTTTGAAGTGGTATATAAGTTTAAGACCTATTGCTATTGATTCAGCCTTCCATCTTTCTGAGGTCATTAAAATGAGGACTCAGATTGTTGAGGGCAAGAGGTTGACTTTGTAAACTGCTTAGAGAGGGCTGTAAATAGCAATAGCCCTTAGAGTTATATACTGCTTCACAGTACTTTACAGCCCTCTCTAAGTGGTTTACAGAGTCAGCCTCTTGCCCCCAACAATCTGGGTCCTCATTTTACCCACCTTGGAAGGATGGAAGGCTGAGTCAACCTTGAGCCTGCTGAGGGAGGGAGGGAGGGAGGGAGGGAGGAAGGAAGGAAGGAAGGAAGGAAGGAAGGAAGGAAGGAAGGAAGGAAGGAAGGAAGGAAGGAAGGAAGGTAGATTAGATAGATAGATAGATAGATAGATAGATAGATAGATAGATAGATAGATAGATAGATAGATAGATAGATAGATAGATAGATAGCAATAGCACCTATATAAGGAGTTTACAGAGTCAGCTATTGCCCCCAATAATCTTGGACCTCATTTTACCCACCTCGGAAGGATGGAAAGCTGAATCAACCTTGAGCCTGGTGAGATTTGAACTGCCAAACTGCAGTCATGCAAGTCAGCAGAAGTAGCTTGCAGTACTAACTAGTAGAAATAGAAGTTAGAAATTTGGAAGCACAAGAGAATGATTAATTACATAAGGGAGGTTTAGTAAAATGGATAAACAAATATTGTGATCAATATTAATGCTATGAATATTATTGATTGCTATTTCTCAAAATTAATTGTACTTGGACAACAGGCTGTTTATATAAAAATGGATTTTTTTATATTAAATAAAAACTTTTTAAAACATGCAAAAAAAAAGGGAAAAAAAAGAAAAATAATAGCAGCCTCCAGTACTGCACTCTAAACACTGCGCCATCACGGCTCAAAGCACTGTGAAGCGGTATATAAGTCTGGTGGCTCAGACTGCTAAGACAGTCTGTTATTAATACAGCTGCTTGCAATTACTGCAGGTTCTAGTCCCACTAGGCCTAAGGTTGACTCAGCCTTCCATCCTTTATAAGGTAGGTAAAATGAGGACCCAGATTGTTGGGGGCAATAAGCTGACTTTGTATATAAATATACAAATAGGATGAAGACTATTGCTAACATAGTGTAAGCCGCCCTGAGTCTTCGGAGAAGGGCGGGATATAAATGCAAATAAAAAAAAAAAGTCTAAGTGCTATTGCTATAATAAACCTGACAGCAGTTTTGTCCCTTCCTCCTTCATTTGCACCAAAGACAGTCAAGACAGAACAATAGGACATTTGCGGCTCACACTAGCTTGACATAATTCACATTTGCTAGCGGATTTGTGCTCCTTTTCCAAAGTTAACTCTGCAAGATCGGAAGGACAAACATTGCTGGGCCATTCTTATGGCCTCGGAACCCCTCCACCAAGCCAAAGGGTCTACCTGAGCCTGCTTTTGAAATTCGTCTTTCAGATCATCAAAATAGGTGGCGTTCCCGTCGTACTCGGCATTGAACATCTCTTTCAGTTTACGTTTCTTCGCGATACGCTTCTTCTGCTCCTCTTCCTCCGCAGCCTCTTTGGGGTTCTTTCCCTCGTTGTCCTCTTCCTCTTCGTTTGCCACCTAATGGCATGAAGAAAATAATAACAACAACAAACAACAACAACAGTAATACCCATTATTATCGGGGCACTTGGTACCATATCCAAGAATTTTACAAAACACATCAAGAAATTGCGACCTGGCCATCAAAGCTCCGCGATTATGGATGAAATATGTAACAGTGATACCCATTGTCATCGGGGCACTTGGTACCATGTCAAAGAATTTTATAAGATACATCAACAAATTGCAGCTTCCTGCAATAACACCAGCGGAACTGCAAAAAACTGTTCTACTTGGAACATCGTACATCTTAAGAAGGTACTTGGTTGATACCTAGGATGCTGGCAGCAACCCATATCCACCATTAGCACCAGTCAATGGTATTTGTGATGCATTTTTGAACATTCAGTTGACTAAGTTTCATGTCTAATGAATAAAGTAAATAATAATAATAATGAATAATAATAATAAACATAAAGTGGAAAAAGTTGTCCAAAATAAGACGATGAAGACCTTGTGGGACTTTTGAATACAGATGGATCGTCATTTGGAACACAACACGCCAGGTATCAAAAAAGCAAAGCGTACAATTTATTGATATCGCTGTACCAGGAGGTGCCAGATTCGAAGAAAAAGAACTAGAATAAAAATCACGAAATATCACAACCTGGCCATCAAAACTACACGGCTATGGATGAAACATGTAACAGTGATACCCACTGTCATTGGGACACTTGGTACCATGTCCAAGAATTTTATAAAATACATCAAGAAATTGCAGCTTCCTGCAATAACACCAGCGGAACTGCAAAAAACTGCGCTACTCGGAACACCGTACATTTTAAGAAGATACTTGTTTGACACCTAGGATGCTGGCAGCAACCCGTATCAATCATCAGAGCCAGTCAATGATATTTGTGACACATTTTTAAATGTTTAGTTGACTGAGTTTCATCTTTAATGAATAAAAGAGATAATAATAATTCAAGCGTTTAATTCCCCCCCCATGAATTCCGTAGCACAGAAGTTAAAAAAAAAAAAATCCTTGCCAAAATGCCCCTTTTTTCTACGCTCAGCAATCCCTCTGAACGGGTTGACAAGTTGGAATCCGGTATACAACTAAAGCATCTAATCACATCAGGCAGCGACTCAAAGTTAAATACAGGTAGTCCTCGATATACGACCATAACTGCCCAAAATTTCCACTGCTAAGCGAGTGAATTTTGCCCCATGTTACGGCCTTTCTTGCCACACTTGTTCACTGCAGAAATTGCATTGACTGTCTTGAGTTGGCTCATCAAAAGGTCACCTAACCTGGGACACGTCAACCTGGGACACCGCAAACGGCATAAATATGAGTCGGCTGCCAACGTTCTGAATTCTGATCACGCGACCGTGGAGCTGCTGCCAACGGTCATTAAGCGTGAAAACTGGTCGTTAAGTCACCTTTTTCGGGGGCTGTGTAAGTATGAAGGGTCACTAAATGACCCGTTGTAAGTCCAGAACTGCCTGTATTTAAATTTGAATGTTTTACGCTTTTTCAGAGCCTGAGGGTTGCTCAGGAAGAGAGATTTTAATTATTACTTAAGAAGCGATTGGACCACCATTTGTCTGAAATGGTATAGGGCAGGGGTCTGCAACCTTAAGACACTCAAAGAGCCATTTGGACCTCTTTCCCACGGAAAAGAAAACACCGGGAGCCACAAAACCCTTCCCATTTCTTTTTTTTTTTTTTTTTTTTAAATTTTTTATTTTTCCATAATAATTCCCACAATTTGACCAGTGTACAATACAATCACTTATCCAACAATCAGTCCTATACTCAAATTATACTCAGTCAGGGCTGCTCGACTGCCACTCCCCCCTTTAATCCTTTCTTCCCTTCTCATCCTTCTTAAACTTCCCCCACCACCTTCTCCTCGCTTTCCTACTTCCCCTCCTCTTTCCCACTTCTCACTACCATCCTTTCTAACCCTCTATCTCCTTCTTCTCCTCCTCCTATCCTTTCTTCTCCCTCCCTTCTTTCCTCCCTACCCACCTACCTACCTACTTTCTTCCTTCTTTACTCCTCTTTCCTTACCCTTTCCCTTCGGGAGTGTTTGCCGAGCAGTCCCGACATTACACCATTCCAACTTGTTTAATTCTACCATTATTCCTGTACAATGGCAACCAATCAATTTATAGTCTTCCCCTTCCCCGCCTCCTTCCCCCCCCCCCCGAGACTTCCCAGAACAGAATACAGGGTATTGTAACTAACAAACATAATCTAAAATATAACATAAAACATATTCCATTTCACACCATCACACTATCAATTCCCTTCTTTCTTAAACTAATACATAATAATTCCTAACTTCACTCAAAAACTAATTGATATTTTTTAATCTGATACTTATTTTGAATATAATCAATCCACTTCCTCCATTCCAATATATATTTTTCTTGTGTACAGTCTTTCAAGTAGGCAGAAATTTTTGCCATTTCTGCTAAATTTGATACTTTACTAATCCATTCTCCAATTGTAGGTAAGTCTTCTTTCTTCCAATATTGTGCAATCAATAATCTTGCAGCAGTTATTAAATTCAGAATCAGTTTTGTCTCTATAACAGTGCAATCTGAGATTATTCCTAATAAAAGAACAGTGGAACAAACTTGATCTTCTTTTTCAAAATGTTCTGCATAATCCACCATATTTTAATCCAAAAGGCTTTAACTTTTTTGCAAGTCCACCATATATGATAATAGGTAGCATCCTCACAATCACATCTCCAACATTTTGCTTTCACATTTGGATACATACATGACAGTTTTTTAGGATCTAAATGCCATCTATAAAACATTTTATAAAAATTTTCTCTTAAATTTTGTGCTTATGAATTTAACATTCCTCACCCAAATTTTTTCCCATGTTTCTAACATTATAGGTTGTTGAAAATTTTGTGCCCATTTTACCATACAATCTTTAACCAACTCCATTTCTGAATCAATTTCAACCAATACATTATATAATCTCTTTATATGCTGTTGACCTTGATCTTTTATTTGTTTTACCAGATTATCATCACTTTGCCTTATACCAATTTTCTGATCTATTTTCCATCTAGATTGCAATTGTCCATACTGGAACCATGTATAATTTCTTCCTTCATCCCTCAATTTCTCCCTAGATTTCAACTGTAATTCCCCTTTTTCCATAGTCAAAAGCTCTTTGTAAGTGATAACTTCCATTTTTTGTAATATATTTATATTCTCTATCATATGTCTGGGGATGGTCCATATTGGTATCTTTCCATCTAACTTATATTGTGAAATCAGATCCAAAACTTAAAAAAAAAAATAACAGGGAATTGATTGATTACTTGCTTTTATAATTAGAGCTCTCCTGTTTCTGTTCAGTCCGGTATTATCTTCTTTAAGTTAAAATTGGTCCCGGCTAATATTACGTATAAACCTTTTAAGTCTTTTTTTTTTTTTAAATCAGTCTCAATATCTCGATTTCTTCTCCCTTCTCATTACAATGTTTTTAAAAAAATTTCCAGCTGGCCTTCAGCAATAAACAGTAGACAGAGAATTGTAACACTTTCGTTTTCAACTGCGTAGCTCGTTAAAGAACGATCGCCATTTTCACTTTGAAGTCAAGTCCAAAACTTAAAAAAAAAATAATAACAGGGAATTGATTGATTACTTGCTTTTATAATTAGAGCTCTCCTGTTTCTGTTCAGTCCGGTATTATCTTCTTTAAGTTAAAATTGGTCCCGGAAGTTGGTCGCGGCAATTAGGTCTGCCGGAGCAGGAAAAAAGCCTCAGATCTGGAGCACTTGAAGTTCTGAGGGGCTTAACCTTCGAGCCCCTGGTATCTTCCAGGAGCTCTAGGAAGCTCTACCTCTGCTTCCTTTGCTCACCACCGCTCCTTCTCCCGAGGAGGGGGGTTTCCGAACTGCTGGACAGCTGATTGTCGCTGTCTTAGCAGTCCAACATGATCCAGAGGTTGGTGACCAGAAAGATCACCTCCATTGCCAACGGAGCCAACCAGGAAGTCAAAACTACCTTGTATGAAGAAACAATACTTATTTTTTCCCCCAGGTTCCTTCCAAGAAAATAATTAAGGAAATACACTCTCTAATTTACCATCTTCCTTCAACAATCTTTCTGCATCTTTGTCCGCTTCCCACTTCCCAGTCACGAAACAGTCTCGGATGCTGTCCATCACCTGCAAAGCAGAATAGAACAGAATAACAGAGTCAGAAGGGACCTTGGAGGTCTTCTAGTCCAACCCCCACACACACCCCCGCCCAACAGACCCTACACCGTTTCTGGCAGATGGCAGTCCAATCTTTTTTTGGAAGCTTCCAGTGATGAAGCTCCCACAACTTCTGAAGGCAACTTCTGTTCCATTGGTTGACTGCTCTCACTGTCAGAAAATTTCTCATTTCCAGGTTGAATCTCTCCTTGTTCAGTTTCCATCCATTATTCCTTGTCTGGCCTTCGGGTGCCTTGAAAAATAGTTTGATCCCCTTCCTCTCTGTTGCAGCCCCTCAAATATTGGAAAATTTCTATCATGTCTCCCCTGGTCCTTCTCTTCACTAGACTAGCCATGCCCCTAATCCTATAACCGTACGTTTTAGCCTCCAGTCCCCTAATCATCCTGGTTGTTCTTCTCTGCACTCTTTCTAAAGTCTCAACTAATGTGTCTATTTTACAGATTCACAGCAATCGACAATCGTTTTTCCAGATTAGTCCATCACAGTGGTCAAATGTAAAATTTGTTACTACTGATTCTGTGGGCGTGGCTTGGTGGGGTGGTGGTGGTAATGTGACTGGGTAGGTGTGGCCATTTTTTTTTTTACTTTTAAAAGCATTTTTTTTTTTAAATCAGTCTCAATATCTCGATTTCTTCTCCTTCTCATTACAATGTTTTTAAAAATTTCCAGCTGGCCTTCAGCAATAAACAGTAGACAGAGAATTGTAACACTTTCGTTTTCAACTCGTAGCTCGTTAAAGAACGATCGCCATTTTCACTTTGAAGTCAAATCCAAAACTTAAAAAAAAATAAAAAGCAGAAATCAGAACCATCGTTCATTCTTTCTGAGGTCCATACCGGTAGTCCTCGACATTCGACCGCAACTGAACCCCAGATTTCTGCTGCTAAGTGAGGCGTTTGTTAAAGAGATGCTTTTCTCCCATGTCATCCACCTTTCTTGCCAGGGTTGCTAAGTGAATCGCTGCAGCGGTTAAGTTAGTCACATGGCTGTTAAGCAAATCTGGCTCCCCCATCGACTTTGCCTGTCAGACGGTCGCAAAAGGGGGATCACATGACCCCAGGACACCGCCACCGTCATAAATGTGAGTCAGTTAGCATCTGAATTGTGACCACGTGATCATGGGGATGCTGCAACGGTCATAAGTGTGAAGTGGCCATAAGTGACGTCAAGGCCTGCCTGTATTTTTAAATCTCCTGGCCATCTGACCCATCAATATCCTGGGGATCAGACATGCTTTATTCCAGATTATCATCACTTTGCCTTATACCAATTTTCTGATCTATTTTCCATCTAGATTGCAATTGTCCATACTGGAACCATGTATAATTTCTTCCTTCATCCTCAATTTCTCCCTAGATTTCAACTGTAATTCCCTTTTCCATAGTCAAAAGCTCTTTGTAAGTGATAACTTCCATTTTTGTAATATATTTATATTCTCTATCATATGTCTGGGGATGGTCCATATTGGTATCTTTCCATCTAACTTATATTGTGAAATCAGATCCAAAACTTAAAAAAAAATAACAGGGAATTGATTGATTACTTGCTTTTATAATTAGAGCTCTCCTGTTTCTGTTCAGTCCGTATTATCTTCTTTAAGTTAAAATTGGTCCCGGCTAATATTCTATCACACGGCTAATATTCTATCACACGGCTAATATTACGTATAAACCTTTTAAGTCTTTTTTTTTAAATCAGTCTCAATATCTCGATTTCTTCTCCTTCTCATTACAATGTTTAAAAAAAAATAACAGGGAATTGATTGATTACTTGCTTTTATAATTAGAGCTCTCCTGTTTCTGTTCAGTCCGTATTATCTTCTTTAAGTTAAAATTGGTCCCGGCTAATATTACGTATAAACCTTTTAAGTCTTTTTTTTTTTAAATCAGTCTCAATATCTCAATTTCTTCTCCCTTCTCATTACAATGTTTTTAAAAAAATTTCCAGCTGGCCTTCAGCAATAAACAGTAGACAGAGAATTGTAACACTTTCGTTTTCAACTGCGTAGCTCGTTAAAGAACGATCGCCATTTTCACTTTGAAGTCAAGTCCAAAACTTAAAAAAAAAATAATAACAGGGAATTGATTGATTACTTGCTTTTATAATTAGAGCTCTCCTGTTTCTGTTCAGTCCGGTATTATCTTCTTTAAGTTAAAATTGGTCCCGGAAGTTGGTCGCGGCAATTAGGTCTGCCGGAGCAGGAAAAAAGCCTCAGATCTGGAGCACTTTGAAGTTCTGAGGGGGCTTAACCCTTCGAGCCCCCTGGTATCTTCCAGGAGCTCTAGGGAAGCTCTACCTCTGCTTCCTTTTGCTCACCACCGCTTCTTCTCCCGAAGAGGGGGGTTTCCGAACTGCTGGACAGCTGATTGTCGCTGTCTTAGCAGTCCAACATGATCCAGAGGTTGGTGACCAGAAAGATCACCTCCATTGCCAACGGAGCCAACCAGGAAGTCAAAACCCTTCCCATTTCTTGATCGGCCACAAAACTAGCATATGTAGTGGAATTAAACTTTCTGTTTTCTTCTGAAACTTTTCTTTTCTTGGATTTATCCATGGTTGGCCTACCGGGGGTTGAAAAGCTCAATAAATCACATGCCGGTGGGTGTCGCACATTGGCAGTTGTGACGCATGTTTTGAGCGACAGGGAGCAGCAGCAGAGGAGTGAAAGAGCCACATGCGGCTCCAGAGCGGCAGGTTGCTGACCCTTGGTACAGGGTTTCCTGCCTAAGCAGCGGGTTGGACTAGAAGACCTCCAAGGTCCCTTCCAAATCTGTTATTCTATATTCTATCACACGGCTAATATTCTATCAGTTAAATCAGACATAGATAATCGAATCATCTCAAACCTCGTCTCCTGGATCAGCTGATTTGCCTTTATACATGGTTCCCGTCTCGAGGTCTTCGAAATCACCATATATTTCTTCTGGAAAAAAAAATAAAAAGCAGAAATCAGAACCATCGTTCATTCTTTCTGAGGTCCATACCGGTAGTCCTCGACATTCGACCGCAACTGAACCCCAGATTTCTGCTGCTAAGTGAGGCATTCGTTAAAGAGATGTTTTTCTCCGATGTCATCCACCTTTCTTGCCAGGGTTGCTAAGTGAATCGCTGCAGCGGTTAAGTTAGTCACATGGCTGTTAAGCAAATCTGGCTCCCCCGTCAACTTTGCCCGTCAGACGGTCGCAAAAGGGGGATCACATGACCCCAGGACACCGCCACCGTCATAAATGTGAGTCAGTTAGCATCTGAATTGTGATCACGTGATCATGGGGATGCTGCAACGGTCATAAGTGTGAAGTGGCCATAAGTGACGTCAAGGCCTGCCTGTATTTTTAAGTCTCCTGGCCATCTGACCCATCAATATCCTGGGGATCAGACATGCTTTATTCCAGATTATCACCTCCCAATGATACCTTCATCTGGTCCTCCTCAGACGTTCATGAATGCCCAGTTTATTGACAGAAAGGGTGATAGTCCTTGAGTTATGACCATAATTGAGCCTGGTCATTATGGTCGTTTAAGTCTTCGTGGTTCAAAAGCGGGTCACCATGTGAATGGACCATTAAATGCTGACTTCCAGCAAACCATCATAAACCGCAGTCACATAACTATGAGGCATTGGGCTGATATCAAAACTGGATTGTAAATAGCTGTTGGAGGGTGGGGCTCCATCATTACTTCAAACAGTTGCTAAGCAACCGGTCGTAAGTCAAAAACTACCTTGTATGAAGAAACAATACTTATTTTTTCCCCCAGGTTCCTTCCAAGAAAATAATTAAGGAAATACACTCTCTAATTTACCATCTTCCTTCAACAATCTTTCTGCATCTTTGTCCGCTTCCCACTTCCCAGTCACGAAACAGTCTCGGATGCTGTCCATCACCTGCAAAGCAGAATAGAACAGAATAACAGAGTCAGAAGGGACCTTGGAGGTCTTCTAGTCCAACCCCCCCACACACCCCTGCCCAACAGACCCTACACCGTTTCTGACAGATGGCAGTCCAATCTTTTTTTGGAAGCTTCCAGTGATGAAGCTCCCACAACTTCTGAAGGCAACTTCTGTTCCATTGGTTGACTGCTCTCACTGTCAGAAAATTTCTCCTTATTTCCAGGTTAAATCTCTCCTTGTTCGGTTTCCATCCATTATTCCTTGTCTGGCCTTCGGGTGCCTTGAAAAATAGTTTGATCCCCTTCCTCTCTGTTGCAGCCCCTCAAATATTGGAAAATTTCTATCATGTCTCCCCTGGTCCTTCTCTTCACTAGACTAGCCATGCCCCTAATCCTATAACCGTACGTTTTAGCCTCCAGTCCCCTAATCATCCTGGTTGTTCTTCTCTGCACTCTTTCTAAAGTCTCAACTAATGTGTCTATTTTACAGATTCACAGCAATCGACAATCGTTTTTCCAGATTAGTCCATCACAGTGGTCAAATGTAAAATTTGTTACTACTGATTCTGTGGGCGTGGCTTGGTGGGATGGTGGTGGTAATGTGACTGGGTAGGTGTGGCCATTTTTTTTTTTTACTTTTAAAAGCATTTTTTCTACAACCTCTTCAGCCAAAGAGGTTGTAAAAAAACGCTTTTAAAAGGCTCCTCTGACGATCCCAGCTGAGTTGCCTGATCGTCAGAGCCTCTTTTTTTAAAGGCAAAAAAAAAAAGCCTTTTCTTTTTTTTAAAAGCATTTTTTTTTTGCCTTTAAAAGGAAAAAAAGCTTCTGACAATCAGGCAACTCAGCTGGGATCATCAGAGGAACCTTTTAAAAGCATTTTTTACATTCCTTCGACCAAAGAGGTTTTAAAAGCCTCTGACGATCCCTGCTGAGCAGCATGATCATCAGAGGCTTTTTTTTTTAAACTTTTAAAAGCATTTTTTCGGCCGAAGAAAAAATGCTTTTAAAAGTTAAAAAAAAAAAAACCTGATGATCGCACGGCATGGGGGGGTGGCAGGGATTTTTGCTACTGGTTCTCCGAACCATCCGCCTTCATCGCTACTGGACTGGGTGATCTGGTCCAAACCAGGAGCATTTCACCCCTGGTCCATCATCCAACAAATCTGAAGAAGCCGTACCTCGTCCGAATCCCAGTCCTGCGGGGCTTCCGTGGGAAATTTGGAGCAATCCAGAGCATCAATCTTTCGTTTCGATTCTTTGTCGGGACGGCTGACACGAAACAACCCGCCGAGTTCCACATCTCCTTCCTCCTCCTCATCATCATCCTCGGCCACTGAGAGAGAATTAAGGCAGCCATTGGGGCTACAATTAAAAGTTTTCACGGATGCATTACAGGTAGTCCTCAACTTCCAATCGGTCAATTAATGACTGTTCGAAGTTGGGACTGGAAAAAAAAAGTGGCTTGCGACTAGTCCTCGCACTTATGGACATCACTGCACCCGCACAGTGAGATCAAAACAGGCAACAGGCCTGTGTGTACATTTTGGCTGCAATGCTGTGGTAGGTAATTGTCGACCTTTACCATTTTAAATCCAGTAAACTTCCCAAAAGACGCTCCTCCTCCCAAGCGGGTATATTGATAATAATAATTAATTATTGTTAAGTCTCTAAGTCCTCCATTGTCAATTCCACCTTTACCTTCTTTCCACTGCCTGCGTTTCGACCAAGAATGCAAGTGTCTTTAAGACCCCTGCCAAGCTAAAACAAACTCAGAAGGCACTCTCCTGGTTAGGCATTGCAATTAAGAATCCTAATAGAAAAGTTCTTACAATGCAGGGGAAATATTGGCTTTTATCCTTTTTTATTATTATTATTATTTGCATTTATATCCCGCCCTTCTCTGAAGACTCAGGGCGGCTTACATTATGTCAAGCAATCCTTGCTTGCTTTCATCGTATGAATGATGACAATCTCACTAAACGTTGAGCCTAGTCATTTGCCCAAGGTCCTTCCTTCCCTCTTTCCTTCCCTCCTCCCCCCTTCCTTCCTTGACTTATCTGCCTTCCTTCCTCCCTTCTTTGACTTTCCTCGACTTCCCTCTGTCCCTTCTTCCCTCCCTCCCTGCCTTCCTCTTTCCCTCCCTTGACCTTCCTTTGTTCCTTCCTCCTCTTTCCCTCCCTTCCTTGAATTTCCTTTGTTAACCAACCTCCCTCCCACGACCTTCCATCCTTAACCTCCCTCCTTTGGCTTTCCTCCCTTCCTTCCATGACCCTTCTCCAGGGGTGAAATCCAGCAGGTTTTGACAGGTTCTGGAGAACCGGTAGTGGAAATTTTGAAGAGTTCGGAAAACCAGCAAATACCACCTCTGGCTGGCCCCAGAGTGGGGTGGGACTGAAGATTTTGCAATATCCTTCCCCCGGGAGTGGGGAGGGATGGAGTTTTTGCAGTATCCTTCCCCTGGAGTTTATTTATTTATTTATTTTATTTTATTCGATTTTTATACCGCCCTTCTCCCGAAGGACTCAGCCAAATAATAAAAACCCCAGTGGAGTGGGGTAGGAATGGAGATTTTGCAGTATCCTTCCCCTGCTACGCCCACCAAGCCACACCATGCCCACCAAGCCACACCCACGGAACTGGTAGTAAAAAAAATAATTGAACTTCACCGCTGTTTCCCTCCCTCCTTCCTTTTCTTCCTTCCTTCTGTTCCTCCCTCCCTCCCCTCCTTCCTCTTTAATACAGGCAGGGCAATATATTTTTACCTGACCCATAAACAAGTTTGCGGAGATTCGGAGCAGCCTGTTGCTGCCTCAAAAATGTTTCGGCTGCTTTTTGGGTGAGGTCTTCTTTCCATTTCAGAGCCCCTAAAAGGAAGGGGGGAAAAAATAAGATTGTTCCTTTATCAAAATCAGAGTAAACAGCCAATGATTTTCCCTACTTTTTTTAATGCCACTTACATAAATACCCAGGCGTAACAACTTCATTGGTTGAATGTTTATGCGTGCACATCTCCTTAATTTGAGCTGCACAGCAAATGTGTGCAGCTATTCAGAGGTCCCACTGCGTTCACTGGGCTTAACACCAAAGTAACTGTGCACGGGATCTGGACCTCACTTACCTTGCTAGAAAAGGCTAAGGTAACTATTGAAACTATATTAAAATTATATATTAAAATTATTGAAAGTAACGGGGTGAGCTCCCGTTCCTTGTCCCAGCTTCTGCCAACCTAGCAGTTCGAAAGCACGTAAAAAATGCAAGTAGAAAAATAGGGACCACCTTTGGTGGGAAGATAATAGTGTTCTGTGCGCCTTTGGCATTGAGTCATGCCGGCCACATGACCACGGAGACATGTTCGGACAGAGCTGGCTCTTCGGCTTTGAAATGGAGATGAGCACCGCACCCTAGATTCAGGAACGACTAGCACGTATGTGTGAGGGGAACCTTTACCTTTAACTATTGAAAAATATAAAATATGCACGCCAACAGACATGCAACTGAAAAATGCTTTTGTGAAATGTTTGAAACAATTGACCGGTGGACAAAACAGGTACGATGCCTGAATAAATGCCATCAAAAAGAAACGAATAATCGCCATAAAAACATCGTGACCAACATTTCAAGAGATTCAGAGGTACATACCAACTGTTTCTGAAGAAAAATCCGGCGCCTCTTTATAGTCTTCGTCCTCTTTCAAGAGAGCTTCCACGTCATCTTCGTTCTTCATCGACCCAGAATCTTGTATCTTAACGTCAGCACTTTGTAGTTGAGTCTCTTCCTGGCCCGACCCTTTGAGGTCATCGTCGTCATCATCATCATCATCATTATAATCTTCCTCCTCTGAGAGGTCTTCCGAAGATAAAGGTCCATTTAAATTTAAAGGCATTGGTGCCTTTTCAGGAGTCACCTTTTCAATCAATGTGATACGGGCTACTTTTTTAACTAGCTTTCTTCCGTTCCTCATCTCGTGGTCCGTTTCGCACGATACAGGTTTATTCAGTCGAGTTGGGTTTCTGGCAGTAGATCGGGAAGGTGTCACCTCCTCTTCCTCTTCACTTTCGTCCGTCTCTTCGAGGTCGTCTTCTTCTTCTCCCTCCCCTGAACTCACCTCAAGATCATCGTCACTGTCAGCAAAGGCTGGCAACTCTGTCAGGGTCACAGGCTCAGTTTCATTTCTGCTTTGCTCGGAAACCACATCCCGGTGTAGAAAAGTGTCAGCTTCTCTTTCCTCATTACCGTCACTCTCTCCCATGTCGTCCTCCACAGACATTCCCTCTTCTTCTTCCTCCTCCTCCTCTTCATCATCATCGTCATCACTTTGGTCTTCATTTTCAAAGACTGCCTTCCGGCGCGTCCTCCCAGTTCGCGGGTCTGTTTCCTTTTCTTCTTTAGGCATGGCAAAAACGCTGAAAATTAAAAATCTGCTAAGGCATCGAGCAAAGCTTCATGCACCTCTCAAGAATAAAGTCAGCATAAAGCCCTTGACAATACAGGCGGTCCTCGACTTACAGCAGGTTCGTTTAGTGACCGTTCGAAGTTACAACGATCGCAGCGTCTCCCATGGTCACATGATCAAAAGTCAGAGGCGTGGCAATGGGTTCGTATTTATGATGGTCGCATTGTCCCGGGGTCACGTGATCCCCTTTTGACAGGCAAAATCAATGGGGAAAGCTGGATTTGCTTAACCACCTTGTGACTGATTTAACAACTGGAGGGATTCACTTAGCAACCGTGGTGAGAAAGGTCGTAAAACAGGGGCGACCCTCACTACACAAGCGTCTCGCTTAGCCACAGAAATGTTGGGCTCAATTGAGGTCGTACGTCGAGGACCACCTGTATTTGAGTTCACCCTAGATAAATTCCACAATGTATTTCCCTCCTTACAGTCAGTTTTACTATTGTGCTTCCTGTATTGAGAGTTACAAATGCAGTTTAGGGCAAATAATGGGCTTTTTCAAAATAAATAAATTCCCCCCCCTCCCAAACAATATTGTAGGAGGAACTTATACATTCAAAATAAGAGTTATTACCATATTTTTTGGAGTATAAGACGCTCCAGTGTATAAGAAACACCTTAATTTTTGGAGAGGAAAATAAGGGGGGAAAAATCCTGCCTCTGCCTACCAGCATCCATTGGTATTCATTTGGCTAGCGTCCTATCAGTATGTGAGAAAGTTGAGGGCTGTTTGGAAATGGAAACAGGATTTGCTGTGTGAGCAACAAGGAAGGAGACAGCAAGGAGCCTGGGCGTGGCTTAGTTCTGCAGCTCTGGGTCTGTGCTGAGCTCTAAACTAGTCTGCTGCTCAAAACTGAAACTGAAACTCCTCTGCTCTGCTTGTGTTTTGCTTGTATTTACTACCTTGGAAATTTACTTGGAAAGTTACTTGGAAAACCTGCTTTTGGTATTGTGTATTTCCTTCATGTGTTATATTATATATAAAGAGAAGTTATTGAATCCTGCTGGATCAGTTTCTTGTGTGTGCTTTCTGGATGTGATTGTTGCTGTAAACTCTGACAGTCCTTGCAGCACATAGCAAACAGCCAGGTCAGCTTCAGCACATTATTGCAGCCTTATTCAGCATGAGCAGCTGATTGGCAGGTGGATCAGCCTCCTGGAATATTCCCAATCAGCTGTTCCAGGCTGCAGGGATTGCCACAGACCATTGTCGCCTCCGTGCCTCACGTTTTTGGCTACATTGGGTGTATAAAGCGCACCCAAATTTTCACCCTCTTTTGGGTGGGTGGGGGAGTATGTCTTAGACTCTGAAAAATACGGTAATTCATGCAGGTTACTCATCCTCCCTTCTCCTACTGCCACCGTTTGCCTCCCACCGACCCGTGCGCTCTCACAGAGAGGGACTCCTTAGGGTGCCGTCAGCCAAGCAATATTGGTTGGCAGCCCCCAGGGGAAGGGCCTTCTCTGTGGGGGCTCCTATCCTATGGAACGAACTTCCCCCTGGACTCCGACAACTCCCTGACCTTCGGACCTTCCGCCGCGAGCTGAAGACGTACCTATTTTTCCGCGCAGGACTGGCATAGAATTTTTAGATGTTTTTATGGGTTTTTAATTTTTTAATTGGGTTTTATGGTTTTTTAAAATGTATTTTAAATTGGGGCCAAATTTGAATAAGTTTTTTAGTTATTGTTTTATCTGTATTGTGTTATTGATCGTTGTTTTTACTTGGCTGTAAACCGCCCTGAGTCCTTCGGGAGAAGGGCGGTATACAAATTAAATAATAATAATAATAATAATAATAATAATAATAATAATAATAATAATAATAATAATAATAATTATTATTATTATTATTATTATTATTATTATATTGTATTGTATTGGTGGTTTGGAAATACATGGCCAGCATAATGTCATTGGTTCATCCTAGATCCTTTATCCTCTGTGCATCTCTTCCCTATATCTCTTCTATACCATGCAGCAGAGTTCAATCAATCAATCAGAATAGATCTGGAATGGACCTTGGAGGTCTTCTAGTGCAACCCCCTGCTCAAGCAGGAGACCCTAGACCATTCCAGACAAATGTCTGTCTAGGCTCTTCTTGAAAACCTCCGGTGATGGAGATCCACAACTTCTGGAGGCAACCTGTTCCATTGATTAATAGTTCTCACTGTTCCTTCTTAATTTGCCTGTGGAGATTCTCCATCATCCAGGTCATGGATGTCCCAAAGGTGCTTTTTCAAGGGGCAACTGGACTTCATGCTTTTTCTTTGAAGATGTTCAGTCAGAGCTGAAAAAGCTTCTTGGATGTTGGGGGGCAATAAGCTGACTCTGTAAACCGCTTAGAGAGGGGCTGTGTAAAAGCACTGTGAAGCGGTCTATAAGTCTACGGGCTATTGCTATTGCCTCAGCCTTCCATCCTTCCGAGGTCAGTAAAATGACAACCCAGATTGTTGAGGGCAATAGGCTGACTCTGTTTACTACCTTGAGAGGGCTGTAAAAGCACTATAAAGCGATATATGTCTATTGCTAGTGGTTCATCCTTCTGAGGTCAGTAAAATGAGGGCCCAGATTGTTGAGGGCAATAGGCTGATTCTGTAAACCGCTTCGAGTGGGGCTGCGTAAAAGCACTGTGAAGCGGTACATAAGTCTAAGCGGTACTGCAACTGACTCCGCTTTCCATCCTTCCGAGGTTCGTAAAACGAGAACCCATGTTGTTGGGGGCAATGCGCTAACTCTGTAAACTGTTTCAAAGGACTGTAAAGCACTGTGAAGTTTAAATGCTATCGCTACAATTTTCAATTTCCAATTCAGACTATAGCTGGAAGAGACCTGGAAGTCTAGTCCAACCCCCTGTTCAAGCAGGAGATCCTACACCTCTGATGGTGAACCTATAGCACGTGTGCCACAGGTGGCACACAGAGCCCTCTCTGCAGGCACGCAAGCCGTCACCCAGCTCAGTTCCAGCCTGCATGCGCGCATGCCTTCCTCCGGCCAGCTGATTTTCAGGTCTCTTCCACGCATGCACTAGGACAGGGGCGACTGCCCACCCGCTCCCGTGCATGCATGCGTCTCCCACATACGGCCTGTTTTGGGCCTATCAGGCCTCCCAGCAGCCTCCTGGGACAAAATGGGCCGCTGGGGGGTCACAGGCACATGCGCAAGGGGGTCGCACATTGCATTATGGGTGCAGGCACTTTCGGTACATGACGACAAAAAGGTTAGCCATCACTGCCCTATACCATTTGAGTCAAGTGGCTGCCCAGTCTCTTCTTTAAAAACCTTCCGGTGATGGGGCACCCACGACTTCTGGAGGATTGTTTGTGAACCTACTGCTTTACCTCTCGTTTTCAACATCCTCCGTGTCTAAAGGCTTGGAGTCCGTGAAGAGAGAGACTTTGCTGGAAGCCATCTTGGCATCGATGGTGGAATGTGCCGAGATGAGACTTTGACGAGTTCGTGATTCGGTCTTTCTTCCTCCTGACCAATGAATAGCATTTCAGTCACCCTTTTTCTAAGGTCTAAGGTTTAATGAAGGTATTTATCACAGCACTGTCTTAAGCAGCCTGCCAATAATCACTGGATATTTTAGGGAGTGCAAAAGGGCTGCTCAGAGGGACAAAAGTTATTGGCATTCCCGTTTTATTTAGTCTTCCATCCCAAAGGCCAACCAGACTTTTAAAGAATAAAATAAAATTTCTTTTCAACCAATTGACAAAGTCCTGTTATAGATTAGACAAAACCAGAGGCCAATCCAAACTTGAGAATCTTTGCTATCACCACTTTAATTCAAAGACGTACCTATTTTTCCGCAGGACTGGCATAGAATTTTAGATGTTTTATGGGTTTTAATTTTTAATTGGGTTTTATGGTTTTTAAAATGTATTTTAATTGGGGCCAAATTTGAATAAGTTTTTAGTTATTGTTTTATCTGTATTTTGTTATTGATCGTTGTTTTTACTTGGCTGTAAACAGCCCTGAGTCCTTCGGGAGAAGTGCGGTATACAAATTAAATAATAATAATAATAATAATAATAATAATAATAATAATAATAATAATAATAATAATAATAATAATTATTATTATTATTATTATTATTATTATTGTATTGTATTGTATTGGTGGTTTGGAAATTCATAGCAAGCATAATGTCATTGGTTCACCCTAGATCCTTTATCCTCTGTGCATCTCTTCCCTATATCTCTTCTATGCCATGCAGCAGAGTTCAGTCAGTCAATCAGAATAGATCTGGAATGGACCTTGGAGGTCTTCTAGTGCAACCCCCTGCTCAAGCAGGAGACCCTAGACCATTCCAGACAAATGCCTGTCTAGGCTCTTCTTGAAAACCTCCGGTGATGGAGATCCACAACTTCTGGAGGCAACCTGTTCCATTGATTAATAGTTCTCACTGTTCCTTCTTAATTTGCCTGTGGAGATTCTCCATCATCCAGGTCATGGATGTCCCAAAGGTGCTTTTTCAAGGGGCAACTGGACTTCATGCTTTTTCTTTGAAGATGTTCAGTCAGAGCTGAAAAAGCTTCTTGGATGTTGGGGGGCAATAGGCTGACTCTGTAAACCGCTTAGAGAGGGGCTGTGTAAAAGCACTGTGAAGCGGTCTATAAGTCTACAGGCTATTGCTATTGCCTCAGCCTTCCATCCTTCCGAGGTCAGTAAAATGACAACCCAGATTGTTGAGGGCAATAGGCTGACTCTGTTTACTACCTTGAGAGGGCTGTAAAAGCACTATAAAGCGATATATGTCTATTGCTAGTGGTTCATCCTTCTGAGGTCAGTAAAATGAGGGCCCAGATTGTTGAGGGCAATAGGCTGATTCTGTAAACCGCTTCGAGTGGGGCTGCGTAAAAGCACTGTGAAGCGGTATGTAAGTCTAAGCGGTACTGCAACTGACTCCGCTTTCCATCCTTCCGAGGTTCGTAAAACGAGAACCCATGTTGTTGGGGGCAATGCGCTAACTCTGTAAACTGTTTCAAAGGACTGTAAAGCACTGTGAAGTTTAAATGCTATCGCTACAATTTTCAATTTCCAATTCAGACTATAGCTGGAAGAGACCTGGAAGTCTAGTCCAACCCCCTGTTCAAGCAGGAGATCCTACACCTCTGATGGTGAACCTATAGCACGTGTGCCACAGGTGGCACACAGAGCCCTCTCTGCAGGCACGCAAGCCATCACCCAGCTCAGTTCCACCCTGCATGCGCACACGCCTTCCTCCGGCCAGCTGATTTTCAGGTCTCTTCCACGCATGCACGAGGACAGGGGGGGCGCACTGCCCACCCGCTCCCCGTGCATGCATGCGCGTCTCCCACATACGGCCTGTTTTGGGCCTATCAGGCCTCCCAGCAGCCTCCTGGGACCAAAAATGGGCCGCTGGGGCGGGGGGTCACAGGCACATGCGCAAGGGGGGGTCGCACGCACATTGCATTATGGGTGCAGGCACTTTCGGTACATGACGACAAAAAGGTTAGCCATCACTGCCCTATACCATTTGAGACAAGTGGCTGCCCAGTCTCTTCTTTAAAAACCTTCCGGTGATGAGGCACCCACGACTTCTGAAGGATTGTTTGTGAACCTACTGCTTTACCTCTCGTTTTCAACATCCTCCGTGTCTAAAGGCTTGGAGTCCGTGAAGAGAGAGACTTTGCTGGAAGCCATCTTGGCATCGATGGTGGAATGTGCCGAGATGAGACTTTGGACGAGTTCGTGATTCGGTCTTTCTTCCTCCTGACCAATGAATAGCATTTCAGTCACCCTTTTTCTAAGGTCTAAGGTTTAATGAAGGTATTTATCACAGCACTGTCTTAAGCAGCCTGCCAATAATCACTGGATATTTTAGGGAGTGCAAAAGGGCTGCTCAGAGGGACAAAAGTTATTGGCATTCCCGTTTTATTTAGTCTTCCATCCCAAAGGCCAACCAGACTTTTAAAGAATAAAATAAAATTTCTTTTCAACCAATTGACAAAGTCCTGTTATAGATTAGACAAAAACCAGAGGCCAATCCAAACTTGAGAATCTTTGCTATCACCACCTTAATTCAAAAAATAGAGGATTAGTTAAAGCCAATTTTTTCCAAAACAAAATGACGACGGCCATCAAATAATTGAGCCCTTATGGCGCAGTGGTTAAAGTGCAATATTAGCAATAGCTACTTAAGACTTATATACCGCTTCACAGTGCTTTGCAGTCCTCTCTAAACAGTTTACAGACTCAGTCTATTGCCCCCAACAATCTGGGTCCTCATTTTACCCACCTCAGAAGGATGGAAGGATGAGTCAATCTTGAGCCTGGTGAGATTTGAACTATCAAATTGCAGTCAGTCAGTCGTCAGTCAGTAGAAGTAACCTGCAGCACTGCTCTCTAACCACTGCGCCACCCTAACCCTCATTTTACCGACCTTGGAAGGATGGAAAGCTGAGTCAACTGTGAGCTGGTCAGGATAGAACTCGTGGCAGTGGCAAGAGTTTGCCTGCAATACTGCATTCTAACCACTGCACCATCATAGCAGAGTTTGTAGGCAAATTCTGACCACAGGCTGGAGTTTGATCCTGACGAGGCTCAGGTTGACTCAGCCTTCCATCCTTCTAAGGTCAGTAAAATGAGGACCCAGATGGTTGGGGGCAACATGCAAATAATGCTTTACTTTGTAAGCCACTCTGAGAGGGCTCTAAAGCACTACGTAGGGGCATATAAGTCTAAATGTTATTGCTGTCAGGTGCAAACAACCAGAGTGTCAACGGTCTGACTAACAGACCCAGTAAAAGCAGGAACTTTTCAGGAACATTAAAATCCCAAAAGCAAAAGTTTACTGAGTACGTCATTTTGGCACTGAAGAAAAGCAAAACCAACTCTAAGTTTTCCTCTATAGTTAAAGATGAATTTCATCCCTTCCTCCGATGGAATGGGATTCCAATTGTCCAATTGGGAATCAGCCTTTTGTTTTGATAACAGTCCACATCTTGGCCAACACCTGCAGAAGTGTGCTTGGCTCTCAGGGTTGAAGATTGTAGCCTCCGCATTCCAGCTCACATCTTCCCTCTCCCCCTTAGTTCGTTGGCAAGTTGAAAAACAATAATCACAGGAAGCTTAAGCGTTTTTCAATTTTGACACAAAGCCACACGTGCAGAGTGCAAGCTAACTACTTTATTACCTTCTGCCTATAATACAGGAAAATTCCCAGCCTTGTCTTGGCTGGGAAATAGCTAAGGCTCCAAGGTACTTGGGGTGCTCAGTTCTCACTCTCTTGTAGTAAAGCACTGACCCCAGGCTAACAACAGGCTTGATCCCTCCTCCCTGCCAGGCTGGAGTGCTTCCTAACAAATGCTTTAACAATTAACAGCAATTCATAAACAAAAAATTAAGTTGTACCTCTCTGCTCCGATGGGAGTGGCTGCCCCCAAGGTCAATATACACGGCATCTTTGTCGTATACCAAGCCCCCAACCCCCGAGAGTGGGGCGTAAATCAGTTTCTCCTTCTCATTTAAGCATCGTTTCTTTTGATGCTCAGGAAGCGCGCAAGGATCTGGCAGGAAGCTGACATCGCTGACAGTGAAATCCCCGACACCTGAAGGGGAAGAGATCATACCGGCGTCAAAATGACAAGGGCCGAGATTACGTCAACGCAATCTTAAACGGATTCAAAGATCATGCATTAGATTGATCACTGAAGTGAAGAAAGCTATCAGACCTTTATTGCTGATCAAAAGGTGTTTAATTCTAAACCTTGGCTTCCTGTTAACAACATTTCTCTGTCCTGCCTCACAATATAAATAATCTGTTGAGATATATAACACAGAGAGAGACTTTGCTGGAAGCCATCTTGGCATCGATGGTGGAATGTGCCGAGATGAGACTCTGGACGAGTTCGTGATTCGGTCTTTCTTCCTCCTGACCAATGAATAGCATTTCAGTCACCCTTTTTCTAAGGTCTAAGGTTTAATGAAGGTATTTATCACAGCACTGTCTTAAGCAGCCTGCCAATAATCACTGGATATTTTAGGGAGTGCAAAAGGGCTGCTCAGAGGGACAAAAGTTATTGGCATTCCCGTTTTATTTAGTCTTCCATCCCAAAGGCCAACCAGACTTTTAAAGAATAAAATAAAATTTCTTTTCAACCAATTGACAAAGTCCTGTTATAGATTAGACAAAAACCAGAGGCCAATCCAAACTTGAGAATCTTTGCTATCACCACTTTAATTCAAAAAATAGAGGATTAGTTAAAGCCAATTTTTTCCAAAACAAAATGACGACGGCCATCAAATAATTGAGCCCTTATGGCGCAGTGGTTAAAGTGCAATATTAGCAATAGCTACTTAAGACTTATATACCGCTTCACAGTGCTTTGCAGTCCTCTCTAAACAGTTTACAGACTCAGTCTATTGCCCCCAACAATCTGGGTCCTCATTTTACCCACCTCAGAAGGATGGAAGGATGAGTCAATCTTGAGCCTGGTGAGATTTGAACTATCAAATTGCAGTCAGTCAGTCGTCAGTCAGTAGAAGTAACCTGCAGCACTGCTCTCAACCACTGCGCCACCCTAACCCTCATTTTACCGACCTTGGAAGGATGGAAAGCTGAGTCAACTGTGAGCTGGTCAGGATAGAACTCGTGGCAGTGGCAAGAGTTTGCCTGCAATACTGCATTCTAACCACTGCACCATCATAGCAGAGTTTGTAGGCAAATTCTGACCACAGGCTGGAGTTTGATCCTGACGAGGCTCAGGTTGACTCAGCCTTCCATCCTTCTAAGGTCAGTAAAATGAGGACCCAGATGGTTGGGGGCAACATGCAAATAATGCTTTACTTTGTAAGCCACTCTGAGAGGGCTCTAAAGCACTACGTAGGGGCATATAAGTCTAAATGTTATTGCTGTCAGGTGCAAACAACCAGAGTGTCAACGGTCTGACTAACAGACCCAATAAAAGCAGGAACTTTTCAGGAACATTAAAATCCCAAAAGCAAAAGTTTACTGAGTACGTCATTTTGGCACTGAAGAAAAGCAAAACCAACTCTAAGTTTTCCTCTATAGTTAAAGATGAATTTCATCCCTTCCTCCGATGGAATGGGATTCCAATTGTCCAATTGGGAATCAGCCTTTTGTTTTGATAACAGTCCACATCTTGGCCAACACCTGCAGAAGTGTGCTTGGCTCTCAGGGTTGAAAATTGTAGCCTCCGCATTCCAGCTCACATCTTCCCTCTCCCCCTTAGTTCGTTGGCAAGTTGAAAAACAATAATCACAGGAAGCTTAAGCGTTTTTCAATCTTGACACAAAGCCACACGTGCAGAGTGCAAGCTAACTACTTTATTACCTTCTGCCTATAATACAGGAAAATTCCCAGCCTTGTCTTGGCTGGGAAATAGCTAAGGCTCCAAGGTACTTGGGGTGCTCAGTTCTCACTCTCTTGTAGTAAAGCACTGACCCCAGGCTAACAACAGGCTTGATCCCTCCTCCCTGCCAGGCTGGAGTGCTTCCTAACAAATGCTTTAACAATTAACAGCAATTCATAAACAAAAAATTAAGTTGTACCTCTCTGCCCCGATGGGAGTGGCTGCCCCCAAGGTCAATATACACGGCATCTTTGTCGTATACCAAGCCCCCAACCCCCGAGAGTGGGGCGTAAATCAGTTTCTCCTTTTCATTTAAGCATCGTTTCTTTTGATGCTCAGGAAGGGCGCAAGGATCTGGCAGGAAGCTGACATCGCTGACAGTGAAATCCCCAACACCTGAAGGGAAAGAGATCATACCGGCGTCAAAATGACAAGGGCCGAGATTACGTCAACGCAATCTTAAATGGATTCAAAGATCATGCATTAGATTGATCACTGAAGTGAAGAAAGCTATCAGACCTTTATTGCTGATCAAAAGGTGTTTAATTCTAAACCTTGTCTTCCTGCTAACAACATTTCTCTGTCCTGCCTCACAATATAAATAATCTGTTGAGATATATAACACAGAGAGAGACTTATAAAACTGTTACCGTGTTTCCCTGAAAATAAGACCCAATCGGAAAATAAGCCCTAATGCATCTTTTGGAGCAAAAATTAATACAAGACCCAGTCATATTTTCAGGGAAACTCGGATATTATTGTAATTTGCTTTGCATTTCATACACAAATAACTGACATGGAGAGCTAAAAATTGTGAAACCAATTTATTGATTCATTTAAATAATTTGCCTGGCTGCCCATCTCGTAACAGCAACACTGTTTCAGTGGTTAAAAACTAAACTGCATTCCTCCCTAACTTCAAGGAAATAAAACAGATTCCATTTAGTTAAATTAAATATTTAGTACAACAGGCTTCCTGATGTTGGTTTTAGGCAAGATACTTGCTGATAACCCCATAGTTAAGAGCTAGACATCTAGAGCTTTAAAAGGTAAAGGTTCCCCTTGCACATACATGCTAGTCGTTGCCGACTCTAGGGGGCGGTGCTCATCTGCGTTTCAAAGCCAAAGAGCCAGCGCTGTCCAAAGACATCTCCATGGTCATGTGGCCGACATGACTCAACGCCAAAGGCGCACGGAACGCTGTTACCTTCCCACCAAAGGTGGTCCCTATTTTTTCTACTTGCATTTTTGGCCTGCTTTCGAACTGCTAGGTTGGCAGAAGCCAGGACAAGTAACGGGAGCTCACCCCCGTTATGCACCACTAGGGATTCGAATCGCTGAACTGCCAACCTTTTGATCGACAAGCTCAGCACTTTACCCATATCCAAAATGATACAGGACTCTGGACTTCAACTGAGCATTGGCCCGCTCTATTTGTTCAAGTAGGCCAAATTTATTCAGCCTTCCATAAAAAGCTCAAATGCTTTAAGGAATCCACACATTAATGTTTATGCTAGTGTTTCCCAACCCCAGCAACTTTAAAGCATATGGATTTGCTGAGTGGGGAATTCTGGGAGCTGAAGTTCAAATACTTTAAAGCTGTTGAGGATAAAGGACACTGGTTTATGCACCTCTTAAAAGCAATGACATTTCCCTTTTTTGTGTGAAAGGTTGGAAATAGTTGGGCTGCTTTAAAGAACCACAGAGAGATGTTCTGCTGACACGTTTGGCTCAAAGTCCTTCCTTCAAATCAAGGTCAAACTTTCCTATTTTCCACCTTAACTAGGAACAGGACAAGTTCTCTCTGTGGCTCAGACTGCTAAGACAGTCTGTTATTAACAGCAGCTGCTTGCAATTACTGCAAGTTCAAGTCCCACCAGGCCCAAGGTTGACTCAGCCTTTCATCCTTTATAAGGTAGGTAAAATGAGGACCCAGATTGTTGGGGGCAATAAAGTTGACTTTGTATATAATATACAAATGGATGAAGACTATTGCTTGACATAGTATAAGCCGCCCTGAGTCTTCGGAGAAGGGCGGAATATAAATGCAAATAAAAAAAAAAAGTTCCTTTTCAAAGCTTAGATCGTTTTTAAGGATTCTTCGCGTTCTCCAAAGGCAGTGAGGAAGAAGCTCTTGACATCTCTTAAAAATACTTCACTGTCATTTGGCAACAAAATATAGTAGCAAAGAAAAAAAAAAACCCTTCCAATTCTATCCCACCTGCTATGTGTATTTGGCTTTTGTTTTTCAAGTGAGATCCTCTTAGATAACCATAAAGGGAAACTTTCCGGTCGCACTTTGGATTAACCCTGATCGCCTCTGGGTTTGTCAAATCTTCCATTCTGCAGATTATAAGAATATCAGGGTTAGAATGTTTAGAAGGAGATGGAAAGCATTCTGTGTACTCTAAACTAGCACAATGGTTGTCATGTTAGTGAGAAGAGTGGCATATAAGTAAATAACAACAATAATAATACATATCATTCCTGATGGTTAGCCTACCTCTAACTACCTGAAACTTTGAAAAATTTGCCCTAGGACCTATCATTTAAAGTGAACATTTCTTCAGGCTCATCTACATTTGCCCAAATCCTCTCAAGTTGCTAGACCCTAGGATGGGAATACTTTTTAATCTATTTTCATGCTATTAGCAAAAGAGGGAGGGTGTCATGCCCCTGTCGCAGTCTGAATCTGAGACGGAAGACGAACAGCTGAGAGAGAGCAAGAGAGTGGCTCCATTGGCTGTGGAGGAAACTTGGGAAGGGCAAAGTCAGGCTGGGCAGAGCAGGGGAGAGGTAGAACAAGGGAGAGGGGGTTCAGATGAAGACCAAGGCCCACCCCCTCCTCATCCTAGGGCACACAGGGAAGAACACAGAAGGGAGCAACGTGGGTTGCGTGGCTTACGAGGAAGGAAAGGGCCCCGAATCTCTTCACAAGGCACACCTGGGGATGGAATTTAAAGGAGACAGTTGGGAGGGGCATTGTCGGGAACAAGTGCTGAATTAATCTGGTGTTGAGAGTTGTGGCCTGCATTCCTGGAATTCCCTCCTGACTGTCTGAATTACTGCCGTGCTACTGTGGGCCTATCTTGTCTTGCTGAAATTATTCTTCCCTTCTGGGACTCATTATCTTGCCTTGCTGATTTATTGCAGTCATTCTGTTTACAGCGTTTGGACTAGAGTATCTGCAGTTTTGTGGGAGAGCTTTTCTCCAGGCCATAAAAGGGACGTCAGGGGCAGAGTTGATGCCAATAAAGGGATTCATATTGGTTCTCTGGCTGTGTTGCCTTCATGCTATGCCCCGGGTCATCACAGAGGGAGGTCAAGAAAGGAAGATCAAGGAAAGGAGGGAGAGAGGAAGAGCAAGAAAGGGAGGGAGGGAGATTAAGGAAGAGAAGGAGGGAGGTCAAGGAAGGAAGAAAAGAAGGTCAAGGAAGGAGGAAGAAAGTTCAAGAAAGGGAGGGAGGTCAAAGAAAGAAGGGAGAGAAAAAAGTCCAGGAAGGTCAAGTGGAATAAAAGAAATTACCTGTCCACCAAGACGTAGGGATGAGTTGTCTGCCAAGTCAGGGGACGGAATTTCATCACGGAGATAAACCGCCCCAAATTGTGGATTTCCTGTTTTTGATAGTCTCCGTGCACCATCCCAGAAAGGTAGAACAATTTGGCACCCTAAATTTAATAATTAAATAAATTCATAGACCGCATGTATGCTTAAGTTGCAATTTAAGCAATTCAGTGCCTTTAACTGTTTTTGGGTTTTTTTATCCAAAAATGGTGTTTCTTTCTTTGAATGCAGGAGTAGTTTAATTACCTGCTAAAACTTGGTCGGGTTAACATGAAAATTTGAAACTCAATGCAAACTGAGTGAATGGCAGGTAAACCCGTGCGCGCACCATAGGATTGTCCCAAATAAAGTCACATTGTTAGAAGGACATGCACAAAAATGATGCCAGTTTCACAAGACATTTTATCCTATGCAGGTAGTCCTTGTTTAGCGACTGACTCCTTTACTGACTGATCACATTTACAGTGGTGAGGTTTATATAACTTTCTGACCTACGTTTCTATTTACAACTTTCACAAGTCCGTAAAGCAAAGTAAAAAAGAAGTTGGGTCATAAGCAGAGTCATGGCTTCACTTAGCAACTATCTTGCTTAACAACTGTCCCAACTGCGATTGCTAAACAAGAAGGACCTGTTTATAAGTTTTATCTTTGTTTTCAGGGAGCTAGATACAGGCAGTCCTCGTCTTACAACAGTTTGTTCAGTGACCATTCAAAATTACGATGTCACTGAAAAGTGACTTATGGCCCTTTTTCACAGTGATGAACTTTGCAGCCTCCCGAGGGTCATTTGATCAAAATTCAGATCCTTGGTCACCTGACTCACATTTATGACGGCTGCAGTGTCCCAGGGTTCTGTGATCCCCTTTTGTGACCTCCTGACAAGCGAAGCCCACGGGGGAAGCCAGATTCAATTAACAACCGTGCGACTAACTTAACAACCGCAGTGATTCGTTTAACAGCTCTGGCAAGAAAAGTTGTAACAATGGGGCAAAACTCACTTAACGCATGTCTCACTTAGCAACGTAAATTTTGGGCTCAACTATGGTTATAAGTCAAGGCCCTACCTATTTGTACTTGTGGGTCCTATCTATCTAACTCTTTTTAAAAAAAATTTCATTGTTTTTATTTATTTATGCCCAAGGAGCTGCTGATCCAGTTCTACAGAGGAATTATTGAGTCTGTCATTTGCTCCTCTATAACCGTCTGGTTTGGTTTTGCAACCCAACAAGACAGACACAGACTTCAGAGGATAATTAGAACTGCAGAAAAAACAACGGCTACCAACCTGCCTTCCATTGAGGATCTGTACGCTGCACAGGTCAAAAAGAGGGCTGTGAAAGTATCTCCAGACCCCTCACATCCCGGACATGAACTGTTTCAACTCCTCCCCTCAAAACGATGCTACAGAGCACTGCACACCAGAACTACTAGACACAAGAACAGTTTCTTCCCAAACGCCATCACTCTGCTAAACTAATAATTCCCTCAACACTGTCAAACTATGTACTAAGTCTGCACTACTATTAATCTTCTCATTGTTCCCATCACCCATCTCCTTCCACTTATGACTTTATGACTGTAACTTTGTTGCTTGTATCCTTATTTGTATTGATATTGTTTCCTGATTGCTTATTTGTCCCCTATGACTATCATTAAGTGTTATGCCTTACGATTCTTGATGAACGTATCTTTTCTTTTATGTACACTAAGAGCATACGCTCCAAGACAAATTCCTTATGTGTCCAATCACACTTGGCCAATAAAAACTTCTATTCTATCTATTCTATTCTATTTTTATTAAATGGAAAAAGAGCAAAAATTTCAATGTCTATATAAACAGCGTTGTCTAGGTATAGTTAATTTGAGCAATAATAATCACCATAATAACAATAGCATTCATAACATTAGTAATAATCATATAGTAACAATGATATCTCATCATAACATCTGCTAAAAAAAACCTGGCTATCAAAAAACACACTTCAATATGGAATGAGATTTATTTCCCGCCTTTACTATATTTACAAATAACTAGAGGCAAGGAGCATATCCAACGCACCTTCCTGCTCTTATTTCCCTACAACAACCACCCTGTGAAGTGGGTTGGGCTGAGAAAGCCATACCCAAGGTCATCCAGCTGGCTTTCATGGCTAAGGCAGGACTTGAACTCGCACTCTCCTGCTTTTTTAACGTGCTCTAGTGGTTAAATCAAACTGAGCCGAAAACTAGTGAAAACAGGACCCGTCAATCTGTGATTTTAAAATGGAATTATAAAGTTACAACACCTCTTGGTTTGTTTGGTTTCTTTTTTGATACATTTTCCCAGTCACTGAAGGCAAGTTGACGCGCGTCATACCTGATAGACCTCAGTCCAGAACCGATGCTTTAATCTCTTTTTAGTCTTCCTGAGCTGTTTGTTATTTTTGAAGCTGTCCAGGTGTGTAAGGACACCCATGATCTTGGGGAAGCCATGGACCTGGCAAATGTTCAGAAATTCAAAGGTTTCCATTTCAAATCCAAAACTGGCATCGATCAGCATCAAAGCCTGAGAGGGAAATCGAAAATAAAGAAATATACTTTGGAGGGGAAAAAACAACAACCAGTTGCACTTTTTTTTTAATCTCACTAAAACATGCCAACTCTAAGTAAATACTGATAAAGGCAGAGGTGTTGTGGTCTGCCAGCAGCCTGTCGAGCTGGCAACAGAGTCCGACAGCGATGAGGCTGAGGTGAGGCCAGGGCCATCGGGAAGTGAAGTACAGACTCCAGAGCCTCCAGAGACTGATAGTAGTGAGGCAGAGGAACAGGAGGAGCCTGTCCCTAATGCACGCATGAGAAGAGCTGCCAGAAGTCAAGAGCAGCTCAAGCAAAAAGAACAACTTGGGAGTAGGGCCAAGAGATGATTGACCCCTCCCATAAGACTTAAAACAGATCAGCACCGGCATTTGAGCTTTGCTGGAAAACAACACTGGTAGCTTCGTCTTCTGCTTTGTCTACGTCTTTATTTTTGTGACTTCTGAACGTTTGCCAAGAAAGGCCTTTGGCAGTTTGCCTAATTGGACCAAGGTTTGCGATAGGACTGAGGAATTTGTGTTGGGAGGAATTTGTTTTAATTTAGTTGAACTACGCTGGGAATGAAGTAATTCTCAGCTGTTCGAATAAAGTTTTTTTTTTTTCATGGACTGAGTTTCCTACTACCTATTTCGGCCTGGGTCACAAAAAGAGGTGGTATTCAGGCACTTTGGATAGGTCCGCCCAAACCAGTAGTGGAAATTGTGGGTGGGCCCGACGACCCGCCCCACCCACCCCCACTCACCCCAGCTCTATGCCATCCTGTTTAAGCATGTTTTTGAGGCCGCGTGCGCGGAAGGCCAGATGCATGTGTGGAAGGCAGGTGCGCGCGCGAAACGGTAGTAACATGTGAAACGCACCGTTGGATAAAGATCAACTTTCATGTGCTTATCTATTGAACGCATTGATATAACTTAAATTATTTCCCTTTTTTTTCTCCCATTTTCAATTTCTTTTGCTTCCTATATGACATTTTTCGGTGGGTTGCATAAAGATGCTTACATCAAATTAGATTCCTATTTTTTTCCCCTTCCATCTTCTTTTGCTTCCTATACACCTTTTTTGGGGGGGCTTTGCATAACGTTGCTTACACCAAAAAGGATTGGTAGATGTGTTCATAGAAGGGGTAGGGACAAAATCTGTTCTCACTATGTCTCCTTTCTCCACAAAAGGAAAAGTTAGGTCTGGGGTCTCCAACCTTGGCAAAATTACAACTCGTGGATTTCTAACTCCCAGAATTCTTCAGCTGGCTGAGGGATTCTGGGAGTTGAAGTCCACAAAAGTTCCCAAGGTTGGAGACCCCTGACCTTAAGTAATAAGCTGGATTTACTCTATCGGACCTTCCTAGTTATTAAAACAAGTTGTTGCGTTCAGGCTTTCAATATATATCTCATTATTAATGAAATTACGCAACAAAAATAAACTGGTATTTATTATGGAAAATCAATTGTTTCAACTACTAGAAGAATGTGGAAAGAAATAAAGAAGAACATGCAACTGGGGCTCACTATTATGGACTAAAAAAACCCAACATATTGAATTGAAAGGTGTCTTCTTCCTAGGCCAAAATGTTAGGATGCAAACCAATTCTTAAGGTATTTTACAACAAAGTAGCCACACCTCTTAAGACTTTACAGAATGTCTAAAATCATATACAGGGAGTCCTTGACTTACGACCACAACTGAGCCCAACATTTCTGTCGTTATGTGAGACATTTCCGGAGTGAGCTTTCCCTCGTTTCACGACCTTTCTCGCCTCAGTTGTTAAGTGGAATCACTACAGTTGATAAGTCAGTCCCCCGGTTGTTAATTGAATCTGGTTTCCCCATGGACTTTGCTTGTCAGAAGGTCGCAAAAGGGGATCGATCACATGATCATTGCAACTGTCATAAGTATGAGTCAGTTGACTGGTGTCTGAATTTTGATCACGTGACCACGGGGATGCTGAGAAAAATGGTCGTAAATCACTTTTTTCAGTGCCGTTGTAACTTTGAAAGGTCACTAAATGAATTGTTGCAAGTGAAGGTCTACCTGTATAGCTTCAGTTGAGCTCAGCTCCACGGCCACTGACAGTTAACATACAGATAGTCCTTAACTTACGACCACAATTGAGCCCAAAATTTACATTGCTAAGTGAGAAATTTGTTAATTTTGCTCCTTTTTACATTTTTTCTTGCCCCATTTGCTAAGTGAATCCCTGCAGTCCTTAAATTAGTAAAACGGTTGTTAAGCGAATCCGGGTTCCCCATCCCACTGACTTTGCTTCTCAGAAGGTCGCAAAAGTGGATCAGGTGACCCCAGGACACTACAACCGTCATAAAGTTGAGTCAGCTGTCAAGCATCCAAATGTGAACCACGTGACCATGGGGATGCTGCAGCGGTCGTTAAGTGTGAAAAATGGTTGTGAGTCACTTGTTTTCAGTGCCGTCATAACTTCAAACGGTCACTAAACAAAATGCTGTAAAAATCAAGGTCTACCTGTACTAACGATAAGCTTCTTCAATCGGATTTTTAACTTGAGGAAACTTATCTCCGTCTCATGATATACCAATAAAACTTACCAGATCGGCAACTTTGGCAAGATCGATCATCGCATTAATATCGCACCCACATTCAATGATGGTTAGCCGGCGTTTTTTACCTGGCCGTCAAAGGCAAGAAACAGAACAAGGAAGATTGTTATAACTTTGTTTAAAAATACAAAAAAAAATTTTTAATTGCAATCTAACAGTAAAAAAAACAAAACCTGGTTATATGCGAGATGATAAATCCAGATAAAGCGAGCCAGTTAGAGAACTAGTTTGGCCTC
Organism: Ahaetulla prasina; assembly: GCF_028640845.1. Lineage (NCBI taxonomy): Eukaryota > Metazoa > Chordata > Lepidosauria > Squamata > Colubridae > Ahaetulla > Ahaetulla prasina. Next base: position 13,973,928 of record NC_080544.1, on the reverse strand, counting down.
GTGTCTAAGGTACCAGGCTAGAAAGCTGGCAATCCTGAGTTCAAATCCCGCCTTAGTCATAAAACCCATGAAAACAGTCTCTCTCTTTCTCTTTCAGCCCAACCCATCTCATAGGATTGTTGTTGTGGGGAAAATAGGAGGGAGGTGTGTTGCATAGATTGCCTTGAGTTATTTGTAAAAATAATAAAGACAGCAAAATAAAATATAAAATAAAATAACTGTAGAAAATGGAATAAGTTCCAACACAGAAGGGTAGCCAAGTCACTTATATGCCGTGTCCTGCATAGAAAGGAGTGAACTGCCAATAATCTTTTCTGCTGTCCTCACCATTCTCTTCATCACCTTCCTGTCTGAAGCAGTAATGCTTCCAAACCAGACAGTAATGCCATAGGACAGGATGCTCTCAATCATCCCACTATATAAAGTGGTAAGGACAGGGTGAGGAAGGAAGATCTTTTGGGGTCAGGTTTTCACCTGAAAACAATCTGCAAGCTTCTGGTCAGCACTGATCTTTCTTTCAGAGCAGAGCCAAATTGTCAGTGTCTAAAACTGAGAGCAGCAGTGGGTGCAAACTACAGAGGTGTTGTTGTTGTTGTTTTTACCTGATACGATGGTCACAGGGCCTTGAATCTCAACCAATTTCTGCCTTGTGAAATTCTTAATGAGGCACCTTATCAAGGTGCTTTTCCCAACCTTGGGGGGGCCCACCACCACTACGACCACTGGAGGGGGTTCCAAGGGAGTGCGATCCACCACTGGAATATGATGCTTTTTGGTTTTCAAATCCTGGGTCCTGTTTTTAAGGGTAAGAGTTGCAGTTGAGTTAAAAACAAACTCATGGGATTCATGTCGACTACGTTTAGGTGTAAACACAGGTAGTCCTTGACTGACGGACACAACTGAGCCCGACGTTTCCATTGCTCAGAGAGATGTTAAAAGTGAGCTTTGCCTCGTTTTCAGACCTTCCTTGCCACAGTTGTTAAGTGAACCGCTGCAGTTGTTAAAAGTTAGTCAGACAGTTAAGTGAACCTCTGGCTTCCCCATTGACTTTGCTTGTGAGAAGGTCACAAAAGGGGATCACATGACCCCGGGGACACCGCGACTGTCATAAATATGAGTCAGTTGCCAAGCGGCCAAATTTTGATCACCTGACCATGGGGATTGCTGCAACGGTCGCAACTGTGCAAAACAGTCAGAAGTCACTTTTTTCAGTGTCGTTGTAATGTCGAATGGTCACTAAATGGACGGTTGTCAATCAAGGATTACCTGTAGTAGGCCCTGGCTTATTACTAGGACCAAGAGAGGGTATCCAAACATTTTCATATGCAACCCCCACCATCCAATCCATGCGAAGAATATACTACATACTCTAAACTGGAAAATCAAATATTGAAAATAATGGCTAATCCCATTTTACAATGTTTTAATAAAGACAGTTCAGAGTCCTTTCAAGTTTGGGGAGGGAAACTACGGCTCTCGTTCTTACGTTGCAAAGTTTCAGAAACAAACTTGTCGTTCAGATGAATCTTATTTCAGAAAATACAGAAATGCAGAAACAAATAGAAACATAACTGGATTTTTGTTTTGCTCAGCGATTAGCTTTTTCTTAAATCCCATCCTTTAGCCAGGCAGAAGAGAAGTTCATTTCATCTAAGCAGCAGCTTGGGGTCTGGTCACATTCCCCCAAATTACATGATGTATCCTTGGGGTCTTGAACATTGCTATGGGGATGAGAGAGATACGTCTCAGAGAGCCTCCATTCTCTACTGAAAGCCTTCATCTGCTCAATTTAATTCATTTCTCTCATTCTCTCATTGTGCTGTGAACTATAAACTTGCCTATGTTTTGCCCTAACCCAGGGGTCAGCAACCTGTGGCTCTGGAGCCACATGTGGCTCTTTCACCCCTCTGCTGCAGCTCCGTCACTCAAAATATGCATCACAACCGCCAATGTGTGAAACTCACTGGTATGCAATTTATTGAGCTTTTCAACCCCCGGTAGGCCAACCATGGATAAGTACAAGAAAAGTTTCAGAAGAAAACAGAAAGTTTAATTCCACTACATATGCTAGTTTTATGACCGCTCAAGAAATAGTCAGGCATGGGAAGGGTTTTGTGGCTCCCGGTATTTTATTTTCTGTGGGAAAAGGGTCCAAATGACTCTTTCAGTGTTTAAGGTTGCAGACCCCTGCCCTAGCCTGAGGATATGCATTTATTTATATTCATTTGTATCCTCCAGCCTTTATTTTTACAAACAACCCGAACAGATCTTGTTTGCTGTGATACCATTTGCCATCCCACCCCATAGAAGACTGTCTGGAACCAATAATGGCGGTTGGGTTAGCAGAGCAAATCTAGTCGTAGAGAGACCTGTGGAAGGATCTGGCCATGCGAACTGCAGATTGGACCGCAAAGGCTTTGGGGTTTCTCTTCCGGGCATCCTCTTCATCTTCGATTCCTAAATCTTTCAAATGGCGCTTCTTTTTCTTGCCAGCCTTGGGACCACTGTGTTTCTTGCGGTGTTGTTTCTGGTTGCTCTCCTCCATCTTTTCCCCTTGGGTCCAGCAACCATGTGAGGCAAAAGACTTTCCTTTTCACCGAGGAACTGATGTAAAGTTAGGAAAAGAAAGTATTATATATGCGATACAGGCCATCATGGAAGCAGTAGGCATGTCGTTTACACGTAACAGTTTATAGAACTCTAAATCTCTTCTGTCTTTCGTTCTGTAAATTTTATAAATCAAAAGATGGCCTTACACCAACTGGAAGATCAAAGCAGCAGTGTTTTATTCAAATGGTTTCCAAAGTCACTTCCCCAATCAATTAAAATTATACTGTATAAAATTGTAAACAAAATGATAGATGCAGACAGTCACACAGACTAGAGACAGATAGAGATACAATAGACAGAGAGACAGATTAGAGATAGTTAAAAACAGACAGATAGAGATAGAGATAATAGAAAGATACACCAGACAGACACAGATTAGATAGACAGACAGACAGAGATAAAAACAGATAGAGAGATACAGGAGACAGGATAGATAGATAGACAGACAGACAGATAGATAGATACAGAGATACAGTAGATAGATTAGAAACAGGTATATTAGAGAGAGATAGACCGAGAGACAAATTAGATGGGTGGATGGATGGATGGAGATGGATACATAGAGATAGAGGTAGATAGAGGAGACAGATAAGAGATGGATGGATGGATGGATGATAGAGGGGGAAGAGAGAGAGAGGATAGATAGATAGATAGATAGATAGATAGATAGATAGATAGATAGATAGATAAAAACAGACAGATAAAAACAGAGATAATAGAGAGATACAGTAAACGAACAGATGAGATAGAGAAAGAGAGAGAGAGACACACACACATTAGAAATAGATGATAGAGAGATACAGTAGAGATTAGATGGATGGGTGGATGGATGGAGATGGATAGAGATGGATGGATGATAGAGGAGAGAAAGAGGAGAGAGAGAGAGAGAGAGATGATAGATATAGATATATAGAGAGATGATAGATGATAATGAGAGTGAGAGAGAGAGAGATGATAGATACAGATACAGAGATATGATAGATGATGATGGGAGAGAGAGAGAGAATATAGAGAGAGATGGTAGACATATATATATATATATATATATATATATATATATAGAGAGAGAGAGAGAGAGAGAGAGAGAGAGAGAATAGATCATGATGAGAGAGAGAGATGGTAGATGATGAGAGAGAGAGAGAGGATAGACAGAGAGAGAGATAGTAATATAGATCTAGAGATGATAGATGATGATGATAGAGAGAGAGATGGTAGACAATTATATATATATATATAGAGAGAGATGATAGATGATGATGATGAGAGAGAGAGAGAGGGGATAGACAAAGAAAGAGAGAGAGAGAGATGATGATGAATAGATGATGATGATTTGCAGATCCCTCGCATCCTGGACATAAACTGTTTCAACTCCTACCCTCAAAACGACGCTATAGAGCACTGCACACCAGAACAACTAGACACAAGAACAGTTTTTTCCCCGAAGGCCATCACTCTGCTAAACAAATAATTCCTTCAACACTGTCAAACTATTTACTAAATCTGCACTACTATTAATCTTCTCATAGTTCCCATCACCAATCTCTTTCCACTTATGACTGTATGACTATAACTTGTTGCTGGTAATCCTTATGATTTATATTGATATATTGACCATCATTTGTGTTGTAAATGTTGTACCTTGATGAAGGTATCTTTTATGTACACTGAGAGCCTATGCACCAAGACAAATTCCTTGTGTGTCCAATCACACTTGGCCAATAAAATTCTATTCTATTCTATTCTATGATGAAGATAGACAGACAGACAGAGACAGCGAACACCCAACCTGAGAGGCAGAGACAGGCAAAGGCTGCTATTAACGCTCCTCCCTTTCGGCATGGCCCTTCTTGCGTTCCCCACAGCAGCACCTTCCTGTTTCCAGGACTACCTTCAGGCCCAACTCGAAGCCATTCCCGAGAGCGCCCCCCGCCCTCCACCCCTGCGAAGCCAACGGGCTTCTCGAGGCCCCCTCAAGGCTGCCAAGTCCTGCGTCAGGCGAGTGAAGCACGCGGGGCCCACTCCCAGGATCGCAGCCCCACCTCCGTCTCCCCGCCCTTCCCACCCCCAAAAAAAGCCCAAGCCTCGTTCAGACAACGCGCCGCCGACACGGGTCAAACTTACTCCGTCTCCCCGCATGGAACCTCGGCCGGAAATCCTTCGTTCGGTCCGACTCTTTTAAAGCGTCCCATCCGGAAACCGCGGCTCGTGTCTTTGCGTTCCGCGCTAGGGGGAAGATTATCTCGGTGACACCGGGCGCGGTGGGGGGGGGGAAAGAACCATAGCAACCAGCCGAACGCGAACTTAATCTCCCCTGATGGCTGATACCTTGCGCCCTGCAGCCTCCACCTGGTTGGAGTCGGTATTACAGACAGATCAGTTTAGAATAGGAGAGGAGAGGATATAGAATAGAGGAGAGGAGAAGAGAAGAGAAGAGAAGAGAAGAGGAGAATTAGACTAGACTAGACTATAATAGACTAGACTACACTAGACTAGACTAGACTAGAATAGAATAGAATAGAATAGAATAGAATAGAATAGAATAGAATAGAGAGTAGACTAAACTAGAAGAGAATTAGAAGAGAAGAGAATTAGGATAGGATAGGATAGGATAGGATAGGATAGGATAGGATAGGATAGGATAGGATAGGATAGGATAGGATAGGATAGGATAGGATAGGATAGGACAGGACAGGACAGGACAGGACAGAATAGAATATAGAGTAGAAGAAAAGAGAATTAGAAGAGAAGAGAAGAGAATTAGACTAGACTGAACTAGACTAGACTAGACTAGACTAGACTAGACTAGACTAGATAGAATAAATTTAATAGAATAGAATAGAGAGTAGAGTAGAAGAGAATTAGACTAGACTAGACTAGACTAGAATAGAATAGAATATTATAGAATAGAATAGAATGTAGAGTAGAAGAGAACTAGACTAGACTAGAATATTATAGAATAGAATAGAATAGAATAGAATAAATTTAATAGAATAGAATAGAGGGTAGAGTAGAAGAGAAAAAGAAGAGAAGAGAATGTAGAGTAGAAGAGAAGAGAATTAGACTAGACTGGACTACACTAGACTAGAGTAGAATATAGAATATAGAATAGAGTAGAGTAGAGTAAAGTAGGGTAGAGTAGAGCAGAGCAGAGTAGAGTAGAGTAGAGTAGAGTAGAGTAGAAGAAAGTAGAATGTAGAGTAGAGCAGAAGAAAACCGGACCGGACCAGACCAGACCAGACCAGACAAGAAGAGAAGAGAAGAGAAGAGAAAAGAAGAGAAGAGAAGAGAATTAGACTGGACTGGATTGGACTGGACTGGCATGGAATGGAATGGAATGGAATGAGTGGGAAGGGACCTTGGAGGTCTTCTAGTCCAGCCCCCAGCTCAAGCAGGGGAACTTACACCATTTCAGATAAGTGACTGTCTAGTCTCTTCTTAAAAACATGCAATGATGGAGCATCCATGATTTCTGAAAGCAAGCTGTTCCACTGGTTAATTGTATTACTCTACAGGTATTCCTCAACTTACGACCACACTTGAGCCCAAAATTTATGTTGCTAAGTAAGACACTTGTTAAGTGTGTTTTGTCCCATTTTACGACTTTTCTTGCCACATTTGTTAAGTGAAACACAGCAGTTGTTAAATTAGTAACACGGTTCTTAAGTGACTTTGCTTGTCAGAAGGTCGCAAAAAGGGATCACATGTCCCTTGGGAGTCACTTCCAACCGTCATAAATGTGAGTCAGTTGTCAAGCACTTGATTTTGATCAAGTGACCACGGGGATGCTCTAAAGCAGGGATCTCCAACCTTGGTCTCTTTAAGACTTGTGGACTTCAACTCCCAGAGTCCCTCAGAAGCTGGCTGAAGAACTCTGGGAGTTGAAGTCCACAAGTCTTAAAGGGACCAAGGTTGGAGACCCCTGCTGTAAAGGTCATAAGTGTGAAAAACAGTTATAGGACTCCTTTTTTTCAACACCCTTGAACGGTCACAAAAGGAACTATTGTAAAACAAAGACTTCCTGTGGTCTGTGGTTTTTCAACCTGGGACAACTTTGAGAAGGGTGGACTTCTACTGCCGGAAAACCTGAGGAATTCTGCGAGTTGAAGTTCACCTTTCTTATACAATTGTGCAGGCTGGAAAAATACTGGAAGAGCAATTTGTGCAAGACTCGCTTGAAAGAAGGGGTACCCACGCCCCCATAGAAAAGATTCATGGGAGCAAAAGGGATGCAAATTTTGCAGCTCTGCAGGGCTGGAGTGACCTCGGATGTCTAAAAGTGAGAGGTGGGGAAGGAAGAATACAGATTTTGTTGTCATCCCCCCACAATCCCCCAAAGCAGGAGCTGTCTTTTCCATTGCAGTTCCATTGCTCCCCTGGAATGGAAAACAAATTCTGCCACCTGTGTAGTTTCCCTGGGTAGAAATATGGAAATATTCTCTCTTGGTGGTCTCCCATCCAGTCACTGCAATCAGCAAAAGAAGACGTTGCTATTTCTATTTGGAAACCACTTCTGGACTTTGTGCTTGTGATGTTGGGGGGGGAAATGAAACGTTGACTTTGGATTTTGCTGATTAGAGAGGTTTGTTGTTATAGAAATAGCTAGTATATAGATTACCATAGAAAAGTAAAACATTGAAGATGTACATTATTAACTTACTGTACTACACTAAAAAGAATCAAAAGTCAATGTTTTCCCCCTTTTTCTCTTCACTTTTTTCTCTTTCCTTTTCCTCTCTTACTTTAGTATTATTTTCATTTTTCTTTGCATTTTATGTTTTGATAAACTAATAAAAAATTAAAATAAAAAAGGCATTTTTATGTGAATAGATTGCTTCTCCTCCTTTATTGTTCCCTGGATCCCAAGTCGTCCTGCCTTTAGAAAAACTATAAAACACAGCTCTAAATGTCCATTAGATATAATAATCTAATTGACCTTTTATGCCACTCAACTTCCAACAACTCAAAGTTGGCTTGTAAAAGGCAGAGAAATTACAATTAAAAATGGTAAAATATATTTGTATTTTATTTGCTGTTTTTTATTATTCTGGGGAAGAAAAAAAGTGGCCCAGAAATGGAAGTAAAATTACTTCCTTTGTAAAAAGTTACATCTTAGTGAACACAACTAAAAAAAAAGGATGTATCCATTCTATTCTCAAAAAAAACACCCTCTTTAATGTAAATTAAAACATACTCCTACAAACATTACAACGATTAAAGAAAACTAAAAGGAGAAAAAAAAAAGATCAATAAATGTAATATCCTTAAAACAGTAATTAAGATTTAAATCCCTAATTAAATCAAAGCCATACAGAAACATCTTATTCACTTTCTTCTCATTTGCAGCATTTTTAATCTTCTCGTTTGCAGAATTATAAAGATGTTTCAGAAATTAAAGACATATCTCAGCATCAGAAGAATAAATGGCTCTCCCTACATAAAATCGTTCCCTCGGACAAGTTCCACACTTAGTCAAGCAGCATGCTTCATAATCTATTAACCATTCTATATTTTAGAAAGATAATTCAACATCTCTTTTACAGCTTTTAAATTCCTATGGGAAAATAAGAATTTGCTAAGAGAAACACAATAGCGGTCATACCAGAAACTTTTCACACACAGAGAGAAAAACACATGAACATTGTTATGTAAAAATTAAATATATAGTTTAGTGGTATATTTGTCTGTTTTGTTTCTTAATCTCAACAGACAGCAGGGACTGGGACAAGAAGAAAAAAAACCAAGGATTGAATTGGGATTTTATTAACTGGACTGGGAGATAAATACAGACATTTGAAACATTTTACATGGAAACATTTTGTGGCAAACCCTTGCTTATGCTCTAATGATTAAAAGCAATGAAAGGGTGTTTTTTTTAAAATTTATTTTATCACAACAGTATATACAGTATATACAATCATCAACATAAACAATAATTCATCATGAGAGAAAAAGTATATATAAGTAAAAGTATGCATATAATACTATAATGAAGAGAACAATAGGACAGGAACGGTAGGCACTTTTGTGCTCTTATGCACGCCCCTTATAGTCCTCTTAGGAATGGGGTGAGGTCAATAGTAGACAGTTTTTGGTTGAAGATTTTGGGGTTTTGAGTAGAGACTATAGAGTCAGGTAGTGAGTTCCAAGCGTTAACAACCCTGTTACAAAAGTCATATTTTCTGCAATCAAGTTTGAAACGGTTGACATTAAGTTTGAATCTATTGTTTGCTCTTGTATTATTGCGATTGAAGCTGAAGTAGTCTTTTACAGGAAGGATATTACAATAGATGATTCTGTGTGTTAAACACAGATCATGTCGGAGTCGGGCGGAGTTCTAAGTTTTCTAAACCCAGGATTTCAAGCCTGGTGGTATAAGGTATTTTGTTGTTTTCAGAGGAGTGAAGAATTCTTCTAGTAAAATATTTCTGGACGCCCTTCCCCAGCCGCCTCCTGCAATCTTCTATTATCTCCATTTTGCAAATTTGCAGAACGAGGCAGAGTTGAAACAATAGCTTATCAGCAGCCATTGTATGTTACAGTCCACACCAATTCATGTTTCTTTAGAAGGCATTTCTGCTATGCTTCATTGTGCTCGCTCTCTCACGGGGAAAGGATGCTTAATCTTGCAACATCTATGAGTTTTTAAAGGATGTAGGATTACTCAACCAGTTACCTGATTTATAGCCGAGGTAAAATGAACTTTGGAACAAACAAACAAAAAACCACGGTTGTCTAATGATTGTTGTAAGACACACCGCATGTTCCATTTTCAAAGTAAATGCAACAAAACAAGAGAGATTAGAATAGAACAATTGAGTTGGAAGGGACCTTGGAGGTCTTCTAGTCCAACCCCCTGCTTAGGCAAGAAACCCTATACCACTTCAGACAAATGGTTATCCAACATCTTCTTAAAAACTTCCAGTGTTGGAGCATTCACAACTTCTGGAGGCAAGTTTTAGATTGATTGATTGATTGATTGATTGATTGATTGATTGATTGATTTAGTCAAATACATATTAAATAATAAATATAAGCATGAACTGAATACATAAAATGAATACAACTAAAGGGAACATTAGGACAGGGACGGTAGGCACGCTGGTGCTCTTATGCAAGTTGTTCCACTGATTAATTGTTCTAACTGTCAGGAAATTTCTCTTTAGTTCTAGGTTGCTTCTCTCCTTGATTAGTTTCCACCATTAAAAAGATTTTAAAAAGGTACAGCTTTTCTTGTTGTTTTCATGTTAAAGTGCCGGCTATGTGTCTTTGTTCAATGCAGAAATTATTTATCCTTTTATCCAAGTAGTATATTCATCTGGTGAATATGTTCCCTCTGGTGAAAGAACTTTTTAGGCAATCTTGTCATAAAGTGGGGAGGAGGAGGGAAAAAAAGAGAAGGAAGAGAAAGGGGAGGAGGAAGAGGAAGAGGAGGAGGAAAAGGAGAAGGGGAAGGAGGAAGGAGGAGGAGAAGGAGAAGGAGAAGGAGAAGGAGAAGGAGAAGGAGAAGGAGAAATAATATTGCTAAAACATTCTCTCTATATGACCAAGCTACCTTAATGTGCTTATTTCTCCTGGCCATTCGTTTTCCTGTTCAATCCACATTTGCTGAGCTGCCATTCACTCCTGATCACTCTTTCCCCAGGTTTTCCCACACCCTTCCTTAAGTACCCCATTCTCTTCAATTTGCCTTTTCTGCTTGACCTGAAAAGGTAACTTCTCACTTCCTTACACCAATTAGGCAGATGATGAGTCTTCTTACATGCAGTGTAGGATAGGATAGATAGCCAAACAGCAGAAGGCATCATTCTGGTAGCACTTTTTCCACTTTTTATTTATTTATTTATTTTTATTTGTCACAACAGTATATGCAAACATTGACATAAAACAACAACACATCATATAAACGTATATATAAGCAAAAGTATGCAACAATTATATTAATTTGATATAATGAAAGGGAACAATAGGACAGGAACGGTAGGCACTTTTGCGCTCTTATGCACGCCCCTTATAGTCCTCTTAGGAATGGGGTGAGGTCAATAGTAGACAGTCTTTGGTTAAAGCTTTGGGAGTTTGAGAAGAGACCACAGAGTTAACTTAACCAATTTAACTTAATTTAATTTAATTAATTTAATTTAATTTTAATTTAATTTAACTTAACCAATACTACTACCATAAAAGCGTAAGCTTTCATGAGCTGCAAACTTGTCGGCCTTTTGATAAATGTTTTAGTCAGAAAAGATGCTACCGGTTTACTTCTGGGGTGTTTTCATTTTTACTCTTTATAACACTTTATACACTATTAGTTTTGCTTCTGTTGACAGCCATTCATTTCTTGGAGAGCGTCGTATTTCTTTACATCGCTGTCTTTCATAAACGCTCAGAATTGAATCATTCAGTATTTGGATCGAAGACATTTTCATGATGGAACTCAACTGGGTGGAGACCATGAATGCAGCGTAGATTTCTGGGGGAGGAGGAGAAGGATAAGAAGAAAAAGAAAAGAAGAAAAAGGAGGAGACTCAAATGTTCTGTCACATAGAGAAAACAGCCTATGAATAAGGGGCGTGCATAAGAGCACCAGCGTGCCTACCGTTCCTGTCCTAATGTTCCCTTTGGTTGTATTCAATTTGTGTGGTTATTTCATGCTTATACTTATATATATTGTTGTGTTTGACGAAATAAATAAATAAATATAAAAATAAAATAAAATAAATAAAAAATAAAGATGATTTAGGCTGAGAAAATAATACAGGGTGTATGTACGTGTGGAATGACCCTTGTAACATCACTTTGCTCTAGATCAGGGGTCTGCAAACTTGGCTCTTTTAAGACTTGTGGACTTCAACTCCCAGAGTTCCCCAGCCAGAGGAACTCTGGGAGTTGAAGTCCACAAGTCTTAAAAGAGCCAAGTTTGCAGACCCCTTCTCTAGATGATGGAGAGAATAAATTAACATCTTTTACATTCTGGAAAAAAAAGAAAACACCTCTAATGCAGATTTCTCATATCTTTGCGGAAATGGATGTGGATTATTTTCTTAAACAAGAAAACATAGCCTGGCTTTTTTATCCATGTGCAAAAAAACAATAAAATAAAATTGCAGATTGCAGGAAGTGTCCATTTGTACAGATTTGTCTTTTGTGGCTTGTGCCTTTCCCTTCCAGCCCCTTTAAAGCACCTTCGTCTCTGCTATTTGGCAATTTGGACTTCTTCTTTCGGGGTGTATCCTTTCCCTGAATATTTTGCATCTAAGATACCCTTGTTCAGGCAATCATGACCATGCTTCATTTTTTTTTTAATCCAGAACTATGCAATTAAAAAAAAGGGACACGGTAGCTTAGGGGGCTAAGATGCTGACCTTGTCTATCGAAAGGTCGGCAGTTCAGCAGTTCGAATCCCTAGGGCTGCCGTGTAACGGGGTGAGCTCCCATTCCTTGTCCCAGCTTCTGCCAACCTAGCAGTTCGAAAGCACGTAAAAAATGCAAGTAGAAAAAATAGGGACCACCTTTGGTGGGAAGGTAACAGCGTTCCATGCACCTTTGGCGTTGAGTCATGCCGGCCACATGACCACGGAGACATCTTCGGACAGCGCTGGCTCTTCGGCTTTGAAACAGAGATGAGCACTGCCCCCTAGAGTCGGGAACGACTAGTACGTTTGTGCAAGGGGAACCTTTACCTTTATGCAATTAAAATATTTCATCTCAACGTGTCTCCCTTTGCTTACTCTCCATCCATTCTGGGAAAACTCTACAGTTTCTTTGAAGATCCTTTGGCTTCTTTTTCTCTTCACCAGTCATTTTGCAATGCCGGGTTCCTAATATCTAGGGTTTTCAATGACAAGATAGAAATCTTCCATCTCAGAGGGATTCCTGGCAGGATCTCACTTTTTAGTTCTTCAGATAGCATTTTCTTTTGCCCATTATCCTTTAGAAAAAGACCCCTTCTTCTGACAGATAAGCAGCCGTAAGATAAGCGAAGTAGCGGCAGTTAATTCATTAACAATACAAATTTGGAGAAAATAATGCATTTTATCAGCAGATAAGAAAGAGGAAAAAAAAGACTATGATGCAGTATAAGGAAGATTACAGGAGCCACCAAAAACAATTATATCTGATAAGGCAGTTCAACCTTCCCTAAACATGAGAACTGCGTTTACATGAGTTCTCAGTTTATGATCACAATTAAGCCCAAATTTCTGTGGCTAAGCGAGACAGTTGTTGAGTGGTGTCCCATTTTATGACTGTTCTGGCCACCGTTGTTAAGCGAATCAGTGCCGTTCTTCAGTTAGTAACGGTTGTTAAGTGAATCAGGCTAACCCATTGACTTTGCTTGTCAGAAGGTCGCAAAAGGGGATCATGTAACCCCAGGACACTGCAACCGTCGTAAGTATGAGCCAGTTGCCAAGCGTCTGAATTTTTTTAAAAAGTTTTTTATTTTTTATTTTTCTTATACACATATTATAAATGTACATTTTCTTATTCATAGATAATCATACATATTCTCTCTAAAGAAAGCACAAAAATAAAACTTTTTAATTACCTTTGGAGTTGCTCTTCTACCCTTTCTTTACCTTCGTTTTACTAACTTTCTTCTTCTCTTTTCTCTCCCTCCTCCTTTCCTACCTTCTTCCTCCTCCTCTCCTTCCTCATACCTACTTCCCTTTCCTCTCCCCCACTCCTCTTCTCTTTCCTTTCTTTCTTATCTTCTCTCCTACTCTTATTCCCTGACTTATCTTCCTTCCTTCTCCTTCCTTCCATCCCTCTCTCTCCTTCACCTCCTCTATCTTACCTCCTATTCCTCTCTTCTTTCTTTCTTCCTTGTTGTATATTATTTCCCTTGTTTGGTATCCGAGCAACTCCAATCTTCTGATAATATATACTTTCTTTTCAATTTCTTTTCTATTTTACCCATTTCATGATTGTACATTTATATCTATAATCTTCTCTTCTTCATCCTCCCCTCCCCCTTTTCCATCTATTTTGGTGATATCTGGGTTTTTATTTCTTCATTACCATTTTTCTCATTTATTTTCCAAGCATCTGAATTTTGATCATGTGACCATGGGGATGCTGCAACGGTCGTAACTGTGAAAAAAAACCTGGTCATAATTCATTTTTTTTCCTAGTGTCCTAACTTTAAAAAGAAAACCAGATAGCAGGATGTCAACAAAACATTATAGGTGCCTGTAAGAGCTATCATAAAAACAGCTGGCCCATTTCAAGAGAAACTACATCAAGAGGTCAACTTGACGTCAAGCCAATATCAATTCCAAGTCAAGTCCTCTTAACCTTTAGCCCAGGGGTGTCCAAACTTGGTCTCTTTAAGACTTGTGGACTTCAATTCCCAGAGTTCCTCAGCCAGCTTTGCTGGCTGAGGGACTCTGGGAGTTGAAGTCCACAAGTCTTAAAGGGACCAAGTTTGGACACCCCTGCTTTAGCCAATATTAAATTCACCATCATCAGCTGGGAGACTCCAGTTATCCGATGAAGTGAGCTACAGATCACACTATTCCAGTAGTGTTACAGTAGCTTAAAACAGGGGTCTCCAACCTTGACAACTTTAAGACTTGTGGACTTCAACTGCCAGAATTCCTCAGCCAGCTTTGCTGGCTGAGGTATTCTGGGAGTTGAAGTCCACATGTCTTAAAATTGCCAAGGTTGGAGATCCCTGGCTTAAAAATCCTTGAAAAGAATTTCTCTTAGCTGTATGCATCCACACACTATGACTGTAGTTTGCTGGGGATCCAAAGGACAATGCATTTATTTACTTGTTTATTAAATGTATTAAATGTATTAAATTTCTAGAGCCACCTGTCCCTTTTCATTTACCTATTTTGGATTTTACATATTTTTTACAAAATATTCACATATTTTGGATAATTTGGATTCATTTACATATTTCTACAGAGGAATTATTGAGTCTGTCATCTGCACCTCTATAACTGTCTGGTTTGGTTCTGCAACCAAACAAAACAGACACAGATTTCAATGGATAATTAGACTTGCAGAAAAAACAATTGCTACCAACCTGCCTTCCATTGAGGACTTGTATACTGCATGAGTCAAAAAAAGGGCTGTGAAAATATTTACAAACCCCTCACATCCTGGACATAAATTGTTTCAACTCCTACCTTCAAAACGACCGACGCTACAAAGCACTGCACACCAGAACAACTAGACACAAGAACAGTTTTTCCCCCCGAATGCCATCACTCTGCTAAACAAATAATTCCCTCAACACTGTCAAATTATGTACTAAGTCTGCACTACTATTAATCTTCTCATTGTTCCCATTACCCATCTCCTTCCATTTATGACTGTATGACTGTAACTTTGTTGCCTGTATCCTTACGATTTATATTGATATTGTTTCCTGATTGCTTATTTGTACCCTATGACAATTATTAAGTGTTGCACCTTATGATTCTTGATGAATGTTTCTTTTTTTATGTACGCTGAGAGCATATGCACCAAGACAAATTCCTTGTGTGTCCAATCACACATGAGCAATAAAAAATTCTACTCTACTCTACTCTACTCTACTCTACTCTACTCTACTCCACTCCACTCCACTCCACTCCACTCCACTCCACTCCACTCTGAATTGCTAGATTTCCTTTTCAGGTTAATTTGACCATCATCCCAGCTTCAGAAAACTGAAAAGGATCCAAGCCACTCCTCTGTTCAAGACCAATACTTAGAACAATATTCTAGATATCACAAAGAAACCCAACTTCCCATTCCATTTACCCATCCATTTCCTATAGTTTCTTCAGGGAAATACAAGAATGTATTTTTATCTCTAAGCCCAGATCAGGAAAATGACAGGATATTGAGTTTTGCAAAAGTCTTGAATTTGGCTGTTTACCAGGCCAGTTAAAATAAATCCAGAGGGTACTGTCCCCGAGGAGAATGAGAAGTGAAATTAAGAGCTCCTGAGATGGATGGCTTATCCAAGCGAGTAATTCTAATTTTAGCACATTTGAAAGAAATACCTCGGTTGGTCTTTATTTGCACCCAGCCTCCTTTCTCTGCCTGGGCCTTAATTCAAGGGCATTCTCTCCAGCCATGAAGGACAGCTTATCTTCTGAGATGCAAGAGACAAATCTCTTTGACATATACTTGGCTCCGAATGACTCAACCATTGACACTCAACCATCCCCTCTCTAACCTAAGTAGAACACAATAGGAACAATCAAGCACAGGCAACCCATTTCGGGATCAAAGTTTATTGAAAGCCCTCCCTACCAAAAAGCAATTCCAGATACACAGTCAATTCTTTTATTTAAACTATATTCCCCCTTAAGAGCATTAAGAGCTCAGGTGAAGAAATTAGCATCCAAAACTTAAAATCCATTTTAAGTGGCTAATGAATGAATCTATTGGCCGAGTGGGATTTTCAATCAGAAACTCCAGTTTTCTCCTTGGAGAAAAGGATCCCCAAATAGTCCAGCTTTGCTGGCTGAGGAACTCTGGGAGTTGAAGTCCACAAATCTTAAAGTTACTAAGGTTGGAGACCCCTGAAATAGTCCATTTAGACTCGGATTTTTCCTCCTCAAAAAGCTTGATTAGAGCCAGGTTAGTTAAGGCTGTTTATTTATTTCTTACATTTGCCTGCTGCCCACCTCCTTGCCAGACAAACTCTAGAATAAAACTGTGTGTATGTGTATAAAATCTCAACAGAATCATAATAAGATACAAATTACAACTAAACGGGGAGGAAAGGAGGAGAATGTACAGAGGTGGGAGCTGGGTATTAGTTAATCAAGCACCCAGCGTGATGCTTCTCCATTTGGGGCACCAGGCCAACCAGTAGAGCTGGGTTTTCAGGCCCTTATGGACGATCATACGGTGGGAACCAATCTCACCTCAGAAGGTAAGATGTTCCAAAAGCTGGGGCCACGACAGACAAAGCTCTTCCCTTGGATTCGGCCAGCTGGAATTCCTTGACTGACTGCATCCATAGCATGCACAGGTGGGAACAGGGGGTGTCTGCCCCAAGGCTGTGCCTTGAATACCAAAGAAAAAAGATTTCTGTCCCAACAAAGTCTGCAGCCCCTTGGATGTTTCCCCATAACCATGGGCAGAGAGCTTTAAAGTCTTGTTTCACGGTAGCCTCCTTGCAATCTTCTTCCGAAGCCTTCTGAATCTCTGCCTTGAAGGTTTCTCAAAGGCTTCCTCCAAAGTCCCAAACTGAGACCATTCGCAGTCCGATTCCCCAGAGAAAAACTGCCTCCAGTTTCCCCTCTTCATTCATTTTACTTATTTTAGGATTTAAAAAATGCCAAACCCAGCTAGCTGTCTGGCTGGGCAAGGAACCATAATAAAACCTTTCAATTAAAAGGTGGGGAAGAAGGGAGCAAGAGGCACAATGGGGGGTGGGTGGTTGTCTTAATCTGTTAACCCCCTCCAGGCTGTGGATTTGGAGAAATCTGCTGTTGAGATATGAGTCTTAGGAGTGGATCTGTAGGGGGGGTATGTTGGTGGTGTTGGATAGGTGAAGGAAAGGCATGGACCCATCCAGATCCAGAGGGAGATTCGGACTCCCAGATTTGGAGTCCCAGTCCACAGAGCTCCAGCAGAGATGCTGTTTTGTGGTGTGAAGGGATCTGCTTCTTGGGCTCCTTCCCAGAGGTAGAAATGTTTAGAGGTGCCCGATGAGCCTCCACTGGGTGCCACTGAGTCCCCCCCAGACAGATCATGTCGAGTCAGCTTGTTGCCTCCTCCTGCCGACCACTTTCTCCACGGTTTAAGTTTCCTTGCTCTTCTATTCTGAAACACAAACCTGAAAAAGGAAGGATTGAGAGAAAGGCAAACTCTACTATATCAAAGCTGAGACATTACAGGGTTAAAGAAGTCAATGAGATGTGGCTCCTGATCTGAAAGTTGAGTCATGGCAACTGGACTTCTTTTCTTCTTTAAATGCTTCCCATTTCGAAAAGGTTTGCCACCACTGGTATAGAGCAAGGCCAGGTGAAATACAGCAATAGGCCTCCCCCACAATCAAATGGACTGCAGTTGATACCTTTCTACTCTATAACAATACGGGGAAAGCCAATGCTGCACTAACAAAAGAAGAGGGGGGTGAGCCATTGTCAAAAGATCTGAAGGAAGAATTCTACTCCATACCTATTACACAACTATTGCACCCAGCCCTTCTTCCAAGATATTTGGAACTCATCTTATGTTCAAAACAACCTAGGTTTAGACTAGTTACTTGAGATCATGGGACAAAGTACTGTACTCTGCTCACCGTGCCACAGATGAGCTGGTAATTCGGAGTCCCAGATTTGGAGTCCCAGTCCACAGAGCACCAACAGAGAGGCTGTTTTGTGGTGTGAAGGGATCTGCTTCTTGGGCTCCTTCCCAGAGGTAGAAAGGTTTGGAGGTGCCCAATGAGCCTCCACTGGGTGCCACTGAGTCCCCCCCAGACAGATGGTGCCGAGTCAGTTTGTTGCCTCCTCCTGCCGACCACTTTCTCCACGGTTTAGGTTTCCTTGCTCTTCTATTCTGAAACCAAACATGAAAAAGGAAGGACTGAGAGAAAGGCAAATTCTACTATATCAAAACTGAGACAGGATGGGGTTAAAAAGCACCACAAGAAGTCAAAGGCCAGCAATCCAGAGAAGAGACTATTTGGTGCTCTCTGAGCTGGGCTGGTTGCAAACGTTTCATTACCCAACTAGGTAACATCATCAGTCTGATTTCACATGGGGTGGGACTGGGGGAGTATGGGGTGAAAGAGTGTCTCTGAGCCAACCCCACACTCCCTCCCCACTGATGGTGTTATCTAATGGGGTAATGAAATGCCTGCAAGGAAACAACTAAACTCAGCGAGAACCAGAATCTCCACCAAGATTGACATCAAAAGATGACACAATTATGGTTGTTATGTTCTAGATGAAGAATGGAAGTGAGGCCAGAGTGATTTCTAACAGCTCTTTATTCAATACTACCTCTGGTTTTGTTTTCTTTTCTAGCAAGAAAGTCCTGTGCTTTATTGTTTTGTTTTTTCTTTCATTTTCCTTTAGGTTTTTTCAAGAAAGGGTAACCTTACCTAACCCTTCTCATGACTCTCTTTGCATTCTAAATAGTTCTTCTAATGCCTGGGTATAATGCCTCGGAGTGCCGGAAATCCCAAAAGCAGCTCCCCAGTGCATGGGCACAGGAGCGCCGGAAACTGGAAGCTCAGCTTCCCGGCACATGCATTCGTGCTGGCCCCCTTTTCTTCCGGTTTCTAACGTGCATGTGCATGTGAAGACCAGCTTCCGGTGCTCCCGCGTGCACAAAGGCCAGCTGGCCTTCCATTATCTGGTCCAGTGGGTGGGTTTCAAAAATTTTTACTACCGGTTCTCTGGATGTGGCTTGGTGGGCGTAGCTTGGTGGGCATGGCAGGGGAAGGATACTGCAAAATCCCCATTTCTTCCTGATCAGCTGGGATTTGGGTGGCAGAGAATAGATGTGGGGTATGCAGTCAGCATTTTTACTACCGGTTCTCTGAACTACTCAAAATTTCCACTGCCGGTTCTCCAGAACTGGTCAGAAACCTGCTGAAACCCACCTCTGGTCTGGTCCCTCCAGATGTCCTCGTCTATCCTTTCCATCACTTCCTGCCAACACAGCCAATGTCAACGGTGAGGATCATCTAATTCAACCTATGGGGAGAACATCAGCTTAGGGAAGGCTGCTTTAATCCATATTCTGAGAGAGAAAGGCACAGAAACAGGAATGTCATGAGCCAATGCTGTGCAGCCATGAGGAAAGTGAAGCAAGGGAAAACAGGCTGATGCTTATTATCTGCCTGTGACCAGCTGCCCCCCTCCCTCAATGCACCCATTGTTCACAGGCCCCTGTTCTGGTTCCCCAGCATACGAATGGCAGTGAAACTGCTGGAAACTTACCAATTCCTTTCAGAGGCAAACAATATTCTTTCAGGCGACGTCTGTATGGGTCCTCCACATTTATTTGCATATGGTTCCTCCAAATTTATTTCGTAGTACCTGATCTTCCCATCTCCCTAAAGATAATTGTAAGAGATACAAATTCAATGGATATTCCTCCCAATTCACTTCCTCTCCCAATTAAGTGAAATAATAAATTCTTTCCACAGGGGAGCAGCTTGAGCTCAGTGGGAGCAAGTTCATATAAGATTCCTTTTTTTTTCTTTTTCAAAAGGAAGCAACCCTAGGATGGATCTGGGAAATCCAGGATTCCACTCAGATGTGGACGTGATTAAATTATTCTTGGCAGTTTAGAATGACATGTGGCTCCTGGTCTGGAATTTAAATCATGGCAATTGGACTTCTTTTCTTGTAACTTTAAAGGTTTCCCATTTCGGCACTTGGTCCCAAAAAAGTTAGCCGCCATTGTTATAGAGCAAGGCCAGGTGAAATACAGCAATAGGCCTCCCCCACAATCAAATGGACTGGAGTTGATACCTTTCTACTCTATAACAATACGTGGAAAGCCAATGCTGCACTAACACAAGAAGAGGGGGGTGAGCCATTGTCAAAAAAGCTGAAGGAAGAATTCTACTCCATACCTATTACAAAACTATTGCACCCAGCTCTTCTTCCAAGGTATTTGGAACTCATCTTATGTTCAAAACAACTTAGATTTAGACTAGTTACTTGAGATCATGAGACCAAGTACTGTACTCTGCTCACCGAGCCACAGATGAGCTGGTAATTCGGAGTCCCAGATTTGGAGTCCTAGATTTGGAGTCCCAGTCCACAGAACTCCAGCAGAGAGGCTGTTTTGTGGTGTGAAGGGATCTGCTTCTTGGGCTCCTTCCCAGAGGTAGAAAGGTTTGGAGGTGCCCGATGAGCCTCCACTGGGTGCCACTGAGTCCCCCCCAGACAGATGGTGTCGAGTCAGTTTGTCGCCTCCTCCTGCCGACCACTTTCTCCACGGTTTAGGTTTCCTTGCTCTTCTATTCTGAAACGAAACCTGAAAAAGGAAGGATTGAGAGAAAGGCAAACTCTACTATATCAAAGCTGAGACAGGATGGGGTTAAAAAGCACCACAAGAAGTCAAAGGCCAGCAATCCAGAGAAAAGACTATTTGGTGCTCTCTGAGCTGGGCTGGTTGCAAACGTTTCATTACCCAACTAGGTAACATCATCAGTCTGATTTCACATGGGGTGGGACTGGGGGAGTATGGGGTGAAAGAGTGTCTCTGAGCCAACCCCACACTCCCTCCCCATTGATGGTGTTATCTAATGGGGTAATGAAACGCCTGCAAGGAAACAACCAAGCCCAGAGAGGACCAGAATCTCCACCAAGATTGACATCAAAAGATGACACAACTACAGTTGTTATGTTCTAAATGAAGAATGGAGGTGAGGCCAGAGTGATTTCTAACAGCTCTTTATTAAACACTGCCTCTGGTATTGTTTTGTTTTCTAGCAAGAAAGTCCTGTGCTTTATTGTTTTGTTTTTTCTTTCATTTTTCTTTAGGTTTTTTCAATAAAGGGTAACCTTACCTAACCTTTCTCATGACCCTCTTTGCATCCTTTGCCTAAATAGTTCTTCTAATGCCTGGGTATAATGCCCAGCGAGCTCCAGAAACCCAAAGAGCAGCTCTCCAGTGCATGTGCACAGGAGCGCCGGAAACCGGAGGCTCAGCTTCCAAGCACACGCATTCGTGCTGGCCCCCTTTTCTTCTGGTTTCTAACGTGCATGTGCGTGTGAAAACCAGCTTCTGATGCTCCCACGTATACAAAGACCAGTTGGCCTTCCAATGTCTGGTCCAGTGGGTGGGATTCAAAATTTTTTACTACCGGTTCTGTGGCTGTGGCTTGGTGGGCGTAGCTTGGTGGGCATGGCTAGGTGGGCATGGCAGGGGAAGGATACTGTAAAATCTCCATTCCCACCCCACTCCAGGGAAAGGTTACTGCAAAATCCCCATTTCTTCCCAATCAGCTGGGACTCGGGTGACAGAGAATAGATGGGGGAGGGTGCAGTCAGCATTTTTACTACCGGTTCTCCGAACTACTCAAAATTTCCACTACCGGTTCTCCAGAACTGGTCAGAAACCTGCTGAAACTCACCTCTGGTCTGGTCCTTCCAGATGTCCTCGTCTATCCTTTCCATCACTTCCTGCCAACACAGCCAATGTCAACGGTGAGGATCATCTAATTCAACCTATGGGGAGAACATCAGTTTAGGGAAGGCTGCTTTAATCCATATCCTGAGAGAGAAAGGCACAGAAACAGGAATGTCATGAGCCAATGCTGTGCAGCCATGAGAAAAGTGAAGCAAGGGAAAACAGGCTGATGCTTATTATCTGCCTGTGACCAGCTGCCCCCCCTCAATGCATCCGTTGCTCCCAGGCCCCTGTTCTGGTTCCCCAGCATACGAATGGCAGTGAAACTGCTGTAAACTTACCAATTCCTTTCGGAGGCAAACAATATTCCTTCAAGCGACGTCCGTATGTTTCCTCCACATTTATTTCCGTATGGGTCCTCCACATTTATTTCGTAGTACCTGATCTTCCCACATCCCTAAAGATAATTGTAAGAGATACACATTCAATGGATATTCCTCCCAATTCGCTTCCTCTCCCTATTAAGTGAAATATTAAATTCTTTCCACAGGGGAGCAGCTTGAGCTCGGTGGGAGCAAGTTCATATAAGATTCCTTTTTTTTTCTTTTTCAAAAGGAAGCAACCCTAGGATGGATCTGGGAAATCCAAGATTCCACTCAGATGTGGACGTGATTAAATTATTCTTAGTAGTTTAGAATGACATGTGGCTCCTGGTCTGGAATTTAAATCATAGCAATTGGACTTCTTTTCTTGTAACTTTAAAAGTTTCCTATTTTGGCACTCGATGCCGAAAAAGTTAGCCGCCATTGTTATAGAGCAAGGCCAGGTGAAATACAGCAATAGGCCTCCCCCAGTTCTTCACTCCTCTGTTTACAACAAAATACCTTATGCTGCCAGACTTGAAATCCTGGGTTTAGAAAATTTAGAACTCCGCCGCCTTCTATATGACCTGAGTTTAACTCATAGAATAATCTGCTACAATGTCCTTCCTGTCGAAGACTACTTCAGCTTCAGTCGCAACAATACACAAGCACACAATAGATTTAAGCCTAATGTGAACCGCTCCAATCTTGATTGCAGAAAATATGACTTCAGTAACAGAGTTGTTAATGCCTGGAATGCACTACCTGACTCTGTGGTCTCTTCCCAAAATCCCCAAAGCTTTAACCAAAGACTATCTACTATTGACCTCACCCCATTCCTAAGAGGTCTGTAAGGGGCGTGCATAAGAGCACCAGCGTGCCTACTGTTCCTGTCCTATTTTTTCCTTTCATTATATTCAATTAATATAGTTATTACATACTCAAACTTATATATATGCTTATATATCATATAGTTATGTTTGCTTATGCTTATATATACTGTTGTGACAAATAAATAAATAAATAAAAATAAAATGGACTGCAGTTGATACCTTTCTACTCTATAACAATACGGGGAAAGCCAATGCTGCACTGACACAAGAAGAGGGGGGTGAGCCATTGTTAAAAGATCTGAAGGAAGAATTCTACTCCATACCTATTACACAACTATTGCACCCAGCTCTTCTTCCAAGATATTTGGAACTCATGTTATGTTCAAAACAACATAGGTTTAGACTAGTTACTTGAGATCATGGGACAAAGTACTGTACTCTGCTCACCGTGCCACAGATGAACTGGTAATTCGGAGTCCCAGATTTGGAGTCCGAGTCCACAGAGCTCCAGCAGAGATGCTGTTTTGTGGTGTGAAGGGATCTGCTTCTTGGGCTCCTTCCCAGAGGTAGAAATGTTTAGAGGTGCCCGATGAGCCTCCACTGGGTGCCACTGAGTCCCCCCACAGACAGATCATGTCGAGTCAGCTTGTTGCCGAGTCCTGCCGACCACTTTCTCCACGGTTTAGGTTTCCTTGCTCTTCTATTCTGAAACCAAACCTGAAAAAGGAAGGTTGAGAGAAAGGCAAACTCTACTATATCAAAGCTGAGACATTACAGGGTTAAAGAAGTCAATGACATGTGGCTCCTGATCTGAAAGTTGAGTCATGGCAACTGGACTTCTTTTCTTCTTTAAATGTTTCCCATTTCGAAAAGGTTTGCCACCACTGGTATAGAGCAAGGCCAGGTGAAATACAGCAATAGGCCTCACCCACAATCAAATGGACTGGAGTTGATACCTTTCTACTCTATAACAATACGGGGAAAGCCAATGCTGCACTAACACAAGAAGAGGGGGGTGAGCCATTGTTAAAAGATCTGAAGGAAGAATTCTACTCCATACCTATTACACAACTATTGCACCCAGCTCTTCTTCCAAGATATTTGGAACTCATCTTACGTTCAAAACAACCTAGGTTTAGACTAGTTACTTGAGATCATGGGACAAAGTACTGTACTCTGCTCACCGTGCCACAGATGAGCTGGTAATTCGGAGTCCCAGATTTGGAGTCCCAGTCCACAGAGCTCCAACAGAGAGGCTGTTTTGTGGTGTGAAGGGATCTGCTTCTTGGGCTCCTTCCCAGAGGTAGAAAGGTTTGGAGGTGCCCGATGAGCCTCCACTGGGTGCCACTGAGTCCCCCCCCAGACAGATGGTGTCGAGACAGCTTGTCGCCTCCTCCTGCCGACCACTTTTTCCACGGTTTAGGTTTCCTTGCTCTTCTATTCTGAAACCAAACATGAAAAAGGAAGGACTGAGAGAAAGGCAAACTCTACTATATCAAAGCTGAGACATGATGGGGTTAAAAAGCACCACAAGAAGTCACAGGCCAGCAATCCAGAGAAGAGACTATTTGGTGCTCTCTGAGCTGGGCTGGTTGCAAACGTTTCATTACCCAACTAGGTAACATCATCAGTCTGATTTCACATGGGGTGGGACTGGGGGCGTATGGGGTGAAAGAGTGTCTCTGAGCCAACCCCACACTCCCTCCCCACTGATGGAGTTATCTAATGGGGTAATGAAATGCCTGCAAGGAAACAACTAAACTCAGCGAGAACCAGAATCTCCACCAAGATTGACATCAAAAGATGACACAATTATGGTTGTTATGTTCTAGATGAAGAATGGAAGTGAGGCCAGAGTGATTTCTAACAGCTCTTTATTCAATACTACCTCTGGTTTTGTTTTCTTTTCTAGCAAGAAAGTCCTGTGCTTTATTGTTTTGTTTTTTCTTTCATTTTCCCTTAGGTTTTTTCAAGAAAGGGTAACCTTACCTAACCCTTCTCATGACCCTCTTTGCATTCTAAATAGTTCTTCTAATGCCTGGGTATAATGCTTAAGGAGCGCCGGAAACCCAAAGAGCAGCTCCCCAGTGCATGGGCACAGGAGCGCCGGAAACCGGAAGCTCAGCTTCCCGGCACACGCATTCGTGCTGGCCCCCTTTTCTTCCGGTTTCTAATGTGCATGTGCGTGTGAAGACCAGCTTCCAGTACTCCCGCGTGCACAAAGGCCAGCTGGCCTTCCATTATCTGGTCTAGTGGGTGGGTTTCAAAATTTTTTACTACCGGTTCTCTGGATGTGGCTTGGTGGGCGTAGCTTGGTGGGCATGGCAGGGGAAGGATACTGCAAAATCCCCATTTCTTCCTGATCAGCTGGGATTTGGGTGGCAGAGAATAGATGTGGGGTATGCAGTCAGCATTTTTACTACCGGTTCTCTGAACTACTCAAAATTTCCACTGCCGGTTCTCCAGAACTGGTCAGAAACCTGCTGAAACCCACCTCTGGTCTGGTCCCTCCAGATGTCCTCGTCTATCCTTTCCATCACTTCCTGCCAACACAGCCAATGTCAACGGTGAGGATCATCTAATTCAACCTATGGGGAGAACATCAGCTTAGGGAAGGCTGCTTTAATCCATATTCTGAGAGAGAAAGGCACAGAAACAGGAATGTCATGAGCCAATGCTGTGCAGCCATGAGGAAAGTGAAGCAAGGGAAAACAGGCTGATGCTTATTATCTGCCTGTGACCAGCTGCCCCCCTCCCTCAATGCACCCATTGTTCACAGGCCCCTGTTCTGGTTCCCCAGCATACGAATGGCAGTGAAACTGCTGGAAACTTACCAATTCCTTTCAGAGGCAAACAATATTCTTTCAGGCGACGTCCGTATGGGTCCTCCACATTTATTTGCATATGGTTCCTCCAAATTTATTTCGTAGTACCTGATCTTCCCATCTCCCTAAAGATAATTGTAAGAGATACAAATTCAATGGATATTCCTCCCAATTCACTTCCTCTCCCAATTAAGTGAAATAATAAATTCTTTCCACAGGGGAGCAGCTTGAGCTCGGTGGGAGCAAGTTCATATAAGATTCCTTTTTTTTTCTTTTTCAAAAGGAAGCAACCCTAGGATGGATCTGGGAAATCCAGGATTCCACTCAGATGTGGACGTGATTAAATTATTCTTGGCAGTTTAGAATGACATGTGGCTCCTGGTCTGGAATTTAAATCATGGCAATTGGACTTCTTTTCTTGTAACTTTAAAGGTTTCCCATTTCGGCACTTGGTCCCAAAAAAGTTAGCCGCCATTGTTATAGAGCAAGGCCAGGTGAAATACAGCAATAGGCCTCCCCCACAATCAAATGGACTGGAGTTGATACCTTTCTACTCTATAACAATACGTGGAAAGCCAATGCTGCACTAACACAAGAAGAGGGGGGTGAGCCATTGTCAAAAAAATTGAAGGAAGAATTCTACTCCATATCTATTACACAACTATTGCACCCAGCCCTTCTTCCAAGATATTTGGAACTCATGTTATGTTCAAAACAACCTAGATTTAGACTAGTTACTTGAGATAATGAGACCAAGTACTCTACTCTGCTCACCGAGCCACAGATGAGCTGGTAATTCCGAGTCCCAGATTTGGAGTCCCAGTCCACAGAGCTCCAACAGAGATGCTGTTTTGTGGTGTGAAGGAATTTGCTTCTTGGGCTCCTTCCCAGAGGTAGAAATGTTTAGAGGTGCCCGATGAGCCTCCACTGGGTGCCACTGAGTCCCCCCCAGACAGATCATGTCGAGTCAGCTTGTTGCCTCCTCCTGCCGACCACTTTCTCCACGGTTTAGGTTTCCTTGCTCTTCTATTCTGAAACCAAACCTGAAAAAGGACGGATTGAGAGAAAGGCAAACTCTACTATATCAAAGCTGAGACATTACAGGGTTAAAGAAGTCAATGACATGTGGCTCCTGATCTGAAAGTTGAGTCATGGCAACTGGACTTCTTTTCTTCTTAAATGTTTCCCATTTCGAAAAGGTTTGCCACCACTGGTATAGAGCAAGGCCAGGTGAAATACAGCAATAGGCCTCACCCACAATCAAATGGACTGCAGTTGATACCTTTCTACTCTATAACAATACGGGGAAAGCCAATGCTGCACTAACACAAGAAGAGGGGGGTGAGCCATTGTTAAAAGATCTGAAGGAAGAATTCTACTCCATACCTATTACACAACTATTGCACCCAGCTCTTCTTCCAAGATATTTGGAACTCATCTTACGTTCAAAACAACCTAGGTTTAGACTAGTTACTTGAGATCATGGGACAAAGTACTGTACTCTGCTCACCGTGCCACAGATGAGCTGGTAATTCGGAGTCCCAGATTTGGAGTCCCAGTCCACAGAGCTCCAACAGAGAGGCTGTTTTGTGGTGTGAAGGGATCTGCTTCTTGGGCTCCTTCCCAGAGGTAGAAAGGTTTGAGGTGCCTGATGAGCCTCCACTGGGTGCCACTGAGTCCCCCAGACAGATGGTGTCGAGACAGCTTGTCGCCTCCTCCTGCCGACCACTTTCTCCACGGTTTAGGTTTCCTTGCTCTTCTATTCTGAAACCAAACATGAAAAAGGAAGGACTGAGAGAAAGGCAAACTCTACTATATCAAAGCTGAGACATGATGGGGTTAAAAAGCACCACAAGAAGTCACAGGCCAGCAATCCAGAGAAGAGACTATTTGGTGCTCTCTGAGCTGGGCTGGTTGCAAACGTTTCATTACCCAACTAGGTAACATCATCAGTCTGATTTCACATGGGGTGGGACTGGGGGCGTATGGGGTGAAAGAGTGTCTCTGAGCCAACCCCACACCCTCCCCACTGATGGAGTTATCTAATGGGGTAATGAAATGCCTGCAAGGAAACAACTAAACTCAGCGAGAACCAGAATCTCCACCAAGATTGACATCAAAAGATGACACAATTATGGTTGTTATGTTCTAGATGAAGAATGGAAGTGAGGCCAGAGTGATTTCTAACAGCTCTTTATTCAATACTACCTCTGGTTTTGTTTTCTTTTCTAGCAAGAAAGTCCTGTGCTTTATTGTTTTGTTTTTTCTTTCATTTTCCCTTAGGTTTTTTCAAGAAAGGGTAACCTTACCTAACCCTTCTCATGACCCTCTTTGCATTCTAAATAGTTCTTCTAATGCCTGGGTATAATGCTTAAGGAGCGCCGGAAACCCAAAGAGCAGCTCTCCAGTGCATGTGCACAGGAGCGCCGGAAACCGGAAGCTCAGTTTCCCAGCACACGCATTCGTGCTGGCCCCCTTTTCTTCCGGTTTCTAATGTGCATGTGCGTGTGAAAACCAGCTTCCGGTGCTCCCGCGTGCACAAAGGCCAGCTGGCCTTCTATTATCTGGTCCAGTGGGTGGGTTTCAAAATTTTTTACTACCGGTTCTCTGGATGTGGCTTGGTGGGCGTAGCTTGGTGGGCATGGCAGGGGAAGGATACTGCAAAATCCCCATTTCTTCCTGATCAGCTGGGATTTGGGTGGCAGAGAATAGATGTGGGGGATGCAGTCAGCATTTTTACTACCGGTTCTCTGAACTACTCAAAATTTCCACTGCCGGTTCTCCAGAACTGGTCAGAAACCTGCTGAAACCCACCTCTGGTCTGGTCCCTCCAGATGTCCTCGTCTATCCTTTCCATCACTTCCTGCCAACACAGCCAATGTCAACGGTGAGGATCATCTAATTCAACCTATGGGAGAACATCAGCTTAGGGAAGGCTGCTTTAATCCATATTCTGAGAGAGAAAGGCACAGAAACAGGAATGTCATGAGCCAATGCTGTGCAGCCATGAGGAAAGTGAAGCAAGGGAAAACAGGCTGATGCTTATTATCTGCCTGTGACCAGCTGCCCCCCTCCCTCAATGCACCCATTGTTCACAGGCCCCTGTTCTGGTTCCCCAGCATACGAATGGCAGTGAAACTGCTGGAAACTTACCAATTCCTTTCAGAGGCAAACAATATTCTTTCAGGCGACGTCCGTATGGGTCCTCCACATTTATTTGCATATGGTTCCTCCAAATTTATTTCGTAGTACCTGATCTTCCCATCTCCCTAAAGATAATTGTAAGAGATACAAATTCAATGGATATTCCTCCCAATTCACTTCCTCTCCCAATTAAGTGAAATAATAAATTCTTTCCACAGGGAGCAGCTTGAGCTCGGTGGGAGCAAGTTCATATAAGATTCCTTTTTTTTTCTTTTTCAAAAGGAAGCAACCCTAGGATGGATCTGGGAAATCCAGGATTCCACTCAGATGTGGACGTGATTAAATTATTCTTGGCAGTTTAGAATGACATGTGGCTCCTGGTCTGGAATTTAAATCATGGCAATTGGACTTCTTTTCTTGTAACTTTAAAGGTTTCCCATTTCGGCACTTGGTCCCAAAAAAGTTAGCCGCCATTGTTATAGAGCAAGGCCAGGTGAAATACAGCAATAGGCCTCCCCCACAATCAAATGGACTGGAGTTGATACCTTTCTACTCTATAACAATACGTGGAAAGCCAATGCTGCACTAACACAAGAAGAGGGGGGTGAGCCATTGTCAAAAAAATTGAAGGAAGAATTCTACTCCATATCTATTACACAACTATTGCACCCAGCCCTTCTTCCAAGATATTTGGAACTCATGTTATGTTCAAAACAACCTAGATTTAGACTAGTTACTTGAGATAATGAGACCAAGTACTCTACTCTGCTCACCGAGCCACAGATGAGCTGGTAATTCCGAGTCCCAGATTTGGAGTCCCAGTCCACAGAGCTCCAACAGAGATGCTGTTTTGTGGTGTGAAGGAATTTGCTTCTTGGGCTCCTTCCCAGAGGTAGAAATGTTTAGAGGTGCCCGATGAGCCTCCACTGGGTGCCACTGAGTCCCCCCCAGACAGATCATGTCGAGTCAGCTTGTTGCCTCCTCCTGCCGACCACTTTCTCCACGGTTTAGGTTTCCTTGCTCTTCTATTCTGAAACCAAACCTGAAAAAGGACGGATTGAGAGAAAGGCAAACTCTACTATATCAAAGCTGAGACATTACAGGGTTAAAGAAGTCAATGACATGTGGCTCCTGATCTGAAAGTTGAGTCATGGCAACTGGACTTCTTTTCTTCTTTAAATGTTTCCCATTTCGAAAAGGTTTGCCACCACTGGTATAGAGCAAGGCCAGGTGAAATACAGCAATAGGCCTCCCCCACGATCAAATGGACTGGAGTTGATACCTTTCTACTCTATAACAATACGGGGAAAGCCAATGCTGCACTAACACAAGAAGAGGGGGGTGAGCCATTGTCAAAAGATCTGAAGGAAGAATTCTACTCCATACCTATTACACAACTATTGCACCCAGCTCTTCTTCCAAGATATTTGGAACTCATCTTACGTTCAAAACAACCTAGATTTAGACTAGTTACTTGAGATCATGGGACAAAGTACTGTACTCTGCTCACCGTGCCACAGATGAGCTGGTAATTCGGAGTCCCAGATTCGGAGTCCCAGATTTGGAGTCCCACTCCACAGAGCTCCAGCAGAGAGGCTGTTTTGTGGTGTGGGGGGCTCTGCTTCTTGGGCTCCTTCCCAGAGGTAGAAAGGTTTGGAGGTGCCCGATGAGCCTCCACTGGGTGCCACTGAGTCCCCCCACAGACAGTTGGTGTCAAGTCAGTTTGTCGCCTCCTCCTGCCGACCACTTTCTCCACGGTTTAGGTTTCCTTGCTCTTCTATTCTGAAACCAAACCTGCAAAAGGAAGGATTGAGAGAAAGGCAAACTCTACTATATCAGAGCTGAGGCTCTTTGAGCTGGGCTGGTTGCAAACGTTTCATTACCCAACTAGGTAACAACATCAGTCTGATTTCACATGGGGTGGGAGTGGGGAACATGGGGTGAGTGAGTGTCTCTGAGCCAACCCCACACTCCCTCCCCACTGATGGTGTTATCTAATGGGGTAATGAAATGCCTGCAAGGAAACAACTAAACTCAGCGAGAACCAGAAACTCCACCAAGATTGACATCACAACACAACACAACTATGGTTATGTTCTAAATGAAGAATGGAGGTGAGGCCAGAGTGATTTCTAACAGCTCTTTATTCAATACTACCTCTGGTTTTGTTTTCTTTTCTAGCAAGAAAGTCCTGTGCTTTATTGTTTTGTTTTTTCTTTCATTTTCCCTTAGGTTTTTTCAGTAAAGGGTAACCTTGCCTAACCCTTCTCATGACCCTCTTTGCATTCATTGCCTAAATAGTTCTTCTAATGCCTGGGTATAATGCCCAGGGAGCTCCAGAAACCCAAAGAGCAGCTCTCCAGTGCATGTGCACAGGAGCGCCGGAAACCGGAAGCTCAGTTTCCCAGCACACGCATTCGTGCTGGCCCCCTTTTCTTCCGGTTTCTAATGTGCATGTGCGTGTGAAAACCAGCTTCCGGTGCTCCCGCGTGCACAAAGGCCAGCTGGCCTTCTATTATCTGGTCCAGTGGGTGGGTTTCAAAATTTTTTACTACCGGTTCTCTGGATGTGGCTTGGTGGGCGTAGCTTGGTGGGCATGGCAGGGGAAGGATACTGCAAAATCCCCATTTCTTCCTGATCAGCTGGGATTTGGGTGGCAGAGAATAGATGTGGGGGATGCAGTCAGCATTTTTACTACCGGTTCTCTGAACTACTCAAAATTTCCACTACCGGTTCTCCAGAACTGGTCAGAAACCTGCTGAAACTCACCTCTGGTCTGGTCCTTCCAGATGTCCTCGTCTATCCTTTCCATCACTTCCTGCCAACACAGCCAATGTCAATGGTGAGGATCATCTAATTCAACCTATGGGGAGAACATCAGCTTGGGGAAGGCTGCTTTAATCCATATCCTGAGAGAGAAAGGCACAGAAACAGGAATGTCATGAGCCAATGCTGTGCAGCCATGAGGAAAGTGAAGCAAGGGAAAACAGGTTGATGCTTATTATCTGCCTGTGACCAGCTGCCGCCCTCCCTCAATGCACCCATTGTTCACAGGCCCCCTGTTCTGGTTCCCCAGCATCCAAACGGCAGTGAAACTGCTGGAAACTTACCAGGTCCTTTCAGAGGCAAACAATATTCTTTCAGGCGACATCTGTATGATTCCTCCACATTTATTTCCGTATGGTTCCTCCACATTTATTTCCGTATAGTTCCTCCACATTTATTTCCGTATGGTTCCTCCACATTTATTTCGTACTACCTGATGCTCCCATCTCCGTAAAGATAATTGTATCCGTAAAGAGATACAAATTCAGTGTATATTCCTCCCAATTCACTTCCTCTCCCTATTAAGTGAAGGATTTAATTCTCTCTACAGGGGAGCAGCTTGAGCTGGGTAGGACCAAGTTCATATAAGACTTCTGGGTTGTTGTTTTCCCCCCAAAAAGGATGGATCTGGGAAATCCAGGATTCCGCTCCGATGTGGACGTGATTAAATTATTCTTGGCAGTTTAGAATGACATGTGACTCCTGGTCTGGAATTTGAGTCATGGCAATTGGATTTCTTTTCTTGTAGGTTTAAACGTTTCGCTGCTTATCCAAGTAGCTTCTTCGGTAGGAGTCAGCGGATTCCCTTCTATGCCCTCCAGGGAAGTTTCCTTTCAAAGCATCCCTAACTTTGTCTTTTCCTGCAAGACACAGGCCACTTTGCCCTCCCGCCTTTTTTATTTTGAATTTCCTTTTTTATTTTGAATTGTCCAAAGTCAATTGGATTTTTTTTGGCTTATAACCAAAAAGGTGTCTAGGTTCAGACTCTCTCTTCTTCTGTCTAAGACAGGTCATTTTATTTTTCTTCCAGATAAATAATTGATGGGTTTGTAGCTATGAGGAAGGCAATGCCTCTTTCAATAATGCAAATTAAAACTCTTTTATTTTAACAAGAAGTAAAAATATACAGCGAAAATTGGGATAAGGAAATGAAGAGAAAAACCAAGAAGTGACCTTTTTTGTATTGTTGCTAAACGTAATAGTTCAAAAGCGGGAGGGGGGCGGGGGGAGACGAAGGGGCCGAAAAGTGCATTTATCACAGTTTTTCTTAGAACCATTAGCTGAACTCTGCCTGTTTATCATTATTTTAGGTAATAAATCCTCAGTATTCAGGTTAAATTGCCACGTTGGCACTTTGCGATAATTTAGTGGGTTTTGGGTTACAGTTTGGGCCCTCGGTCTCTAAAAGGTTCACCATCACTGCCTTAGGCCATTCTATACAATGCCAGCTTTTCACATGTGGGCCGTAACATATACATTAAATACCTCTTGCATAAGCTAGGTTCTCTTCCTAGTCAGCAGAAAAGAAGCCAGGAAGCTGATATAAGCCAACATTAACCTAAATCTGAGAGTTTGAGAAAAGGGCTTTCATTTTATTAAATGGAAACCAAGTTATCCGTTTCCTAGCGATATCAAATTATTTTAGAAGTTTTGAATGCATTTCATTAAAAAAAAAATTGGATTAAGAAACAAGGAGTGCACTTTAAAAAGAGATCTGTAGCTTTACTGGTTTTAAGTAGAATTTGAGAGTTCATACCTGAAGCATTGATTTAAAAAAAAAATCAGCTTTTTCAGATTGCCTTTGGAGTTCTTTTTTTTTTGAAAAAGTTTTTTAATTATTTTTAAGAGAAACAAACATAAAAAACATCTTCAATCCATTTACAGTGTGACGGTGGGTCTCTTGTGCAATTTTGAAGTAAAAATATCTTTGATTCATTTAGTGTGACATTACATCTCTCTAATATCAAATACTTTAATTAACCAATGGCTATAGCTTAGATTGCCTTTGGAGTTCTTATTGATATTATGGCACACTCCCTCTTCCATTTCCCAGGATGATCGCCAATCTAAATTAGGATGGGGGACAAAGTTTGACGGCTTTGCCCTGTTTTCACAAATTCCTTAAAGCTAGCAGTTTGTAGCAAACCCACAAGCTGGAAAGGTAAAACTTCTAACCTTCATTGTAACTCACATCCTGATTTCTAGAAAAAGTTCTTGGGAGGAGCTGCCGGGGGAAGGACATTGGTGAGCGGATTGGCTGCCTGCAAAATGGCCAGCACCTGAACTGCTGGTGTCCTGCCCTTTTAAGACCCCGCCCTAGCCAGCCCAGCCAGGTTGTTATAAAAGCCGGAGCAGAAAGGCAGGACGAGGTATTGGCGTTGTGGGCTTGAGATGGAAAATGGGATGCAATTAGTTTGGGGCACTAAAACAGCCTGATGTAACCTAAAGTGAGCAGAGGAGCTACTGTGCTCTGATAATGAGAGGGCAAGTGGGTTGCAATTAGTTTGAAAAACTAAAACAGCCTGAAGAAACCTAAAGCAAACAGAAGAGCTACTGTTCTCTGGAAATAGGACACGCAAAGAATAGTAACAAAAGAACAGGAGTTGTTGTAGAACTGGAAAAGGGTGCTAGAGTAAACAGCAAGTACTAGCCCTTGGAGACTTGTGGTGTTGCTTAGAGGCTTAGAGGCTAGGTGTTGCTTAGAGGCTAGGAGGGGTTATCTATCAAAACCTCTATGGGGTTTTGGAGCCCATTAACCTAGATATAATAAAAATGGGGGACGACTAGAAAGCCTTACAAACGGCCAAGGCAATCAAATTACTCTATTAACATACAGGCCAAGTTCTCCCTTTGTAGGAAAACCTAGCCTTCTTAAACACACGGGTACAAAGAAACGTTCTGTAAGGTGTAAGGTCTCAAAGTTACTTCTTAGTGTGAGGGATGAGATAACAAAGGTACAAAAGAAATTGCTCTTACAGACAAGCTCTCGAGTTTACCCAAGCCCACTCTATGGATAAAAGGAGGGGAAACACTTAAAACAATAGTCATAACAATAGCAATAGCTGCCCTGTGTGGGTAGCAGTCCTTAAACTCCCTGGGAAACAATGACCTGCCCTCTTCAACCTTATGGCCACGACAAACAAGTCTATAAAATCAAATAGACCCACTTAGCCATTTATTTTATTTTATTGAATAACCATATTTTATTAATTTTAAAACAAACAAAAAGACAAAAATGTAGATACAATACAAAAAAAGAAAAAAAGAAAAAAAATTTGTGCAGAACTGTGACCATTTACACTACATATCAATACAAAGTTTTGATAGTCTATACATTTTACTTCTTCACATTTTTACTACATCCAAGTCTGTTTTATTCTTCTGTTTTCAGTCCATTTGTACCATTTCTCCCATGATACATAATACTCCAAGGCTGTCATTCCTTTCCATTCCAATGATAGTTAATCCATTTTGGTGCAGTCAAATTTTTTTTAATTAAGTCCTCAGAAGACGCCTTCTGAGCCTTATTTACAGTATTTATTAAATTTATATTGCCACATTGCCCATGGCGACTCGTGCAAAATGCAATGATTTATCCGCTGGGGAGACTCATGCAGGGGACCAAAAATTTATCCACTGGGGTGGCCCACCTACAGAGAACCACTATACTACATTTCCCTTTTCTCCTCCTGACATGTTAACCGAAAGCTGAAGCACCTTGTGGGGCTCCTAGATGGCTCAGAGAAGGGAGCAGCGTCAAAGCCAAGGCAACAACAACCCAACTTCAAACTATCATCCCAGCCAAGGCATGTTATGCGTAGATTAACCCAAAGCATTCGCTAATTGGGGAATTAGCATTAGCTAGTTGGGGAAAGCAAAAGGCAGGCAGGCTGCGGAGAAGGCCCTTCCTACCAGTAGAAGAATGCAAGGAAAGTGTCTCATATACAGCTATTTGTAGATAGCTGACGGGCCCACTTTTTCAAACCAGTCTCAAAGGAAGCTGGGGTCTGTCCCTCTTTTCCAATCTAGAAACGCTGAGAACAAGGCGAGACCCAGGAGAGGGGGAGACAAAGTCACCTCCAAGTTCAAACCAGTCTCAAAGGAAGCTGGGGTCTGTCCCTCTTTTCCAATCCAGAAACGCCGAGAACAAGGCGAGACCAGGGAGTGGGGGGGAGACAAAATCACCTCCAAGTTCACATCTCCTGAGCTCAGAGGAAGACAAAACTCTCCCTCCTCATTCTCTACCCTGAAATGGCCAAGAGCCCTTTTCGAAGGTCCTACCAAACCCAGAGCTCCTCGGAAACCCAGGGCTGGATCAGGACGCAAACAATGTTGTGGGGTAGAAGAGAATCTGATCCGATTCTCCCAAATTGTGGATCTGGAGAAGACTGCTGTTGCTGATACGGGTCCTAGGAGCAAGGATCTGTCGAAGTGACAGGCTGGGACAGGCTATTGGGTTGGTTGGGAAAAGGTAGGAACCAATCAAGATCCTGATGTTGGGGAGACCCAATCCACAGATGGCTCTGCAGGACTGGGATGGTGGCTCCGATCCTCGGTGATGGGGGAGGTGTTTTGTGATGGGGGAGGATCCCGTTTCTTGGCTTCCTTCCAAAGGTTGAAATGTTTGTGGGTGCCCTTCCAATTTCTTTCTGGTGGCACCGAGGAGGTCCCTCTGAGAGGGTCGAGTAGTCCACTCTCCAAGTTGTTTGTCCCTGATCCTGAGTCCTCCTGTTCACTCTCTCTCTCTGTGATTGATAGGTTTAGGTCACCTCGCTCTTCGATTCTGGAACCAAATTTGAAAAAAGGGTTGGGAAAAAGGCAGCTCTTAATCCCTTGCCTTGGTTCTCTTTGCCTTCCCCAACCTTATTTATTTATTTATTTATTTTTATTCATAGACATTTTGAATACAGTGCATTGTCAGGGTGTATCATTGACAAAAAAAAAAGAGAACCAAAAGAAATAATAACGCACAAACTGTTAACAATAGTAATAACTGTAACAGAATAGTTTGGGCTAAATTTCTCTCTATATTCTGTTAATTATATTGGCATATTTATAATTATAAACCATCTTTGTATATAATTCATACATAGCAATCATTCTTCAATCTAATTTCTACCTCCTACCCCTCATAAAATCTATTCCATCTCAAGTAATATTCTGTGTCTTTGTCTTTTTATTTTTAAAGCCAATCTGTCCATCTCTTGCACTGGCTAATATTTTTTGAATTACATCCTCATCTGATGGGAGCGTCCTCATTTTCCCAATATTGTCCCAACACAATTCCCCACCTTCTCATTCTCCACCATTCCTTGCCTCCGTTGGTGGGACAAGAGAGGTGATGATCCATTCTTACATGGATTCAGGCTCCCCCTGGGGCCCCGTACCAGGGCTAGGGGCCCACCACCTCCTCCATGAGGCTGGCCATTTGATCCTCGGTGTAATTGGACTCTTTCCTCTGCTCATCTCTTGCTCCTAAGAGGAGAAACAAGAGTGAAACTTTGGTCTTGAACTGGTCCTTGGAAGGAGGCAGGATATACACCCCTTGTCCAGATTCACACAGCATCATTTGCTGGCTTTTTTCTGAATCGGGTCATTTTCTCAACTCCCCAACTTCTCTTTACCTGCAGAAAACGACCCCCCCACGCTTCACAATGCCTGTGCCGGTTGGAGGGTTTTTGTTTTTTTTTAAAAAAACCAGATGGCTAGGTGTGTCGTAGGAACTCACTGGGGCCAAGCAGACCTGCTGGCAGAGGCAAAAAATAAAAAAAATAAAAAATCAGCTTCGTTCACACGACGCCCATTCCTTGTCTCCGAAGAAAAACCCGTTTCTGAGCTCCCCACAAACGCACCAAACCTCCCTTTCGCATCTTCTCCCCTCCCCAAACAAAATAGCCTTGCTTAACCCTATAGGTGGGCTGCCGTGCGAAGGCAGCCCCTTACCAAAAACGGGGGAAGGGTGGGGGAGGGAATCCGAGTTCGTCCTCCCACCCATGATCTCTCCGATGCCCCCTTTCCACAACCCCTGGCGCTCCGAATTCGCAGGATTCGGAGACCACGGTTGAAAGAGCCAGCACAGGATAGCAGCCACTTCTTGGGCGGGCAAGACGAAACGAGTCGCCCCCCCCCCCACAAAAAAAACACCCCAGAGAATTCCCCCCTCCCGACCTATTAAAAATGGGGACGGAACGAATTTCGACGCCCTCCCCCATTTATCTGGATTTTCTGTTTTAAAAAAATAAAAACGAAAACAACAACAACAACAAGATTAATTTTCCTGGGCTTTTTAAAAAAAATTCCCAGCCAATTAAAGGGCCGCGGAGCCGATAGCTTGTTCCAATTTTCCCAGGCTCGGGCGATAATTACAACGTTTGAACCCGACCCATTTTTACATTAAAAAGAAGGAAGGAAGGAAGGTAGGAAGGAAAGAAAGGAGGGAAAAGGAAAGGGGGGGGGAAGGAAAAAAAGGCTAAAACTGGCTTTCTTTCAGGTATAAAATGTACCTTTCCAAAATCTCGGTCTGCAAACGCTTCACCCGTAAAGGGGGGGAAAAGGGGGGGAAGCGGGGACAAATAGGGCGCCCCAAAGTTGACTTCTTATCTGAGTTGGTGGGATTCGTTTTGGCTCCCGAGGCACAATCGTTGTTAACAGAAGCGCAAAGGAAGAGAAAGAAGCACTGAAGGAAACAGGATTGGACCCCAAAGTGGCTTGGGACCTTGAGAGCATCCAAACGGACCTTCACTTGTCTCTCCCCTTAATTTGGTTGCAAAGGTCCACTCTATCTGACCTCTCGTGGATGGGAGAAGTTGGCGCTTTACAGGCTTCATAGATGCCATTCTTGAGTTCAGCAATTTTTAAAACTTTTTCCATTTAGGTTTCTGGAGTTTGAGTGTCTCTTGATGAGAGGCAGAAGTTTACGATTTAAGACGTAAACTTCAGTTACTTACTGACAGTGCCTTTCTTCCCATAACTGCAATGGTTCTGCTGGCTGGGAAAGATGGGATCTGTAGTGAGCACTGTCCTTTCTTTTTTTCTTTTTTAACTAATATTTATTAAATTTCCAAACCTTAAAATACACAGTACAAAAAGAAAAATGATACACAAAAAGAATATATAAACAAACGAAGACAGACACATCAAAATTACAATACTAATAACAGCTTTTCCACATCGGTATCTCTATCCTATTTAACCTCTTTGCACAAATTCTGCTTCTAAATATCTTTATCTTAAACTTACATCCTTGTTTAAACTTACATCCTTGTTTAAATTATCTTAACTTCTATTCATGGGACATGGTGGTTCAGGGGCTAGGACGTTGAGCTTGTGGATCGAAAGGTCAGCACTTCAGTGGTTCGAATCCTTAGTACTGCCGCAAGTAGAAAAAAACCTTTGGTGGGAAGGTAACAGCGTTCCGTGCGCCTTTGGCATTGAGTCATGCCGGCCACATGACCACAGAAACGTCTTTGGACAGCTCTGGCTCTTCGCTTTGAAACGGAGATGAGCACCGCCCCCTAGAGTCAGCAACTACTAGCACGAGGAGAACCTTTACCTTTAACTTCTGTTCACAATTCGATCTCATAACAAAAAATATCCCTTAAGTTTTATACTTACCCTCCAGCCAGGAATACCATCTATTATTCCATATTAAATAGTACTTGGTGTCTTCCCTCTCCTTCACTACCATAGATAATCTGTCCATTTCTGCACATTCGTATATTTTTTTAATTAAAATTTGGTCCGGAGGGGTATCTGGTTGTTTCCAATTCTGTGCTATCTGCCCCTTTCACGAGCTCCCGAAACTATGCTGTAAGCCAGTGCAGCCCCTCCGCATAAATATGCTGACTGGGGGTTAGGTAGCTTGCTAAACCGTGTCTCTCTCTTATTATTCAAAAAGTTTTTATTGGTCAAAAAAGGTTTATACAAATACATATCAGGTATGGTAAATTTTCATTTTTCTTATCCAAGATAAGAATTTTGCTCAAATTTTTTAACACATACAACAGCCATATGGCAAGCAGGTGACACGAAGTAGCTAAGTTTACAAATCTTACATACGCAATAAAGAAGGGTCAAGAATAAACAGAATATCATACAAAAGAGAATAAGGAAAACCAACACAATACCAAATATCTTTATCACTTCCTAGTTTTGGATCTCAGAACTCTGGGTTCAGCCTGACCCAACTCCAGGGCGCAACAGCGGCAGCCGCCTCCGCCCATGGTCTATAACCTCCCTTCTTCAATTCCTGGGTCATCTGATTCCAGGAGGGCTTTGTGTTCCTCCACGTAGGCCGTAGCCTCCATAATTGTACTAATTTTTTCGTAATGCCCTCCCGGAAAATCATCAATCCTCTGGCATCAGCCATCTGAAGCCTACTCCCTTCTGGTACAATTTGCTTGACAAAAGTAATATTTCTTTCTCATTTCACGTACCTGTCTGGGAATCTGCCTCAGAATGGCTATCTCCTGCCCCTGTAAGTCAGTGCCCCACTCCTATGTTTTCTAAGAATTTCATCTCTCGTCTCTCTTCTCACAAATTTGACATGAACCTCTCTGGGAACTGCATGCGTGCGTGCATATTGTGAATTAACTCTATAAACTCGATCCACATCCCAATTCATGAAATCAACACCTCTCCCAAGAAATTCTCCCAACAATTTAGTCACAACATCTCTCAAATCTTCTTGGTCCACTTCTTCCAAATTTTGAAACCTAAGGAAATAAGACATTTTATCCATCTGTAGTCCAAGCACAGCATTGCCTGTCGTCTCCTCTCTTTTCTGCACTGCCCGCATCTCACCCTCCAGACCTTCCACTTTCTGCTTGTTTTCTGCTGAGACTTGTTGAGTATCCTTTAAATCCTTTTGGATAGTCACAATTTCTGCTCTTATTTCCGCTTGGCCTCTTTGCAAATCATCCAGTTTCTTGTCCATATTGGATAACTTTTCCAGAATTCTCTCCATCTCTCCAGCAGTTGGTCTCTGACCTTTGCCATTTGAAAAAAAAATTCAAAATCCTCAGGCAAGCACAGTATCCTTGTAATTTCCTCCGGATCCACCAGGGGCACTCACAGGAGCAACGAGTCCAGAGTACAGTTAGTCAACCAGGAAGTCAAGGGAAGTGATGTCATCAAGATTCTCATAGTGAAGGCGGAAGCTGGGCGCCACCACTGTTCCCCAGAGGAGGGGGCCTCAAACCTCCCTCCTAAATTTCTCCATCACCTCTTCTCTCCAGAGCTCCACAAAACCGTAATCTTCTTATTTTAAGTTCTCCTCTCTCCAGAATGACTCGTGCTCCTTCCAGCCGCAGGGGAGAAAACCCCCGCACTCCGGAGCACTCCACTGCGTTACCGATATCCCTTCCCTTCTCCATTCCTCAATTCTTCTCCGTTCCCTGTTCACCACCAGGCTGCTGCAGTTATAAATCCAAAGCCCCGGTGTCACCGGGCACAGCGGCCCAGGCGACGACCAAAGTAATGGCCGTGGCCCGTGGCCTCCGAACCCCGCCGAGCCTAGGACGCGCCAGCATCGGTCCCCCCAGTCCTGTATGTCGGCTGGGAGACCCCTGGCGAGCCGTCCGTGCGGCAGGTGTCCTTTTCGGAACACCTGGCCCCTGGGGGCCTCGGCGGCGGCCGGATTCGGGCACTGGGGGCAGGAGAAGCCTCCAGACGACCGTTGCCCCTGGACACCGGAAGTCGTCTCCCCGTGTCTCTCTCAACCATGGCTTCTTTGACCAACCCCAAGGTTCTCACAGCACATTGGGAGGAAAACTGCTCAACGTTAAGGGTCAGCAGGATGGGTGAACCAAGCCAGGGAATCCGTAAGCCAGTTTTAGGACACAAACCAGCTATAAAACCAGAAACCCCACAAAAAGATTGACAACAAAGTTTATTGCCCCTACTGAGATGCAGGTTCAACTACACATTCAATTCCGCAGGACTGGGCCAGTGGATCCAGCTGAGATGTTGTTTTGTGATGTGGGTGGATGCATTTCTTGGCTCCCTCTCAAATGTTTGGGGCTACCTGAGGAGCTTCCAGTTTGAGTCACCTAAAACAGCTCCCGCTGAGAGAGTGGAGATGTCGACATTACCGGTTGATTTAGGAGGCCCTCTGTCCAACATTTTCCCTGGCTGAATGGATTCCAGGTTGTGGATCTCCTGTTTTGGAACTAGAACTGAAGAACAAGGATGGAAAGCAAGACCAGTCCTGTTACTGGTCGTGGTTTTCTCTATCTTTCATGCCTCCTCGTC
Organism: Ahaetulla prasina; assembly: GCF_028640845.1. Taxonomy (NCBI): domain Eukaryota; kingdom Metazoa; phylum Chordata; class Lepidosauria; order Squamata; family Colubridae; genus Ahaetulla; species Ahaetulla prasina. Next base: position 13,932,030 of record NC_080544.1, on the reverse strand, counting down.
CCCAGATACCCCTTGCCCAGTTGGTGGGATGCACAGTGTGATTCCTTCTTACATGTATTTGGGCCGATGCCAATCTGGCATGCTAAGCAGGCCTCATTGACAGTGCACCTCAAAGGCCTCGGTGATGTGGGACCACATCCTCCATGGTGTAAATCATCTGCTTCTTCCACTCGTCTCTCTCAGTTCCGACTCTGGTCATTTTCCCGAAGGGAGAAAGAAACATGAGGGACAACATGAAGCACAATTAGACTCTGTTAAGTCTGAGTTTTCTTAGCAGGACCCAGACATAGGCAATGTGGGAGTACAGTAGAAACTCCAGGTGTGGTGTTGTTGAGACAGGCTGTGGGGTGGACTTGGGGAGTCTGCAGGAGTTGGGGCTGTTGGGCTGGTTGGAAAAAAGTGGGGACCACTCCAGATCCTGTTGGTGTGTTGGAGCTCCAGAGCTCTGCAGGAGTGAAACCATGGATCCAACTGAGATGCTGTTTTGTGATGGGGAAGAATCCGCTTCTCACTCCCTCTCAAAGGCTGAAATGTTTGGGGCCATCTAAAGAGCCAAACGATTCTCTTTGGTAGCATTGAACCACCCAGGCCTCTGGGTTCGAGTCTCTCTTGATGGAGGAGGGCATCTCTGGAAAAGAAGTTGAAGAGTCAAAGACTGGTCTCAGATGGTTATTGAAGGACTCTTTCGGTCCTTAACTGTAATTAGCCATGCTGGCTGGGGAAAATGGAATTTGCGGTTAGTACTGTCTGATCATTAGCTCCAGAAAGTAGATCCTACTGTAAGCCAGCCTCTTGAATTACAGCACATCCTTATCAATCTAGTGACTGGGCTGCGGGTTAGGTAGCTTGTTAAATCTTGTCTCTTTTAACCGTGGCTTCCTTAACCAACCCCAATGTTCTCACAGCATTAAAGGAGAAATACCCAACATTAAGGGTTAGCAGGATAGGGTGAACCAAGCCAGTGAATTCTAAGTCTGTGCTGATCCAAATTGGGGGAGCAACCAGCTATAAAATCAGAAACAAATACCAAAAGATGGGGTTTGAGAATGGTTTGCCAATCACCCCTACCAAGACGCAGGTTCAGCTACACATTCAATTCCGCAGAACTGGATCAGTGGATCCAACCAAGATGCTGGTTTGTGATGCGAGAGAATCCCTTTCTTGGCCCCCTCTCAAATGTTTGGGGCTATCTAAGGAGCTTCCAGTTTTCAATTTGAGTCACCCATAACAGGTCCGGCTGATGAGAGAGTGGAGAAGCCCATACTGCCAGTTGAGGCCTCCTGCCGAACACTTTCCCGGTGGCTGAATGGATTCCAGGTTGTGAAAGATCCAGGTTTAGATCACGGCCTGAAAAATATGGATGGAGAGCAAGACCAGCCCCATTAATGGTCTTGGTCTCTCTGCGCTCCTCGCCATCTTGTCCCGTGATACCCCTTGCCCCAGTTGGTGGGATGAGCAATACATGTAATTCCTTCTTACATGTATTTGGGCCTCCGGGATGCTGTTCTGGCATGCCACATGCTTGTGGATTCTTTAGCAGCTACTGAAGTGCCTCGAAGGCCTCGGGGAAGTGAGCCACATGCCCCTTGGTATAAATCATCCGCTTTTCCACCTCGCCCTCTCAGCTCCGACTTTGGCCATTTTCCTGAAGGAAGAATAAACAAGAAGTCATTGTGAGGCGAGCAATCTCCCCAAAGGTATAATCAGATGCTCCACCATGTATTCATGGTTCTCTGAGCCCCCAGCTCCTTCTGGTCCTCTGTCACCCCTTTGCCCTGGTTGGTGGCACAATCTCTCCATACCTGGATTCGGGCCTGCAGGATGATTGCAGGTGCTCATGGGCCCTCCTAGACATGGTAGGGGCACCCCTCAAGAGCCTCAGTGAATCCAGACACATGCTCCTTGGTGTAAATTAAATGCTTTTTCCTCTCACCTCTCACATTTCAATACTTGTTTTTTTTTCCGGTTTTCTGGAGAGAAAGAAACAAGTGGACAGCCTCGGTGAATCCAGCCACATGGTTCTCTGGTATAAATCATCCACTTCTGCTCACCTCTAGCAGCTCCGATTTAGACCTATTTTCCTGAAGGGAGAAAGAAACATGAAGGACAACATGAAGCACAATTTGGCTCTGGAAGGAGACGGGCAGGATTCACGCCTCTAGGAGTTGTTCACAGACCACCATCTACTCGTGTTCAGAATCAGCCCATTAGGAACATATATGTATATTTTAAGAATATTCTTTAAAATGGCCATTGGTGTTGAGACAGGTCATGGGGTGGAGCTGGGGAGTCTGCAGGACTTGGGGCAGTTGCGTTGGTTGGGAAAAAGTGGGGACCACTCCAGATCCTGATGGTGTGTTGGAGATCCAGAGCTCTGCAGGAGTGGAACCATGGATCCAATCGAGACCCTGTTTTGTGATGGGGAAAGATCCGCTTCTGACTCCCTCTAAAGGCTAAAATGTTTGGGGCCATCTAAGGAGCCACAAGATTCTCTTTGGTAGCATTGAACCACCCAGGCCTCTGGGTTCGAGTCTCTCTTGATAGTGGGGGGCATCTCTGGAAAAGAAGTTGAAGATTCAAACTCTGGTCTCAGATGTTTACTGAAGGACTCTTTCAGTCCGTGACTGTAATTCGCCATGCTGGCTGGGGAAAATGGAATTTGCGGTTAGTACTGTCCGATCATTAGCTCTAGAAAGTAGCTTCTACTGTAAGCCAGCCTCTTGAATTACAGCACATCCTTATCAATATAGTGATGGGGCTGCGGATTAGGTAGCTTGTTAAATCTTGTCTCTTTTAACCATGGCTTCTTTTACCAACCCCAATGTTCTCATAGCACCAAAGGAGAAATACCCAACGTTAAGGGTTAGCAGGATAGGGTGAACCAAGCCAGTGAATTCTAAGTCTCTGTTGATCCAAACTCAGGGAGCAACCGGCTATAAAACCAGAAATAAACACCAAAAGATGGGGTTTGAGAACAAAGTTTATTGCCAATCGCCCCTACCAAGATGCAGGTTCAGCTACATATTCAATTCTGCAGGACTGTATCAGTGGATCCAATCGAGATGCTGCTTTGTGATGTGAGAAAATCCCTTTCTTGGCCCCCTCTCAAATGTTTGGGGTTATCTAAGGAGCTTCCAGTGTTCAATTTGAGTCACTCATAACAGGTCCAGCTGATGAGAGAGTGGAGAAGTTCATACTGCCAGTTGAGGCCACCTGCCGAACACTTTCCTAGTGGCTGAATGGATTCCAGGTTGTGAAAGATCCAGGTTTGGATCTCGGCCTGAAAAACAAGGATGGAGAGCAAGACCAGCCCCGTTATTGGTCTTGGTCGCTCTGCGCTCCTCGCCATCTTGTCCCAAGATAACTGTTCTGTCCCCCCCACCAGCAACCACAACCAAGAAGACACGAGAACTGACTATATCTGCCAGCAATTTATTCCTACGACAGATATCAGTTCTGACAACGAACCTGCAATTGCCTGCCAAGTTCTCTTATCTCCTCAGAAGCCAGCGTAGCTGCAGTTTGTTGCTGGAGCAACCAAGAATTCAGAAATAAACAGAAATCCAGAAGCCTTCTTAGTCTCGAAATATTGCAGCAAAAGTTTCCAAGAGTCAGTTTTTTTCCATCACAAGAAGCTATAGAGTAGCTCCTCCTGCTTTTATTCCCTGTGGGGTGTGGCTCTGTGACTCAGCACTCTCTAGGCCTGCCCCACCCTTCTTTGGTTCTTACCGGCTCGCCTTTCTGTGATGCCTGGGATTTAACCAGGATTGATTTTCAGCAGCTGGGTCTTGAGGCATTGCCTGGGAGGGGAAGGTGCGGGAGAAAGAGGCCTAGCCATCTCCTCCACCTGGCCTGCCATTGGGACCTGGAGTGGAGCCAGAGAGGAAAGTCCTGCAGAGGGAAGCCCTGACGGCTCTTCCCCCTCACTCCCTGAGTCACTCTCTGCCAGGAGGCCAGGCTCGGGAGCCGAAGACACAACACTATTTTATTTATTTTATTTATTTATTAAATTTTTATACCGCCCTTCTCCCGGAGGACTCAGGGCGGTGTACAGCCAGAGTAAAATACAAAATATATACAATTAAAACGGATTTAAAATATAAAATTACTAAATGGTTCAGAATTAAAATGAATTTAAAATTTAAAATACTACTAAAACCCAATTTAAAATCAATCCATTTATGCCAGTCCCGCTTGGATGAATAAATATGTTTTTAGCTCACGACGGAAGGTCCGAAGATCAGGCACTTGACGTAGACCAGGGGGGAGTTCATTCCAGAGCGTCGATGCTCCCACAGAGAAGGCCCTACTCCTGGGGGCCGCCATCCGACATTGTTTGGCGGACGGCACCCTGAGGAGACCCTCTCTATGAGAGCATACGGGTCGGTGGGAGGCATAGGGTAGCAGCAGGCGGTCTCGTAAGTACCCAGGTCCTAAGCCATGGAGCGCTTTAAAGGTGGTAACCAGAATCTTGAAGCGCACCCGAAAGACCACAGGAAGCCAGTGCAGACTGCGGAGCAGTGGTGTTACGTGGGGGCCACTATCCCTCACTGCAGGGCCCTTCCCCCGGTGCTGATGGTAGGATTGTGGGCAGGTTGGGTTCTGTTCATGGAAAGCCCGCACCAGATCAGGGGCATGCACGTCAGAGGCATTCACCCAGGAGAACTTGGTCCCATACCCCTCCCACGCGATCAAGTACTGGAAGCGCCCTTTCAGCCAGTGGGAGTCTCGGACACTGTGTATTTCGTATTCCGCCGACCTGTCCTCAGCGACAGTGGTTGGAGGGACAGGTGCTGCCGGGCGCCAAAGTGGACGCAGTGGGGCCTCAGGGACTAGAAGTGACTGGTGAAAGATAGGGTGGATCCGCATGGATCAGGGCAGGGTCAGTCAATAGGCCACCGGATTGATGACCGCCTTGACGGGGAATGGGCCAATAAACCGGTAATCCAACTTCTTCATTGGGCGATCGGATGGGAGATGTTTCGTGGAGAGCCACACCTGGTCTCCGACCGACAGCGGGGGCATCGCCCATCGGGAGGGTCAGCGAACCATTTGTAATCCTCCTTTGCCTGATTCAGCTGTTGACGCACCAGCTGCTGGACCGCGTGCAACTCCGACAGGAAGCTCTGCGTCTCGGGAACAGGGGAGTCTGGAGGAGCCAGAGGGAAGAGCCGCGGATTGTACCCCACGTTGGCAAAGAACGGGGTCATCTAGGTGGAGCTGTACTGGGAGTTGTTAAAGGCGAATTCCGGCAGGGAGAGATAATCGGCCCAGTTGTCCTGCTGCTGCTTGACAAAACAGCAGAGATACTGCTCCAGGATGCCGGTGATCTTTTCTGTACCTCCGTTGGTCTCTGGATGGTGCGGCAATGACAGGCACAACTGCACCTCCAACGCAGCCATCAGGCTCTTCCAGAAGTGAGCCATGAACTGCACTCCGCGGTCCAAAACCACTCTGTCTGGCAGACCATGGAAGTGGAAGACGTGCTGCAGGAAGAGATGGGCCGTCTTGGCGGCTGTGGGCAGCCCACGGCATGGGATGAAGTGTGCCAACTTGGTGAGCATGTCCTTAACCACCAGCACCATGGTGAACCCAGAAGATGGCGGCAGGTCCGTCAGAAGTCCATGGAGATCACCCCCAAGGGTCTGTCTGGTGTCGGCAGGGGCTGGAGGAGACCAGGAGGGTCCCCCGTGGTGGCCTTGGCTTGCCGGCATGGCATGCAGGATGTCACGTATGCATGGACATCAGGGGCCACCAGAAAGTCCGCATCACCAGGTGGAGGGTTTTAAAGAACCCAAAATGTCCTGCTGCACGGTTGTCGTGGCACTGTGTCATGACGAGGGCTTGGAATGGTCCCATGGGCATGTACAATCGCCCCCGGAACTTGAGTAAGTCCTCCTCCAAAGTCCAAGGAGATGTGGGGGCCACTTCCACTCTCCGCTGCTGAGACCAGGATTCTTGGAACTGCGCCTCTTACACCTGGGCCTGTAAGTCCACTGGCTCCTGTGCTGCGGCCATCCGTAGAGGAAGGGGGTCCTTGGAACAAAGGTACTCCGGTTTGCGGGACAGGGCGTCCGCCCTCTTATTGTGACCATTGGGGATGTAGGTCACATAAAAGTTGAACTGAGTGAAAAACAATGACCAGTGGATCTACGGCTGGTTCAACATCTGAGCCACGGTGAGGTGCTCGAGGTTCTGATGGTCCGTCCGGACCTCCACCTGATATCGGGCCCCCTCAAGATGATGCCGCCAAGCCTCAAACGTGGCTTTGATAGCCAGCAACTCTTTTTCCCAGATGGTGTAATTGCACTCGGAAGGATTGAGTTTCTGGGAATGGTAAGCGCCAAGGAAAAGAGTGCCGCCATCTGCCGGGACCTGTAGCTGCATTGCACCAATAGCCACGTTGGACGCGTCCGTCTCCACCACAAAAGGCCGGTGTCCTTAGGGTGCCTTAGGATGGGTTCCGTGATGAAGGAGTAAATCAGAATGTAGGTCAGGTAGACTACAACAAACCAGTCTAACATGTCCCGGAACACGTCATTCATGAAGGGCTGGAAGACGGCGGGACCGTTGGTCAACCCGAATGGCATGACGGTGTATTCAAAGTGACCGTACTAGGTGCCGAACATCGTCTTCCATTCATCCCCCTCTCGCATCCACACAAAATTATAGGCCCCCCAGAGATCGAGCTTGGTGAAAATCGAGGCCTCCTGCAATCTCTCCATCAGCTCCGGGATGAGTGGCAGGTGGTAGCGATTCCGCACCGTGATGGCATTGAGCCAGCGGTAATCGCAGCACAAACGTAAGTCCCCCATCGTCTTCTTCACGAAGAGGACCGGGGCCGAGAGGTGGGATGACAACGGCTGGTTGAACCCACAGGCCAGGATTTTATCCAAAAAGTCCCTGAGGGCAGCCAACTCGGGCTCCGACATGGAGTACAGGCGTCCCCCAGGCAACAGTGCGTTCGGCTGAAGATCCACGGGGCAATTGTAGGGCTGATGCGGGGGTAATCAGTCCGCCTCCTTCTCACTGAACACATCGGCGAAGTCCGTCAGCTCAGGAGGCATAGAGACGACAGGGGTGGAGTCGTCCTGGCCGGCACAGGTGTGGCGGATGTGGTCGACACATTGCAGACTCGGGAACAAGATGGCGTTCCGTGACCAGGCCACCAGAGGATTGTGAGTCCGAAGCCAGGCCATACCAAGGACCACTGGGAAACGGAGGTCCGCTGTCACATAAAACTGGATTGCCTCCTCATGTGCCCCAATGGCTAGGCGCAAAGGCTGAGTGGTAAATTTAATGGGGCCTGCCACCAGTTCCCTCCCATTGATCGTCTTGACACTCATCGGAGGGACATCAAAATGGTCCACAAAGGCCCGGTCCAAAAAGTTAGTTGTGGCCCCCGAGTCCACCAGTGCATGCGCCTGAATCCCCTCCGACCGATTAACCAACCACACCCGGGTGTCCAAAATCAGAGGCCGAGGGAGCCCAGAGTCCACAGCTGCTAGATCTGGGTGCTTGGCACGTGCCCGACCTAGGGTTTCCCACTTCGCTTCCTGAGGCAAGAAGCGGTGAAATGGCTCCCCGCGGTACAGGCACAACCCCCTTTGACGCCTCCGACTCCGCTCCTGGGTTGTCAGGCGAGGTCTGGCCACTCCTAACTCCATGGGCTCCTTTGCAGCAGCCACAAAGTGCCGGGTGACCCGGGACGCTGTTGGCACCAAACGTGGGAGCGCAGTCATCGTTGGTGGATCCTGGAGGGGGGGCTACAGGACAGGCATCATTGAGGACGGGAGTCGAGACGCAGACAGAGTGGCAGCAGATCGTCAAGGGTCTGCGGTGCCTCCACCCGGGCCAGCTCATCCTGGAATTGCTCCAAGAGGCCCCTCTGGAATGCATCCGCCAGTGCCGCATCACTCCAGTCAGAGTCTTGGCGTAACAGCCAAAATTCGGCAATGTACTTCTGTAGGGGGCGCTTCCCTTTCCGCACATCCCATAAGTGGTTGCCATTAGGGTCCGAACGGGGTCTTCGTACATGAGGCGCAGTTGCCGCCAAAAACCCTGGTAGTCTGCCATCAAGGGGCTGTCCTGAAACACTAGGGGCGTGGCCATCGGGCAGCCGAGCCGGAAAGAAGGTTAATTACAAATGCCACCTTGGCTTGGTTGTCTGAGAAATCCTCCGGCTGCATAGCCATGAATAGCTGGCATTGTGCCACGAAGGCCGGGAACATCTCAGGCTGCCCAAAAAACTTATCAGGCACTCTCTGCCAGGAAGCCAGGCTCGGGAGCCAAAGAAACAACAATACCTCTTACCCCAGTTGGTGGGATGCGCAATACATGTAATTCCTTCTTACATGTATTTGGGCCTCCGGGATGCTGATCTGGCATGCCACATGCTTGTGGATTCTTTAGCAGCTACTGAAGTGCCTCGAAGGCCTCGGGGAAGTGAGCCACATGCCCCTTGTTATGAATCATTCACTTTTCTACCTCGCCCTCTCAGCTCTGACTTTGGCCATTTTCCTGAAGGAAGAATAAACAAGAAGTCATTGTGAGGCGAGCAATCTCCCCAAAGGCATAATCAGATGCTCCACCATGTATTCATGGTTCTCTGAGCCCCCAATTCCTTCTGGTCCTCTGTCACCCCTTTGCCCTGGTTGGTAGCACAATCTCTCCATAACTGGATTCGGGCCTGCAGGCGAGAACAGAACTGCAGGTGGTCGTGGGCCCTCCTAGCCATGGTAGGGGCACCCCTGAAGAGCCTCTGTGAACTTAGATACACGCTCCTTGGTGTAAATTAAATGCTTTTTCCTCTCACCTCTCACAACTCAGATCCTTTTTCCATTTTCTGGTAGCGAGAAAGAAACAAGTGGACAGCCTCGGTGTATTCGGCCACATTGTCCCCTGGTATAAATCGTCCACTTCTGCTGCTCGCCTCTAGCAGCTCCGACTTTGGCCCATTTTCCTGAAGGGTTCTGAAGGGTTTGGCCTCTGGGTTCAACTCTCCCTCTTACTTTTTTTTATATATAAATTTTTATTATTTTATTATGACACAATATGACAAACACATGACATACAACATATAAATATATCCTCTTTTAATCCAAAGTTTTTTAGTGGTCTTCTTTCCATTTTATACTTTTCCCCCCATATCTCTTGTATTGTTTGACTTTCTTCATTGTCCCTTTTTCTTTGGTTACATTGCATTTTCTAACACTAATAGCTTTACTTTTATACATTTCTATATATTTGTTATATACATATTTTACATTTTTAAATTCTCCCCTTGTTCTTTATTTCTAATCTCAAGCCATTCATACCCTTTCTTCCAAATTATGTAATAATCTGTCTCTTCTTTTTTCTTCAATTTCTTTTGTTAATTTGTCCATCTCGGCACATTCTAAAAACTTTTCTATCACTTCTTCATCTGTTGGTGTCCTTTCCTGTTTCCAATTTTGTGCATATGTGCAGCTGTTATGAAATGTAAAATCAGATATTTTATTTCTTTGATGTATGTTCTCGTGAATATTCCTAATAAAAATGTTTCCGCCTTTCTTTCAATTGGTCGGTCTATTATTTTTTCTAGCCATTTCTTTATATTTGCCCAATTTTTTTTTTTTGCTGCCGGGCACATTCACCATAGATGGTAATATGTTCCATTTGTTTTCTTACACTTCTAAGAAGCTCCAACGTGGAGTTGGTCAAAAACACTTTGGTCATGCCAAAAACATGGGTAGGTTGGGTGATTTTGTTTCTCCGGGTTTGACAGAATTAATGGGTTTCACGTGCCGAAGGATATCTTGAACCTAGACTTTTCTTTTATTGGAGAAGTCACTGATTTGCCTTCTCTGCATCAGGGGAAATGTCATTTCCTTGACTGACGTTGTTTTCAGATTCCGTTTTATTTGGGAACATCTTTGCAAGTCTTGTCGGCAAGTCTTGAAGGCCTTGGTGAAGTGGGCCACGTGCTCCTTGGTATAAACCATCCACTTTTTCCCCTCCAACGTGGAGTTGGTCAAAAATACTTTGGTCATGCCACAAAACTGGGTAGGTTGGGTGATTTTGTTTCTCCAGGTTTCATAGAAGAATTAATGGGTTTAACTTGGATGACAATAACTCGGGCTTAGACTGCGAAGTGTCACATTTTTCTTCCAGAGGAGGAGCCTCTGCATAAGGGGAAAAGTCATTTCCGTGACTGGATGTTGCTTCAGATTCTGTTTTATTTGGGAACATCTTTGCAAGTCTTGTCGGTGGAAGATGCCATCTATAAAACATCTTCAGCTGATTTTCTTTGTATGCCACAGATAATGTTACTTTTGAGTTTACTTGCCACATTGTTTCCCTTCTCTCCAAATCTATTGTATAATTAAAGTTCTGTGCCCATTTAATCATTGTGTCTTTCACTATCTCCTCTTCCATTTTGTATCACAATAAAAATTTATATATCTTACTAATTAGCTTCTCATCTGTCCCTAATATAATTTTGTCTAGCTGATGTTGTTCTCTTTGTATTTCATAAGTTTTTGTATCTTCTTTATATCTAGATTGCATTTGTATGCATGTCCACCAGTCTATATCTCAGTTTAGATCCAATTCCAAATCTTGTTTTGATTTCAGTTTTCCTTGTTCTATTAGATCTCTGTATCTTATTATTTTATTTAATTCTGCTAAATTTGGGTATTTTCTTTTCTTTCTTTCTTTTTCTTTTAATTAAATTTTTATACCGCCCTTCTCCCGAAGGACTCAGGGCGGTTTACAGCCAGATAAAATAAACATTCCTATTACAAAATAAATACTATTAAAATACCACTAAAAAACTTATTCAATTTGGCCGCAATTAAAATTTAGCAAATAATAAAACCCATTAAAAACCCATTAAAAACCCATCGATAAAACCCAATTAAAAACCCATAAAAGCTAACCCAGTCCAGCGCAAATAAATAAGTGAGTTTTGAGCTCATGCGAAAGGTTCGGAGGTCCGGAAGTTGACGAAGTCCTGGGGAGTTCGTTCCAGAGGGCGGAGCCCCACAGAGAAGGCCCTTCCCCTGGGTGTCCCCAGAAGACACTGTCGCACCGACGGCACCCTGAGGAGTGCCTCTCTGTGAGACCGCACGGGTCGGTGCGAGGTATCAGGTAGCAGCAGGGGGTCCCGTAAGTAACCCCGCCCTATGCCATGGAGCGCTTTAAAGACGCTCACCAATACCTTGAAGCGCACCGGAAGGCCACAGGTAGCCAGTGCAGCCTGCGCAGGATAGGTGTCACTGGGAGCCACGAGGGCTCCTCTATCACCCGCAGCTGCATTCTGGACCAACTGCAGCCTCCGGATGCCCTTCAAGGGAGCCCCATGTAGAGAGCATTGCAGTAGTCCAGACGAGACGTCACAAGGGCGTGAGTGACTGTGCACAAGGCATCCCGGTCTAGAAAGGCGCAACTGGCGCACCAGGCGAACCTGGTGGAAAGCTCTCCTGGAGACGGCCACAAATGATCTTCAAAAGACAGCCGTGCATCCAGGAGAACGCCCAAATTGCGCACCCTCTCCATCGGGGCCAATGACTCGCCCCGACAGTCAGCCGCGGACTCAGCTGACTGTACCGGGATGCCGGCATCCACAGCCACTCCGCCTTGGAGGGATTGAGCTTGAGCCTGTTTCTTCCCATCCAGACCCGTGACGGCTTCCAAACACCGGGACAGCACTTGATAGCTTCATTGGGGTGGCCCGTGTGAAAAGTACAGCTGGGTGTCATCAGCGTACAGCTGGTACCTCACACGAAGCCACTGATGATCTCACCCAGCGGCTTCATATAGATGTTGAACAGAAGGCGAGAGAATCGATCCCCGCGGCACCCCACAAGTGAGGTGCCGCTGGCCCACCTCTGCCCCCGTCAACACCGTCTGCGACCGGTCGGAGAGATAGGAGGAGAACCACCGATAAACGGTGCCTCCCACTCCCAATCCTCCAACCGGCGCAGCAGGATACCATGGTCGATGGTATCGAAAGCCGCTGAGAGGTCTAATAGGACCAGGGCAGAGGAATAACCCCTATCCCTGGCCCTCCAGAGATCATCCACCAACGCGACCAAAGCCGCCTCAGTGCTGTAACCGGTCGGAAGCCGGACTGAACGGGTCCAGATAGACAGTTTCCTCCAGGTGCAGGGGAAACTGATATGCCACCATATTTCTACAACCTTCGCCGCTAAGGTTGAGACCGGACGATAATTACCCAAAACAGCCGGGTCCAGGAAGGCTTCTTGAGGAGGGGTTTCACCACCGCCTCTTTCAAGGCGGCCGGAAAGACTCCTCCAACAAGGAAGCACTCAGAAGCCCCTGAGCCAGCCTCGTGTCACCTCCTGAGTGGCCAGCACCAGCCAGGAGGGGCACGGGTCCAGTAAACACGTGGTGGCATTCAATCTACCCAGCAACCTGTCCATGTCCTCGGAGTCACAGGGTCAAACTCATCCCAAACAACATCACCAAGACCGCCTCAGATACCCCGCCTGAATCGCCACAATTTTGGTCCAGACCGTCCCTAAGCTGAACGATTTTATCGATAGATAACCGTTAAACTCCTCAGCACGCCCCTCACGGGTTATCCCGCTCTCCCTGGTGAAGGAGGGAGCGGGTCACCCGAAACAGGGCAGCTGGGCGGTTATCTGCCGACGCAATGAGGGAGGAGGCGTAGGAACGCCTCGCTTCCCTCAGTGCCACTAGGTAGGTCCTAGTATAGGATCTAACTAGTGTCCGATCAGCCTCTGAACGGCTGGACCTCCAGGAACTCTCTAGGCGTCTTCTCCGGCGTTTCATCCCCCTCAGCTCCTCGGAGAACCAAGGAGCCGGTTGGGATCTGCGCCGGGTCAGAGGCCGCAAAGGCACGACACGGTCTAAGGCCCCGGCCGCAGCCCGTTCCCAGGCTGCAGCTAGTTCCTCTGCCGTGCCGTGAGCCAGACCCTCAGGAAGTGGCCCAAGCTCCGTCCGAAACCTCTCTGGGTCCATCAGGCGCCTGGGACGGTACCATCGTAATGCTTCTCTTGGTTTTGGTATTTTTGCATAGTGCTGTTTTTTAATTTTCAACCAAATTTGTAGTAACACATTTCTTAATACATGTCTTTTGAAATAACTATGTGTTTTATATTTTCCATCCCAAAGGAATGCCTGCCATCCCATTAGTAAATCATGCCCTTCTATTGCTAAAATTCTTTTATCCCTTAGTTTTATCCATTCTTTTAGCCAAAGTTATGGCAACAGCTTGATAATATAATTCCCATCCTGGGAGTGCTACTCCTCCTCTGTCCTTTGTGTCCTGTAAGAGTTTAAGTTTAATTCTTGGTCACTTTCCCTGCCACAAAAAGTTGGCTGTTATTTTGTTTAGTGTTTCAAATAACTTTTTTTTCCAATTTTATTGATATGTTCTGAAATAGGAATAACAATTTTGGCAAAATATTCATTTTAATGGTGGGGATCCTTCCCAAAGATGATATCTGTTAATTTCTCCACTTATCCAAATCTTTCTTAATCTGTACTACTATTTTGTCATAATTATCCTCTTTAATTGAGGGGCCTCTTGAGAACATTGAGGAGATTTTTCAAATTTAAGTTTCTAGATTTCTTCTTAGCCTCATGAGATAGTTTCGGTTTCTTCCATTTTTTCTTCATTCTCTGTTTCCCTCTGTCCCAGGGGTCCTATCTCCGCCACTCGTATTCCTCTCGTTCCATTGTTTCACTCTCAGGGATCCTCCTTCATTTGCACTAATCTCCTTTCCCGTCTGTCTCGTACAGCTCTCCGATCTAATTCTTTTTATTTATTTATTTATTTTAACAAAATTTGTATACCGCCGTTTTCCCGAAGGACTCAGGGCGGTGCACAGCCAGAATAAAATACAAAAACAACACATACAATACTAAGAACAACCTTTAAAAAACTAATTCAATTGACCACATTTAAAATACAATATCTCTCTATAAAATTTACAAAAATTTAAAACCCATAAAATCAATTTAAAAATTTTAAAAATTCAAGCCAGTCCAGCAAGGCGGAATAAATAAGTTTTAAGTTTGCGGCAAAAGGTCCTGAGGTCAGGTAATTGTTGAAATCCAGGGTGAAGTTCGTTCCACAGGGTAGGAGCCCCCACAGAGAAGGCCCTCCCCCTGGGGGTCGCCAGTCGACATTGCTTGGCTGACGGCACCCTAAGGAGTCCCTCTCTGTGAGAACGCACCGGTCGCTGGGAGATAGAAGATGGCAGTAGACGGTCCCGTAGGTATCCCAGTCCTAAGCCATGGAGCGCTTTAAAGGTAGTAACCAATACCTTGAAGCGCACCCGGAAGACAACAGGCAGCCAGTGCAGTCTGCGCAGGATAGGTGTTACATGGGAGATCCGAACTACTCCCTCAATAACCCACGCAGCTGCATTCTGGACTAACTGGAGTCTCCGGGTGCTCTTCAAGGGGAGCCCCGTGTAGAGAGCATTGCAATAATTATTTATTTATTTATTTAAATAAATAAATCCAAGCGAGAGGTAACGAGAGCATGAATGACCGTGCATAGGGCATCCCGGTCCAGGAAGGGACGCAACTGGCGGATCAGGCAAACCTGATAAAAAGCTCTCCTGAAGATGGTCATCAAATGGTCTTCAAAGGACAACCGCCCATCCAAGAGCACGCCCAAGTTGTGCATCCTTTCCATCGGGGCCAATGACTCGCCCCCAACAGACAGCCACAACTGCAGCTGACTGTACCGGGGTGCCGGCATCCACAGCCACTCCGTCTTGGAGGGATTAAGCTTGAGCCTGTTCCTCCCCATCCAGACCTGTACGGCTTCCAAACACCGGGACAGTACTTCGATAGCTTCGTTGGGGTGGCCTGGGGTGGAAAAGTACAGCTGCGTGTCATCAGTGTACAGTTGGTACCTCACCCCAAAATCACTGATGACCTCAGCCAGCGGCTTCATATAGATGTTGAACAGGAGAGGCGAGAGAATCGATCCCTGCGGCACCCCACACATGAGGCGCCTCGGAGTCGATCTCTGCCCCCCTGTCAACACCGTCTGCGTCCGGTCAGAGAGGTAGGAGGAGAACCACCGATAAACGGTTCCTCCCACTCCCAAACCCTCCAACCGGCGCAGCAGGATACCATGGTCGATGGTATCGAAAGCCGCTGAGAGGTCTAATAGGACCAGGGCAGAGGAATAACCCTTATCCCTGGCCCTCCAGACATCATCCACCAATGCGACCAAAGCTGTCTCCGTACTGTATCCGGGCCGAAAGCCGGACTGGAACGGGTCTAGATAGACAATTTCATCCAGGTACTGGGGTAGTTGACATGCCACCACACTCTCTACAACCTTCGCCGTAAAGCGAAGATTGGAGACTGGACGGTAATTTCCTAAAACAGCTGGGTCCAGGGAAGGCTTCTTGAGGAGAGGTCTCACCACCACCTCTTTCAAGGCGGCAGGGAAAACCCCTTCCAACAAAGAAGCGTTGATAATCCTCTGGAGCCAGCCTCGTGTCACCTCCTGTGTGGCCAGCACCAACCGTTAAACTCCTCGGCATGCCCTTGTAATGGGTCCTCCCGCCCCTCCTGTTGAAGGAGAGAGCCGGTCACCCAAAACAGGGCGGCCGGGCGGTTATCTGCCGATGCAATGAGAGAGGAAATGTAGGAACGTTTCGCATCCCTCAATGCCACTAAGTAGGTCCTGCTAGGGTCGCTTTCCCTGCCATAAAAAGTTGGCTGTTATTTTGTTTAGTGTTTCAAATAACTTTTTTTCCAATTTTATTGGTATGTTCTGAAATTGGAATAACAATTTTGGCAAAATATTCATTTTAATGGTGGCGATCCTTCACAATAATGATATCTGTAAATTTCTTCACTTATCCAAATCTTTCTTAATCTGTATTACTATTTTGTCATAATTATCCCCTTTAATTGAGGAGCCTTTTGAGAAGATTGAGGAGAT
Organism: Ahaetulla prasina; assembly: GCF_028640845.1. Taxonomy (NCBI): domain Eukaryota; kingdom Metazoa; phylum Chordata; class Lepidosauria; order Squamata; family Colubridae; genus Ahaetulla; species Ahaetulla prasina. The sequence goes on along the minus strand of NC_080544.1, from coordinate 13,916,087 downwards.
TTTTCAAATTTAAGTTTCTAGATTTCTTCTTAGCCTTAAACTCTGAAAGGAAATTCATACCTTTAGGCGGTGTTCACAGAGCACCATCTGCTCGTGTTCAGAATCGGCCCATTATGAACGTGTATTCAATTTTAAGAATACTCTTTAAAATGGCCATTGCTGTTGAAGCAGGTCATGGGGTGGAGTTGGGGAGTCTACAGGAGTTTGGGCTGTTGCGCTGGTTGGGAAAAAGTGGGGAGCACTCCAGATCCTGAGGGTGTGTTGGAGATCCAGTGCTCCAAAGAGCTCTGCAGGAGTGAAACCATGGATCCAACCGAGAGGCTGTTTTGTGATGGGGAAGGATCCGCTTCTCACTCTCTCTTAAAGGATGGAACATTTCTTTATATTGCCCAATTTTTTTTGCCACCAGGCACATCCATCATAGATGGTAATATGTTCCATTTGTTTTCTTACACTTCCAAGAAGCTCCAATGTGGAGTTCGTCAAAAATACTTTGGTCATGCCACAAAACATGGGTAGGTGGCTGGCATACTCATGGGCCTCATAGTACAGGTGTGCCTCGAAGGCCTCGGGGAAGTGAGCCACATGCCCCTTGGTATAAATCATCTGCTTTTCCACCTCTCCCTCTCAGCTCCAACTTTGGCCATTTTCCTGAGGGGAGAGTAAACAAGAGCGCATTGTGAGGCGAGCAATCTCCCCAAAGGCATAATCAGATGCTCCACCATGTATTCTTGGTTCTCTGAGCCCCTAACTCCTTCTGGTCCTCTGCCACCACTTTATTTTATTTATTTATTTATTTATTATTTATTTAATTAATTTATATACCGCCCTTCTCCCGAAGGACTCAGGGAGGTTTACAGCCAAATAAAAACAGATTTCACAAAAATTTAAAAAACATATTTAAAAGCTAATTCGATTAGGCCGAAACAGACTAACACTATAATAAAACCCATATTAAAACTACATTAAGCCAGTCCCGTGCGATGAAACAAAAAGGTCTTTAGCTCGCGTCGAAAGGTCCAGAGTTCAGGGAGTTGACGTATCCCCGGAGGCAGCTCATTCCAGAGGGCAGGAGCCCCCAGAGAGAAGGCCCTCCCCCTGAGGGTCATCAGTCGGCATTGTTTGACTGACGGCACCCTGAGGAGACCCTCCCCATGGGAGCGCACGGGTCGGTGGGAGGCTATTGGTAGCAGCAGGCGGTCCCGTAAATAACCCAGTCCTATGCCATGGAGCGCTTTAAAGGTAGTAACCAACACCTTGAATTGCACCCGGTAGACCATCGGAAGCCAGTGCAACTTGCGCAGGAGAGGTGTTACATGGGAGCCTCAAGTTACTCCCTCTATTACCCGCGCAGCCGCATTCTGGACCAGTTGAAGCCTCCGGGTGCTCTTCAAGAGGAGCCCCATGTAGAGAGCGTTACAGTAGTCCAGGCGGGAAGTGACATGGGCGTGAGTGACCGTGCATAGGGAAACCCGGTCTAGAAAGGGACGCAACTGGCATATCAGGCAAACCTGATAAAAAGCTCCCCTGGCGACGGCCATCATATGCTCTTCTAAGGAGAGCCATACATCCATGAGGACGCCTAAATTGCGAACCCTCTCCACTTTGCCCTGGTTGGTGGCACAATCTGTCCTTACCTGGATTAGGGCCTGCAGGATGATTGCAGGTGCTCGTGGGCCCTCCTAGGCGTAGTAGGGCACCCCTCAAGAGCCTCCGTGAACCCAGATACGTGCTCCTTGGTGCAAATTAAATGCTTTTTCCTCTCACCTCTCACATTTCAATGTTTGTTTGGTTTTTTGTGAGAAAGGAACAAGTGAACAGCCTCAGTGAATTCAGCCACATGGTCCTCTGGTATAAATCATCCACTTCTTCTGCTCACCTCTAGCAGCTCCGATTTAGGCCTATTTTCCTGAAGGGAGAAAGAAACATGAAGGACAACATGAAGCACAATTTGGCTCTGGAAGGAGAATGGCAGGATTCACGCCTCTAGGAGGTGTTCACAGAGCACCATCTGCTCGTGTTCAGAATCGGCCCATTATGAACATGTATTTATATTTTAAGAATACTCTTTAAAATGGCCATTGCTGTTGAAGCAGGTCATGGGGTGGAGTTGGGGAGTCTGCAGAAGTTGGAGCTGTTGGGCTGGTTGGGAAAAAGTGGGGAGCACTCCAGATCCTGAGGGTGTGTTGGAGATCCAGTGCTCCAAAGAGCTCTCTAGGAGTGAAACTATGGATCCAACTGAGATGCTGTTTTTTGATGGAGAAAGATCCGCTTCTCACTCCCTCTCAAAGGCTGAAATGTTTGTGCCATCTAAGGAGCCACACGTTTCTTTTTGGTAGCATTGAACCACCCAGGCCTCTGGGTTCAAGTCTCTCTTGATGCTGGCAGGGGGGGCATCTCTGGAAAAGAAGTTGAAGATTCAAACTCTGGTCTCAGATGTTTATTGAAGGACTCTTTCGGTCCTTAACTGTAAATCGCCAGGCTGGCTGGGGAAAATGGGATCTGCAGTTAGTACTGTCCCATTATCAGCTCCAGAAAGTAGATTCTGCTATAAGCCAGCCTCTTGAATTACAACACATCCTTATCAATATAGTGACCGGGCTGCGGGTTAGGTAGTTTGTTAAATCTTGGCTCTTTTATCCGTGACTTCTTTTACCAACCCCAATGTTCTCACAGCACCAAAGGAATAATACCCAACCTTAAGGGTTAGCAGGATAGGGTGAACCAAGCCAGTGAATTCTAAATCTGTGTTGATCCAAACTCAGGGACTAACCGGCTATAAAACTAGAAACAAACACCAAAAGATGGGGTTTGAGAACAAAGTTGATTGCCAATGGCCCCTACCAAGACGCAGGTTCAGCTACATATTCAATTCCGCAGGACTGGATCAGTGGATCCAATCAAGATGCTGCTTTGTGATGTGAGAGAATCCTTTTCTTGCCCCCCTCTCAAATGTTTGGGGCTATCTAAGGAGCTTCCAGTTTTCAATTTGAGTCACCCATAACAGGTCCGGCTGATGAGAGAGTGGAGAAGTCCATATTGCCAGTTGAGGCCTCCTGCTGAACACTTTCCTGGTGGCTGAATGTATTCCAGGTTGTGAAAGATCCAGGTTTGGATCTCGGCCTGAAAAACATGGATGGAGAGCAAGACCAGCCCCGTTATTGGTCTTGGTCGCTCTGCGCTCCTTGCCATCTTGTCCCAAGATACCTGTTCTGTTCCCCCCCCCCCTCCAACCACATCCAAGAAGACACGAGAACTGACTATATCTGCCAGCAATTTATTCCTATGACAGATATCAGTTCTGGCAACGAACCTGCAATTGCCCGCCAAGTTCTCTTATCTCCTCAGAAGCCAGCGTAGCTGCAGTTCATTGCTGGACCAACCAAGAGTTCAGAAATAAACAGAAATCCAGAAGCCTTCTTAGTCTCGAAATATTGCAGCCAAAGTTTCCAAGAGTCAGTTTTTGTCCATCACAAGAAGCTATAGAGCAGCTCCTCCTGCTTTTATACCCTGTGGGGTGTGGCTCCGTGACTCAGCACTATCTAGGCCTGCCCCACCCTTCTTTGGTTGTTCCTGGCTCTCCTTTCTGTGATGCCTGGGATTTAACCAGGACTTATTTCAAGCAGCTGGGTCTTGAGGCATTGCCTGGGAGGGGAAGGTGCGGGAGAAAGAGGCCTAGTCATCTCCTCCACCTGGCCTGCCATTGGGACCTGGAGTGGAGCCAGAGAGGAAGGTCCTGCAGAGGGAAGCCCTGTCGGCTCTTTCCCCTCACTCCCTGAGTCACTCTCTGCCAGGAGGCCAGGCTTGGGAGCCGAAGACACAACACTATCCCTCACTGTAGGGACCTTCCCCCGGGGCTGATGGTCGGATTGTGGGTGGGTTGGGTTCTGTTCATGGAAAGCCCGCACCAGATCAGGGGCATGCACGTCAGAGGCATTTACCCAGGAGAACTTGGTCCCATACCCCTCCCATACGATCAAGTACTGGAAGCGCCCTTTCAGCCAGTGGGAGTCTCGGACACTGTGTATTTCATATTCCGCCGACCTGTCCTCAGAGACAGTGGTTGGAGGGACAGGTGCTGCCGGGCGCCAAAGAGGACACAGTGGGGCCTCAGGGTCTAGAAGGGACTGGTGAAAGATAGGATGGATCCGCATGGATCAGGGCAGGGTCAGTCAATAGGCCACCGTATTGATGACCGCCTCGATGGGGAATGGGCCAATAAACCTGTAGTCCAACTTCTTCATTAGGCAATCGGACTGGAGATGTTCGTGGAGAGCCACACCTGGTCTCCGACCGACAGTGGGGGTGTCGCCCATTGGGAGCGGTCAGCGAACCATTTGTAATCCTCCTTTGCCTGATTCAGCTGTTGACGCACCAGCTGCTGGACCGCATGCAACTCCGACAGGAAGCTCTGCATCTCGGGAACAGGGGAGTCTGGAGGAGCCAGAGGGAAGAACCGCGGATTGTACCCCACGTTGGCAAAGAAAAGGGTCATCTAGGTGGAGCTGTACTGGGAATTGTTAAAGGCGAATTTCGGCAGGGAAAGATAATCGGCCCAGTTGTCCTGCTGCTGGTTGACAAAACAGCAGAGATACTGCTCCAGGATGCCGATGATCTGTTCCGTACCTCCGTTGGTCCCTGGATGGTGCACCGACAACAGGCCCACCTGCACCTCCAATGCGGCCCTCAGGCTCTTCCAGAAGTGAGCCGTGAACTGCACTCCGCGGCCTGAAACCACTCTGTCTGGCAGACCATGGAAACGGAAGACATGCTGCAGTAAGAGAAGGGCCATCTTGGTGGCTGTGGGCAGCCCACGGCATGGGATGAAGTGTGCCATCTTGATGAGCATGTCCTCAACCACCAGCACCGTGGTGGACCCAGAAGACGGCAGCAGGTCCGTCAGAAAGTCCATGGAGATCATCCCCAAGGGTCTGTCAGGTGTCGGCAGGGGCTGGAGGAGACCAGGAGGGGCCCCCGTGGTGGTCTTGGCTTGCCGGCATGGCACGCAGGATGTCACGTATGCATGGACGTCGTGCCGTACTCGGGGCCACCAGAAAGTCCACATCACCAGATGGAGGGTTTTAAAGAACCCAAAATGTCCTGCTGCGCGGTTGTCATGGCACTGAGTCATGACGAGGGCTCGGAGTGGTCCCGTGGGCATGTACAATCGCCCCCAGAACTTGAGTAAGTCCTCCTCCAAAGTCCAAGGAGACGTGGGGGCCACTTCTGCTCTCCGCTGCTGGGACCAGGCGTCTTGGCACTGCGCCTCTCACATCTGGGCCTGCTGCGGCCAAGGCTTCTGCTGGCAGCACCATCCGTAGAGGAAGGGGGTCCTTGGAACAAAGGTACTCCGGTTTGCGGGACAGGGCATCCGCCCTCTGATTGTGACCACTGGGGATGTAGGTCACATAAAAGTTGAACTGAGTGAAAAACAACGACCAGTGGATCTGCGGCTGGTTCAACATCTGAGCCACGGTGAGGTGCTCGAGGTTCTGATGGTCTGTCCGGACCTCCACCTGATATCGGGCCCCCTCAAGATGATGCCGCCAAGCCTCAAACGTGGCTTAGATAGCCAGCAACTCTTTTTCCCAGATGGTGTAATTGCACTCGGAAGGATTGAGTTTCCGGGAATAGTAAGCACCAGGGAAAAGAGTGCCGCCATCCGCCGGGACCTGTAGCAGCACTGCACCAATAGCACCGTTGAACGCGTCCATCTCCACCATGAAAGGCCAGTGCGGGTCAGGGTGCCTCAAGATGGGTTCCGTGACGAAGGCCTTCTTGAGGGCTGCGAAGGCCTCTTGCTGTGGGGGGCCCCACTGGAACGGGACCTTCTTCCTGAGGAGCTGGGTAAGTGGAGCTGTCAGTGTGGCAAAGCCGGGGAAGAAGGTCTGGCAGTAATTGGAGAAACCCAGCAGGCGCTGAATGTCTTTCGCCCGACGAGGGGGTTCCCAGCTGCACAAGGCCTCTACTTTGCGCAGGTCCATGGTGATACCTTCGGGAGAGATGATATGTCCAAGGAAATCTATGGAAGTCCGGAAGAAGAAACATTTCTCCAGCTTCGCATAGAGTTTATTTATTTATTTATTTATTTAATCAAATTTTTATACCGCCCTATCTCCCGAAGGACTCAGGGCAGTTTACAGCCCGATAAAATACAAATATCATACAAGGTAAAACATTAATTAAAAAACTTATTTAAATAGGCCAAAATTTAAAATTACAATTAAAATGATAAAACCCCATTACCTAAAAATTAATAACTAACCCCAGTTAAATTTAAGTAAAACTTTTAATCCAGTCCCGCTTGGATAAATAAATACGTTTTCAGCTCATGGCGAAAAGTCCAAAGATCAGGCACTTGGCGTAAACCAGGGGGAAATTCGTTCCAAAGCGTAGGAGCTCCAACAGAGAAGGCCCTACCCCTGGGGGCTGCCAGCCAACATTGAGAAGACCCTCTCTGTGTGAGCGTATGGGTCGGTGGGAGGCATGAGGTAACAGCAGGCGGTCCTGTAAGTACCCGGGCCCTAAGCCATGGAGCGCTTTAAAGGTGATAACCAGAATCTTAAAGCGCACCCGAAAGACCACAGGAAGCCAGTGCAGACTGCGTAGTAGTGGTCTTACCTGGGAGCAACGAGTGGCTCCCGTTACTACTCGCGCAGCTGCATTCTGCGCTTGATGATGCTCCCGCAGGTGTTGCAGAACCAGACGGATGTGTTGAAGGTGGATTTCCCTGGATTGGGAGTAAATCAGAATGTAGTTTAGGTAGACTACAACAAACCAGTCTAACGTGTCCCGGAACACGTCATTCATGAAGGGCTGGAAGACGGCGGGAGCATTGGTCAACCCGAATGGCATGACGGTGTATTCAAAGTGACCGTACTGGGTGCCGAACATCGTCTTCCATTCATCCCCCTCTCGCATCCACACCAAATTATAGGCCCCCCAGAGATTGAGCTTGGTGAAAATCGAGGCCTCCTGAAATCTCTCCATCAGCTCCAGGATGAGCGGCAGGTGGTAGCGATTCCGCACCGTGATGGCATTGAGCCAGTGGTAATCGCAGCACAAACGTAAGTCCCCCGTCTTCTTCTTCACGAAGAGGACCGGGGCCGAGAGATGGGACGACAACGGCTGGTTGAACCCACAGGCCAGGATTTTATCCAAAAAGTCCCTGAGGGCGGCCAACTCGGGCTCCGACATGGAGTACAGGCGTCCCCCAGGCAACAGTGCATTGGGCTGAAGATCCACGGGGCAATCGTAGGGCTGATGCGGGGGTAATCAGTCCGCCTCCTTCTCACTGAACACGTCGGCGAAGTCCGTCAGCTCAGGAGGCATAGAGACGACAGGGATGGAGTCGTCCTGGCCGGCAAAGGTGTGGCGGATGTGGTTGACGCACTGAAGACTCGGGAACGAGATGGCGTTCCGTGACCAGGCCACCTGAGGGTCGAGAGTCCGAAGCCAGGCCATACCAAGGACCACTGGGAAACGGAGGTCCGCTGTCACATAAAACTGGATCGCCTCCTCATGTGCCCCAATGGCTAGGCGCAAAGGCTGAGTGGTAAATTTAATGGGGCCTGCCACCAGTTCCCTCCCATTGATCGTCTTGACATTCATCGGAGGGACATCAAAATGGTCCACAAAGGCCCGGTCCAAAAAGTTAGTTGTGGCCCCTGAGTCCACCAGTGCATGCGCCTGAATCCCCTCTGACCGATTAACCAACCACACCCGGGTGTCCAAAATCAGAGGCCGAGGGAGCCCAGAGTCCACAGCTGCTAGATCTGGGGGCTTGGCACGTGCCCGACCTAGGGTTTCCCACTTCGCTTCCTGAGGCAAGAAGCGGTGAAATGGCCGGGCTCCCCGCGGTACAGGCACAACCACCCTTGACGCCTCCGACTCCACTCCTGGACTGTCAGGCGAGGTCTGGCCACTCCTAACTCCATGGGCTCCTTTGCAGCAGCCACAAAGTGCCGGGTGACCCGGGACGCTGTTGGCACCAAACGCGGGAGCGCAGTCATCGTTGGTGGATCCTGGAGGGGGGGCTACAGGACAGGCATCGTTGAGGACGGGAGTCGAGACGCAGACAGAGTGGCAGTAGATTGTCGAGGGTCTGCGGTGCCTCCACCCGGGCCAGCTCATCCTGGAATTGCTCCGAGAGGCCCCTCTGGAGTGTATCCGCCAGCGCCACGTCATTCCAGTCAGAGTCTTGGCGTAACAGCCAAAATTCGGCAATGTACATCTGTAGGGGGCGCTTCCCTTGCCGGACGACCCATAAGTTCCTGGTTGCCATTAGGGTCCGAACGGGGTCCTCGTACATGAGGCACAGTTGCCGCCAAAAACCCTGGTAGTCTGCCATCAAGGGGCTGTCCTGAAGCACTAGGGGCATGGCCCATCGGGCAGCCGAGCCGGAAAGAAGGTTAATAAAAATGCCACCTTGGCTTGGTTGTCTGAGAAATCCTCCGGCCACATAGCCATGAATAGCTGGCATTGTGCCATAAAGGCCTTGAACATCTCAGGCTGCCCAAAAAACTTATCAGGCACTCTCTGCCAGGAAGCCAGGCTCGGGAGCCGAAGAAACAACAATACCTCTTGCCCCAGTTGGTGGGATGCGCAATACATGTAATTCCTTCTTACATGTATTTGGGCCTCCGGGATGCTGATCTGGCATGCCACATGCTTGTGGATTCTTTAGCAGCTACTGAAGTGCCTCGAAGGCCTCGGGGAAGTGAGCCACATGCCCCTTGTTATAAATCATTCACTTTTCTACCTCACCCTCTCAGCTCTGACTTTGGCCATTTTCCTGAAGGAAGAATAAACAAGAGATCATTGTGAGGCGAGCAATCTCCCCAAAGGCATAATCAGATGCTCCACCATGTATTCATGGTTCTCTGAGCCCCCAGCTCCTTCTGGTCCTCTGTCACCCCTTTGCCCTGGTTGGTGGCACAATCTCTCCATACCTGGATTCGGGCCTGCAGGCGAGAACAGAACTGCAGGTGGTCGTGGGCCCTCCTAGCCATGGTAGGGGCACCCCTCAAGAGCCTCCGTGAACTTAGATACACGCTCCTTGGTGTAAATTAAATGCTTTTTCCTCTCACCTCTCACAACTCAGATCCTTTTTCCATTTTCTGGTAGCGAGAAAGAAACAAGTGGATAGCCTCGGTGTATTCGGCCACATTGTCCCCTGGTATAAATCGTCCACTTCTTCTGCTCGCCTCTAGCAGCTCCGACTTTGGCCCATTTTCCTGCAGGGTTCTGAAGGGTTTGGCCTCTGGGTTCAACTCTCCCTCTTACTTTTTTTTATATATAAATTTTTATTATTTTATTATGACACAATATGACAAACACATGACATACAACATATAAATATATCCCCTTTTAAACCAAAGTTTCTTAGTGGTCTTCTTTCCATTTTATACTTTCCACCCCCATATCTCTCATATTGTTTGACTTTCTTCATTGTCCCTTTTTCTTTGGTTACATTGTATTTTCTAACACTAATAGCTTTACTTTTATACATTTCTATATATTTGTTATATACATATTTTACATTTTTAAATTCTCCCCTTGTTCTTTATTTCTAGTCTCAAGCCATTCATACCCTTTCTTCCAAATTATGTAATAATCTGTCTCTTCTTTTTCTTCAATTTCTTTTGTTAATTTGTCCATCTCGGCACATTCTAAAAACTTTTCTATCACTTCTTCATCTGTTGGTGTCCTTTCCTGTTTCCAATTTTGTGCATATGTGCAGCTGTTATGAAATGTAAAATCAGATATTTTATTTCTTTGATGTATGTTCTCATGAATATTCCTAATAAAAATGTTTCCGGCTTTCTTTCAATTGGTCAGTCTATTATTTTTTCTAGCAATTTCTTTATATTTGCCCAGTATTTTTTTTTTGCTGCCGGGCACATTCACCATAGATGGTAATATGTTCCATTTCTTTTCTTACACTCCCAAGAAGCTCCAACGTGGAGTTGGTCAAAAATACTTTGGTCATGCCAAAAACATGGGTAGGTTGGGTGATTTTGTTTCTCCAGGTTTCATAGAAGAATTAATGGGTTTAGCTTGGACGACAATAACTCGGGCTTAGACTGCGAAGTGTCACATTTTTCTTCCAGAGGAGGAGCCTCTGCATAAGGGGAAAAGTCATTTCCGTGACTGGATGTTGCTTCAGATTCTGTTTTATTTGGGAACATCTTTGCAAGTCTTGTCGGTGGAAGATGCCATCTATAAAACATCTTCAGCTGATTTTCTTTGTATGCCACAGATAATGTTACTTTTGAGTTTACTTGCCACATTGTTTCCCTTCTCTCCAAATCTATTGTATAATTAAAGTTCTGTGCCCATTTAATCATTGTGTCTTTCACGATCCCCTCTTCCATTTTGTATCACGATAAAAATTTATATATCTTACTAATTAGCTTCTCATCTGTCCCTAATATAATTTTGTCTAGTTGATGTTGTTCTCTTTGTATTTCATAAGTTTTTGTATCTTCTTTATATCTAGATTGCATTTGTATGCATGTCCACCAGTCTACATCTCAGTTTAGATCCAATTCCAAATCTTGTTTTGATTTCAGTTTTCCTTGTTCTATTAGATCTCTGTATCTTATTATTTTATTTAATTCTGCTAAATTTGGGTATTTTAATGCTTCTCTTGGTTTTGGTATTTTTGCATAGTGCTGTTTTTTAATTTTCAACCAAATTTGTAGTAACACATTTCTTAATACATGTCTTTTGAAATAACTATGTGTTTTATATTTTCCATCCCAAAGGAATGCCTGCCATCCCACTAGTAAATCATGCCCTTCTATTGCTAAAATTCTTTTATCCCTTAGTTCTATCCATTCTTTTAGCCAAGTTATGGCAACAGCTTGATAATATAATTCCCATCCTGGGAGTGCTACTCCTCCTCTGTCCTTTGTGTCCTGTAAGAGTTTAAGTTTAATTCTTGGTCACTTTCCCTGCCACAAAAAGTTGGCTGTTATTTTGTTTAGTGTTTCAAATAACTTTTTTTTCCAATTTTATTGATATGTTCTGAAATAGGAATAACAATTTTGGCAAAATATTCATTTTAATGGTGGGGATCCTTCCCAACGATGATATCTGTTAATTTCTCCACTTATCCAAATCTTTCTTAATCTGTACTACTATTTTGTCATAATTATCCTCTTTAATTGAGGGGCCTCTTGAGAACATTGAGGAGATTTTTCAAATTTAAGTTTCTAGATTTCTTCTTAGCCTCATGAGATAGTTTCGGTTTCTTCCATTTTTTCTTCATTCTCTGTTTCCCTCTGTCCCAGGGGTCCTATCTCCGCCACTCGTATTCTTCTCGTTCCATTGTTTCACTCTCAGGGATCCTCCTTCATTTGCACTAATCTCCTTTCCCGTCTGTCTCGTACAGCTCTCCGATCCAATTCTTTTTATTTATTTATTTTTTTTAAAAAAAATTGTATACCGCCGTTCTCCCGAAGGACTCAGGGCGGTGCACAGCCAGAATAAAATACAAAAACAACACATACAATACTAAGAACAACCCTTAAAAAACTAATTCAATTGACCACATTTAAAATACAATATCTCTCTATAAAATTTACAAAAATTTAAAACCCATAAAATCAATTTAAAATTTTAAAAATTCAAGCTAGTCCAGCAAGGCGGAATAAATAAGTTTTAAGTTTGCGGCGAAAGGTCCTGAGGTCAGGTAATTGTTGAAGTCCAGGGGGAAGTTCGTTCCACAGGGTAGGAGCCCCCACAAAGAAGGCCCTCCCCCTGGGGGCCGCCAGTCGACATTGCTTGGCTGACGGCACCCTAAGGAGTCCCTCTCTGTGAGAACGCACCGGTCGCTGGGAGATAGAAGATGGCAGTAGACGGTCCCGTAGGTATCCCAGTCCTAAGCCATGGAGCGCTTTAAAGGTAGTAACCAATACCTTGAAGCGCACCCGGAAGACAACAGGCAGCCAGTGCAGTCTGCGCAGGATAGGTGTTACATGGGAGATCCGAACTACTCCCTCAATAACCCACGCAGCTGCATTCTGGACTAACTGGAGTCTCCGGGTGCTCTTCAAGGGGAGCCCCATGTAGAGAGCATTGCAATAATTATTTATTTATTTATTTAAAGAAATAAATCCAAGCGAGAGGTAATGAGAGCATGAGTGACCGTGCATAGGGCATCCCGGTCAAGGAAGGGACGCAACTGGCGGGTCAGGCAAACCTGATAAAAAGCTCTCCTGAAGATGGTCATCAAATGGTCTTCAAAGGACAACCGCCCATCCAGGAGCACGCCCAAGTTGTGCATCCTTTCCATCGGGGCCAATGACTCGCCCCCAACAGACAACCACAACTGCAGCTGACTGTACCGGGGTGCCGGCATCCACAGCCACTCCGTCTTGGAGGGATTAAGCTTGAGCCTGTTCCTCCCCATCCAGACCTGTACGGCTTCCAAACACCGGGACAGTACTTCGATAGCTTCGTTGGGGTGGTCTGGGGTGGAAAAGTACAGCTGCATGTCATCAGTGTACAGTTGGTACCTCACCCCAAAATCACTGATGACCTCGGCCAGCGGCTTCATATAGATGTTGAACAGGAGAGGCGAGAGAATCGATCCCTGCGGCACCCCACACATGAGGCGCCTCGGAGTCGATCTCTGCCCCCCTGTCAACACCGTCTGCGTCCGGTCAGAGAGGTAGGAGGAGAACCACCGATAAACGGTTCCTCCCACTCCCAAACCCTCCAACCGGCGCAGCAGGATACCATGGTCGATGGTATTGAAAGCCGCTGAGAGGTCTAATAGGACCAGGGCAGAGGAATAACCCTTATCCCTGGCCCTCCAGACATCATCCACCAATGCGACCAAAGCTGTCTCCGTACTGTATCCGGGCCGAAAGCCGGACTGGAACGGGTCTAGATAGACAGTTTCATCCAGGTACTGGGGTAGTTGACATGCCACCACACTCTCTACAACCTTCGCCGTAAAGCGAAGATTGGAGACTGGACGGTAATTTCCTAAAACAGCTGGGTCCAGGGAAGGCTTCTTGAGGAGAGGTCTCACCACCACCTCTTTCAAGGCAGCGGGAAAGACCCCCTCCCACAAAGAAGCATTTGTAATCCCCCGGAGCCAGCCTCGTGTCACCTCCTGTGTGGCCAGCACCAACCAGGAGGGGCACGGGTCCAGTAAACATGTGGTGGCATTCAACCTTCCCAGCAACCTGTCCATGTCCTCGGGAGTCACAGGGTGAAAACTATCCCAAACAGTCTCAACAAGACGGGTGTCAAAACTCTCACCTGGATCTACCCAATTTTGATCCAATCCGTCCCGAAGCTGAACGATTTTATCGTATAGATAACCGTTAAACTCCTCGGCATGCCCTTGTAATGGGTCCTCCCGCCCCTCCTGTTGAAGGAGAGAGCCGGTCACCCAAAACAGGGCGGCCGGGCGGTTATCTGCCGATGCAATGAGAGAGGAAATGTAGGAACGTTTCGCATCCCTCAATGCCACTAAGTAGGTCCTGCTAGGGTCGCTTTCCCTGCCATAAAAAGTTGGCTGTTATTTTGTTTAGTGTTTCAAATAACTTTTTTTCCAATTTTATTGGTATGTTCTGAAATTGGAATAACAATTTTGGCAAAATATTCATTTTAATGGTGGCGATCCTTCACAATAATGATATCTGTAAATTTCTTCACTTATCCAAATCTTTCTTAATCTGTATTACTATTTTGTCATAATTATCCCCTTTAATTGAGGAGCCTTTTGAGAAGATTGAGGAGATTTTTCAAATTTAAGTTTCTAGATTTCTTCTTAGCCTTAAACTCTGAAAGAAAATTCATACCTCTAGGCGGTGTTCACAGAGCACCATCTGCTCGTGTTCAGAATCGGCCCATTATGAACGTGTATTCAATTTTAAGAATACTCTTTAAAATGGCCATTGCTGTTGAAGCAGGTCATGGGGTGGAGTTGGGGAGTCTACAGGAGTTTGGGCTGTTGCGCTGGTTGGGAAAAAGTGGGGAGCACTCCAGATCCTGAGGGTGTGTTGGAGATCCAATGCTCCAAAGAGCTCTGCAGGAGTGAAACCATGGATCCAACCGAGAGGCTGTTTTGTGATGGGGAAGGATCCGCTTCTCACTCTCTCTTAAAGGATGGAACATTTCTTTATATTGCCCATTTTTTTTTGCCACCAGGCACATCCACCATAGATGGTAATATGTTCCATTTGTTTTCTTACACTTCCAAGAAACTCCAATGTGGAGTTCGTCAAAAATACTTTGGTCATGCCACAAAACATGGGTAGGTGGCTGGCATACTCATGGGCCTCATAGCCGCGGTACAGGTGTGCCTCGAAGGCCTCGGGGAAGTGAGCCACATGCCCCTTGGTATAAATCATCTGCTTTTCCACCTCTCCCTCTCAGCTCCAACTTTGGCCATTTTCCTGAGGGGAGAATAAATGAGAGCTCATCGTGAGGCGAGCAATCTCCCCAAAGGCATAATCAGATGCTCCACCATGTATTTTTGGTTCTCTGAGCCCCTAACTCCTTCTGGTCCTCTGCCACCACTTTATTTTATTTATTTATTTATTATTTATTTATTTATTTAATTAATTTATATACCGCCCTTCTCCCGAAGGACTCAGGGTGGTTTTATAGCCAAATAAAAACAGATTTCACAAAAATTTAAAGAACATATTTAAAAGCTAATTCGATTAGGCCGAAAAAGACTAACACTATAATAAAACCCATATTAAAACTACATTAAGCCAGTCTCGCGCGATGAAACAAAAAGATCTTTAGCTTGTGTCGAAAGGTCCAGAGTTCAGGGAGTTGACGTATCCCCAGAGGCAGCTCATTCCAGAGGGCAGGAGCCCCCAGAGAGAAGGCCCTCCCCCTGGGGGTCACCAGTCGGCATTGTTTGACTGACGGCACCCTGAGGAGACCCTCCCCATGGGAACGCACAGGTCGGTGAGAGGCTATTGGTAGCAGCAGGCCGTCCCGTAAATAACCCGGTCCTATGCCATGGAGCACTTTAAAGGTAGTAACCAACACTTTGAATTGCACCCGGTAAACCACCAGAAGCCAGTGCAACTTGCGCAGGAGAGGTGTTACATGGGAGCCTCAAGTTACTCCCTCTATTACCCGCGCAGCCGCATTCTGGACCAGTTGAAGCCTCCGGGTGCTCTTCAAGAGGAGCCCCATGTAGAGAGCGTTACAGTAGTCCAGGCGGGAAGTGACGAGGGCGTGAGTGACCGTGCATAGGGAAACCCGGTCTAGAAAGGGACGCAACTGGCATATCAGGCGAACCTGATAAAAAGCTCCCCTGGCGACGGCCGTCATATGCTCTTCTAAGGAGAGCCATACATCCATGAGGATGCCCTGGTTGGTGGCACAATCTGTCTTTACCTGGATTAGGGCCTGCAGGATGATTGCAGGTGCTCGTGGGCCCTCCTAGGCGTGGTAGGGGAACCCCTCAAGAGCCTCCGTGAACCCAGATACGTGCTCCTTGGTGCAAATTAAATGCTTTTTCCTCTCACCTCTTACATTTCAAGGTTTGTTTGTTTGTTTTGTGAGAAGGGAACAAGTGAACAGCCTCAGTGAATTCAGCCACATGGTCCTCTGGTATAAATCGTCCACTTCTTCTGCTCACCTCTAGCAGCTCCGATTTAGGCCTATTTTCCTGAAGGGAAAAAGAAACATGAAGGACAACATGAAGCACAATTTGGCTCTGGAAGGAGATGGGCAGGATTCACGCCTCTAGGAGGTGTTCACAGAGCACCATCTGCTCGTGTTCAGAATCGGCCCATTATGAACGTGTATTCAATTTTAAGAATACTCTTTAAAATGGCCATTGCTGTTGAAGCAGGTCATGGGGTGGAGTTGGGGAGTCTGCAGGAGTCGGAGCTGTTGGGCTGGCTGGGAAAAAGTGGGGACCACTCCAGATTCTGATGGTGTGTTGGAGATCCAGAGCTCTCTAGGAGTGCAACTATGGATCCAACTGAGATGCTGTTTTGTGATGGGGAAGAATCCGCTTCTCACTCCCTCTCAAAGGCTGAAATGTTTGAGGCCATCTAAGGAGCCATACGTTTCTTTTTAGTATTAGTATTAGTATTTATTGGATTTTTATACTGCCCTTCTCCCGAAGGACTCAGGACGGTTCACAGCCACAATAAAAACAATGACAATGTACAGATAAAAACAATGGCTAAAAAACTTATTTTATGTTTGGCCAAAATTTAAAACATTTATACCATTAAAAACCCCATAAAATTTGTATCAAATATAAATATTAAAATTAAAACTCTTTAAAATTAAAAATTCCTAAGCCAGTCCTGCGCGAATAAACAAATACGTCTTCAGCTTGCGGCAAAAGGTCCAAAGGTCAGGCAGTTGACGCAGTCCAGGGGGAAGTTCGTTCCAGAGGGTAGGAGCCCCCACAGAGAAGGACCTTCCCCTGGGGGCCGCCAGCCGACATTGCTTGGTGGACAGCACCCTGAGAAGTCCCTCTCTATGTGAACGTACGGGTTGGTGGGAGGCGTTCGGTAGCAGAAGGCGGTCCCGTAAGTACGCTGGCCCTAAGCCATGGAGCGCTTTAAAGGTAGTAACCTTAAAGTGCACCCGAGAGACCACAGACAGTCAGTGCAGCCTGTGCAGGAGTGGTGTTACATGGGAGCCATGTGCGGCTCCCTCTATCACCCGCGCAGCTGCATTTTGAACTAACTGGAGCCTCCGGGTGCTCTTCAAGGGGAGCCCCATGTAGAGAGCATTGCAATAATCCAAGTGAGAGGTAACAAGAGCATGAGTGACCGTGCATAGGGCATCCCGGTCAAGGAAGGGGCGCAACTGGCAGATCAGGCGAACCTGATAAAAAGCTCTCCTGGAGATGGTCGTCAAATGGTCTTCAAAGGACAACCGCCCATCCAAGAGCACGCCCAAGTTGTGCATCCTTTCCATCGGGGCCAATGACTCGCCCCCAACAGACAGCCACAACTGCAGCTGACTGTACCGGGGTGCCGGCATCCACAGCCACTCCGTCTTGGAGGGATTAAGCTTGAGCCTGTTCCTCCCCATCCAGACCTGTATGGCTTCCAAACACCGCAACAGTACTTCGATAGCTTTGTTGGGGTGGCCTGGGGTGGAAAAGTACAGCTGTGTGTCATCAGTGTACAGTTGGTACCTCACCCCAAAATCACTGATGACCTCGGCCAGCGGCTTCATATAGATGTTGAACAGGAGAGGCGAGAGAAAACAGCTGGGTCCAGGGAAGGCTTCTTGAGGAGAGGTCTCACCACCACCTCTTTCAAGGCAGCGGGAAAGACCCCCTCCCACAAAGAAGCATTTGTAATCCCCGGAGCCAGCCTCGTATCACCTCCTGCGTGGCCAGCACCAACCAGGAGGGGCACAGGTCCAGTAAACATGTGGTGGCATTCAACCTTCCCAGCAACCTGTCCATGTCCTCGGGAGTCACAGGGTGAAAACTATCCTAAACAGTCTCAACAAGATGGGTGTCAAAACTCTCACCTGGATCTACCCAATTTTGATCCAATCCGTCCCGAAGCTGAACGATTTTATCGTATAGATAACCGTTAAACTCCTCCGCACGCCCTTGTAATGGGTCCTCCCGCCCCTCCTGTTGAAGGAGAGAGCGGGTCACCCGAAACAGGGCGGGCGGGCAGTTATCTGCCGATGCAGTGAGAGAGGAAATGTAGGAACGTTTCGCATCCCTCAATGCCACTAAGTAGGTCCTGCTATAGGACCTAACTAGTGTCTGATCAGCCTCCGAACGGCTGGACCTCCAGGAACTCTCTAGGCGTCTTCTCCGGCATTTCATCTCCCTCAGCTCCTCAGAAAACCAAGGAGTTGGTTGAGACCGATGCCGGGTCAGAGGCCGCAAAGGTACGACATGGTCCAAAGCTCCAGCCGTGGCCTGTTCCCAGGCTGCGACTAGCTCTTCAGTCGTGCCGTGGGCCAGATTCTCGGGAAATGGCCCAAGCTCCGTCAGAAACCTCTCTGAGTCCATCAGGCGCCTGGGACGGAACCAACGTATTGGTTCCGTCTCCCTGAGGTGCTGGGTAGTGGTCTGAAAATCCAGACGAAAAAGAAAATGATCTGACCATGACAAAGGTTCGACAACTAAATCATTTAAAATCAGATCATTCAACCACTGGCCAGAGATAAAAATCAAATCTGGGGTGCCTCCCCCGATGTGAGTAGGGCTGTCAACTAATTGAGTCAGGTCCATGGCTGTCATGGAAGCCATGAACTCCCGAGCAGTTGTGGCTGCCGCGCCAGTTGATGGCAGATTGAAATCCCCCATGACCAACAGTCTAGGGGTTTCAACTGCCAACCCAGCCAGCAACTCCAACAGCTAGGGCAGGGCTGTTGTCACGCAGCAAGGAGCCAGGTACGTGATCAACAAGCCCACCTGAGTCCTACGACCCCACTTCACATAGAGGGATTCACACCCAGCTATCTGAGGCACAGTGGTCTCCCTCGGTTCCAGACTCTCCTTATTAATAACAGCCACCCCGCCACCCCTACCTTGGGCCCTCGGCTGATGGAATGCTCAGAAACCTGGTGGGCACATCTCTACTAGGGGAACCCTCCCTTCGGTGCCCAACCAGGTTTCCGTAATGCCCATAACGTCCGTGGTCCCCTCCTGAAATAGATCTGAAATCAGGGGGGCTTTGTTAACCACGGACCTTGCATTACATAACATCAGTTGAAGGCCCAAGTCCCGAGTACTCTGGCCACTCGGGGAACGGGAAAATTTTGGGGGGCCGGAGCACGCGATCGCCCTTAAATAGGGAGGGCATACCCCCGAAACCTGATGTGCCCCCCCCTTCCGCCATATCTGCCTCTCCCACTTACCGTATTGATAACAACCCTGATAAACTGGAACGAGACCCTCCCCCGCCACCTTCGGACCTGTTAAATTACCGCCGCGAACACATGTTGGACTTGGCTCCCTCCCCGACGGGTTTCCCCACCCACCCAGACCCGTCAATTCCCATCCTCCCCTTAAAATTCCCATTAAGAGTCCCCTTAAAAAAATGATTAAAACAATTTGTTAAAAATCCCCTAAGCCTCCTAGATTTAGCATGCCAACTCTCGGTGTTCCAAAACCCGTCCTCAAGATGGGCCCTCGATAATGTGGAGGGCCAAACCTGTGAGAGAGGGGAATCTCGCAGGGCAAGAAGGTCCGCAGTTGAAAATGTCCGCATAACAAAAGTACGGTTAGCGGCCCCATCTTGGCCAGTCAAGATATCACCACAGCAGAACGAGGCTCCCCAGCTGGTAGAATGGGCCGTGGACTTCCAGGACTCCGTGGGGCCGTTACTCTACCACCAAACCCAAATCGGCTACCACTCGCCCCAGGTCCAGATGAAACCAGCCACTCTCCTCCGAGCCGATCCAGTAGGCCATTGATGTTACCAAGGAAGAGGGCCCGAACCTGCCTCAAACCCACTTTCCGGCAGGTTCCACCCTCAGGTTGTTTCCTCCAACCTCCTCTGGCTCTTCAGCCCTGGTGAGGGCCTCGACTCTCCAGGATAGACCCATCAGGAGGAAAGGCCGCCGCGCCGCCGCCGCCTGGAACTCTGTGCCACCACCGCCACGGCCGCCGCCATCCTGGGCCATCCTGGGCCATCCTGGGCCAAACAGCAGAGGGTCCGAAAGAGGGCCAGCCTCGACCTCCAACTCCCTCTCCAACGGGCTGGACCCTCCAGATGCCTCACCTGACCCTCTGCCTCTCCAGCGCCGTGCGATGAAAGAAAACCTTCAGCCCCCCGGGGAGGGCCGCCACCGCCGCTGGAAACTGGAAGTTATGCCGCGGCCGCCGCGGCTGCCGCCCCAACAAAGACCAAAGGCAACGCTGGGCCTGCCGCTCGTCCCGGACCACCAACTCGGCCAGCCTTACATCGAACGCTGGGTAAGATGTTCCCCCGGCAGGGTCTGGGACCAGAGGGTCAGAAAACAAACCCCTCTTTCTCCCAGCCCCCTAGGAAGGGCCGCCATCCTGTCACTTGGAATTTTCACTGTGCCACCTTGGAGCATGTGCAGTTCTTCCTGGCTCCGCTTTTTTGGACTTGTCTTGTCCATCCCTTTTGTGTCTCCTTCGCTCCGCGCTTCCAATTCTCCATTTTTTTTCTTGTCTCCTTCTTATGGGCCCACTTCGTCTGCCACTCGAAACTGTTTTTTACCCTCTTTGTTTCCACTCTCTATGGCCTGGTCTGCCTTACAGGTCAACTTCTCAAATGGTTTTTAGGAGATTTGTCCCTTGTGCTCTTGAATGAGTGCCTTTTGTCCAGGGGCTTTGGATCTTCCCCTTTTAATTCTCAATCTCTACGGGATTGAGAATGCCCTATAAGAGCTCCTGATAAAGAATTTTTGGGTTTCAGTTACGGCTCCCCCTTCCCTCACCCTCTTCATGATGATGTCACCGCCGGAAGTCTCCTCACCACTGGAAGTCTCCATTTGGGGCCATCTAATGGCCATTGCTGTTGAGAAAGGTCATGGGGTGGAACTGGGGAGTCTGCAGGAATTGGGGCTGCTGGGTTGGTTGTGAAAAAGTGGGGAGCACTCCAGATCCTGATGGCGTGTTGGAGATGCAGAGCTCCAAAGAGCTCTGCAGGAGCGGAACAATGGATAAAACCGAGATGCTGTTTTGTGATGGGGAAGGATCCGCTTCTCACTCCCTCTCAAAGGCTGAAATGTTTGGGGCCATCTAAGGAGCCACACATTTCTCTTTGGTAGTGTTGAACCACCCAGATCTCTGGGTTCGCGTCTCTCTTGATGGGGGAAGAGGGGCATCTTTTGAACAGAAGTTGAGGATTCAAATTCTGGCCTCAGATATCTATTGAAGGATTCTTTTGGTCCTTAACTGTAGTTAGCTACCCTGGCTTAGGAAAATGGGATTTGCAGTTTATACTGTCCCATCATCAGCTCCAGAAAGTAGACCCTACTGTAAGCCAGCCTCTTGAATTACAACACATCCTTATCAATATAGTGACTGGGGGTTAGATAGCTTGCTAAACCATGTCTCTTTTAACCATGGCTTCTTTTACCCACCCCAATGTTCCCACAAAGCCAAAGACCATGGTATCCTGCTGCGCCGGTTGGAGGGATTGGGAGTGGGAGGCACCGTTTATCGGTGGTTCTCCTCCTATCTCTCCGACCGGTCGAAGAACGGGCAGTTTGAGGCGTTTACTTGTGGGTGCCGCAGGGGATCTCTCGCCTCTGTTCGTATCTACATGCCGCTGGGTGAGATCATCAGTGGTTTGGTGTGAAGAGGCCAGCCTGACCTCCAACTCCCTCTCCAACGGGCTGGACCCTCCAGATGCCTCACCTGACCTCTGCCTCTCCAGCGCCCGTGCGAAAGAAAACCTTCAGCCCCGGGAGGCCACCACCGCCGCCGGAAACTGGAAGTTATGCCACGGCCGCCACGGCTGCCGCCCCAACAAAGACCGAAGGCAACGCTGGGCCTGCCGCTCGTCCCGGACCACCAACTCGGCCAGCCTTACATCGAACGCTGGGTAAGATGTTCCCCCGGCAGGGTCTGGGACCAGAGGGTCAGAAAACAAACCCCTCTTTGTCCCAGCCCCCTAGGAAGGGCCGCCATCCTGGGCCATCCTGGGCCATCCTGGGCCAAACAGCAGAGGGTCCGAAAGAGGGCCAGCCTCGACCTCCAACTCCCTCTCCAACGGGCTGGACCCTCCAGATGCCTCACCTGACCCTCTGCCTCTCCAGCGCCGTGCGATGAAAGAAAACCTTCAGCCCCCCGGGGAGGGCCACCACCGCCGCCGGAAACTGGAAGTTATGCCACGGCCGCCACGGCTGCCGCCCCAACAAAGACCGAAGGCAACGCTGGGCCTGCCGCTCGTCCCGGACCACCAACTGCCAGCCTTGCTGGGTAAGATGTTCCCCCGGCAGGGTCTGGGACCAGAGGGTCAGAAAACAAACCCCTCTTTGTCCCAGCCCCCTAGGAAGGGCCGCCATCCCGTCACTTGGAATTTTCACTGTGCCACCTTGGAGCATGTGCAGTTCTTCCTGGCTCCGCTTTTTTGGACTTGTCTTGTCCATCCCTTTTGTGTCTCCTTCGCTCCACGCTTCCAATTCTCCATTTTTCTTTGTTTCTTTGTCTCTCTTGATGGGGGAAGAGGGGCATCTTTTGAACAGAAGTTGAGGATTCAAATTCTGGCCTCAGATATCTATTGAAGGATTCTTTTGGTCCTTAACTGTAGTTAGCTACCCTGGCTTAGGAAAATGGGATTTGCAGTTTGTATTGTCCCATCATCAGCTCCAGAAAGTAGACCCTACTGTAAGCCAGCCTCTTGAATTACAACACATCCTTATCAATATAGTGACTGGGGGTTAGATAGCTTGCTAAACCATGTCTCTTTTAACCATGGCTTCTTTTACCCACCCCAATGTTCCCACAAAGCCAAAGGAAAACTGCCCAACATTAAGAGTTAGCAGGATAGGTTGAACCAAGCCAGGAAATTCTAAGTCTGTGTTGATCACAACACCAGAAGATGGGGTTTGAGAACAAAGTTTATTTCCAATCGTCCCTATCAAGATGCAGGTTCAGTTCAGCTACACATTCAATTCCCCAGGACCAGTGGATCCCTCCGAGATGCTGTTTTGTGATGTGAGAGGATCCGTTTCTTTACAACCTCTCAAATCTTTGAGGCTATCTAAGGAGCTTCCAGTTTTCAATTTGAATCACTCAAAACAGGTCCGGCTGATGTGAGAGTGGAGAAGTCCATACTGCCAGTTGAGGCCCCCTGCCCATCCCTTTCCCAGTGGCTGAATGGATTCCAGGTTGTGGAAGGTCCAGGCTTGGATCTCGGCCTGAAAAACATGGATGGAGACAAAGACCATCCCCATTAATGGTGTTGATCTCCCTGCGCTCCTCGCCTTCTTGTCCCAAGATGTCCCTTGCCCCAGTTGGTGGGATGCGCAATACATCTAATTCCTTCTTACATGTATTTGGGCCTCCGGGATGCTGATCTGGCACGCCACATGCACATGGGCCTCATAGCCAGGGTACTGGTGTGCCTGGAAGGCCTCGGGGAAGTGAGCCACATGCCCCTTGGTATAAATCATCCGCTTTTCCAACTCACCCTCTCAGATCCGACTTTGGCCATTTTCCTGAGGGAAGAATAAACAAGAGCTCATCGTGAGGCGAGCAATCTCCCCATGGTTCTCTGAGCCCCCAGCTCCTTCTGGTCCTCTGCCACCCCTTTGCCCCGGTTGGTGGCACAGCCTACAGGATGATTGCAGGTGCTTGTGGGCCCTCCTAGCTACTCCCCTTCTGTCCTTTGTGTCCTGTAAGAGTTTAAGTTTAATTCTTGGTCGCTTTCCCTGCTATAAAAAGTTGGCTGTTATTTTGTTTAGTGTTTCAAATAATTTTTTCCCCAATTATATTGGTATGTTCTGAAATAGGAATAACAATTTTGGCAAAATATTCATTTTAATGGTGGGGATCCTTCACAATAATGATATCTGTAAATTTCTTCACTTATCCAAATCTTTCTTAATCTGTATTACTATTTTGTTATAATTATCCCCTTTAATTGAGGAGCCTTTTGAGAAGATTGAGGAGATTTTTCAAATTTAAGTTTCTAGATTTCTTCTTAGCCTCATGAGATAGTTTTGGTTTCTTCCATTTTTTCTTCATTCTCTGTTTCCCTCTGTCCCAGGGGTCCTATCTCCGCCACTCGTATTCCTCTCGTTCCATTGTTTCACTGTCAGGGATCTTCCTTCGTTTGCACTAACCTCCTTTCCCATCTGTCTCGTACAGCTCTCCGATCCAATTCTGGCTCCGCTTTTTTGGACTTGTCTTGTCCGTCCCTTTTGTGTCTCCTTCGCTCCGCGCTTCCGATTCTCCATTTTTTTTCTCGTCTCCTTCTTATGGGCCCACTTTGTCTGCCACTCGAAACTGTTTTTTACCCTCTTTGTTTCCACTCTCTATGGCCTGGTCTGCCTTACAGGTCAACTTCTTAAATGGTTTTTAGGAGATTTGTCCCTTGTGCTCTTGAATGAGTGCCTGTTGTCCGGGGGCTTTGGATCTTCCCCTTTTAATTCCCAATCTCTACGGGATTGAGAATGCCCTATAAGAGCTCCTGATAAAGAATTTTTGGGTTTCAGTTACGGCTCCCCGTTCCCTCACCCTCTTCATGATGATGTCACCGCCGGAAGTCTCCTCACCACTGGAAGTCTCCATTTGGGGCCATCTAATGGCCATTGCTGTTGAGAAAGGTCATGGGCTGGAACTGGGGAGTCTGCAGGAATTGGGGCTGCTGGGTTGGTTGTGAAAAAGTGGGGAGCACTCCAGATCCTGATGGCGTGTTGGAGATGCAGAGCTCCAAAGAGCTCTGCAGGAGCGGAACAATGGATAAAACCGAGATGCTGTTTTGTGATGGGAAAGGATCCGCTTCTCACTCCCTCTCAAAGGCTGAAATGTTTGGGGCCATCTAAGGAGCCACACGTTTCTCTTTGGTAGCGTTGAACCACCCAGATCTCTGGGTTCGAGTCTCTCTTGATGGGGGAAGAGGGGCATCTTTTGAACAGAAGTTGAGGATTCAAATTCTGGCCTCAGATATCTATTGAAGGATTCTTTTGGTCCTTAACTGTAGTTAGCTACCCTGGCTTAGGAAAATGGGATTTGCAGTTTGTACTGTCCCATCATCAGCTCCAGAAAGTAGACCCTACTGTAAGCCAGCCTCTTGAATTACAACACATCCTTATCAATATAGTGACTGGGGGTTAGATAGCTTGCTAAACCATGTCTCTTTTAACCATGGCTTCTTTTACCCACCCCAATGTTCCCACAAAGCCAAAGGAAAACTGCCCAACATTAAGGGTTAGCAGGATAGGTTGAACCAAGCCAGGAAATTCTAAGTCTGTGTTGATCACAACACCAGAAGATGGGGTTTGAGAACAAAGTTTATTTCCAATCGTCCCTATCAAGACGCAGGTTCAGTTCAGCTACACATTCAATTCCTCAGGACCAGTGGATCCGTCCGAGATGCTGTTTTGTGATGTGAGAGGATCCGTTTCTTTACAACCTCTCAAATCTTTGAGGCTATCTAAGGAGCTTCCAGTTTTCAATTTGAATCACTCAAAACAGGTCCGGCTGATGTGAGAGTGGAGAAGTCCATACTGCCAGTTGAGGCCCCCTGCCCATCCCTTTCCCAGTGGCTGAATGGATTCCAGGTTGTGGAAGGTTCAGGCTTGGATCTCGGCCTGAAAAACATGGATGGAGACAAAGACCATCCCCATTAATGGTGTTGGTCTCCCTACGCTCCTCACCTTCTTGTCCTAAGATACCCCTTGCCCCAGTTGGTAGGATGTGCAATGCATGTAATTCCTTCTTACATGTATTTGGGCCTCCGGGATGCTGATCTGGCACGCCACATGCACATGGGCCTCATAGCCAGGGTACTGGTGAGCCTAGAAGGCCTCGGGGATGTGAGCCACATGCCCCTTGGTATAATTCATCCGCTTTTCCAACTCGCCCTCTCAGATCCGACTTTGGCCATTTTCCTGAGGGAAGAATAAACAAGAGCTCATCTTGAGGCAAGCAATCTCCCCATGGTTCTCTGAGCCCCCAGCTCCTTCTGGTCCTCTGCCACCCCTTTGCCCTGGCACAGCCTACATGATGATTGCAGATGCTTGTAGGCCCTCCTAGTTACTCCCCCTCTGTCCTTTGTGTCCTGTAAGGGTTTAAGTTTAATTCTTGGTCGCTTTCCCTGCCATAAAAAGTTGGCTGTTAGTGTTTCAAATAACTTTTGTTTAGTGTTTCAAATAATTTTTTTCCCCAATTGTATTGGTATGTTCTGAAATAGGAATAACAATTTTGGCAAAATATTCATTTTAATGGTGGGGATCCTTCACAATAATGATATCTGTAAATTTCTTCACTTATCCAAATCTTTCTTAATCTGTATTACTAGTTTGTTATAATTATCCCCTTTAATTGAGGAGCCTTTTGAGAAGATTGAGGAGATTTTTCAAATTTAAGTTTCTAGATTTCTTCTTAGCCTCATGAGATAGTTTTGGTTTCTTCCATTTTTTCTTCATTCTCTGTTTCCCTCTGTCCCAGGGGTCCTATCTCCGCCACTCGTATTCCTCTCGTTCCATTGTTTCACTCTCAGGGATCCTCCTTCGTTTGCACTAACCTCCTTTCCCATCTGTCTCGTACAGCTCTCCGATCCAATTCTGGCTCCGCTTTTTTGGACTTGTCTTGTCCGTCCCTTTTGTGTCTCCTTCGCTCCGCGCTTCTGATTCTCCATTTTTTTTCTCATGTCCTTCTTATGGGCCCACTTTGTCTGCCACTCGAAACTGTTTTTTACCCTCTTTGTTTCCACTCTATATGGCCTGGTCTGCCTTACAGGTCAACTTCTCAAATGGTTTTTAGGAGATTTGTCCCTTGTGCTCTTGAATGAGTGCCTTTTGTCCAGGGGCTTTGGATCTTCCCCTTTTAATTCTCAATCTCTACGGGATTGAGAATGCCCTATAAGAGCTCCTGATAAAGAATTTTTGGGTTTCAGTTACGGCTCCCCCTTCCCTCACCCTCTTCATGATATTGTCACCGCCGGAAGTCTCCTCACCACTGGAAGTCTCCATTTGGGGCCATCTAATGGCCATTGCTGTTGAGAAAGGTCATGGGGTGGAACTGGGGAGTCTACAGGAATTGGGGCTGCTGGGTTGGTTGTGAAAAAGTGGGGAGCACTCCAGATCCTGATGGCGTGTTGGAGATGCAGAGCTCCAAAGAGCTCTGCAGGAGCGGAACAATGGATAAAACCGAGATGCTGTTTTGTGATGGGGAAGGATCCGCTTCTCACTCCCTCTCAAAGGCTGAAATGTTTGGGGCCATCTAAGGAGCCACACATTTCTCTTTGGTAGTGTTGAACCACCCAGATCTCTGGGTTCGCGTCTCTCTTGATGGGGGAAGAGGGGCATCTTTTGAACAGAAGTTGAGGACAAATTTAAGTTAGATTTCTTTTGTCTAGGAAGTGGTTTCTTCCACCATCTCTGTTTTTGCCCAGGGGTTCATCTAGGAAATTCCTCTGAAACCATTGTTTATCTCAGGGATTTTGGTATAACTCCAGCCATCTGTTAGCCTGGCCAATTTGGTGCTTTTTATGTTTGGCCCTTTTGTTCTCACTCCCCAATCTATTTTTTAGCCTTCTCCATTTGTTGATTAAACTTTTTTATCTTTGTTTTCATCAATCCTGGTTTAATAATTTAAGGTTAAAATTTGTTTTGCCTTGAAAATCTTTCTGCCATTATCCCCTTTTATTCTCATCTAAAGTAAAGCTATTAAACCCTGAAAAAATTGTGGGAGAGGCCTTTCACGCCTGCTCTGAACATCACCAGCTCGGAATTCCTAATGAAAGCATATTTTAAGAATACTTTTTAAAATGGCCATTGGTGTTGAGGCAGGTCACGGGGTGGAGTTGGAGAGTCTGCTGGATTTGGGGCTTTTGGGTTGGTTGGGAAAAAGTGGGGACCACTCCAGATCCTGATGGTGTGTTGGAGATCCAGAGCTCTCTAGGAGTGAAACTATGGATCCAACTGAGATGCTGTTTTATGATGGAGAAAGATCCGCTTCTCACTCCCTCTCAAAGGCTGAAATGTTTGAGGCCATCTAAGGAGCCACACATTTGTTTTTAGTATTAGTATTAGTATTTATTGGATTTTTATACTGCCCTTCTCCCGAAGGACTCAGGGCAGTTCACAGCCACAATAAAAACAATGACAATGTACAGATAAAAACAATAGTTAAAAAACTTATTATATGTTTGGCCAAAATTTAAAACATTTATACCATTAAAAACCCCATAAAATTTGTATCTAATATAAATATTAAAATTAAAACTCTTTAAAATTTAAAATTCCAAGCCAGTCCGCTGGTAAATAAATAAGTTTTTAATTCACGTAAAGGTCTGAAGGTCAGATAGTTGGCGCAGTCCAGGGGAAGTTCGTTCCAGAGGGTAGGAGCCCCCACAGAGAAGGACCTTCCCCTGGGGACCACCAGCCAACATTGCTTGGCAGACGGCACCCTGAGAAGTCCCTCTCTGTGTGAGCGTACGGGTCAGTGGGAGGCATTCGGTAGCAGAAGGCGGTCCCATAAGTACCCTGGCCCTAAGCCATGGAGCGCGTTAAAGGTAGTAACCAAAACCTTAAAGTGTACCCGAGAAACCACAGGCAGCCAGTGCAGCCTGCGCAGGAGTGGTGTTACATGGGAGCCACGTGCGGCTCCCTCTATCACCCGCGCAGCTGCATTCTGAACTAACTGGAGCCTCCGGGTGCTTTTCAAGGGGAGCCCCATTTAGAGAGCATTGCAATAATCCAAGCGAGAGGTAACAAGAGCATGAGTGACCGTGCATAGGGCATCCCGGTCAAGGAAGGGGCGCAACTGGCGGATCAGGCGAACCTGATAAAAAGCTTTCCTGGCAACGGCCGTCAAGTGATGTTCAAACAACAACTGTCCATCCAGAAGAATGCCCAAGTTGCGCACCCTTTTTTTCGGGGCCAATGATTCGCCCCCAACAGTCAGCTGCAACTGCAGCTGACTGTACTGGAGTGCCACAGCCACTCCGTCTTGGAGGGATTCAGCTTGAGCCTCCCCATCCAGACCCATACGGCTTCCAGGCACCGGGACAGTACTTCGATAGCTTCGTTGGGGTGGCCTGGGGTGGAAAAGTACAACTGCGTATCGTCAGCATACAGTTGGTACCTCACCCCAAAGCCACTGATGATCTCACCCAGCGGCTTCATATAGATGTTGAACAGGAGAGGCGAGAGAATCGACCCCTGTGGCACCCCACACATGAGGCGCCTTGTGGTCGATCTCTGCCCCCCTGTCAACACCGTTTGTGACCGGTCAGAGAGATAGGAGGAGAACCACCGATAAACGGTGCCTCCCACTCCCAAACTCCCCAACCGGTGCAGCAAGATACCATGGTCGATGATATCAAAAGCCGCTGAGAGATCTAATAGGACCAGGGCAGAGGAGCAACCCCTGTCCCTGTCCCTCCAGAGATCATCCACCAACGCGACCAAAGCCGTCTCTGTACTATATCCGGGCCAGAAGCAAGACTGGAACGGGTCTAGATAGACAGCTTCATCCAGGTATTGGGGTAGTTGACATTATTTATTTATTTATTTATTTATTTAAATTTTTATACCACCCTTCTCCCGAAGGACTCAGGGCGGTGTACAGCCAAAGTTAAAACAATTAAATATACAAAATTAAAATATCAATTAAAATACATATTCAATACTGGCCAAATTAAAAAAATATCCATATAAAATTACTAAAATTAAAAATCACAGCTGCATTCTGGACTAACTGGAGTCTGAGTGCACTTCTGGTAGCCCATGTGAGAATATTGCAATAAGATAAGTGACGAGGCATGGTGACCGCATAAGAAGAATCCCTCCAGAAAGGCTCAATTGGCGAACCAGGTGCCACTCCGTCTTGGATGGATTGAGTCTGAGGCTGTTTCTCCCCATCCAGACCGTGACGCCTCCAGGCAACGGGACAACACTACTACAGTTTGTGTCATCAGCGTAAAGTAACTCCTGAAGCCACTGATGACCTCCTGCTGGTTTGGCTTCATATAGATGTTGAACAGGAGGCGAGAAATCGCCCTGAGGCACCCCACAAGTAGCGGTCAATCTCCTCTCCTGTCAACACCGTCTCTGACCGTCAGAGAGATAGGAGAACCACCGATAAACGGTGCCTCACTCCCAAACCCCCAACCGGCGCAGCAGGATACCATAGTCGATGGTATCAAAAGCCAATGAGAGATCTAACAGGACCAGGGCAGAGGAACAACTATCCCTGGCCCTCAGGTCATCCACCAGCGACCAAAGCTGTCTCCGTGCTATACCCGGACGGGTCTAGATAGACAGCTTCATCCAGATCAAACTCATCCCAAACAACATCAACAAGACATGTCTCAGTCATCTCATCCGGATCATCACAATCTTGGTCCAAACTATCCTGAGCTGAGCGATTTTATCGTATAGATAACACTAAACTCCTCACGTCCCTGCAGGTCATCCCGTCCCCCTGGTGTAGAAGGAATGGGTCACCCGAAACAGGGCGGCTGGGTGGTTATCTGCCGATGCAAGAGGAGGTGAAATGTTCGTTTACCCTCAGTGCCACTAGGTACAAAAGACCTAACTAGTGTCCGATCAGCCTCGAAAATACATTATTCCACCTTGTGCTATACATAAAAGGAAGATTTGGGTCTTGGATATGTCCTCATGATTGCCAAAATCCACGTTCTCGAGGTACAGGTACCGAGCGTCCAATTTTCCAAGCGCATAGTCCACAAATGGTTTCCAAGTCTTCCAGAAAATATCTTCTTTATACACACCACTTCTAATTTTAATATCACATGTCATTTTATCATTTAAAGCTAATTTCCACATTTCAGAATTCCACTCTTCTATTCTAAAATCACATCTAGTTTCCAATATCTAGCTATTATAATTCTACCTATTATAATCATAATTCTAATCAATTCTTTTCATATTTTGTTAATTCTATTTCCTTAATTACCAACAATAATATAGTTTCCACTCTCAATGTTATTACTTTCCCATCATTTCAAATATCATTTTCTCCAATTGTTGCCAAAACTTTTAACCTTATCACATTTATACCACATATGTTCATAAGTCCCCAATTCCATCTCACATCTCCAACATTTTTACTAATTTTTTATCCATTTGTGACAATCTTACTGGAGTCAAATACCATTTCAAACAACTTTGTAATTATGCTTTTAATCCTTATAGATAAAGTCTCATAATTCTACTATTCCAATTCACATTCCAATCTGACTCTGGTATTTCAATATTAAGATCTTTTCCCAATTTATCCTCATCACTCTTTGTAATTTTCATCAGATTATAATCTTATAAACCCTACTAACGAGTCCCTTTATCTTTCATAATCCGAGATACTAAATATTCAAATTCAGTTTCACATCTATTTATCGAATAGTTTTCCTTAATTTTTTGTCCATTTTCTATCTGTATTTTTCAAACCAACTTAACCCTAATTTTTCAATAATTTCTTTATTCCTCCTTTCATTTTCTAAAACTTTTAACCAATCTGTAATAGTTTCTATATTTTCATCTTTAATCACTTCATTACATCTTATATTATTTTAATCGGCCAATTTCAATTGTCTTCCCCAAAAGATTATATCCGAATTAAAATTTTAACAAATTTATTCCATTTTAATCCTTTAACCAATAACTTCTAATTACACATTTTGATTTGCTTTATCTAAAACCACCTTGATCCAAATTTCTCTATATCCCTTAACTCTAAATCTCTCAATGATTATCTTCACCTTTAAAATTTTTACCACTATCCGGATACCATATGCACAATAATAATTAAATAATTTGGGGATTCCTAATCCACCTTCCTTTTGATTTTGATACCACATTTTCTTCACTAATCTAGGTCTTTTCCCACCATTACAAAATTTGTCCAATTTTTCTGATATCCTTCAATATCTTTCTCTGTCAAATTTAGCGTAGCATCTCGAATAAAAAGTTAAACTTGGGCAGCAACATCATCTTACACATTGCAATTCTACCGAACCAAGACAACTTTAACATTTTATATTTGTCTATCTTCTTCTCAATTTCATTAATCACCACATCATAATTAAGTTTTTTCAATTCTTTAACCTTGAGTGAAAGCACTATACCCAAATATTTCAATGTATTTTTAATCCTTATCCCAAATTGCTCTTGCATATTCTCGCGCTCATTACCATTACTATCCATCAATAATTCTGATTTTGACCAATTTACTTTCAGACCTGTCATTTCCTCAAATTCTTTCAAATGCTTATATATCTTTTTCAGGTCTTTCTCTACATTTTTCAAAATAATTAAAGTATCATCCATACAAATTTATCTTATACCCTTATATCCTT
Organism: Ahaetulla prasina; assembly: GCF_028640845.1. NCBI lineage: Eukaryota > Metazoa > Chordata > Lepidosauria > Squamata > Colubridae > Ahaetulla > Ahaetulla prasina. The sequence goes on along the minus strand of NC_080544.1, from coordinate 13,884,126 downwards.
CTAATTCTTCATCTTTTTCTATCATTTTTGTCAAGATTTCCATAGCCAATAAAAATAATGTTGGGGACAAGGGACATCCTTGTCTCGTACCCGCTTCTAATTTTATCTCTTCAGTTAATATTCCATTCACCTTCACTCTTGCACTACTTTTTTGATACAATTTTGAAATAACATGTATAAACTTGTTACCAAAGCCTAAAGCCTCCACAATTACTTTAATAGCTTCCCATTGTACAGAATCAAAAGCTTTAAAAATATCCAATGATACTATACCAATTTTATCACCATTATGTTCAGCTACATCTATAATATTTAATATTCTTCTAACAATATCACTCATATATCTGCCCTTCACATAACCTACTTGGTTGTAACTTATATATCTATCTATAAATCTACTTAATCTATTACTTATAATAGCAGTAAATATCTTTGCATCCTGATTAATTAAAGAAATGGGCTGGTAGGACTCAATCCTTTCTAAATCTTTATCTGGCTTAGGAATTAGGGATATCACCGTTCTATTCCATGACGAAGGAACTTCTCCACCATGTAATATTCCATTAAATAATTTCAGCAATCTTGGTATTATTAATTCTTTAAATTCTTTATAAAACTCAACAGGTAATCCATCCTCACCTGGAGCTTTCCCTAATTTTATTTTTTGTATAACTCCATTAATCTCATCTTGTGTTATATCTTCTTCCATCAATTCTTTATATGTTTGATCAATTTTCACCACATATTTTTCTAAATAACTTTGCAATTTTCCCCGATTGACTGGTTTCTTTGAATATAGATTCTGAAAAATTTTTCTAACCACTTCACATTTCTCTAATTTTTTGTAACATCTTATACCTTTATCATCTATCAAAGCTCCAATTTTTCTCTTCTCTCTTTTATTTTTCGCCATCTTTGCTAATAACTTAGAGTTTCTGTTACTAAATTCAAAAATTCCTATTTAAATATCTCAAATTCTTTTACCAACTCTGTATCCTCTTCTATCATTTTATTTCTTAACATATTAAGCTCTTCAAGGATTTTTCTTTAGTAAGCAAAATTGATTTTCCAATTCTTTAATCTGATTTTATCTCTTTCCATTTTAATTTTATAATTTTATATTTCCTACTTGATAATTTAATACTCTCCTCTAAACACCGCTTTCATTGCATCCCAAACAATTTCAAAATTTAACCTCCCGTTATCATTTAATCTCCAACTTTCCTCCAATTTTTAAGTATCCATTTTTATCCTTTCATTTTATACAGTTTCTCCTCATATCTCCAATAACTTCTTTTTCTCAAAATTAAAATCTAAATCCACCATAACTTCTGCATGATCAGAATCTTTAAAAATTCCACATCTACCTTATCCACATTGTTCAACAAATCTTTAGAGAAAAATATAATCAATTCTAGAATATGTATTATATATCTTAGAGAAAAAGTGTACTCTCTCATTCCTTTAACCTCTCTCCACACATCTACACGTTTCAGAGCATCCATATTTAAAATCCCCATTTTATTTGCTCCTCCACAGCAGTGGGTTAGTACTATCTATTTTATCTCTGATTAATTAAAATCCCCAGCCACAATTACTTTCCCTACACTTTCATTCTCCAAAATTTTGTGTTATTTTTCAAGAAATTCTCTTTGTTTTCATTCGGTAAATATAAATTAACAAGTGTCACTTTTTCCTCATTAAGATTTCCACAATTATTACATATCTTCCATCCTCATCCAAAATTACCTGATGTTTTCAAAATACACCCTATCTGATATCAATGTTGCAACTCCTCTGGCTTTTGAATCCAAATGCTTTTCATATATTTGCATACCTTTTATATACATTCTATTTGAATCTTCAGATTTCTGATGGGTTTCTTGTAAAATAAAATATCTGGTAAATCTCTTTTAATCTTAAATTCCAATCTTCTTCTTTTAATCTGATTCCCTGTACCCTTCACATTCCATGACATTATTTTTATAACTCCCATTTAAACTGTAAATTTTTCAATCCTATCCCCGCCTCTTCCTTTCTGTGCCCAAAACCCAACATTGAACTCCCATATAACAGACATTTAAATATAAAAACAAAAAAAGACAAAAGACAAAACAAACAATAAAAAACAAACAATCTTCTTCCCCCACATCCTCATCGGTTTCGCCTCCGTAAAGAGAATGGGGGACGTGCCAATGTCCGGGTCACTTCTTTCGGGCTGTCTATTTAAATTCATCACTCAAGAAAAAAGAAAAAAGTGGTAGCTCTCTCCCGCATTCAGCTTCGTATTTTCCAAGACTCTTATCTGCTTCTTCTCCGGCTGTATCCTCACGACTTTTTTTCTGTTCAACCAACACAGGTGAGATTTCTTTCCTCTTTAACCATTTAGGGTCTTGCCCCCCAATAGCCCCTTTTTCTTCTTCTGGAGTTGATGTTTCCACATGTATTCCACCCATCTTAAGCATTTGATCTTTTATTTCCATTAAATCTTCCTCCTTGATCAGTCCAAGCTCCTGTAAATATAGTATTGCATCTGTGTCCGGGGTAATTGTGCGCATCCTTCCTTTATAAAAAAATTTCAATTGTTGTGGTGGCCTCCAATTATATTTAATTCCGTTATCTCTCAAAACCTTTGTAATTGGTTTTAAAAAAAATCTCCATGCCCTTTCTTCTCTTGATATATCTGGGAAGACTTGAATAGTCTTCTCTTCAAACTTCAAAGCATCTCCCATCTCTCTCACCTTGGCCATAACTTCCAGCTTGTCACTAAGATTTGCAAACCTGACAAGCACATTCCTGTTGGAACCATTTTGCCTTCTATATCCAATTCTAAAAACACTTGCCAGATCTGTTATTGTAAACGTAGTTTGCGTATCAAGATCATTAATCCATTTTAAAACCTGCTGTTTCAAATTATCTACCTTTTCTTCTTGAATTCCTTGAATAACCAAATTGTGTTTCCTCATTTCTTCTTCCAAGAGACAAATTCTCTTGTCTTGCTGCTCATTTTTGTAAAATATCTCACCAATTTGCCGATCCACTTTTGCATCATGTACATGAATCTGCTCAAGTTCATCTTTAATAATTGTCATTTCCACTGTTTGCTTTGCAAAATTTTCATTCATTTCTTGTTTCATTTTTTTCATTTCCAATGTCAAATTATCCATACGCTCCGATAATCCTGCTATTTTTTCCCCAATTTTGTTTAAAGCTGCAGCAACTTGCTGCATTTCTGAAGGTTGTTGAATCATTTAAAAAAATTTTCAAACCACTTTTGCAGAGGGTCTTAATGAAGATCAAGGGACAGCAATTTTTTAATTGAAGCCGAAGCGGCTTATTTTGCACTCGAAAATTTATTTCTCAACAGCTTGTAATTCATAGTCACTCCACAGAGAACACAGAGAACTTCACAGCTTTCAAACAATGATCAACGCCATTTTTTCTCTCCTCGTCACCAAAGGAAAGGAAAAAAAAAAAGAGAGAGAGAAAAAGAGCAAAACCTTTACTTTATAAAAAAAAATTTCTACCTCGTTCCAACTTAAACTTCGGAGAAAAATTCTTTCCTTTTGTTATCTGTGATCATAAAAGTGCATAAACAAGCTGTTAATTTCCTCAACGGACTTGATTCTTTTTTTAAGAGGAATTTTTATTTATTTATTTAAAACACAGTTATCTGTGTTCTCTGTGGAGTGACTATGAATTACAAGCTGTTGAGAAATAAATTTTCGCAACTAGTTCTTCGGTCGTGCTGTGGGCAAGATCCTCAGGAAATGGCCCAAGCTCCGTCAGGAACCTCTCGGGGTCCATCAGGCGCCTGGGACGGAACCAACGCATTGGTTCCGTCTCCCTGCGGTGGTGAGCGGCGGTCTGAAAGTCTAGGCGGAGGAGAAAATGATCTGTCCATGACACCGGTATCGTCACTAAATCCCCTAATACCAGATCATTAAACCACTGTCCAGAGATATAAATCAAGTCCAGTGTGGACCCCCCCCCGTGTGTGTAGGGCCATCAGTTACTTGGACATGCCACCACACTCTCTACAACCTTCGCCACATAGCGAAGGTTGGAGACCGGATGATAATTTCCCAAAACAGCTGGGTCCAGGGAAGGCTTCTTGAGGAGGGGTCTCACCACCGCCTCTTTTTGGTAGCATTGAACCACCCAGCCTCTGGGTTCGAGTCTCTCTTGATGCGGGGGAAGGGGCATCTCTGGAAAAGAAGTTGAAGATTCAAACTCTGGTCTCAGATGTTTATTGAAGGACTCTTTCAGTCCTTAACTGTAAAGCGCCATGCTGGCTGGGGAAAATGGGATCTGCAGTTAGTACTGTCCCATTATCAGCTCCAGAAAGTAGATTCTGCTATAAGCCCGTCTCTTGATTACAAAACATCCTTATCAATATAGTGACCGGGCTGCAGGTTAGGTAGTTTGTTAAATCTTGGCTCTTTTAACCGTGACTTCTTTTACCAACCCCAATGTTCTCACAGCACCAAAGGAAAAATACCCAACATTAAGGGTTAGCAGGATAGGGTGAACCAAGCCAGTGAATTCTAAATCTGTGTTGATCCAAACTCAGGGACTAACCAGCTATAAAACTAGAAACAAACACCAAAAGATGGGGTTTGAGAACAAAGTTTATTGCCAATCGCCCCTACCAAGACGCAGGTTCAGCTACATATTCAATTCCGCAGGACTGGATCAGTGGATCCAATCGAGATGCTGCTTTGTGATGTGAGAGAATCCTTTTCTTGGCCCCCTCTCAAATGTTTGGGGCTATCTAAGGAGCTTCCAGTGTTCAATTTGAGTCACTCATAACAGGTCCAGCTGATGAGAGAGTGGAGAAGTTCATACTGCCAGTTGAGGCCTCCTGCTGAACACTTTCCCGGTGGCTGAATGGATTCCAGGTTGTGAAAGATCCAGGTTTGGATCTCAGCCTGAAAAACATGGATGGAGAGCAAGACCAGCTCCGTTATTGGTCTTGGTCTCTCTGCACTCCTTGCCATCTTGTCCCAAGATAACTGTTCTGTTCCCCCCCCCCCCTCCAACCACAACCAAGAAGACACGAGAACTGACTATATCTGCCAGCAATTTATTCTTACGACAGATATCAGTTCTGGCAACGAACTAGCAATTGCCTGCCAAGTTCTCTTATCTCCTCAGAAGCCAGCGTAGCTGCAGTTCATTGCTGGAGCAACCAAGAGTTCAGAAATAAACAGAAATCCAGAAGCCTTCTTAGTCTCGAAATATTGCAGCCAAAGTTTCCAAGAGTCAGTTTTTGTCCGTCACAAGAAGCTATAGAGCAGCTCCTCCTGCTTTTATTCCCTGTGGGGTGTGGCTCCGTGACTCAGCACTCTCTAGGCCTGCCCCACCCTTCTTTGGTTCTTCCCGGCTCTCCTTTCTGTGATGCCTGGGATTTAACATTGGTCTCCAGATGGTGCGCTGACGACAGGACTGATTTTCAGCAGCTGGGTCTTGAGGCATTGCCTGGGAGGGGAAGGTGCGGGAGAAAGAGGCCTAGTCATCTCCTCCACCTGGCCTGCCATTGGGACCTGGAGTGGAGCCAGAGAGGAAGGTCCTGCAGAGGGAAGCCCTGTCGGCTCTTCCCCCTCACTCCCTGAATCACTCTCGGCCAGGAGGCCAGGCTCAGGAGCCGAAGACACAACACTATCCCTCACCGCAGGGCCCTTCCCCCGGGGCTGACGGTTGGATTGTGGATGGGTTGGGTTCTGTTCATGGAAAGCCCGCACCAGATCAGGGGCATGCACATCAGAGGCAATCACCCAGGAGAACTTGGTCCCACACTCCTCCCACAAAATCAAGTACTGAAAGCGCCCTTTCAGCCAGTGGGAGTCTCAGACACTGTGTATTTCGTATTCCACCGACCTGTCCTCAGTGACAGTGGTTGGAGGGACAGGTGCTGCTGAGTGCCAAAGGGGACACAGTGGGGCCTCAGGGACTAGAAGGGACTGGTGAAAGATAGGGTGGATCCTCATAGATTGGGGCAGGGTCAATCGATAGGCCACCGGATTGATGACCGCCTTGATGGGGAATGGGCCAATGAACCGGTGGTCCAACTTCTTCATTGGGCGATCAGATGGGAGATGTTTCGTGGAGAGCCATACCCAGTCTCTGACTGACAGCGGGGGCGTCGCCCGTCGGGAGCGGTTGGCAAACCGTTTGTAATCCTCCTTCGCCCGATTCAGCTGTCAACGCACCAGCTGCTGGACTGCGTGCAACTCCGACAGGAAGCTCTGCGTCTCAGGAACAGGGGAGTCTGGAGGAGCCAGAGGGAAGAGCCGCGGATTGTACCCCACGTTGGCAAAGAACGGGATCATCTAGGTGGAGCTGTACTGGGAATTGTTAAAGGCGAACTCTGCCAGGGAAAGATAATCGGCCCAGTTGTCCTGCTGCTGGTTGACAAAACAGCGGAGATACTGCTCCAGGATGCCGATGACCTTTTCCGTACCTACATTGGTCTCCGGATGGTGCGCCGACTACAGGCACACCTGCACCTCCAACACAGCCATCAGGCTCTTCCAGAAGTGAGCCCTGAACTGCACTCCACTCTCCGAAACCACTCTGTCTGGCAGACCGTGGAAGTGGAAGACGTACTGCAGGAAGAGATGGGCCGTCTTGGCGGCTGTGGGCATCCCGCAGCATGGGATGACGTGTGCCATCTTGGTGAGCATGTCCGCAACCACCAGCACCGTGGTGAACCCAGAAGACGGTGGCAGGTCTGTCAGGAAGTCCATGGAGATCACCCCCAAGGGTCTGTTGGGTGTCAGCAGGGGCTGGAGGAGACCAGGAGGGCCCCCCCTGGTGGCCTTGGCTTGCCGGCATGGCTCGCAGGATGTCACGTATGCATGGACGTCATGCCGTACTCGGGGCCACCAGAAAGTCCACATCACCAGATGGAGGGTTTTAAAGAACCCAAAATGTCCTGCTGCGCAGTTTTCATGGTACTGAGTCATGACGAGGGCTCGGAGTGGTCCCGTGGACATGAGTAAGTCCTCCTCCAAAGTCCAAGGAGACGTGGGGGCCACTTCCGCTCTCCACTGCTGAGACCAGGCATCTTGGCACTGCGCCTCTTACACCTCGGCCTGTAAGTCCACCGGCTCCTGTGTTGCAGCCAAGGCTTCTGCTGGCAGCACCATCCGTAAAGGAAGGGGGTCCTTGGAACAAAGGTACTCTGGTTTGCGGGACAGGGTGTCCGCCCTCTGATTGTGACCACTGGGGATGTAGGTCACATGAAAGTTGAACCGAGTGAAAAACAACGACCACTGGATCTGCGGCTGGTTCAACTTCTGAGCCATGGTTAGGTGCTTGAGGTTCTGATGGTCCGTCCGGACCTCCACCTGATAGCGGGCCCCACAAGATGATGCCGCCAAGCCTCGAACGTGGCTTTGATAGCCAGCAACTCTTTTTCCCAGATGGTGTAGTTGCACTTGGAAGGATTGAGTTTCTGGGAATAGTAAGCGCCAAGGAAAAGAGTGCCGCCATCCGCTGGGGCCTGTAGCAGCACTGCACCAATAGCCACGTTGGATGCATCCGTCTCCGCCACGAAAGGCCGGTGCGGGTCAGGGTGCCTCAAGATGGGTTCCGTGACGAAGGCGTTCTTGAGAGCTGCAAAGGAATGTGTCGTTTCCCACTCCTCCGCTGACAGCTGGGTCAGGGAAATCCGAATCAGGCTTGCCTCTGCAGCTCTGCCGAAAGTCCTAGCAAAGTCCTCAGAGCAGGCAGGAGACCAGTAAGTGACTTCAGCAAGATAAGTTTGACTTTTGCCTGACTCAGAGACTGCCAGAAAGTAGATCCTTTATATAGGCCATGGGGTGTGGCTCCATGACTCAGCACTCATTAAGGTCTGCCCCTCCCTTCCCTCTGTTGCCTCCGCCTATCCAATCTTCTGATGCGAGGATTACTCCAATCAGCTGTTGGGAATAAACCCTCCTCAGGCTCACATGCTGTGGAGGAGGGGGAGGGGTCTAGCTGCTCCGTTTGCCTGGGCATGGAGTCAGGGCTGGGGCCGGGAGATTCTCCTTCTTCTGCAGTTTGTGTGGGCATGGAGCCAGGACTTGGGCTGGGAGGCATACATTCCTCAGTGTTCGGGAGCAGGTAAGAAGGCCCTGGCTGCTCTGAGGGCGGGCAAGACACAACAGAATGGGACATTCTTCCTGAGGAGCTGGGTAAGCGGAACTGTCAGTGTGGCAAAGCCGGGGAAGAAGGTCTGGCAGTAATTGGAGAAGCCCAGTAGGCGCTGAATGTCTTTCACCCGACGAGGGGGTTCCCAGCTGCACAAGGCCTCTACTTTGCGCGGGTCCATGGTAATACCTTCGGGAGAGACGATATGTCCAAGGAAATCTATGGAAGTCCGGAAGAAGAAACATTTCTCCAACTTCGCATAGAGTTGATGCTCCCACAGGCATTTCAAAACCAGACGGACGTGTTGAAGGTGGCTTTCCCTGGATCAGGAGTAAATCAGAATGTAGTTCAGGTAGACTACAATAAACCAGTCTAACATGTCCCAGAACACTTCATTCATGAAGGGCTGGAAGACGGCGGGACCGTTGGTCAACCCAAATGGCATGATGGTGTATTCGAAGTGACCGTACCGGGTGTCGAATGTCGTCTTCCATTCATTCCCCTCTCGCATCCGCACCAAATTATAGGCCCCCCCGGAGATCGAACTTGGTGAAAATCGAGGCCTCCTGCAACCTCTCCATCAGCTCCGGGATGAGTGGCAGGGGGTAGCGATTCCGCACCATGATGGCATTGAAGTGGCGGTAATCGCAGCACAAACGTAAGTCCCCCATCTTCTTTATGAAGAGGACCGGGGCCGAGAGATGGGACGACAATGGCCAGATGAACCCACGGGCCAGGTTTTTATCCAAAAAGTCCCTGAGGGCAGCCAACTCAGGCTCTGACATGGAGTACAGGCATCCCCCAGGCAATGGTGCATTGGGCTGAAGATCCATGGGGCAATCGTAGGGCCGATGCAGGGGTAATCGGTCCGCCTCCTTCTCGCTGAACACGTCAGCGAAGTCCGTCAGCTCAGGAGGCATAGAGACGACAGGGGTGGAGACGTCCTGGCCAGCACAGGTGTAGTGGATGTGGACGATGCACTGCAGACTCGGGAATGAGATGACGTTCCGCGACCAGGTCACCTGAGGGTCATGAGTCCGAAGCCAGGCCATACCAAGGACCACTGGGAAAAGGAGGTCCGCCGTCACATAAAACTGGATTGCCTCCTCATGTGCCCCAATGGCTAGGCGCAAAGGCTGAATGGTAAATTTAATAGGGCCTGCCACCAGTTCCCTCCCATTGATCGTCTCGACACTCATCGGAGGGACATCAAAATGGTCCACAAAGGCCCAGTCCAAAAAGTTAGTCGTGGCCCCTGAGTCCACCAGTGCATGCGCCTGAATCCCCTCTGACTGATTAACCAACCACACCCGGGTGTCCAAAATCAGAGGCCGAGGGAGCCCAGAGTCCACAGCTGCTAGATCTGGGTGCTTGGCACGTACCCGACCTAGGGTTTCTCCAAGGTTGGGCCTGCCCCATTTCCCGACTGGTCACACCGTGATTTGGGGACGGGCATGCGTGTCCCACTTCACTTCCTGAGGCAAGAAGTGGTGAAATGGCCGGGCTCCCTGCAATACAGGCACAACCCCCTTTGACATCTCTGACTCTGCTACTGGGCCGTCAGGCAAGGTCTGGCTGCACCTAACTCCATGGGCTCCTTTGCAGCAGGCACAAAGTGCAGGGTGACCCGGGACGCTGTTGGCACAAAACACGGGAGCGCAGTCATCGTCGGTGGATCCTGGGTGTGTGTGGGGGGGCGACAGGACACGTGTCGTTGAAGACGGGAGTCGAGATGCAGACAGAGTGGCACCAGATCGTCGAGGGTCTGCGGTGCCTCCGCCCAGGCCAACTCATCCTGGAATTGGTCCGAGAGGCCCCTCTGGAATGCATTCGTCATTCCAGTCAGAGTCTTGGCGTAACAGCCGAAATTCGGCAATGTACTTCTATAGGGGGCGCTTCCCTTGCCAGAGGTCCCATAAGTGCCTGGTTGCCATTAGGGTCCGAACGGGGTCCTCGGACATGAGGCACAGTTGCTGCCAAAAACACTGGTAGTCCGCCATCAAGGGGCTGTCCTGAAGCACTAGGGGCATGGCCCATCGGGCAGCCAAGCTGGAAAGAAGGTTAATTACAAATGCCACCTTGGCTCGGTCGTCTGAGAAATCCTGCGGCCGCATAGCCATGAATAGCTGGCATTGTGCCATGAAGGCCGGGAACATCTCAGGCTGCCCAGAAAACTTATCAGGCACTCTCTGCCAGGAGGCCAGGCTCGCCAGCCGAAGACACAACAATACCCCTTGCCCCAGTTGGTGGGATGCGCAATACATGTAATTCCTTCTTAAATGTATTTGGGCCTCCGGGATGCTGATCTGGCATGCCACATGCTCGTGGACTTCATGGCTGGTACTGAAGTGCCTCGAAGGCCTCGGGGAAGTGAGCCACATGCCCCTTGGTATAAATCATCCGCTTTTCCAACTCGCCCTCTCAGATCCGACTTTGGCCATTTTCCTGAGGGAAGAATAAACAAGAGCTCATCGTGAGGCGAGCAATCTTTCCAAAGGCATAATCAGATATTCCACCATGTATTCATGGTTCTCTGAGCCCCCAGTTCCTTCTGGTCTTCTGCCTCCTCTTTGCCCTGGTTGGTGGCACAATCTGTCCTTACCTGGATTCGGGCCTGTGGGATGATTGCAGGTGCTCGTGGGCCCTCCTAGCCGTGGTAGGGGCACCCCTCAAGAGCCTCAGCGAACCCAGATACATGTTCCTTGGTGTAAATTAAATGCTTTTTCCTCTAACCTCTCACAACTCAGATCCTTTTTCCATTTTCTGGTAGCAAGAAAGAAACAAGTGGATAGCCTCGGTGTATTCGGCCACATTGTCCCCTGGTATAAATCGTCCACTTCTTCTGCTCGCCTCTAGCAGCTCCAACTTTGGCCCATTTTCCTGAAGGGTTCTGAAGGGTTTGGCCTCTGGGTTCAACTCTTCCTCTTACTTTTTTTTATATATAAATTTTTATTATTTTATTATGACACAATATGACAAACACGTAAGATACAACAAATAAATATATCCTCTTTTAAACCAAAGTTTCTTAGTGGTCTTCTTTCCATTTTATACCTTTCCCCCCATCTCTCTCGTACTGTTTTATTTTCTTCATTGTCCCTTTTTCTTTGGTTACATTGTATTTTCTAATAGCCTTACTTTTATACATTTCTATATATTTGTTATATACATATTTTGCATTTTTAAATTCTCTCCTGTATATATTGTTCTTTATTTCTAGTCTCAAGCTATTCATACCATTTGTTCCAAATTATGTAATAATCTGTCTCTTCTTTTACTTCAATTTCTTTTGTTAATTTGTCCATCTCGGCACATTCTAAAAACTTTTCTATCACTTCTTCATCTGTTAGTGTCCTTTCCTGTTTCCAATTTTGTGCATATGTGTAGCTGTTATGAAATGTAAAATCAGATATTTTATTTCTTTGATGTATGTTATGAATATTCCTAATAAAAATGTTTCCGGCTTTCTTTCAATTGGTCGGTCTATTATTTTTTCTAGCCATTTCTTTATATTTGCCCAATTTTTTTTTTGCTGCCGGGCACATTCACCATAGATGGTAATATGTTCCATTTGTTTCCTTACACTTCCAAGAAGCTCCAACGTGGAGTTGGTCAAAAATACTTTGGTCATGCCAAAAACATGGGTAGGTTGGATGATTTTGTTTCTCCAGGTTTGACAGAATTAATGGGTTTCACGTGCCGAAGGACATCTTGAACCTAGACTGCAAAGTATCAGATTTTTCTTTTATTGGAGGAGTCACTGATTTGCCTTCTCTGCATCAGGGGAAATGTCATTTCCTTGACTGACGTTGTTTTCAGATTCCGTTTTATTTGGGAACATCTTTGCAAGTCTTGTCAGCAAGTTTTGAAGGCCTTGGTGAATTGGGCAACATGCTCCTTGGTATAAATCATCCACTTTTTCCCCTCCCTCGCTTTTTGAAGCTCTGACTTTGGCCCATTTTCCTGGAGAGAGGAAGAAGCAAGAGCTCAACGTGATCTTACAATCCCCCCAAAGGCATAATCAGATGCTCCACCATGTATTTATGGTTCTCTGAGCCCTCTGTTCCTTCTTGTCCTCTGTGCCACCAGTCGGGGCAAAGGGGTGGCAATTTCTCCATACCTGGATTCAGGCCTCCATGATTGCAGGTGCTAATGGGTCTTCATAGCCGGAGTAGGGCCCGCCCTCAAAAGCCTCAGTGAATCTGGCCACATGCTCTGCTGGTATAAATATCCGCTTCTTCTGCTCACCTATAGCAGCTCTGGCTTTGGCTCATTTTCCTGATCAGGATATATCCTTAAGGGTATGTGAAATGCAAGATGGCCCTGAGAAGCTCTTCTTATCTTCTTCTCAGAGAGGCCGTACGATATCATCTTCACACTGACGGATTGGTGGGAATCTACATCGGATGGTGGGGATGGGTTCCTAATTTCCTTTATCCTGGACTGCATGCCCTGAAGGACCTCAGAGCCTGCTTTGAATCTATACTTGCTGATCAGGTGGCAACAAATATACAATATGCCAAACATAATACTTTTTGTAACGCAAATAGACCTGGTAGGTGGTTAGCATACACTTTAAGGAAAAGACAAAAACAACGTACTATAGAAAAAATAGAATACAAAGGTAAAGAGAGATATCAACAGGATAAAATTAAAAAAGCTTTTTTAGAATATTATACAAACTTATATCTTAAAGATAATATATCGAATAGGGATATTGATAAGTATTTGAAGGAATATAAGGTTAAAAATTTAACTTTAGAACAAACGGATGAATTGAATCGGCCTATAACCTCGGAAGAAATTATTTTGGTAATTAAACAATTAAAATGGGAAAACTCCTGGTACGGATGGGCTTACAGTTAGTTATTATAGGAATTTACAGGATGAGATGTTAGGTCCACTTAAGGAATTATTTAATCAGATACAACTAGGAGAATTCCCCTCATGGAGAACCTCTTTTATTTCATTGATACCAAAGAGGAACAGGATTGTTCTAAACCTGGGAATTATAGGCCAATCTCACTTTTAAATAATGATTATAAGATTTTGTTAAAATAATAGCTAATAGATTAATGTTGATTCTGCAGCGAAGAATTCATAATGATCAATCTGGATTTATAAAAGGGAGACAGATGAGGAATAATGTTAGGCAGATTGTTAATTTACTGGAGTACTTAGAAAAGAAAAATTTTATTCCAGCAGCATTTATTTTCTCGATGCAGAGAAAGCTTTTGATCGATTGCATTGGGATTTTTTATTTAAATTAATAGAAAAGATGCAATTTGGAGATGGTTTTTTAAGAATAATTAGGGCAATTTATGGAGAGCAAACAGCACAGATTATAATCAATGGTAGCTTAACAGAACCTTTTAAGATTGCGAAAGGAACAAGACAGGGATGTCCTTTATCACCATTATTGTTTATTTTAACTCTAGAACCATTATTGGATAAAATACGAGAAGTAAAGGAGATAGAAGGAATTAGAGTTAGACAGTATGAATATAAGTTAAGAGCTTTTGCAGATGATTTGGTGATTACTTTAACAAACCCTATAAATTCTAGTAAATCTTTGTTGGAAATAATTGATCAATATGGGAATGTCTCAGGGTTTAAGGTAAATCAGAAAAGACAAAAGTGATAATAAAAATATGGCCAGACAACAGAAAGAAAAACTAGAGGAAGTAACAGGATTTGAAATTGTAAAGAAGGTTAAGTATTTAGGGGTTTATATTACGTCATCAAATGTGAAATTGTATAAGAATAACTATGAGGTTTTATGGCAAAAAGTTCAGAAGGAGTTGATTGTTTGGAAAAATTGCAATTATCTTTGCTGGGAGAATTGCTGCTATTAAAATGAATGTTTTACCTAGATTTTTATTCCTCTTTCAGATGATACCAATAATTAAGAAAGATAAGAATCTTGAGGAATGGCAGAAGGGAATTAACAAATTTATATGGGAAGGTAAAAAAGCTAGGGTTAAAATGAAAATAATTCAAGATTCTCGGAAAGGGAGGTTTAAAATGCCTAATTTTAAATTATATTATGAAGCAGCTGCTCTCTCTGCAATAAGTGATTGGTTTAATTTAACAGAGGACAGAATTTTGAATATAGAAGGTTATGATTTGTTATATGGATGGCATGCATATTTAATTTATGACAAAAAGTGGATAAGGCCTTTAAAAATCATGTGTTAAGAAATGCCCTTCTGTGTTTGGAAAAATACTCTTATAAACTAAATTATAAGGTTCCTATATGGGCAAGTCCTAGACATACAGTAGAAAATATAAACATAGAACAGAATCAGGAAATGATTACATATAAAGATCTTTTGTATACTGAAAGAGGTAATTTGCAGTTAAAATCTCTGCAAGTATTAAGAGAGGAAGGGAAAAATTATACTTGGTTTCAATATGAGCAATTACATGCTAGATGGAAGGGAGATCAAAAAATTGGTATAGAGCAGAACGAGGGAAATTTGGTAAAGCAAATTAGAAATCAGTCTCAGGAGCATATAAAGAGATTGTATAATGTGTTACTTGAAATAGATTCTGAAAGGGACTTGGTAAAGGACTGTATGATAAAGTGGGCACAAAATTTTCAGGAGCCAATATTATTGGAAACGTGGGAAAAAATTTGGGTTAGAAATGTTAAATTCACGAGCACAGAATCTGAGGAAAATTTTTATAAAATGTTTTATAGATGGCATCTAGATCCTAAAAAATTATCGTGTATGTATCCAGAAATGCAAGCAAAATGTTGGAGATGTAATTGTGATGACGCTACATATTTTCACATTTGGTGGACTTGTAAGGACATAAAGGCCTTTTGGATAAAAATTTGGTGGATTTTACAAAATGTTCTGAAAAAGAAGATAAAGTTCCTGCCGCAATTTTTCTTGTTGGGAATTATTACGGATTGTACAGTAATTGAGACTAAATTGATTTTAAATCTAATAACTGCAGCAAGATTACTAATAGGACAATACTGGAAGAAAAAAGAAGTACCAACAATACAAGAATGGATATTGAAAGTTGCCAATTTGGCTGAGATGGCGAAGATATCAGCCTTTTGAAAGACAATACATAAGAAAGATACTTAAAGGAATGGAAAAAATGGATTGACTATGTTCAACGTAGATATCAGACTAAGAGTTATCAGACTGTTTTTGAATGATTATGATGTATTATTTTTGATTGCTTTTGGGGGAAGTTAGGAATTGATGATTGTAGGGGTATAATTAAGTTGGGACGAAAACTTTTTAGCATATGTTTGTTTTACTTTTAACTATACCTTGTGCTCGTTCCGGGAAGTCGGGGGAGGGGGTTGCGAAGGAGGGGAGGAGGGGGAAAGGGGGAAAAAAAATTTTGTAAAACTTTTTGAATAAAAAGAATCTATACTTGCTTTCATCCCTTTTCAATAAAAGGATTCCTTTTGAAATACAAAGTTTTCAAGGGTTCATACTTTTTGGAAAAGGGGAGGGGCTGGTCCTTACAGTCTCGGTGAATCCGGCCACATGGTCCCCTGATTTAAATCGACCACTTCTGCTCGCCTCTAGAAGCTCCGGCTTTGGACTATTTTCCTGAAGGGAAAAAGAAACATGAAGGACAACAGGAAGCACAATTTGGCTCTGGAAGGAGACGGGCAGGATTCACTCCTCTAGGAGGTGTTCACAGAGCACCATCGGCTTGTGTTCAGAATCAGCCCATTATGAACATATATTTATATTTTAAGAATATTCTTTAAAATGGCCATTGCTGTTAAGGCAGGTCATGGGGTGGAGTTGGGGAGTCTACAGGAGTTGGGGCTGTTGGGTTGGTTGGGAAAAAATGGGGACCACTCCAGATCCTGAGGGTGTGTTGGAGATCCAGAGCTCCAAAGAGCCTCCCCAACAAAGAACCAATTGGCAATTAGCTTTGCAAGGCCACACAGCACACAGGGTGAAAAAGGAATTTCAGAATTTAAACCGACCAGAACAAATAAAGTTGCTTTCTGCCTTCTGGCAGTTCTTGCCTTCTGGCAGCTCTGCCCATGAGCGCACTGGGAACAGACTCCTTCCATTCCTCTGCCTCGCTGACGTCAGACTCTGAGGCTCTACAGTCAGCACATAACTCCCAGATGGCCTGGGGTTTGAGAACAAAGTTTATTGCCAATCATCCCTACCAAGACGCAGATTCAGTTCAGCTACACATTCAGTTCCACAGGACTAGAGCGGTGGATCCATCCAAGATGCTGTTTTGTGATGTGAGAGGATCCGTTTCTTGACTCCCTCTCAAATGTTTGAGGCTATCTAAGGAGCTTCCAGTTTCCAATTTGAGTGGTCCAGCTGAGTGAGTGGAAATGTCCACACTGCAAAATGACTTAGGAGGCTTCCTGTCCAACACTTTCCCAGTGGCCAAATGGATTCCAGGTTGTGGATCTCCTTTTGGACCTTGGCCTGTAAAATAAGGATGGAGAGCAAGACCAGCCCTGTTACTGGTCTTGGATCTCTCTGTGCTCCTCATCTTCTTGTCCCAAGATACCCCTTGCCCCAGTTGGTGGGATGCACAGTACATGTAATTCCTTCTTACATGTATTTGGCCCTCTGGGATGAGGATCAGGCATGCCACGTGCTCATGGGTTTCATAACCGGGTTATGCCTCAAAGGCCTCAGTGAAGTGGGCCACATGCCCCTTGGTATAAATCATCCGCTTTTTCATCTCGCCCTCTCAGCTCCGACTTTGGCCCATTTTCCTGAGGGAAGAATAAACAAGAGGTCATTGTGAGGCGAGCAATCTCCCCAAAGGTATAATCAGATGCTCCACCATTTATGGTTCTCTGAGCCATCCATTCCTGCTCATCCCCTGCCACCCTTTTACCCTGGTTGGTGGCACAATTTTTCCTTACCTGGATTCGGACCTCCAGGATTGCAGGCACTTGTGAGCCTGCAATCCTGGAGGCCAGAGTAGGGGCGCCCCTCAAAAGCCTCGGTGAATCCATCCACATGCTCCGCTGGTATAAATTATCTAAATCAGGGGTAGTCAAACTTTTTATACCTACCACCCACTTTTGTATCTTTGTTAGTAGTAAAATTTTCTAACCGCCCACTGATTCCACAGTAATGCACCGTGTACCATTGTCTGTGCATGCCTCTCGCGCATTGTGGATTGGGTTTGGGGGGGATGCCAAACAGGCTACCAGCTCTGTTTGTCTGTTAGAGCTGGGTGGTGTGGGGGGAGATGCGCGAACTATTCTAGGATGAGGGTCTTTTGTTTGCAGTCGCACTATAGCGCCATTTAGTTTTACTTAAGTAAAGTGAACTAAACTTATGCGCGGGCGATACAAATAGTATATTTTCAGAAATTTAAATTGTCACAGGGAATTTTATGAAAACCTAATGAAAATGTTTTTAAATAATGCTATGAAAATTTTTTTAAAAGTCAATTAAATTTAAAAAAAGGAAAGTGCTTCAGTATCAGACAAAACCCCTACTGCCCACCATGAAAGCTGGAACACCCACTAGTGGGTGGTAGGGACTAGGTTGACTACCACTGGTTTAAATAGTAAATGGTATAAATATAAATAGTTATATGCTCTAATTTTGGATAATTCATGAATTGTATGAATTCCCAATTCAGTTCTAACTGCTGCAGCAGATGTTTTTGGATCTTTTATTTATTTATTTATTTTATTTATTTATTTATTTAAATTTTTATACCGCCCTTCTCCCGAAGGACTCAGGGCGGTGTACAGCCAAAGTTAAAACAATTAAATATACAAAATGAAAATATCAATTTAAAATACATATTCAATAATGGCCAAATTAAAACCGTCAATTGACCCAACCTAAAATACCCCCTAAAAAATTACAAAAAATTAAAATTTGGAAATTTAAAAATCAAGCCAGTCCCGCTTGGATAAATAAATAAGTTTTTAATTCCCGGTGAAAGGTCCGAAGGTCAGATAATTGGCGCAAACCGGGGGGAAGTTCGTTCCAGAGGGTAGGTGCTCCAACAGAGAAGGCCCTTCCCCTGGGGGCCGCCAGCCGGCATTGCTTGGTGGACGGCACCCTGAGAAGACCCTCTCTGTGAGAGCGTACGGGTCAGTGGGAGGCATAAGGTAACAGCAGGCGGTCCCGTAAGTACCCGGGCCCTAAGCCATGGAGTGCTTTAAAGGTGGTAACCAAAACCTTGAAGCGCACCCGAAAGACCACAGGTAGCCAGTGCAGACTGCGCAGGATTGGTGTTACCCGGGAGCAATGTGGAGCTCCCTCAATCACCTGCGCAGCTGCATTCTGGACTAACTGGAGTTTCCGAGTGCACTTCAGGGGTAGCCCCATGTAGAGAGCATTGCAATAATCCAGTCGAGAAGTGACGAGAGCATGAGTGACCATGCATAAGGCATCCCGGTTCAGAAAGGGGCGCAACAGGCGAACCAGGTGAACCTGGTAAAAGGCTCTCCTGGAGACGGCCGCCAGTGATCTTCAAACGACAGCCGTCCATCCAGGAGAACGCCCAAGTTGTGTACCCTCTCTGTTGGGGCCAGTGACTCGCCCGCAACAGACAGCCCTGGTTGCAGCTGACTGTACCGGGGTGCCGGCATCCACAGCCACTCCGTCTTGGATGGATTGAGTCTGAGTCTGTTTCTCCCCATCCAGACCCGTACGGCCTCCAGGCAACAGGACAACACTTCAACAGCTTCGTTGGGGTGGCCCAGGGGTGGAAAAGTACAGCTGAGTGTCATCAGCGTACAGCTGATAACTCACCCCGAAGCCACTGATGACCTCGCACAACGGCTTCATATAGATGTTGAACAGGAGAGGCGAGAGAATCGACCCCTGAGGCACCCCACAAGTAAGGCGCCTCGCGGTCGATCTCTGCCCTCCTGTCAACACCGTCTGCGACCGGTCAGAGAGATAGGAGAAGAACCACCGATAAATGGTGCCTCCCACTCCCAAACTCCCCAACCGGCGCAGCAGGATACCATGGTCGATGGTATCAAAAGCCAATGAGAGATCTAACAGGACCAGGGCAGAGGAACAACCCCTATCCCTGGCCCTCCAGAGGTCATCCACCAACGCGACCAAAGCTGTCTCCGTGCTATACCCGGACCGGAAGCCGGACTGGAACAGGTCTAGATAGACAGCTTCATCCAGGTACTGGGGAAGCTGCCATGCCACCACACTCTCTACAACCTTCGCCACAAAGCGAAGGTTGGAGACTGGACGGTAATTACCCAAAATAGCTGGGTCCAGGAAAGGCTTCTTAAGGAGGGGTCTCACCACCGCCTCTTTCAAAGTGGCGGGAAAGACCCCCTTCCAACAAAGAAGCATTTATAATTCCCCGGAGCCAGTCTCGTGTCACCTCCTGAGTGGCCAGCACCAGCCAGGAGGGACACGGGTCCAGTAAACATGTAGTGGCATGTAACCTCCCCAGCAGCCTGTCCATGTCCTCGGGAGCCACAGAATCAAACTCATCCCAAACAACTTCAACAAGACGTGCCTCCGTCATCCCACTTGGATCATCACAATTTTGTTCTAAACTATCCCGAAGTTTATCCCGAAATTCTAATAGATAATTGTATATTTTAGATATTAATTTTCCTTCGGGGCCTATCAACAGTTTATCTAGTTGTTTTGGTTCGATGTCAATTCCGTATTCTTCCACATCTTTCTTGTATCTAGATTGCAGTTGTAAATAGGGCCACCAATCAATCGATATTCCCTGTTCCTTTAGTACCTGATTGTTGTTATGCTTTCCGTGTTTATCTAAAATTTCTGAATATCTGGGCATTTTGCTTATATCTAATGTGTTGGGGTGGATCATTGCTTCCATGGTGGATAACCAACCAGGAATTTTCACGTAATGTTTTTTCCTTATATCTTCCCAACATTGTAACAATGCATCTCTTATTTTGTGTCTATAAAAATATGAGTGTGTCCTATTCCCTTTATTCCACATAAAGGCATGCCACCCCTTTTGTAGATCGTGTCCTTCCAGAGTTAAGATTCTTCTGTTGTTTAAGTTAAACCAACCCCTTATAGAGACCAGAGTTGCTGCCTTGTGGTAAAATTCCCACGCTGGGAGTCCAAAGCCACCCCTACTTCTGCTATCTTGGAGAGAGAGTAGTTTTCTCCTTGCCTTCTTTCTTGACCAAACAAATTTTGTAATACTTGTGTTAAGTTCTCCCCCCCCCAAAAAAAAGTATATTGTTTTTTTCCAGAATTTAATTGCCTCCACACATCTCTTAAATTTAATTCTTGCACCATTTCAAAAAACGTACTTGTCTCTATTTGTGCTCTTGTTCTAGCTCCCTCTCTCTCCTGTCGTTCTATTTCCCTCCGGTCTCCCAAGTCTTGATCCACAATTTTTTCCTCTGATGTCTGTTCCTCCTGGCTTTTGTTTTCTACTTCTTCTTTGCTATCTTGTTTTTGTGCTTTTTCTAGGGAGTCTTTGGGAACTTCTTTTCTTGCCAAGTTATTAGCATCCCCTCGGGGATGAGCCATCTAAACATGACTTTGTATTTTAGCAATTGGGTGGATAAAACGTGATAAGTTCGTTGTTGTTCCCTTATCCTTCTTGGTATCTGTTTTAACATTATAATCTCTTTTTCTTTATGTACCAGGGGATCCTCTCTTGTTCTAGAGAGTTCTAGAGAGTTTGTCTCTAGTTTTCTTTCTTACGAACTTTACGTGCACCTCTCTAGTAGTTTGTGTCTATGTGCGTAGTTTATGTGTATCCTATAGACTTCATCTATCTCTTTTTCGACTTCTTGTTTATTTTTTTGCAGAGGTTCCGCAAGGAGTTCTGCCATCAATTTTGGAAGTTCTTCCTCCTTGTTTTCCATTATATTTTGGAATCGAAGATAGAACATTAATTTTTCCATCTCTAAATTTATTATGGCCTCTTCTAACTCTCTATTTGCTGCCACCATTCTGCTTTCTGTTATATCTATTCCACTTGTTCCGTCTTGGCCGCTACCGTTCTTATCTTTTGTTCATTTTTTGTTATCATTTCCTGCATTGTGCCAATTTTGTCATCTAACTTGCGTATCTCTCCTTTCACTTCTCCCATATCATTTTTGATATCTTCCTGATTTTTGGTCATTCCCTCCTGCATCTTCATCATTGTCTCCTGTATTGCCATCCAAGTTAATTGCATACTCTGCAAATTCATAGTGGAGCCTGATTTCTTGCTTCCCAACATACTTTCCACTGAAGTGGTCCTGAGGGGGAAGCTACTATCGAGGCTGCTTCCTCCCCTATTTTTGGTAACTGTGGTAGTCGTACTTGTCATCTTGATATTTCTCAAGAAATTTTTCCACAGCACCATATATCTACCCCATTCTTCTCTTCCCTTCTTTTAGTCTCTATTCTAATACCTCAAAATTCCTTCCCAAGTAGATATTATAATACCCCCCAGTATCACTCCCTATCTAGCATCTATCTAACAATCTATCTATTTTTACTTTCTCAATATCATTAACATTCAATATTTCACCATTCAATAAAATATCTCTAAAATTCCTCTATAATACTTACTTTACATTCAAATTAATTTGACTTAATAATACAGTTAATAGAATTAATAATACAATAATATAGTTTACTTAAATATTTCACTGATTAATTAATAGTTTCTTTAAAATCAAATAGGACCAGTCTACCTAAAATACATACATATATACATATTACAAACTATTCTAAAAATACAAATTCCAGATGTATTTGTAAAACAAGAAACAGACATTCTATGAACTCTGGAACTAAAATAATTAAAATTTTATTCTACTAAGCTTTTGTCAGCCATCTGCTGATATTGTCAGAGTATTAAACTACCATTACAGAGATCTCTGCCTTTATATGCCATTAATCAATTTGGCCATTGCATGTGAAATAGGCCTTTCCAACCATCTCCCACATGTAATTAGTTGTGTTGTTTTTGCTGTCCTCATGCTGGTTAATGGAGGCTTAATTCCTACTGTTTCCTCCCTCCTGGCCTGCTTATCTATAAGGGATGATGTTAGCCTGCCAGCCATCACAATTTGCTGTCTTGTCCGTGACCTTGTGGTCAGACTGGTTTGTTTCTCATTAATCCTATCTGTTATGGTTTGAGACAGCCCTGCTGTTTTCTGTATTTGGTCAGGGCTGCCTATGCCTTCACAGGCTGAGTCTGCATGTTCATGGGGAGGGTGCCATTGGTCTCTGCTCCCTGATGGGAAGCCGTCTCTGCTCATCCTGCAGGGTCTTTCCTGGTGTCTCAACTCCAGGTAGGCTGATGGCAGTTCGATATGCCTATTGATAGAATTGTTATTAAAAAACCAGGCTTCTTTTAGTAGGCTTCCTCCTTTTGTCCTATCATGGGCAATAACTTCAGCTTCTTGAAAATCAAATATGTGGTTGCACTCCTTCATATGCATCCAGATCTGGGAGCACTGTTCCTTGCGTCAGGCAGCCAGTTCATGTTCATATACTCTGGTCTGTAACCACTTGGCCATTTCCCCTACATAATTGCTTGCACAATTACCACAGTTGATGCAGTAAACTATCAAAGATGTCTCCTCCTTAGGTAACACTTCCTTTGGGTGCATCACTCTCATTCTCAGTGTTTGGTCCAGTTTATGCACCACTTTGACTCTATGTGCTGAGAGGTTGTGTGCAGCAGTTTCTGATACCCCCCCGCCCCCGTACATATAGGAGCACCATGTAGCAGTTCCACTGGCACCTTCAATAGTCTGCCAAACCCTAGGTGTGTTATACTTTTGGATAAACTCCATTGAATATCTGTTGAGCTTGCAGACCTGATAAAGATATGCCCACTCCTTGGCTTTGGCTGTCAGTATACTACAATGAGTGTCTATCCTACTGAACATTGCCTGAATACAACTGGCTTTATGTGTAATGGGGTGATTGCTCTTATTATGTAGAATATGGCCCATGTTTGTGGTTTTTCAATATACGCGTGTGTCAAGGCTGCCACCTGGGTTGCAATTTTTTGTAGATTAGGATGTCCAGAAAGGGGAGCTGGTTGTTAGCTTCTGTTTCCATAGTAAATTGTATTTTGGGGTGTAGGCTATTGAGATGTGTGAGGAAGTTGTCCAGTTTTTTCTTTCCATGTGGCCAAATTACAAAAGTGTCATTTATGTATCTAAGCCAGAATTTGGATTTATGTTCAGATTTATCTAAAGCGTTGGTTTCAAAGTATTCCATGTATAGGTTTGCGATGATGGGTGAGAGGGGTGATCCTATAGGTGCTCCTTCTATCTGTATCTTTGTCCATTGTGGATGAAGTATGTGTTGGTTAGGCAGTGGTTGGTCAGATCCAGGATGTGTTTGGGTTGTATTTGTTTTGGATAGCTGTCGAGGCTTCTTTAATAGGCACTTGGGTGAAGAGGGATATGACATCGAAGCTCACAGGTAGGTCGCTGAGTTGTAGGTTTTGTCTCTTTATTGTTTCTATGAAGTGGAATGAGTTTTGTACGTGTGAGGTGATGGATTCTGCATAGGGCTGAAGTTGTTTGGCAAGAAATTTGGCAAGATTCTGTAGAGGTGAGCCTATGGAGCTGACTATGGGTCTGAGTGGTGTTCCTTCTTTATGTATCTTGGGGAGGCCATAGAGCTTGGGGCATCTAGATGATTTCTCTCTGGGGATGATTCTTTGCTGGATCTCTTCACTGGTGGGAGAGGCTTTTATTTTGGATTTAGAGGTTTTTTCCAGGTAGGTGGTGAGGTCTGTGTTTAGACATTTGTAAGCGGGGTCTTGGAGTATGTTGGATAGTTTGGCTTGGTAGTCAGATGTGTTCATCACCACTGTGGCATTACCTTTGTGTGCTGGGAGAATGATTATGTTATTGTCTTTCCTCAAGTCAGTGAGTGCTTTTCTTTTTTCTTTGTGTAAGTTGCTTCTGGGTGGGTTGCTGAAGCAGAGGAAGTTGGTGACTTCAAGTCTGATTTTATTGGCTTCATCTGGGTTGATTTTGATTAGGCTACCTTCAACTCTGCATATGATATTTTCAGTGGGGATGCGTTTGGGGGGGGTGACTGCAAAGTTGAATCCTTTGGAAAGAACATTGGTGTCTGCTGTGGTGAGGGTCCTATCTAATATGTTATGTAGTGTTTGTTTCATGAGTTGCTGTGGAGGGAGATTGGGCTTCTGGCGTTTTTCTAGTCTGTGGAGTTTGTTGGTGTGTGTGTCAGTCTTGTGGGAGGTTTCTGTTTCAGCTCTCCAAAGGACTAGTTGTTTAGATTTGTCCCAGAGTGCTGGGTGGATTTTGTTGCTGAGTTTGAGGTGAAGAGTGAGTAGGTCCTTGTTGGTTTGGTCTAGTAGGCATCTTTTTCTGTGGAGTTCATTTCTGATCAGGGCTAATTCAGTTCTTTTCAGGATCCTTTCAGTAGCTGAGGTTTTAGAATGGAAGTTTAGTTGGAAGCATGTGGGGATCACGTTTTTGTCTCAGCAGTTGCGTAGGAATGTGAGGTCACATAAGATAGTAGCTCTTTGGACTTCGAGTTTCTCGTAGGTCCTGGTCAGTAGGAAGGTTTCCTCCCTGTAGAGGTAGGATATTTGTTTTCATAGATTTTCACGGGTATAGGTATGTAAGTCTTGGTGTATTCGGGTCTTTTCCCATGTAAGGTTGAGAGTATCTTGGTGACGTTTCGACGAGGTCTCACTCGTCATCTTCAGGCTGGTGCTTACAGCTTTGTGCTTGTGCGAGCAAAGCATGGTTGGAGCTGCCGTTTCTCTATAAATACTGATGGGGAGGTGGGGAGTGTTGGCTTTGTTGCTGTAAGCAGGTTGGTTGGTTGAGTTCTTAACATCTTGATTGGTTGGTGGAGTTGATATTTGCAGATTAGTCGTTGTTTCATGGCATCCTGTGTGGGTATGGTCCTAATTGTGTGCCTATTAGTCTTCTGTGTTGTAACGACCTGGGTAATGGGCTTTGTGGTAACATCCTGAGCTGTAGTATTGTGACATCCTGAGTCTTGTGCTGTAACATCCTGGGTAGTTGGTTGTGTTGTAACATCCTGAGCTTTAGTGTTGTAACCTCTTGAGTTCTGTGATGTAATGTCCTGAGCAGATGGCTGTGATGCAACCTCCTGGATTTTGGTTTGGCTCCGAGTTTGAGGTCTTGTCGTGTATTCATGGTGTGCATCAGCCCGCTTTGTATGGGGATTGGAGGGGGGCACAGCAGCTGGTGGTGCCAACGCGGTCTGGCTTTTGGAGGGTGGTTGCACTTCGTCTGTGGGATGGGCCTGGGCTTGAATCTGGTGAGGATGATCGATGGTGGCGTCATGTGTCATCCTGGGTCCGGTGTCAATTTTTGTGGCTGGGACTCATTTGTTGACTAGGGCTAGTTTCCAGATATCTGGTAGGTGGGAGCTGTCGTCACATTTATTCATGTTGTGGGGTGTTTCTCTATTTTGATGGCTTCCATGATTATTCTCTTGTTGTAGTGTTAGGTGTTGGAGATTAATTTGGTTCCTTCAAAATCAATTTTATGTCCTGTAGTTCTAAGGTGCTGGAAAATGGAGGAAGTTTTTTCTTCTTTTCTGACTGCATTCTTGTGTTCTGCGATGCGTGCATTTACTCTCCTATTAGTTTGTCCAATGTATGTAGCTGGGCTGATTTTGCATGGTATTTCATAGGCTCCTTGGTTTTCTAGATGGATCTTGTCTTTGGGATTTCTTAAGATGTTGGCTATTTTTTGGTCAGTGCAGAAGGCTGTCTTGATGTTGTGTTTGTGGAGAATTTTGCTGATTTTATCTGTGGTGCCTTTGATGTACGGGAGGAGGGCAATGCCGTTGTCTTGTTCTATGTTTCAGTTCATAGTTCATCAGTCCATCCATAGTTCTTCAGGCATTCTGTCTATCAGATCTAATTCCTTAAATCTATTTGTCACCTCTACTGTACATTCATCAGGGATATAATTTAGTTCATAACTGAGTGGCCAGGGGCTTTTCCCTACTTTCTTCAATTTAAGCCTAAATTTTGCAAGGAGAAGCTCATGATCTGAGCCACAGTCAGCTCCTGGTCTTTTTTTTACTGACTGTATAGAGCTTCTCCATCTTTGGCTGCAGAGCACATAGTCAATCTGATTTCTGTGGTGACCATCTTATGATGTCCATGTATAGTCGTCTCTTGGGTTGTTGGAAAATAGTGCTTGCTAGACCATCGTATTATCTTGACAGAATTCTATCAGCCTGTGCCCTGCTTCATTTTGTACTCCAAGGCCAAACTTGCCTGTTATTCCAGTTATCTTTTGGCTTCCTACTTTAGCATTCCAATCCCCCATGATGATAAGGACATCATTTTTTGGTGTTAATTCTATAAGATGCTGTAGGGCTTCATAGAACCGGTCAATTTCATCCTCTTTAGCACCAGTGGTTCAGGCATAGACTTGGACTACTGTGATATAGAACAGTTTGCCTTGGATTCGAACTGAGATCATTCTGTCAGTTTGGGGATTGTATCCCAGTATTGCTTTTCCTACTCTTTTATTGATTATGAAGGCTACTCCATTTCTTCTGAGGGATTCTTGCCTGCAGTAGTATACGTGATGGTCATCTGAATTAAGTTCGCCCATTCCTGTCCACTTTAGTTCGCTGATTCCTAAGATGTCGATGTTCAGTCTTGTCATCTCTTGTTTGACCACATCCAGCTTATCTTGATTCATGGATCTTACATTCCAGGTTCCTATGGAGAAAAAATCTTTACAGCATCGGACTTTCCTTTCATCACCAGATACATCCACAGCTGAGCGTCCTTTCGGCTTTGGCCCAGTCGCTTCATTCTTTCTGGTGCTACTAGTACTAGCCCTCTGCTCTTCCCCAATAGCATATTGGACACCTTCTGACCTGAGGGCCTTTTTGTCTGTCCATGGGGTTTTCGTGGCAAAAATACTGGAGTGGGTTGCCATTTCCTTCTCCGGTGGATCACGTTTTATCAGAACTCTCTGCTCTGACTTGTCCATTTTGGGTGTCCCTGCATGGCATAGCTCAGAGCTTCATTGAGCTATGCAAGCCCCTTTGCCATGACAAGGCAGTATTTTATAAACAGGAATATTTATTAATAAACAATTTATTTACTTATTTACTATAAAATAAGTAAGTAACTATGAATATATAAAAACGAATAGATATGTAGATAAATAGATAAATAGATATATAAATATATCACGTTGATTCACCGATGAATCTTGCTGGTGGATGAAACAACAAGCCTCTGTTTATTAAAATAAATGTTTAGTCCCTTTCCTCAATTGTCTCTTTAAGGGCTCTTCCACCTTCTCCAGGCCTCAACACTTCAACTGAAAGAAGGGAGTAGCGGGCCTTCACACTATACACTCATAAATACTATCTTCTCAGCTGTACTCCTTTAAACTCTTTCCAAGTTCTTTCTCAGTCTTCAGTCATAGGGCCCTTCCTCTCCAGTCCGCCTTCAAAGGCCTCTCAAGTCTGTTAACCAAATGGCCAAGCTCTGGAGTATGCAAAGCAAGGGAAATAACTCACATTCCATAATCTCTCAACTCTCAACAGGCTAATGCAGCCTATTATTAACAGCAACTGCTTGCAATATTGCAGGTTCAAGTCCCACCAGGCCCAAGGTTGACTCAGCCTTCCATCCTTTATAAGGTAGGTAAAATGAGGACCCAGATTGTTGGGGGGCAATAAGTTGACTTTGTATATAGTATACAAATGGATGAAGACTATTGCTTGACATAGTGTAAGCCGCCCTGAGTCTTCGGAGAAGGGCGGGATATAAATGCAAATAAAAATAAAATTAAAAAAAAAAAAACTTTCATAATCTTTAGATGCAGTGGTGGGATTCAAATTTTTTAACAATGGGTTCTGTGGGCATGGCTTAGGGGCATGGCTTAGGGGCATGGCTAAGCGGCCATGTGACTGGGTGGGTGTGGCTAGGTGGCCATGTGAACAGGTGGCCAATTCGACATCACTTCTTTGCCCTAATGAGTTTTAAGTATAAAAATAGATATTATATACCAAAAGATAGTTTATTATTAGTTTATTATAAAAGAGGTACACAAGACTAGATTGTTGCAACTTGAGTTTTAAAATATTAATGGAAAACTATGAAATACTTAACAAAAAACAATAAAACTTATTTAAGGTATTGCTAAATCGCAGTTTTATTGGTGTCCTCAATTGCCCTTTTTTTTTCATTTTCAGGGGAGCATCAGTGCTGTGATTTGCTCTTAACCATTTCTTAATTACAGGAATAGGGGTAGGCCAATTAAATTAATGGTAATTAATTTATATTAGAAACAGTTAGGTGACTTCTGCTTTCTGAACATAAGATGTTCATTTGTGAAAACCCCCTTTCTGCTTCTGTTTGACTGACAGCAATTGTTCTGACAAAAGCTTTAGTTTTTTTAATGCTGTCAGGAATTGCATATTTTTTCAAATCTTTTAAAACATTTTCTATAAAATCTCTATAATTATTTATATTAATTTTGTAATGAAAAATGTCACTAAATGCAACCAATTCTCTTTTTTTTCTCCCAAGCTTTCACAGATGACCTGGCTTTTATTTTTTTTTAAAAAAAACATATTTTATTAATTTTTAAACGAACGAAAAACAAAAACATAAATACAAAAATATAAAAAAGAAAAGTTTTGTGCAGAACTGTGACCATTTACACAACATATCAATATGAAGTTCTTATACTCTATACATTTTATTTCATCAAATTCTATTATATCTGAATCTGTTTTGTTTTTCTGTTTTCAATCCATTTGTACCATTTCTCCCATGATATGTAATACTCCAAATCTGTCATTCCTTTCAATTCCAATGTTAATTTGTCCATTTCAGTGCAGTCAAAGATTTTTTTTAATTATTAAGTCATCGGAGGGCGTCTTTACATTCTTCCAATGTTGCGCAAAGACCAATCTTGCCGCGGTTGTTATATGTAGAATCATATATCTTGCTTTCTTACAGTATCATAAGTTTGTTTCATTATCCCCAGAAGGAACAATTCTGGTGTATATTCCAGCTGAGCGCTGGTTATTTTCTGCAACCGTTTTTTTCCCCCCAATATTTTTTCGATTCTGAACACAGCCACCATGAATGATAGAAGGTACCCTGCTTCTGTCTGCTTTTCCAAAAACTTGGGGTTAAATTTGGATATATTTTTGCCACTCTTGAGGGAGCCAGATGCCAACAGTAGAACATTTTGTATTGGTTTTCGTTATATTTTGCTGATCTTGTTATTTTATAATTTCTGTTCCAAATTGTTTCCCATTCCTCTAATTCAATATTGTGCCCTACATTTTTTGCCCACGCTATCATCACTCCTTTCACTATTTCTTCTGCTTTATCAAATTCCAAAAAATACTTGTACAATTTAGTTAACTTTTCATCTGAGCCAATCAGTAATTTGTCTAAGTGTTGTGTAACCCGTTCAATTCCATATTCCTCTTTATCTTTTAAAGCAATGTCGGCTGGCGGCCCCCAGGGGAAGGGCCTTCTCTGTGGGAGCCCCTACTCTATGGAACGAGCTTCCCACTGGACTTCGCCAACTTCTGGACCTTCGGACCTTTCGCCGCGAGCTTAAGACCTATTTATTTATCCGTGCAGGACTGGCATAGAATTTTAGTTGTTTTTAGGGTTTTAAATTTTTAAATTAGGTTTTGGGATTTTAAAAGTATTTTTAGATTGGGCTAATTTAAATAAGTTTTTTAATTAATATTTTATTCTATTGTATGTATTTGATTGTTGTTTTTATTTTGCCTGTTCACCGCCCTGAGTCCTTATACCACAAGGGCGGTATAAAAATTTAAATATTATTATCATTATTTATTATTATTATTATTATTATTATTATTATTATTATTATTATTATTATTATTATTATTATTATTATTATTATTATTATTATTATTATATACCACAATTTTATTTGTAGTTAAGGCCACCAATCACTGTTAATTCCTTGTCTCTCCAAGTCTTGCCTACTTTTTCAATTTCCTTGGCCATCTAAAATTTCACAATATTTAACTATTTGGTTTATATCCATGACGTTTTGGTGTATCATCGCCTCCATTGTCAACACCCACAAAATTTGCATTTTTATATAGTATTTTATATAGTATTTTTTCTTAGTTTCTTGAGTATTAAGGCCTCCCATATTTTATGATGAAAAAAATATGAATGGGATTTATTTTCTTTGTCCCATAGAAAAGCATGCCACCTTTTCTGTAGATCATGGTCTTCCAATATGAGTAATCTTTTATTTCTTAAATTTATCCACTCCTTGAGTGGATAACCTCCTTGACCCAGGTTAAAATTGCTGCTTTGTAGTAGAGTCGCCAATCTGGAAGCCCTAGACCACCTCTGCTTCTGCCATCTTGAAGGCCTGTTAATTTTATTCGTGCTTTTCTACCAGCCCATATAAATTTTGTTGTGATTTGATTCAATTCTATAAAAAATTTCTTTTTTTTATTGAAAAAGTTTTAACAAACAAAATCATTTTTCCCCTTTTCCCCCCTCCCCCCCTCAAAACCCCCTCCCCCCCTCCTTTCACCCCGTCCCCGGTTTCCTGGGTCAAGCTATTGGTATAGATAAACCAAACATAGAATAAAATTTTCCCTCTAATACAATTAACCTCATCCAAATCTTTTCATTTCCTAACCCCCCCATTATATAAAATAATACATCCTAATTATTCAAAGGCAATCTGATATCTCTTAATCTGATATCTGTTTTGTAAATAATCAATCCATTTTTCCAATTCAATTAAATATCTTTCCTGCATATTGTCTTTCAAAAAGGCTGAGATTTTAGCCATCTCAGCCAAGTTAGTAACTTTCAATATCCATTCTTCTATTGTAGGTAACTCTTTTTTCTTCCAATATTGTCCAATCAACAGCCTTGCTGCTGTTATTAAGTTCAAAATCAATTTAATCTCAGTCACTGTACAATCCGTTATAATTCCCAAAAGGAAAAATTGCGGCAGGAACTTTTTCTTCTTCTTCAGGACATTTTGAATAATCCACCAAATTCTTATCCAAAAGGCCTTGATTTCCTTACAAGTCCACCAAATATGAAAATATGTAGCGTCATCACAGTCACATCTCCAACATTTCACTTGGATATCAGGATACATACATGATAATTTTTGGGGGGGATTCTATAAAAAATTTCTTGTCTAATCTTATGGGTATGGTCTGAAAGAGGTATAACAATTTTGGCAAGACATTCATTTTAATGGTTGCTGTAGTAATCAGGGTCCAGGCATTTGCAAGGTGCAAAGATATCTTACTGCCTGTCCAGCGTTTATTACTTTTATACAGTTTTTACAAGCAGAATAAGGCAAACTGGTAACAGCATTTTCATTGGTAGATTCTTCTCCCCTCCAGAATACCAACCAGGGGCCCTGGTGGTAAGGTCAAGGTGAGGTGATGCAGAGCCAGAATGAGATAATGTAGACATGTAAGGTGCATAGATAGGCAATCAGTCCATAGCAGTTTGTTGCACATGGCCCTATACCCCGACCTTTCACCTCCACATCTCACTCTGTTTTGTTTTGTTTGGCAAGGCATCATCTTACAGTGGTTTATTAAAAGGGTCATAATCAGGAGAGGAATATCCTTGCAGTTGTTTGTACAAGGCATAACCTGCCCCTTAGGCAGCGTGGGAAGGGGTTTGGGACAAAATGTAGCGATACATATGTTACAAAAAGAGGGAAGACACCGAACAAAACAACATCCACCAATCAAAATAGCACAAATGATGACTAAATAACGTAGGATATTTCCCAATAAACCTGCAGGTAGCCAAGATCAAAGGCTTTCCCACCAAGATCCCAAAGTGTCCATTTTTAAATCAGAGGCCAAATTGTGTAAAATGTTAAGCTGATGATGAATGTTCTGTGACTCATCTGAAATGTTAAAGCAACAAAGTCCCTCAAAACTTTCACAACCCAGATGCTGGCGCAGAAGCAAATAACCAACAGCGATGAGATTTTGAAGAATAGCCTTTCTCAAGGCTTGCAGCTCATGGTTAATTGCTGAAATAGCTGAAGAAGTAGCATTAATTGTTTTTGCTAAATAACATGCAACAGCATTAATGTTAAGGTGAGCTCGAGCAGCAAGTGCCGCCACACCCACCATAGACATAGCCAATGCTACGTATTCTGCTTTGTTAAGTAGAGGTGTTTCAGAATCACAAGTATTATCTAGCGTGACCCCACGACGGATACAGCTCGAATGAAGCTGTTGTTTGGAAAGCAAAACAGGAATCAACCGGCTAAGACAACACTGTGCTTCGCTGGTATTAGCAGGAATATAATTAAAGGTTTCTTGGCCATATGTAAAAAAAAAACCTTACGGTAGCCAAACATGGGCATTATTAAAAGTGGTCTCTTCAAAAGCTGTACAGTTTAAGACAGGTGAACTAATGCAAAGACAGTGAGGATTTTTGCTTGAAGAAGTACAATTAACTATTTTTACACATGTTACATTTTCAGGGACTGCTACCACTGGAGTATGCAAAGCGATTGCATTAGGGGGTGGATAATATGCAACTTCCCCCCAACTAGCTATAGTCTTATAGTTAAAGTTCCCTTTTAATAAAAACCCACTCAAATCAGTAAAGTTTTGAATTACTGCAGCAGGGGTACAGACAGGGATTAGACATGTAGAAAGCAAATTTTCCATATCATAGGCTTCAGACAAACAAAAGGCATCAGTTTTTGTGATGTTTGCTAGCTGCACCCATAGGTTTTGTTTCATTCGTTGTTCGAGCGAATGCTTGGGTGGTGTGGTGTCTTGCCCGCTCTCACCGCAGCCGGGGTCTGCTTATCTGCTTCCGAACGCTGAAGAATGTCCTCCCGGCCCCAGCCCTGGCTCCATGCCCAGACAGGCTGAGGAGGGGGCATCTCCCGGCCCCAGCCCTGGCTCCATGCTCAAGCAGGCTGCAGAGGAGGGAGCACCCCCTGGCCCCAGCCCTGGCTCCATGCCCAGGCAAACGGAGCAACTAGACCCCTCCTCCTCCTCCACAGCATGTGAGCCTGAGGAAAGTTTATTTCCAACAGCTGCTGATTGGAGTGACCCTCACATCAGAAGACTGGATAGGCGGAGGCAACAGAAGGAAGGGAGGGGCAGGCCTTAATGAGTGCTGAGTCATGGAGCCACACCCCATGGCCTATATAAAGGATCTGCTTTCTGGCAGTCTCTGAGTCAGGCAAAGTCGAACTTATCTTGCTGAAGTCACTTTCTGGTCTCCTGCCTGCTCTGAGGACTTTGCTAGGACTTTGGGTAGAGCTGCAGAGGCAAGCCTGATTCGGATTTCCCTGACCCGGCCGTCAGCGGAGGAGTGGGACACGACAGGTGGGATGACAGCTGCTGTTGCCAAAGTACAGTTATTTATTTATTTATTTATTTTATTATTTGAATTTATATCCCGCCCTTCTCCGAAGACTCAGGGCGGCTTACACTGTGTTAAGCAATAGTCTTCATCCATTTGTATATTATATACAAAGTCAACTTATTGCCCCCAACAATCTGGGTCCTCATTTTACCTACCTTATAAAGGATGGAAGGCTAAATCGACCTTGGGCCTGATGGGACTTGAACTTGCAGTAATTGCAAGCCGCTGTGTTAATAACAGACAGACTTAGTCTGTTGAGCCACCAGAGGCCCAACAATCAAGCACAAACAAATTATGGCTAAGAAATTGGCAGTTAAAACCCCAAAAAATGGCAGCGCACAAAGTCTCGGGAGTTTGTTCTACTTGTTGCCGCTGCAGCACTGCCTGCGCTTTGGTGGTCAAATTCTTCACATCTCCTCGTGTCACTGGACGACTGGCACGATGGGATCGGATTGGTTGCTGTGCCGTCTGTAGAGTCACCTTTGCCATCTCTGGGACCGACATCCTTGGCTGGGCAAACACAACGTGCTGGAATCCACAAAAGTCCTGTAGGGGCATGCATAGCAGCATATCCCTGTCCCCAAGTAATCAGAGGGACCGGCCCTAACCATGTTTACTAGAGAAACCTCCTTTTGTTTTTGTTTTTGTTTTTGTTTTTAAAGGACGGATTAGCCAGGGAGCCAAAGAGGGAACATGGGTACCATCCATTTGCCATAGTTGATTAGAGGTAAAATCACAGGGATTAACCTCCGTGTCTCCTGAGGGAGCTGCCCCAGAACATTGGGGACAGGATAAAACAATTTGCTTGGCCTGATCGAGTGGAATATGGCAAGCTTGTGCCAGCCCCCTGGCATTTTGATAGAAAAAAGAGTGACTAAAAAAATGGATCTGTAGGTAAAACACGAACAGCTTCAAAAAACAACAACAATCTAAATGAGGTATTTTGAGTCAATACTCTGAAATATAGTTAAGCATCTGAAACCTCAAAAATTTCCAGAAAGAAAAAGAAAACCAAAATTGTATTCAGAGCCAAAAACAGTGCAGCTGCAAAGGGAAGTATCAGATGTCACCCTTTACCCGGACTTAAACTGGCTCAGCAGAGAGAGAAAGAGAAAAATGGTGAAAAGAACAAAAACCCGCAGCCCTCCCCCTTGCTCCTCCAAGGGGGGAAAATTCTTGCGTAAAAGAATGGGGGGGGGGAGTACGGGGAGAAAAAATGTTTAAACCACACAGAATTCTCACCTCCTTGTGCCTTTCAGCATCCTTTCAACAAAACAACCACTCTGCATTTCTCTCTAGCCTCAACAACTCACAGACATTTTCCACAAATTTATCTCTCACATTCTCCATGGGATCCTTACCTACTTCACAACAATAACAACAACAAAACCTTACAACTTACTGTTTATACGAAAGGGAATCTATCTAAGGTGGGGTCAACACATCTTATGACTCCTTATGAGCTTCATATATCGCACGCATACATGCACATTTGTACTGCAATCAGACTTTTTTTGTATAAACCAGTTTCACCTACAAAAATTTCATTCAATGCTTCCTCCATGCAAACCAATCATTATACTTATTTCAGGGAACTTTTTCACAAGCCAATGAGCTCCATTTTCTAAATAATTTTGTGTACTATTATTAGAGGATTTCATCCTCCATCCAGGTTTGAAAATGATTACACATAGACACACATACACACACATACCAGTAAACAACATTTCCAGAACTGTGAAGTTTTGTTTTTTAAATCCTCACTTTTTATTTCCTTGACCAACCTATAGCTCATTTGTAAAGCAGTGAGAAAACTCAGAGAGCAGTTTCAATCATAAATGTGATTGTGGGCCCTAACTGTTTTCTGTTTCCCACAGCTTCAAGCTGAGAAGTTTATTTAATTGCAGGCTGGCCAGACATATCACAATCAATTCAATCCAATCCAATTCTACATTCTATTATTATAGATGCATATCAACAAAATAATTTTTAACAGAAATCACATCAAATTAATCAATTCAAATTATCTGAGTCTTCCCATTTAGACAGGCTTTACATTACAGTAAGCTCAAACTGCCCAAGGAGCTGCTGATCCAATTCTACAGAGGAATTATTGAGTCTGTCATTTGCACCTCTATAACTGTCTGGTTTGGTTCTGCAACCCAACAAGAAAAACACAGACTTCAGAGGATAATTAGAACTGCAGAAAAAATAATTGCTACCAACCTGCCTTCCATTGAGGACCTGTATACTGCACGAATCAAGAAGAGGGCCGTGAAAATATTTGCAGATCCCTCGCATCCTGGACATAAACTGTTTCAACTCCTACCCTCAAAACGACGCTATAGAGCACTGCACACCAGAACAACTAGACACAAGAACAGTTTTTTCCCGAAGGCCATCACTCTGCTAAACAAATAATTCCCTCAACACTGTCAGACTATTTACTGAATCTGCACTACTATTAATCGTTTCATAGCTCCCATCACCAATCTCTTTCCACTTATGACTGTATGACTATAACTTGTTGCTGGCAATCCTTATGATTTATATTGATATATTGATCATCAATTGTGTTGTAAATGTTGTACCTTGATGAACGTATCTTTTCTTTTATGTAACACTGAGAGCATATGCACCAAGACAAATTCCTTGTGTGTCCAATCACACTTGGCCAATAAAATTCTATTCTATTCTATTTTTATTACCTGCTAAATCCCAGGTGGGCGAACTTCTCGGGTGGAGATAGCATCCAGCACAATCCAGTCCTTCTTTTATATAGTCCCATGAAAATCTCCAGCCCAGATCCATCTTGTCAGTTTGTCTCTCCCTTGGTCTTCTATCCTTATGTGTCCTAAAGATACTCCACAATTTCCTTCGCCGCTTCTATAATGGGGAGGGGTAAAAGAAATGTCCACCCCTCCTCCTGGCTGGAGTCCCTTCTTCTCTTAAATCCACTAGAGCCTTCACTCAGAATCACTTCCCTTTCAATCCACTCACTTTGCAGAAGTCGGAAGTGAATTTTGGACAGACCCAGTCCACCGTTGTTCCACTCTGCCACCGCTTACATCAACCAGCTGTCAACTCTACAGTTCAGCCATTACAGGCCATATTCTTCTGCATCTGCTCTCGTGAAGGCTTTCTCTGTCTTCCGATATGAACCGCCACCAGTGTACATTCGAGAGGTCACCCTTCTTCTCCCACTGCTTCAGCTTCAAAAAGCCCACTGGACAGCTGGAAATCAGCTGTGCTCCATGGAGCAGCCACTTGCACACCCATTCTGGCTGACAGCAAGCCCCACCTTCTGGTCTCAGATATCTATTGAAGGACTCTTTTGGTTCTTAACTGTAATAAGCCATGCTGGCTGGAGAAAATGGGATCTGCAGTTAGTACTGTCCCATCATCAACTCCAGAAAGTAGATTCTGCTGTAAGCCTTGAATTACAACACATCCTTATCAATATAGTGACTGGGGGTTAGGTAGCTTGCTAAACCGTGTCTCTTTTACTCATGGCTTAATAATAATAATAATAATAATAATATTTTAATTTGTATACCGCCCTTCTCCCGAAGGACTCAGGGCGGTGAACAGGCAGATAAAATATAAATACACACAATAATTAAAAACATCCCTTAAAAAACTAATTTAAATGCCCAAAATGTTAAAAAACGTACTCCCCCGTAAAATAACAAAATTTTAAAAACCCATCCAATAAATATAAAAATCAGGCTAGTCCAGCCATACGAAATAAATAAGTTTTAAGTTCGTGGCGAAAGGTCCTAAGGTCAGGTAATTGTCGAAGTCCGAGGGGAAGTTCGTTCCACAGGGTCGGAGCTCCCACAGAGAAGGCCCTCCCCCTGGGGGCCGCCAGTTGACACTGTTTGGCTGATGGCACCCTGAGGAGTCCCTCTCTGTGGGAGCGTACCGGACGATGGGAGATAGAAGCCGGCAGTAGGCGGTCCCGTAGTTAACCCGGTCCTAAGCCATGGAGCGCTTTAAAGGTGGTAACCAATACCTTGAAGCGCACCCGGAAAACAACAGGTAGCCAGTGCAGTCTGCGCAGGATAGGTGTTATGTGGGAGCTCCGAGACGCTCCCTCAATAACCCGCGCAGCCGCGTTCTGAACTAGCTGAAGTCTCCGGGTGCTCTTCAAGGGGAGCCCCATGTAGAGAGCATTGCAGTAGTCCAGGTGAGAGGTAACGAGAGCATGAGTGACTGTGCATAAGGCATCCCAGTCCAGGAAGGGACGCAACTGGCGGATCAGGCGAACCTGATAAAATGCTCTCCTGGAGACGGTCGCCAAATGGTCTTCAAAGGACAACCGACCATCCAGGAGCACGCCCAAGTTGCGTACCTTCTCCATCGGGGCCAATGATTCACCCCCGACAGACAGCCGCATCTGCAGCTGACTGTACTGAGGTGCCGGCATCCACAGCCACTCCGTCTTGGAGGGATTAAGTTTGAGCCTGTTCCTCCCCATCCAGACCCGTACGGCTTCCAGACACCGGGACAGCACTTCGACAGCTTCACTGGGGTGGCCCGGGGTGGAAAAGTACAGCTGGGTGTCATCAGCGTACAGTTGGTATCTCACCCCAAAGCCACTGATGATCTCACCCAGCGGCTTCATATAGATGTTGAACAGGAGGGGTGAGAGAATCGACCCCTGCGGCACCCCACACATGAGGCACCTTGGAGTCAATCTCTGCCCCCCTGTCAACACCGTCTGCGTCCGATCAGAGAGGTAGGAGGAGAACCACCGATAGACGGTGCCTCCCACTCCCAACCCACTTCTTTTACCCACTCCAATTTTCTCACAGCACCGAAGGAAAACTGCCCAACATTAAGAGTTAACAGGATAGGTTGAACCAAACCAGTGAATTCTAATTCTGGGTTGATCCAAAGTCGGGGGGCAACAAGCTATAAAACCAGAAACAAACAACATCAAAAGATGGGGTTTGAGAACAAAGTTTACTGCCCCTACCAAGATGCAGGTTCAGCTACACATTCAATTCCGCAGAACTGGACCAGTGGATCCAACCGAGATGCTGTTTTGTGATGTGTGAGGATCTGTTTCTTGGCTCCCTCTCAAATGTTTGGGGCTATCTAAGGAGCTTCCTTAATGGAATGGAACGGGGGAGTCCCATTACTTGTCTCAGCTTCTGCCAACCTAGCAGTTCGAAAGCACATAAAAAATGCAAGTAGAAAAAGAGGGACCACCTTTGGTAGGAAGATAACAGTGTTCCATGCGCATTTGGCATTGAGCCATGCCAGCCACATGACCATGGTGATGTTTTCTGACAGTGCTGGCTCTTCGGCTTTGAAACGGAGATGAGCACTGCCTCCTAGAGTCGGGAACGACTAGCACGTATGTGCGAGGGGAACCTTTACCTTTAAGGAGCTTCCAGTTTCAAATTTGAGTCACCCAAAACAGGTCCCACGGGTGAGAGAGTGGAGATGTCCACACTGCCAGTTGACTTAGGAGGCCCCCTGCCCAACACTTTCCGGGTGACTGAATGGATTCCAGATTGCGGATCTCCTGCTCTGGAACTAGACATGAAAAACAAGGATGGAAAGCCTGACCAGCCCCATTAGTTGTCTTGGTTTTCTCTACCTTCCTCACCTTCTGGTCCCCAGATATCTCTTGCCCCAGTTGGTGGGATGCACAGTGCGATTCCTTCTTACATATATTTGGGCCGATGCCAATCTAGCATTCTAAATGGCCTCATAGACGGTGTACCTCGAAGACCTCTGTGAAGTGTAGCCAGCATAGGGGCACCCCTCAAAAGCCTTGGTGAAGTATGCAACAAACTCCTTGGTGTAAATATTACGCTTCTTCTTCCGCTCGCCTCTCACAGCTCTGACTTTGGCCATTTTCCTGAAGGGAGAAAGAAACAAGTGGACAACGTGAAGCACAATTTGGCTCTGCAAGGAGACACGTGGGTTGGTGGGGGGATCATGTGACTGGGTGGACGTGGCTATGTAACCATGTGACTGGGGGATCAAAAGACAGAAACTAACAATGTCCTGCTGGAGCAGGGTTGGACTAGATCAGGGGTCCCCAGCCTTTTCGACCTCAGGGACCACCAAGTCCATAATTTTAAATCCCGGGGACCACTAATACAAATCCAGCGCGCCGCTTGCTGAAGCGTCTGGACTCCCAGTGATGGGATGGGGTCCTACAGGCACTGTCTCTCCTCTCTCTCCCACTCTTTCTCTATCATTCTCTCATTCGCTCTCCCCCCTCTCTCTTTCTCTCTCTCCCACTCATTCTCTCATCTCTCTTTCTTTTTCCGCTTCTCTCTTTTTTCTCTCTCTCTCTCTCCCTCTCTCTCCCTCTCTCTCTCTCTTTCTCTCTCTCCCACTCATTCTCTCATCTCTCTTTCTCTTTCCCCTTCTCTCTTCTCTTCTCTCTCTCTCTCTTTCTCCCGCTCTCCCTCTTTTCTCTCTCCCCTCTCTTTCTCTCTCTCTCCCCCACTCTTTCTCTCTCATTCTCTCTTTCTCTCTCCCCCCTTTCTTTCTCATGGGCCAGCCAGTGTCTTGAGGCTGAGAGCAAGTCAATCGTCCCCCCAAGAAACTGAGGTGCAGGAGCACCAACAAGGGTTGGAAGAAACTTGCAGCTTTGCAGCGCAGCCCTCATCGGCTGGAATGAGGTAATGGTGCAAGGGGTGGTGGTGCAGGCGGGCCAAAGCAACAGATGGCGGGAACCCTGGGCTGTTTCTTCCCCCTGCTGTAGCTTCCTGTCGGCTGAATCCACCAGTGGCTGTCCCCGCCCTTCGCCCTCCCTTCCCAGTCACTCCTCACCTGGCAAGGGAAGGGGAGGGGGGATGGAGATTTGCTTTATATTCCAGAATGGGAACAAAGCTTCGTCTCTTGCTGGATCTTTCTCTCTCTCTCTCACTCTTTCTCATGGGCCAGCCAGTGTGTTGGGGCTGAGAGGAAGTCAAGCATCTCCCTGAGAGACTGAGATGCAGGAGCACCAACAAGGGCCAGAAGAAACAGCCGCCAGATCCAGCTCTCCGAAGAGGTTGTTTAAAAATACTTTTAAAAGTAAAAAAAAAAAAAGGCTCTGATCGTGTGGCTCAGCTAGGCATGGGGGGGGGGAGAGATATTTTTCTACTGGTTCTCCGAACCACCTGCTGCCATTGCTACCGGATCGGATGATCCAGTGTGAACCAAGAGCATTTCACCCCTGATCTATTCCATGTTAAATAGTATTCTGTATCTCCTTTATCTTTTACTTTTAACATTAGTCTAGCCATTTCCGCACATTCTAGTATCTTCCTTATTGTCTCATCCTCTGAAGGGGTATTTTCATTCTTCCATTGCTACGCATATACTGTACAATTCTTGCTGAGGTCAAGATATGTAATATTAGAGATATTGTCCCTTTGTCAAAGTCATTCCATATAATTCCTAATAAAAATAATTCTGGCTTAAAATCTATATGCTGTCTGATCATTTTTTCCTAACTACATATGGATTTGTGTCCAAAATTTCCTTGCCTTTATGTTAGTCCACCACATGTGGTAATATGTGCCAGGTATTTGTTTACATTTCCAACAATTTGGAGACATATTGTTAAACATTTTAGCCAATCTTTCTGAGGGAGATGCCACCTATAGAACATTTTATAGAGATTTTCCTTACATGATGTGGCCATTATCAATTTCCGGTTTCTAGCCCAAAACTTTTACCATTTATCCAAATCTATATTATATCCAAAGTTTTTGGCCCATATTATCATCTCTTTAACTTGTTCTTCCATTTTATAATTTAATAGATAATTGTATAAGATCCTTATCATCAGTCCCCACTAATATCTTGCCCAATGTTGTTTAAAAGTTATAGGCTTTCCTCGCACCTATGTGCTAGTTGTTCCCGACTCTAAGAGGCGGTGCTCATCTCCATTTCAAAGCCGAAGAGCCAGTGCTGTCCGAAGACGTCTCTGTGGTCATGTGGCCGGCATGACTAAATGCCAAAGGTGCACAGAACACTGTTACTTTCCCACCAAAGATGGTCCCTATTTTTCTACTTGCATTTTTTATGTGCTTTCAAACTGCTAGGTTGGCAGAAGCTGGGATAAATAACGGGAGTTCACCCCATTATGTGGCTGGCACTAGGGATTCGAACCGCTGAATTGCTGATCTTTAGTTCTGTATAAAAAACCCATGTTTTCATATCTTTCACATAATATGATTGTATCTGCAGGTACGACCACTACTCTTAATTCTACCCCTTGGTTTTTTAGTTCTAATCTAGTTTTCAAATTCACCATTCTCTTTTAATATATCTTTATAAGAAACATTTTTTTCCATATTTACAAGATTTCAGTGTATCATGCTCTAAGGTGGAGAGCCAGATTGGTATTTCCCTACAGTTTTGTTGGTTAATTTTGTCCCACACTGATAACAGGCACCATCTACTCTTTTTCGGAATCAGCCCATTATGAATATAATTTATATTTTAAGAATACCATTTAAAATGGCCATTGCTATTGAGCCCTCCACCGATTTCCACAATGGGTTCCAATCCCTTTTCCTTAAGCAGCTTCTTCCTCTTCTTCAAAAGTGGCTTGGCACCTTTAGAACATCCAATGGATGTTCACATGACCATCTGCTCATTTCTGTAATCAGCCTATATGTATATTTTAAGACTAGGGTTTAAAATGGCCATTGCCATTGAGCCATCCCACAATGGAAAAAGAGGAGGAAGAGCCAATGGATCTTCAGTTCTCTCTACTCTGAATTATTTGGTTGTAAAGGTCCACTCTATTGACCTCTCGTGGATGGGAGAAGTTGGGGCCTGAAGGCTTCAGAGAGTCCAACAATCTTAAGAATGGAAAATGTTTTCCTTTAGGTTTCTGGGGTTTGAGTCCCTCTTGATGGGAGGCAGAAGTTTATGATTTAAGACGGACCTCAGTTATTTACTGAAGGTGCCTTTCTTTCGTTAACTGTAATGGCTGTGCTGTAATGGCTTTGCTGGCTGGGGAAGATGGGATCTTTAGTGAGCACTGTCCTTTCATGAGCTCCAGAAACTATGCTGTAAGCCAGGGCCTTGAATTGTAGCACCTCCCCATGAATATGCTGAGGGGGGTGGGGGGGGTTAGGTAGCTTGCTAAACTGTGTTTCTTTTAACCATGGCTTCTTTTACCCACTCCAATTTTCTCACTGCACCAAAGGAAAACTGCCCAACGATCATCGTGAGCAGGATGGGTGAACCAAGCCAATGAATAAGCAAGCCTGTATTGAGCCAAACTGGGGTGGGGGGTGAGGAAAGGGGAACTATCCCATAAACCCAGAACATAACAAACCCCAAAAATACAATCTCCAAAAAGGTAAAATCAGGTACTCCATCATATATCCTACCTCCCATGGTGGCCATTGAAATTTGTGAGTAAACATGACTAGCATCCTATATTTAAAGTGAAATAAAGGTAAAGGTTCCCCTCGCACATATGTGCTAGTCGTTCCTGACTCTAGGGGGAGGTGCTCATCTCCGTTTCAAAGCCGAAGAGCCAGCACTGTCCGAAGATGTCTCCATGGTCATGTGGCTGGCATGACTCAACGCCAAAGGCGCACGGAACGCTGTTACCTTCCCACCAAAGGTGGTCCCTATTTTTCTACTTGCATTTTTTACGTGCTTTCGAACTGCTAGGTTGGCAGAAGCTGGGACAAGTCACAGGAGCTCCCCCTATTACGCGGCACTAGGGATTCGAACCACTGAACTGCCGACCTTTCGATCGACAAGCTCAGCATCTTAGCCACTGAGCCACCGCACCCCTTTAAAGTGGAATACAGGCATAATAAAAACAAACACGAGGCAACTACAGTTCAAGAACCTTTATTGCTAATCATGCCTATGGAGAACTACTTGCAAAGACACAGTCAGTTCTCGACCCGAAAAAAGGATTGAGAGCAA
Organism: Ahaetulla prasina; assembly: GCF_028640845.1. Lineage (NCBI taxonomy): Eukaryota > Metazoa > Chordata > Lepidosauria > Squamata > Colubridae > Ahaetulla > Ahaetulla prasina. The sequence continues at coordinate 13,840,707 of NC_080544.1, read as the reverse complement.
GACCAGTCCTGTTATTGGCCTTGGTTGTCTTTGCCCTCCTCGTCTTCTTGTCCCAAGATAATTCGTTGCCCTGGTTTGGTGGGATGTGAGTACATGTAACCCTTTCTTACATGTATTTGGGCCTCTAGGATGTTGTTCTGTCGTGCCAAGTGCTTGCAGGCCTCATAGCTGGAGTACAGGTGAACCTTGAAGGCCTTGGTGAAGTGAATGCTCTCCTTGGTTTATTTATTTATTTATTTTATTTATTTTATTTTATTAGATTTTTATACCGCCCTTCTCCCGAAGGACTCAGGGCGGTGTACAGCCAAATAATAAAACCCCCACAATATACACATTAAAACAAAACTTAAAACCAAGCATATTACTTAAATGGCCAAAATTTAAAGCTTTGCTGGCTGAGGGACTCTGGGAGTTGAAGTCCACAAGTCTTAAAGGGATCAAGGTTGGAGACCCCTGGTTTAAATAGTCCACTTTTCCTCTCGCAACTCTGACTTTGGTCATTTTCCTAAGAGGGGAAGAGAGGAAGAAACAGGAGCTCAATGTGAAGCGCACAATCCCCCCCCCACAATGCATTATCAGATGCTCCACCAGGTATTCATGGTTCTCTGAACCTTCTCATCCTCTACCACCCTTTTGCCCCAGTTGATGGGACAATCTTTCCTTACCTGGATTCAGGTGTCTCGGTGAGTCAAGCCACACGCTCCTTGGTATAAATCGTCTGCTTCTTCCTCTCAACTCTCTCAGCTCCGACTTTGGCCCATTTTCCTGAAGGGAGAAAGAAACGTGAAGGACAACATGAAGCACAATTTGGCTCTGGAAGGAGACGAGCAGGATTCATGCCTCTAGTTCATGTGGCACCATCTGTTTGTTTTTGGAATCAACCGGTTAGGAATATATATTTATATTTTAAGAATACCATTTAAAATGGCCACTGCTGTTGAGCCTCGCTGAGTCAGGCCACAAGTTCCTTAGTATAAATCATCCGCTTTTTTCACTCGCCTCTGGCAGCTCCAAATCTGGCCCATTTTCCTGAAGAGAGAAAGAAAGAAGAATGACATGAAAGTGCAATTTGGCTCTGAAAGGGGACCGGCAGGATTAACACCTCTGGGCCATGTTCACCTGACACCATTTGCTCATTTCTCGAATCGGCCTATTATAAATATATATTTTAAGAACAGGGTTTAAAATGGCCATTGCTGTTGAGTCATCCCACAACGGAAAAAAAGGAGAAAGAGGAAACCTAAGGAAACAGGATTGGATCCCAAAGCGGTTTGGCACCTTCAGAACATCCAATGGATCTTCAGTTCTCTCTGCTCTTAATTTGGTTGCAAAGGTCCCCTCCATCTGACTTCCTGTGAATGGGAGAAGTTGGGGCCTGAAGGCTTCAAAGATGGCCGGCTGATATTCTGAGTTCAACAATTTTAAGAACTGAAAAGTTTCCCATTTAGGTTTCTGGGGTTTTTCTTGATGGGAGGCACCTCTTGATCAGAAGTTTATGATTTAAGATGGATCTCAATTATTTACTAGGTAGCCTAGGATACCACACAGTTCACAGGGCTCCAAGGTTTGTCTGAATGGGCCACATATTCCTTGGTATAAATCGTCAGTTTCTTCCGCTCGCCTCACTCAGCTCTGACTTTGGCCCATTTTCCTGAAGGGAGGAAGAAACAGGAGCTCAACTTGAAGTGCACAATCCTCCCCCAAAGGCATAATCAGATGCCCCACCAGGTATTCATGGTTCTCTAAGCCCTCCGATCCTTCTCATCCTCCGCCACCCCTTTGCCCCAATGATGGGACAATCTGTCCTTACCTAGATTTGGGCCTCCAGGATTGCAGGCACTTGTGGGCCTCGTAGCCGGGGTGGGGCGCCCCTCAGTGATTCCGTCCACAAGCTCCTTTGTATAAATCATCCACTTCTTCTTCTTGCCTCTAGCAGCTCCGACTTTGGCCCATTTTCCTGAAGGGAGAGAAAAAACAAGAGATCATGAGGTGAAAAATCTTCCCAAAGGCATAATCAGCTGCGCCACCATGTATTCATGGTTCTCTGAGTCCTCAGCTCCTTCTCATCCCCTGCCATCCCTTTGCCCCGCTTGGTGGGACAATCTGTTCTTACATGGATTCAGGTCTACCGCTTGCAAGCTCATGGGCCTTGCAGCCACATGTTCCCTTGGTATAAATTGTTGGCTTCTTCTGCTCGCTTCTTGCAACTCTGGCGTTGGCCCATTTTCTTGAAGGGAGAAAGAAACATGAAGGACAACATGAAGCACAATTTGGCTCTGGAAGGAGACAGGCAGGATTCACGCCACTAGGCCGTATTCACATGGCACCATCTGCTCCCTTTTGGAATCAGCCCATTATGAATATATATTTATATTTTAAGAATACCGTTTAAAATGGCCATTGCTGTTGAGCCCTCCACACTGGGGGTCCAATCTCGTTTCCTTAATCTGCTTCTTCATCTTCTTTTTCCAAAGTTCTTTGGTACCCTCTGAACATCCAACGGACCTTCAGTTCTGAATTATTTGGATGGGAGAAGCTGGGGCCTGAAGGCTTCACAGAGTTCAATAATCTTAAGAATAGAAAAGGTTCTCCTTCAGGTTTCTCGGATTTGAGTCTCTCTTGATGGGAGACAGAAGTTTATGTTATTTACCTCAGTAAATTGAACTCAGTTTCTCCCACTCCAATTTTCTCACCGCACCAAAGGAAAACTGTCCAACATTAATGTTTAGCAGGATAGGTTGAACCAAGCCATTGAATCCTAAGTCTATATATTTTAAGAAAACCATTTAAAATGGCCGTTGCTGTTGAGGCCACATGCTCCCTTGGTGTAAATTCTTTCGCTCGCCTTTGGCATCTCTGACTTTGGCCCATTTTCCTGAAGGGAGAGGGGGAAAAACAAACAAGAGAGCACCGTGAAGCCCAATTTGGGCAGGATTCGCGCATCTAGACCCCGTTCACACAACATTTCTTCCGCTTGCAGTCAGCCTGAACCCTCAAAATTCTGGAACGTTGAATTCTGGAATGAAAAGGCCCCACCAACCAAACACGCTTCCCAATCCATGCCGGTGGGAGGCTTTAACCGAGCCAGTTTAGCCATGTTGTATTAACATTTGCTGGAATCAATTAGCCTTGGTTTAAACTTAGATTGCGACGCCAAGGCAGTCACCTACCAACCGAGCTGGTTAACCAGGTTGTATTGACTTATTGGGAGCAAGTATATCTTAATCGTAGGGGCAAAACATCCCGCGCGATTTTCGAGCTTCCAGAACGCAGGAATTAACCTCGATTAAGCCTAGGATACCGCGCAATTCGCACGGCTCAGAGATCGCGTCTGAACGGGCGAGCAGGCTTCTCGTGGCCCAGGCGAAACAAGTCGCCCCAAACCCAGAGAAATACCCCTACTCAGGTTTTCTCCTCTGTAAAACCGGGTTTGGAACGAATTCGATGCTTTTCCTCCATCGGCCCGAGACTGGCTCTCTCTCGAAGCCGCTCAAAGGGGCGAGATTCCCGGCCACAAGCGGGCTACAAAACGCTTTTTGTCTCCGCTAGCCGACATCCTCCTCCTGCTTTGCCCTGTAGAGGGTGGGGGGGACAATACGGGGAGAAACAGGGCGCCCCCCACCAAAGGTGATTTCTTACCTGAATTGCTGAGGTTCATTTTGGATGGCGAAGTAAAATCTCTTTGCAAGAGAACCGCCGCGGGATTGGATTCCCCAAGAAGTCAGATGCAACGGCTAATATTTTGGAATGCGGCTTTTATACTCTTTGGCCCTGGGCTCGATCTCTGACTCTCTGGGTTTCTTTATTGGCCAATCGGAGGAGTGGGGGTGGGGAGGTCAGGATACTTGCCTTTTAAAATGACATCTTGCTGTTGGTTCCTGTACTTATTTACACAAGGGAGGAGGAGGAGGAGTAAGGAAGCAGGATTGGGGTTTAGGATCTTCTTCAGAACATCCAATGGACCTTCCATGGTCTCTGCTCTTAATCTGGTTGCAAAGTCCACTTTATCTGACTTCTCATGGAGAGGAGAAGTTGGGGCCTGAAGGCTTCATAGGTGGAATTCAGCAATTTTAAGAACCTAAAGTCTCCCCATTTAGGCTTCTGGATTATGAGTTTGTCTTCCTGGGAGGCTAGTTGTTGAAGACTCAAAGGCATTTGTTGAAGGTTCCTTAACTGTAATGGCCATGCTGGCTGGGGAAGATGGGTTCTGCAGTTAGCACCGCCCTATCATCCGCTCCAGAAAATAGGTAAGCCGGTGCCTTGAATTGCAGTATATTCTTTGAATATACTCCCTTGGGGTTAGGTAGCTTGCTAAACGAAATCTCTTCTAACCATGGTTTCTTTTACCAACCTTCCATTTTCTCATATCCTCAAAGGAGAAAAGTGCCCAACATTAAGTTTTAGCAGAATTTGGTTCAACCAAATCAGGGAATCCTAAATTTCTGTTAAGCAACTCAGGAGGCATCTAGCCATAAACCCAGAACATGGTTAGGCCAACCAAAGCCGGCACTAAAATGTCCTTCTCCCCCCACCCCATATAACCTACCTCCCATGATAGGCTCAGAAATATCCAGATCTTGAAAACTTTCCTGAAGACCAAGATCTCAGCAAGGGGGCATTGCCTCTTTGGCCAATCTGTCTCCAAGTTCTCTGCCTTAAGCCTGATCTTATGAACATCCCCCCAAAATAAGTAACTTAGTCTTGTGACTCTGGTTGGTGATATTGGCTCAGAATTCATTCATATTCTCTCTCTCTCTCTCTCTCTCTCTCTCTCTCTCTTTCTCTCCTCCCTCCATGAGAGAAGGAGGGGGGACGGAGGGGGAAAGAGAGAATTCACTTTGCAAAAAGCAAAGGGAAGGAAAATAGACACGTGGCAGTTTTTCTCCTATGTTCCAGATATTTGTTCCTTTCCACCGTGGATGCTCTGGCTTGGAAAGAGGTCTGCAAACCCAGGACAACCACCCGCTCTTACTCAACCCAAAATGCAAGGCATTTTTGTGAGTAGTGGTGACTGAATGGGACACGATGGCCAAGAGGCTGATCTTGTCGATGGAAAAGTCGGCAGTTCAGAGGTTTGAATCCCTAGCGCAGCGTAACGGGGTGAGCTCCCGTTCCTTGTCCTAGCTTCTTCCAACCTAGCAGTTTGAAAGCACGTAAAAATGCGAGTAGAAAAATAGGGACCACCTTTGGTGGGAAGATAGCAAACGTTCCCTGCCGGCCACATGACCACAGAGACGTCTTCGGACAGCGCTGGCTCTTCGGCTTTGAAACGGAGATGAGCACCTCCCCCTAGAGTCGGGAACGACTAGCACGTATGTGCGAGGGGAACCTTTACCTTTACCTTTTAATTGTGACTGAACACCCATAATCCGCCTCCCTGACAAGTTCCTTTAAAAAAAATAAAATAAGTGAAACCAATTTTCAACTTGGCCTCGTTATAGGAATAAGAAAACACGGATCACCGGAATTTGAAAACAAAGTTTATTGCAAATTGTCCCTTCATTTTTCAGACGCACAGGCTTTTAAAGTTCTTTTAAGAGATGCCTCCCCCTTAAAACGAAGTGCTCCGATGAATAAATTAAACGGCACTTCGATGGGCGTAGAAAGTGCAGACTGAGAAATCCAGAGACCGATTCCCCCCCCCCGACCAGTTACCTCCAGTTTTCCCAGTTTACCGCTTCATTGCCATAAAAACCAGGCTGGGGCATCTCTCCATCGGTAGCCGACCCCTGGGTCAAGCCCAAGCCCAAGCCCAAAGGTCCTTCCAGGTCCGAGGCTCCGTGGAGACTCAAGGCTGGATCGGGAGCTGAGCAGGGCTGGGTGGAATAGAAAGGATCCCCCAGCTGCGAAGTCTCCTGCGGGTGATAGGGGTGATAGGAATAGGTCTCTAAGGGAGGCTGCAGGAGGTGGTGCTGTTGGGTAGTTTGGGGAATGGTGGGAACCAGTCCAGAACCAGATGGAGCACTGGCGTCCCAGGAACTCTGCAGGACTGGGAGCGGGGACCCAACAGGCGCAGGGACGTGCAACGTGGAAGGAGCCGCTTCCTGACTCCCTTCCAGAGACTCAAAGGTTTGAGGGTGTCCTAGGAAGGTCCAATTACTCCCCTGTGGCCCCGAGTCATCCCAAACAGGTCCAGATGCGTGGGATGAATAGTCCAGACTGCCAGGTGTTAGTCTCGACTCCGAAGAGTCCTCCTGCCGGCTACTTTCTCCGCTTTCTCCCGAGTTCAATGACTTCGGTTGCCTGGCTCTTCTGTTTTGGAACCAGACCTGAAAAACACCAAGCAAGGATTAGTTGAGTGTATGTGAGAGTGTGTGTGTAAGTGAGTGTGTGAGAGTGTATTTGAGTGAGAGAGAGATTGAGTGAGTGTGAGAGTGTAAGAGAGTGAATGTGTGTGAGTGTGAGAGACACACACAGATACACAAACATTTTTTTATTTCAAAGCGGAGATATCACATCCAGGTTGCAGCAAAGTCTCTTGTGGTCTCTTCCTAGCAGAAGGCTAAATTCATTTAATTTCAAGAGTTCTTGGTCTTCCCGCAACCCCTTTTGCCCCGGGTCGGTGGGACGCTAGCGCGCGGGGGGCCACCCTGCCTTACGTGGATTCGCGGCTCCGGGATGCCAATCTGGCGCGCCAAGCGCTCGCGGGCCACGTAGCCGGGATACGGGTGCGCTTCGAAAGCCTCGGTGAGGCGGGCCACTTGCTCTTTCGTATAAATCGTCCTCTTCCTTCTTTCCCCTCTGACAGCTCCCAGTTTGGTCCATTTTCCTGAAGGAAAGGAAGAAAAACAAAAGAAAACCCAAGAGCGTAACGTGAAGTTCAATTTGGAGAGGATCCGCGCATCTAAGATAGAGCTATGTGGACGCTCGGTTTTGGAATCAGCCCCGATTTCTGAAGCCCCGTAGGGTTGTCTTCTCAGAACTTGGAGGGGAAAAAAGGAAACCCCCCCTCCCCAAAATGACCAACACGCTTCCCGATCCAGGCCAGTTGGAAGTTTTAACCGAGCTGGTTAGCCCGGGTTGTATTGACTTATTGGTTGGGGCAAGCAGGCGTGAGTTCCGTTCACACGACGCCGCTTTTCGAGTTTCCAGGAGGCACGAAAGGCTCACTTTCGTGTCGCCTGCAGAAATGATCCAGGATTAAGTTTAGGATACCGCCCAGTTCGTTGGCCTCGGCGGTCGCGTTTGGATTGTGAGAGCACGGATCGAAGCCTTCTCACTTCGCCCAGGCGCGAAGTGAGTCGCCCAAACCCAGAGAAATCCTCCCCTCGTCGGGTTTTCTCCCTTGTAAAACCGGGTTGGGAACGAATTCGATGCTTTTTCTCTCCATCGGCCCGAGACTGGCTCTCTCGAAGGGGCGAGATTCCCGGCCATAAACGGCCTTAGAAAACGTTTGTTGTCTCGGCTATCCGACATCCTCCTCCTGCTTTGCCCCGTAAAAGGAGAAAAAAAAAAATCGGACAGAAATACCTCCGCCTAAAATGGTGATTTCTTACCTGAATTGCTGGGGTTCATTTTGGATGGCGAAGTAAAATCTCTTTGCTGGAGAAGCGCCTCGGATTGGGTCACCGAGAGGTCAGATGCGGCCGCTAATATTTTTGGGATGGGGCTTTTATACTCTTTGGCCCCTGGATTCAATCTCTGACCCTCCCCACCGCTGGGTTTCTTTATCCACCAATCGGAGGAGTGGGGGGAGGTCAGGATACTTGCCTTTTAAAACGACCCTTGATGTTGGCCCCTGTACTTATTTACACAAGGGGAAAAGAGGAAGAAGGAGGAGGAGGGCAAGATGAGTAAGGAAGCAGGATTAGACCCCACGATGGGGTTTGGGACCTTCTTCAGAATATCCAGTGGACCTTCCATGGTCTCTGCTCTTAATTTGGTTGCAAAAGTCCACTTTATCTGACCTCTCATGGATAGGAGAAGTTGGGGCCTGAAGGCTTCATAGGTGGAATTCAGCAATTTTAAGAACCTAAAGTCTCCCCATTTAGGCTTCTGGATTATGAGTTTGTCTTCCTGGGAGGCTAGTTGTTGAAGATTCAAAGGCATTTATTGAAGGTTCCTTAACTGTAATGGCCATGCTGGCTGGGGAAGATGGGTTCTGCAGTTAGCACTGCCCTATCATCTGCCTTAGAAATTAGGTGCCTTGCATTAAAGTACATTCCTTGAATATACTCCCTGGGGTTAGGTAGCTTGCTAAACAAAGTCTCTTCTAACCATGGATTCTTTTACCAACCCCCATTTTCTCATATCATCAAAGGAAAAGCACTCGACATTAAGTTTTAGCAGAATGGTTCAACCAAATTAGGGAATCCTAAATTTCTGTTAAGCGCAACTCAGGAGGCATCTAGCCATAAACCCAGAACAGGGGTCTGCAAACTTGGCTCTTTTAAGACTTGTGGACTTCAACTCCCAGAGCAAAGCTGACTGAGGAACTCTGGGAGTTGAAATCCACAAGTCTTAAAAGAGCCAAGTTTGCAGACCCCTGACCCAGAACATGGTTAGGGCAATCAAAGAAGGCACTAAAATTCTGACTTCAGCTATTTTAAGAACCCAAAGTCTCTCCATTTAGGCTTCTGGATTATGAGTTTGTCTTCCTGGGAGGCTAGTTGTTGAAGATTCAAAGGCATTTATTGAAGGTTCCTTAACTGTAATGGCCATGCTGGCTGGGGAAGATGGGTTCTGCAGTTAGCACTGCCCTATCATCTGCCTTAGAAATTAGGTGCCTTGCATTAAAGTACATTCCTTGAATATACTCCCTGGGGTTAGGTAGCTTGCTAAACAAAGTCTCTTCTAACCATGGATTCTTTTACCAACCCCCATTTTCTCATATCATCAAAGGAAAAGCACTCGACATTAAGTTTTAGCAGAATGGTTCAACCAAATTAGGGAATCCTAAATTTCTGTTAAGCGCAACTCAGGAGGCATCTAGCCATAAACCCAGAACATGGTTAGGCAATCAAAGAAGGCACTAAAATTCTGACTTCAGCTATTTTAAGAACCTAAAGTCTCCCATTTAGGCTTCTGGATTATGAGTTTGTCTTCCTGGGAGGCTAGTTGTTGAAGATTCAAAGGCATTTATTGAAGGTCCCTTTGGTTCCTTAACCATAATGGCCCGGCTGGCTGGGGAGGATGGGTTCTGCAATTAGCACTGCCCTATCATCCGCTCTGTCATCACCCTGCTAAAAAAAAGTGCATATAGTCAAGGCTATGGTTTTCACAGTTGCAATGTATTGCTGTGAAAGATGGACCATAAGAAAGGCTGAGCGCCAAAGAATTGCGGCCTTTGAACTATGGTGCGGCGAGTTTTCTCCAGCACCATAGGACCGTGGACTGCAAGGCAATCAAACCGGTCAGTCCTAGAGGAGATCAACCCTGACTGCTCTTTAGAAAGCCAGATCCTGAAGATGAAACTCAAATATTTTGGCCACGTAATGAGAAGGAAGGACTCACTGGCGAAGAGCCTAATGCTGGGAAAGATTGAGGGCAAAAGAAGAAGGGGACAGCAGAGAATGAGGTGGCTGGATGGAGTCACTGAAGCAGAAGATGTGAGCTTAAATGGACTCCGGAGGATGGTAGAGGACAGGAAAGCCTGGAGGATTGTGTCCATGGGGTCGCAATGGGTCAGACATGACTTCACAACTAAAAACAATAATCATCCGCTCCAGAAAATAGGTAAGCGGTGCCTTGAATTGCAGTACATTCCTTGAATATACCTCCTGGGGTTAGGTAGCTTGCTAAACCGTGTTTAAGCGAAGTATGGTTTCCTTTAATAGTCCCAATTTTCTCACACCGTTAAAGGAAAAATGCCCAACATTAAGTTTTAGCAGAATGGTTGAACCAAATCAGGGAATCCTAAATTTCTGTTAAGCGCAACTCAGGAGGCATCTAGCCATAAACCCAGAATAGTTCAGAACTTGGCTCTTTTAAGACTTGTGGACTTCAACTCCCAGAGCAAAGCTGACTGAGGAACTCTGGGAGTTGAAATCCACAAGTCTTAAAAGAGCCAAGTTTGCAGACCCCTGACCCAGAACATGGTTAGGGCAATCAAAGAAGGCACTAAAATTCTGACTTCAGCTATTTTAAGAACCCAAAGTCTCTCCATTTAGGCTTCTGGATTATGAGTTTGTCTTCATGGGAGGCTAGATGTTAAAGACTCAAAGACGTTTATTGAAGGTCCCTTTGGTTCCTTAACCATAATGGCCCGGCTGGCTGGGGAGGATGGGTTCTGCAATTAGCACTGCCCTATCATCCGCTCTGTCATCACCCTGCTAAAAAAAAGTGCATATAGTCAAGGCTATGGTTTTCACAGTTGCAATGTATTGCTGTGAAAGATGGACCATAAGAAAGGCTGAGCGCCAAAGAATTGCGGCCTTTGAACTATGGTGCGGCGAGTTTTCTCCAGCACCATAGGACCGTGGACTGCAAGGCAATCAAACCGGTCAGTCCTAGAGGAGATCAACCCTGACTGCTCTTTAGAAAGCCAGATCCTGAAGATGAAACTCAAATATTTTGGCCACGTAATGAGAAGGAAGGACTCACTGGCGAAGAGCCTAATGCTGGGAAAGATTGAGGGCAAAAGAAGAAGGGGACAGCAGAGAATGAGGTGGCTGGATGGAGTCACTGAAGCAGAAGATGTGAGCTTAAATGGACTCCGGAGGATGGTAGAGGACAGGAAAGCCTGGAGGATTGTGTCCATGGGGTCGCAATGGGTCAGACATGACTTCACAACTAAAAACAATAATCATCCGCTCCAGAAAATAGGTAAGCGGTGCCTTGAATTGCAGTACATTCCTTGAATATACCTCCTGGGGTTAGGTAGCTTGCTAAACCGTGTTTAAGCGAAGTATGGTTTCCTTTAATAGTCCCAATTTTCTCACACCGTTAAAGGAAAAATGCCCAACATTAAGTTTTAGCAGAATGGTTGAACCAAATCAGGGAATCCTAAATTTCTGTTAAACCCAACTAAGGAGACATCCAGACATAAACCCAGAACATAGTTAGGGCAACCAAAGAAGGCACAAAAATGCCCCACTCCCCGCACCCCATATAACCTGCCTCACATGACGGGCTTTGAAACACCCAAGTCTTGAAAACCTTCCTGAAGACCAAGGTTAGGCTCAGTCAAATATCTAATTCAACCTAGAGAGATTCAACCTAGAAATAATGTGAAATCAACCAAGGGAACGGCTTGCCTTCAGAGGTTGTGGGTGCTTCATCACTGGAGGCTTTCAAGAAGAGGCCGGACAGCCACCTGTCAGAAATAGCATGGGGCTGGACTAGATGATCTACAAGGCCCCTTCCAACTTTATTCTACAGTAGTGGCCAAAATTGTGGAAGCCTTTTGGGAAAAATGTATTTTTGAGGTTTGATGGCTAATAACACCACTTTTTTGGGGGGGGGGGTTCAAGATAATCATATTCCACTGCTGGAATGGCCTGGGAATAGCCCAGACCTTAACTCAATTGAAAATCTATGGAGCTGACTAAAGAAACTTGTTAGTCAGAAATGATCCAGCAATAAAACCAAGTTAATAGAAGCAATCCCCCCCCCCAGGCCATTATTCTGCTAAACAAATAATTTCCTCAACACTGTCAAACTATTTACTAAATCTGCACTACTATTAATCTTCTCATCGTTCCCCTCACCAATCTCCTTCTACTTATGACTGTATGACTGTAACTTTGTTGCTGGTAATCCTTATGATTTATATTGATATTGAGTGTTCCTGATTGCTTATTTGTACCCTATGATTATCATTAAGTGTTAAATTGTACCCTATGACCATCATTTGTGTTGTAAATGTTGTACCTTGATGAAGGTATCTTTTCTTTTATGTACCCTGAGAGCATACGCACCAAGACAAATTCCTTGTGTGTCCAATCACACTTGGCCAATAAAAATTATATTCTATTCCAATCATTCAATATTGGTTTCACATTATAACAGCTGCAGAACTAAAAGACTTTGTTCACTCCATGGGAAGATGTTATAAGGCCAGAATTCATGCTAAAGGTTCCCCAACTAAGTATTAACTGACATGGTGATAATTTTTGTATATCTCATTTTTTCTACATATTTCACTTTTCTTCTTTATACTGTAACTGCTATTCTAATAGCAAATCCTTCATCAAAGTTATTGCATTACATTCTTGATTAAATTATCTTTCCATTGAATTATAATTTTATGGTACTACTAAGGGGCGTGCATAAGCGCACAAACATGCCTACCGTTCCTGTCCTATTGTTTTTCTTTTCTTCTTCCTATATATGTTTATATGTTTATATACTATATAATCTTTTTGTATGATGTTGTGACAAAATAAATAAAAAATAAAATAAAATACTCCCCCCCCCCAAAAAAAGTGGTGTTATTAGCTTGTTTTAGAAAATGCATTTTTCCCAAAAGGTTTCCACAATTTTGGCCACTCCTGTAAGTCTCTTCTCACTTAAAAAGTTTTCTAAAGTTTCTTGAAGGCCCAATTCTGCTGGGAGAAAATAGCTAAGTGGTGGATAAGAAATTTCAAGTTTTGGTCAACACATTTCTATTTGAAGAGCAGTGCCTCTTGATCTAAGTTAGTGGTTCCTGAATGGTTTGAGCCTGGCTTGCCTTCAGAAATTGTGGGTGCTCCATCGCTGGAGGTTTTCAAGAGGAGCCATTTGTCTGAAATGGTATATAGTAGAGGTCTCCAACCTTGGCAACTTTAAGCTTTGTGGACTTCAACTCCCAGAATTCCTCAGCCAGCAAAGCTGGCTGAGAAATTCTGGGAGTTGAAGTCCACAAGGCTTAAAATTGCCAGGGTTGGAGAGCTCTGGTATATAGTCTCCTGCTTGAGTAAGGGGGTTGGTCTAGAAGACCTCTAAGGTCCCTTCCCACTCTGTTACTCAGTTATCTCAGCAAGTGGGCATTTCCTCTTTGGCCCAGCTCTGACCCCAATTTCTCCTGCCTTAAGCCTGATTTTTATAATATTTATAATAATATTTTTCAAAAAAAAAAAAAAACCTCCCCAAAACCAACCACTTAGATTTCTGGTTCAGAATTCCTGGTCGGCATTCCTGGTTCAGAATTTTTACTTATTTAATTTTGCTCTGTACTAAAAGGAAAGGACTAGGTTGATAGATATCAACAAATAAAACAGACGCGTGCCAAACAGTTGCTCATATATTACAGCTTGGATGTTGGGGCCTTGAAATTGGTAAACGCTTAAGTAGCCAGATTGCCTGGGATTGCAATCAACCTGAAATAAACAGGCATTTGTTTGCGAGTAAACATGACTAACACACCGTAACTCCTTCCTGGCAACTACTACTCCTTCTTTTTCTTTTTTTTTAAAGTGAAATCGCAGTTTATCTAAGCACGGCCTTGCCTTCTCAGAGGACGCTTCACTTGCTAAAACTCGACTCGGCTTTTGCAAATGAATTGAAAGGGGGGAGTTCAAACCTTTAATTGGCTACTCTGCATCCACCAAAGCTTGCCTGTTGATTGTGCTTTCTAATGGGACACATTTATTTTATTTATTTATTTATTTTGTCATAACAATATATGTAGGTATCATACAAAAAGATTATATAATATATAAACACATATATGGGTAAATATAAGGAGGTATAAGCATATATGTATATAGGAAGAAGAAAAGAAAAACAATAGGACAGGAACGGTAGGCATGTTTTGTGCGCTTATGCACGCCCCTTATGGTCCCCTTAGGAATGGGGTGAGGTCAATAGTAGACAGTTTTTGGTTGAAGATTTTAGGATTATGGGAAGAGACCACAGAATCAGGTAAAGTATTCCAAGCACTGATGATTCTGTTACAGAAGTCATATTTTCTGCAATCTAGATTAAAGCGGTTGACATTAAGTTTAAATCTATTGGTTGCTCTAGTATTAATGCAATTGAAGCTGAAGTAGTCTTTAACAGGAAGGACATTACAATAGATAATTCTGTGAGTTAAACACACAGCTTGGGTTTCACAGGCTGGAAAAGATTTGGTTTAAACACAAAAGTACGCAGATTAAAAATATGCATGTTATCAACAACATGCAGATTAACCGGGTTTAAACAAAGTATGGTTTCCTTTAACCGTTCCAATTTTCTCATACTGTTAAAGGAAAAGTGCCTAACATTAAGTTTTAGCAGAATAGTTGAACCAAATCAGAGAATCCTAAATTTCTGTTAAACGCAACTCAGAAGGCACCCAGCCAAGGAATTAGGGCAACAAAATTGTTTAATCAGTGGACTTTGATGTCATCTTTTCCAGCAAGGCTTTATTTTCAGGGCTAAAGGCTGATGTGCTTACAGAATGTTAGGAAAATTAAAAGGTAAAATTATTCCTTCCCGAGTCTGCACAAATCTCTATTTGCAGATTAGGAGATAGGAAGGTGCAGGAAATCCTGCCTCCCATTCTGTATTAGGAGGCCCCCCGAACAATAAATGTGTACATTGTTACATGCACACACGCAAACACACATGTTAGATTCGGGCAATAACGAGGCAGGAGACCAGGATAGTGACAACAGCTCTTTACTATATGGTGAACCCAGCAGCCAGTGCTGGGAAAAACCTCTCTTTATATACAGTTAAGCCGGAGGCTTCAACCAATCAGCAACGTGCTATTTTCCCGCCAAAACTTTTAAAGATACATTACACTCCTTCCCTCCCAGAAAACACTTTACCAATATTTACATGAAATTAACATCTTATTTGTCAACGTAATCACGCAAGTAGACTGGGCGTCTCCTGACTCTTTCGGACCTGCGCAATGCATTTTCTGGGAGTGGGTCGAGCTGACCGGAGGGACTGTTTGTTCCTCTCAGCTCCTCCTCTAGGCCCTCCGGCCCTGGATTATTTGCAGAGTCGTCCCTGCTGTTTTCGGGAGGAACCGGTTGGCGTCGCTGGACCTCCTGGAACTCAGATAAGTCCTGCGTTTGCCCCGGGTTTGAGTCAGCTGTGGATTTATGCATTGAATAGTCAGGGTCTGTTTCGTCTGATTCTGCTTTACTGGTTATGCGTTTCCTTATTTGATCTATGTGGCGTTTCCATACCCGGCCATCCTCTATCTCTATTAAATATGATTTTGGTCCTGTTATTTCTAGGATTTTTCCTGCTAACCAGGTCGGGCCCTCGCTGTAGTTGTGTGCCCATACTAGGTCGCCTACTGCCATCTCTCTTGTTTTTCCGTGTGCCCCTTTGTAACCGTCTGGTATGTAGTTTGGGTTTAAACGGTCTAGTGGGCACCTAAGCTTCCGACCCATTAATAGCTCGGCCGGGCTGCGGCCAGTTGTTACACAGGGGTTTCTGTGTTGGACTGCTAGATATGTATCAATTTTTGTTTGCCAATCGCCTGGCCTGATTCTGGACAATGCTTCCTTTGCGCTCCGAACGAAACGTTCTGCAAGGCCGTTCGTCGCAGGGTGGAAAGGCGCCGAGAGGACATGTCGGATGCCCTCCTCTGCCAAGTACCCCTCAAACTGGGTTGCCGTGAATTGCGGGCCGTTATCGGAGACTAAAGTGTCGGGCAACCCGTGGGTTACAAATAGGTGCCGTAGGACTGAAATCACGGCCTCGGCTGTCATGGATCTCATGAGAATGATTTCCAGCCATTTGGAGTAGGCATCGACTATTACCAAGAAGGTCTGGCCGTGGAACGGGCCGGCAAAGTCGATATGGATCCTAGACCAGGGACCCTGGGGTCTCTCCCATTCCCAAATCGGGGCCGTTGGGGTAGCGGTCTGGACTCCTGGCAGGCCTGGCATTTCCTACCCTTTCAGCAATTTCCGAGTCCATTAAGGGCCACCACACATAGCTTCGCTAGACCCTTCATTCTCACGATCCCTGGGTGACCTTCGTGAAGGAGATCCAATACCTTTTCCTCAATTTCTCCGGGATCACCACTGATCCCCATAGCAGGCACCCCTTGAGCCGAGAGTTCCCACGCTTTTTACAAACTCTTTAAAACGCCGCCCGCAGCGGGCCAACCCTTTGTACCCAACCAATTACAGTTCTTATTGTAATGTCCTTATCTGAAGCCCGAGCCACCTCTTTGGATGTGACTGGGCCAGAGTCCAAAGAGTCAATTAGCAGAACTGGTATCCCGGAGTGGGGTCTTGATAGTCTCTGGTAACGGGCATCTGCTCAGGCGCCTGCATGCCCTAATTCCTTTCCTGGCCGGTGTAGTAATTTGTAGAATACGCTGCCAGGAAGATAGTCCATCGGGTCAGTCTTGGCGAAAGTGCCACGGGCGTTGGGCGGTCGCCTGCCAACAGACCTAGCAAGGTCTATGGTCCGTGATGATTTCAAAATCACGACCAAATACATATTCATGGAATTTCTTTACTCCGGAGACTATAGCCAAGGCTTCCTTATCAAGCTGGCTATAATTCCTTTCAGTTGATGACATGGTTCGGGTGTAATATGCAATAGGGGCTTCTGTGCCATTTGGTAACCTGTGGCTGAGCACAGCCCCACCCCATAGGGAGATGCATCGCAGCTTAACACTAATGGCAGCGTGCCATTGTATTGGATAAGGAGGCTATCACCGATAGGAGATTCTTTACCCTTCGAATGCCCTAGCTTCCGCCTTTCCCCAAGACCATGCAGCCGTCTTTGCTAGTAATTTATGCAGCGGCTCGGCTACTGTTGCCTTATTCCTTTAAAATACCCCGGAGGAGTTGACCCGACCCAAGGATGGCTGTAACTCCGCTTTTGTTCTTTGGAACCGGGGCCTTCCTGATGGCCCGCACCTTGCTCTCAGTGGGTGAATCCTTCCTGTCTATCCGTAGCCCAGGAATTCCACAGACTCAACCCCGATCTGGCGTTTGTTCAGTTTAACCGTGAGACCGGCAGACCAGAAAATGCCCAAAACTTTTCGCAGCCTTACCCCTAATTCCTCTAGATTCTCAGCGGATACCAGTACATCGTCAAAGTATGGTACCACCCCTGGTAGGCCCTGCAATAGCCGCTCCATTAGGTTCTGAAATAACCCTGGAGCCACACTAACCCCAAACTGTAACCGGGTACACTTAAAAGCCCCTCTGTGAGTCATGATTGTCTGCGCTTCGGCTGTGCTGCTATCTACGGGCAGCTGTTGATAGGCTTGGGCCAAGTCTAGCTTGGCAAAAACTTGCCCTTGCCCCATTGAGTGCAGTCAGTGCTGTACCACCGGGACGGGGTAAGCACTCTTTTGCAACGCTTTGTTAAGCGTTGCCTTGTAGTCAGCGCAAATCCGGACCGACCCGTCCGGTTTGACTGGGGTGACTATAGGGGTCTCCCACTTAGCATGGTCAACTGGCACTAGAATTCCCTGGTTTACTAGCTTGTCCAGTTCCCGGTCAATCCTGGGCTTTAGGGCGAACGGGACCCTCCTAGCCTTTAGACGGATAGGGGCAACTTGGGGTCTAAGTTAAAGAGATAGGAGTCCCGTGTACTTGCCCAGGCAGTCTCTGAAAACGCCCCAAATTCTTTCACGAGTGCGTCTTTGAGGTCGACTTCGCTTTCTGAAGATTCCAGTCACTCCCATGCCCAATGCTCGAACCAGTCCAGTCCCAACAAGCTTGGCAGGGTCCCATCGACGATGGTGATGGGCAGAGTTTTCTTGTACTGTCCATACTCGACGTGGACGACGTTACCCTCGAACAGGGATGCGATTCCCTTGGTAGTCTTGTACCTTAATTTCTGTGGTTGCAGCTTGCGCTGCGATGGCGGGTAAGGCTCTCACGAGATTGTCCCAGGACATGATCGTGATCGATGAGCCGTGTCCACCTCCAATCGGCACGGCACCCCTCAATCTTTGCCTTTGTAAAGATTTTCTTCTAGGCGTGTTGATGCGTGACCCACTCTCACGACAGTCTGATTCAACTTCGCGCCTTTTTAAACTGACCACTCATGAGCCGCCGCGTTCCCGCGCTCTGATTGGCCGGTTTGAATTTTTGGCGGGAAGGTTGGGGTGCTCGACAGGCCTGTGCTATGTGCCCCTTCCTTTCGCATCTCCGACACACCGCATCTTTAAATTTGCATTGTTGTCGTTGGTGTTGCCCTCCGCAACTTGCGCAGTCACCCCGGTCTTCTTTCTCCGGCCTCCCGGTGTGGAAGACTCCTTCCTCTTCCTCACCGTCCGACTCAGCCTGGATCTCCTCGTTGTGGACTGGGGTTGATTTCGCACCGGCCGTTGGTGCGAGCGGCTTTTATAGGGTTTCCGCCGCTTGGGTAGACATCTCATGAGCCCTGGCTTCGTCCAAGGCGTTTGCCAGCGTTAGGTTGCTTTTAGACAGCAGCCGCCTCCGCAAACAGATGTCCCTGACCCCGCGGATGAGTTGCTCCAGCAATGCCTCATCCAAGTCTCGGTACTCGCAATGTTTTGAGGCTTTCCTCAGGGCGGCCATGTATGCACTGATGGACTCGCCCTCTTGCTGTCTGCGCTCCCCGAATTCGAACCGTTGCACATACGTGGACGGCGTTGGTGCATAATGGGCTTTCAATAAGGTCTGCAGAGTTTGCCACGGTACCGACTGTACCGGCGTTGGCTCCGCCAGGGATTCTGCGGTGTCGAAAACCTCTGGACCGCAGTGGCTCAGGAAATACGCTCGTTTCCTGTTGTCTGAAACTCCTTGAAGTTCGTTCGCCTCGAGGAAACACTCGAAATGAGCCATGTATGACCCCCATTTTTCTTTGGCTGGGTCGAATGGCGCTGGCGGTGTGTAGCCGGACATCGCTGCTTTCCGCCCCTTGTTTGCTGGGTTCGCGTCTTCCTGGTGAGTTCAGCTCTTTTCCTGGCGCTCTTAGCCTCGAGATCCCACCTTCGTCGCCAGTGTTAGATTCGGGCAATAACGAGGCAGGAGACCAGGATAGTGACAACAGCTCTTTACTATATGGTGAACCCAGCAGCCAGTGCTGGGAAAAACCTCTCTTTATATACAGTTAAGCCGGAGGCTTCAACCAATCAGCAACGTGCTATTTTCCCGCCAAAACTTTTAAAGATACATTACAACACATATAGTATGAAAGAGGTTACAAAGCTCATTGGATGGATCAGAGCCATTCTAGGTGGGAATACAGGTAGTCCTTGACTTATACGACCATTGCAGCATCCTGATCTCACCTGATAAAAATTCAGACGTATGGCAACTGACTTATATTTATGACGGTGGCCATTTTTATGCGATCCCCTTTGGCGACCCTTCTGACAAGCAAAGTCAGTTGGGGAAACCCGGTTCACCTAACAACCGTGTTACTAACTTAACAACTTGCAGTGATTCACTTAACAACTATGGCAAGAAAAGTCCTAAAATGGAGGGGGTGGGGGAATTCACTTAAGATGTCTCCCTTGGCAACATAAATGTTGGGCTCAATTGTGTTCATAAATCGAGGCTATCTGTAATCCTTTTTTTTTTTTTTAAATCAGAACTCAAACTAATAGGAGATATTTGAGGCATTCCAAAGGGGTAAAACAGGGATGCGGTGGCTTAGTGGGTAAGATGCTGAGCTTGTGAATTGAAAGGTCTGCTGTTCAGTGGTTTGAATCCCTAGTGCTGTGTAATGGAGTGAGCTCAGTGGTGGGATTCAGCCAGTTCGCACCACTTCGGGAGAACCGGTTGTTAACTTTCTGAGCAGTTTGGTGAACTGGTTGTTGGAAGAAATCATTAGGACAGAGAACCGGTTGTTAAATTATTTGAATCCCACCACTGGGTGAGCTCCTGTTACTTGTCCCAGCTTCTGCCAACCTAGCAGTTCGAAAGCACATAAAAAATGCAAGTAGAAAAATAGGGACCATCTTTGGTGGGAAGGTAATAGCGTTCTGTGTGCCTTTGGCATTTAGTCATGCCGGCCACATGACCACGGAGACGTCTTTGGACAGCGCTGGCTCTTCCGCTTTGAAATGGAGATGAGCACTGCCCCCTAGAGGCAGGAACGACTAGCACGTATGTGCAAGGGGAACCTTTATCTTTACCTTTTTAAAGGGATAAAATATTAAATCATCTTTCCACCGCCTCATTTATTGAACATGGTAGAGTCACCAATCTCTCTCTCTTCCATGCTCTCTTTCAACTATCTCATGTCTCATGCCCAGCTATCTCGTATCCTAAGAATGAGCTGACCTCGTAGCTGTAATATTTGTTTCTTTATCCGGTCCATTTCCTGGAGAAACATGAATGTAAAACCGATTTAAATTCTGAAGCCAGGAAGATTTAAACCGATTCAAATTCTGAAGCATCCTTCCTCAGCCTATACGTGAAAAAACATTTCTGAATCCCTCAGAATATTGCCCTCATCATTATATGAATTTATTTTATTTGTTGTTCCCTTCCATGGACTGACTGCTTTTTCATCTCAGCAACGCAATCTGGTTTCCTGAAATATTTTTTTAAAAAAAACACCATAGATGGCATGACTAAAAAAACACTGTTACCTTCCCACCAAAGGTGGTTCCTATTTTTCTGCTTGCATCCTAGCCCCTTGAGCTACCGTCCCCATAACATATTAGTACCGCTATATAAAATCTTAGTAAGGCCACACCTGGAATCTTGCATCCAGGTTTGGTCTCCAAAAAAAAAAAAAAGATGTTGAGACTTTGGAAAAAGTGCAGAGAAGATGCAGCTAAGGTGGTTAAAGCCTTGGGGACTAAAACATATGAAGAATGTGTTGAGTTTGCGAGTAAGGAGTTCGAGGCTGGATTCGTGACAACAGCTCTTTTTATTTATAGTGAGACTTCAGCAAAAGATGCAGGCAGGATGCTCTCCTTATATACACACCTGGGTCAGTTGGTCACCAATAGGATTCAAATGTTTTCCCGCTGGAATTTCCCGCTGGGATTTCCCACCAATGGGATCATACACAACACTCCTCCCCCCCTGAATTTCACTTCACCCAGGTTTGCAAGTTTAGCAATTGTAATAATATTCATAATAGTCGCGTAGATAATTCGGGCGTTCCCTGTTTCTACTTGACCTACGCAGTTCAGGTTTGGTGGGAGAAACCTGCTCAGCTGTGGCGGGGGACACATGCTGGTTGGAGGTGCCCTCCCCACTTCCCAGCTCTTCCATTGATTCGGAGGTGTTTCCTGTGCCTCCCCTCTTTTCCAATGGGTCTCTATTTTGTGGATTGTTTGTGGTTGTTTCTTCAAATCTTGGTGGAATAATCGCTGTTGGGTTGGTGAAGGGGTCAGGTGAGTCATCCAGTCCTCTTAGGTTTGAGTCAACTGTTGGAGGAATTAGGTGATAGTTAGGGCTGGAGTTGTTTTCTGTTCGTTTACGGAGTTGATCGATATGTCTCCGTTCCAGTTTTCCATTCCCCAAGTCTACTTTATAAGATTTGGGACCGGTTCTTTCTACTATGTAACCGGCTAGCCATGCCGGACCCTCTGAGTAATTCCTTGCGAATACCGAGTTCCCTATTTCGAATTCTCTAATTCCCTCTCCTCCCCCTTGGTAATTATCTGGAGAGTAGTTTGGGTTTAGACGGTCAAGCGTACACCGAAGTTTGCGCCCCATGAGGAGTTCGGCTGGGCTTAGGCCTGTGGCCGGGCAAGGTGTGACATGCTGTGAAGTCAAGAAAATGTCAATGCGCTCTTGCCAGTCCCCTGGCCCCAATCGTGCTAGTGCTTCCTTTGTGGATCTCACAAATCTTTCAGCCAAACCATTTGTCGAAGGTTTGTGAGGAGCCGAGAGTGCGTGTCGGATTCCCAAACCCGCCAAATAACTTTCAAATTGTAGGGCTGTAAATTGGGGACCATTGTCAGATACTAGGGTGTCGGGAAGCCCATGTGTTGAGAATAGTCTCCGAAGAATTTGGATGACAGCTTCCGATGTTGTAGATTTCGTTAGGAATACCTCTAACCACTTTGAATATGCATCAACAATTATCAAAAATGTTTGGCCATGAAAAGGGCCGGCAAAGTCAATGTGGATCCGGGACCAGGGATTTTGTGGTGGTTCCCATTCCCTGACTGGGGCGGATGGAGGGGCAGGTCTGGACTCCTGGCATGGGGAGCACTGTGCAATCCATTTTTCTATGTCCTTGTCAAGTTGTGGCCACCAGACGTAACTCCTGGCGAGGCCTTTCATCCGCACTATGCCAGGATGACTCTCGTGCAACATCTCTAGAACCCTGGATCTTAATGCTCGTGGCACCACAACCCTGTCTCCCCACAATAAACAACCCCCTTGTGTGGCTAGCTCGTTTTTCTTATTTCCAAAATCCTTGAATTCATCTGCCAACCTACTAGTGGGCCACCCTCTCTGTACCCAACCCATGACTGTTCTTATTTGCAAGTCAAGCCGTGAAGCTTTTGCAAGGACCGTTGAGGTCAATGGGCCTGTTGAGGTCAATGGGCCTGTTGAGGTCAATGGGCCTGTTGAGGTCAATGGGCCCGTTGTCATAAAGTCAATGAGCAGAGCTGGTGTACCTGGGGTTGGGTCCTCTACTAGCTTTGGCAGTGGGCATCTGCTTAGAGCATCAGCATGTGTTAAGTCCTTGCTGGGACGGTGGATCAGTTTGTAGTTGTAGGCTGCCAAAAACAATGCCCATCTCGTGAGCCTAGGGGATAATGCAATGGGAGTGGGTCGGTCCCCGGCCAGTAGTCCAAGAAGGGGGCGGTGGTCGGTAACGAGTTCAAATTGTCTCCCAAAAAGGTATTCATGAAATTTCTTAACCCTGGAGACTGCAGCCAGGGCTTCCTTGTCCAGTTGGCTATAATTCCTTTCTGGGCTGGACAGAGTTCGGGAGAAATATGCGATTGGTGCCTCGGACCCATTCGGCAACCGATGGCTCAGTACAGCCCCCACTCCAAACGGGGATGCATCGCAGACTAAAACTAACGGCAGAGTGTGATTGTATTGGATTAGGAGACTGTCCTCCGTCAGGAGTTCCTTAACTTTAGAAAATGCCTTTGCTTCCTCCTTTCCCCAGAACCATGGTCTTTTGTTAGTCAAGAGTCTGTGAAGGGGCTCTGCCACTGTGGCTTTTTGTTTTAAGAATACAGCGTAAAAATTCAGGAGGCCAAGGAAGGCTTGCAGTTCCGTCTTATCCTTGGGGGTGGGTGCCTCCTTAATTGCTTTAATTTTCGACTCGGTGGGGTGGATGCCCATCTGGTCGATTTTGTATCCCAGGAATTCAACTGAGGGCACCCCTATTTGGCATTTCTCTCGTTTCAGTTGAAGTCCTGCGTTTCTGAATACCGTCAAGACTTCTCTTAGTCTAATCATTAGCTGGTGCTGATTGTCAGCAGAAATTAGGACATCATCGAAATAAGGCACCACCCCAGGAATCCCTTGTAACAGTCTCTCCATCAGATTTTGGAAAAGTCCTGGTGCCACACTGACCCCAAATTGTAAACGGGTGCATTTGAATGCTCCTCTATGGGTCACTATTGTTTGCGCTTCAGCTGTGGCATTGTCAACAGGCAACTGCTGGTAAGCCTGGGCTAGATCAAGTTTTGCGAAAATTTTCCCCGAGCCCAACGAGTGCAATAAGTGTTGCACGACCGGCACTGGGTAGGCACTCTTTTGTAGGGCCTTATTTAACGTTGCCTTATAGTCTGCGCAGATGCGGACAGACCCATCAGCCTTGATAGGCGTTACTATGGGGGTTTCCCATTTAGCATGGTCAATGAGGATGAGGATTCCCTGCTGAACTAACTTATCCAGTTCCTTATCTATTTTTTGCTTAAGTGCGAAAGGAACCCTCCTTGCTTTGAGTCTAATGGGTGCTACCCCTGGGTCTAGGTTAAAGGATATAGGTGTTCCCACATACTTGCCCAAGGTTCCGGTGAACACATCTTGAATTCACGAAGGAGATCATCCTTCCTATATTGGCAGTCAGCGTTGATCTCGAGTACTCCAAATAACCCGATCCCTAATTTCCGGATCCAATCCCAACCCATGAGGCTCGGGAGGTTGCCTTGCACGATGGTGATAGGCAGCTTCTCTTTATATTGCCCATAGACTACGTTTACGGTGGCTGTGCCTTTCACAGGAACTTTGTTGCCTTGGAAATCATGGATGCGCAGGTATTGGGCTTGTAGGTGATTTTCCTTAATGTGCGGCAACAACTTTTGAATTATAGGCCAGGATACGATAGTGATGGGCGATCCGGTGTCGACTTCCATCTTGATCTTCTTCCCATCTACTGTGACCATGGTGTACGTTTTTTCTTCTGGTTTTGTGATGGCGCTGCCAATGGTGATTAGGTTTGCATACGCGCCCTTCTGTTGGCGGCCATTTTGTTCGCGCCTGCGCGGGGATGTCTGCTGGCTAGCTGGCCGCCATTCCCCGCGATTTCTCTGGCGGGAAACTTGAATCGGCGATGTAGCCCTGCAGACGTGAGCCAAATGGCCTTTCTTCTCACAACGACGACACGTTGCATCACGGAAACGGCAGTTGTTTCTCTGATGGTTTCCCCCACAGCTAGAGCAGGGAAACTCAAAACTTTTTTTCCGGAGAGAACGCTCTGTTCGACAAACTGTTGTCGCCTCTTCTTCCTCCCCCTCTTCGAAGGAGTTGGAGCTTGAAGCGTGGGCTTGGGCGGACTCGTAATGAACCGGTGCCTCTCGATAGGCTGGTGGAGCCCTACTCACCCCTGGCTGCTGCATCTTTAAAGCTGCTCGGTGTGATTGCTCGTATACTGTAGCCTCATCAATTGCGGTGGTTAATGAGAGGTTTCGTCTAGCCAGTAGCGTCCTTCTCAGCTGGCCGTCCCTTAAGCCCCAAATGAATTGATCCAGCAATGCTTCATCTAGGTATGCCCCAAAATCGCACATGGAGGAGGCTTGCCGAAGGGAAACGATAAAGTCAGCGATAGGTTCCCCCTCTAGCTGAAGACGCATGCGGAAATCAAAACGCTGGGAGTATTTCGATGGAGTCGGTTCATAGTAAGCTTTAAGTGTCTCTTGCAGGACGGACCAGTCGACTTGGTGGACTGGCCTTGGAGACAATAGGTTCACCGCCATCCGGAATACTTTCGAGCCGCAGTTGGTGAGGAAAAACGACCGTTTTTTATCATCAGGTAGTTGGCTATTGTCGTTGAAATGGAGAAAGCAATTGAATCTTATCATGAACATCTCCCAAGACTCTTCCGCTGGATCAAATGGTTCCAGTTTGTTGGCAGAGTTGGCCATCTTGGGAGGGCTGGGTTCTTTTTCTCTGTCCTGATCGTCGCCAGTGTTGAGTTTGCGAGTAAGGAGTTCGAGGCTGGATTCGTGACAACAGCTCTTTTTATTTATAGTGAGACTTCAGCAAAAGATGCAGGCAGGATGCTCTCCTTATATACACACCTGGGTCAGTTGGTCACCAATAGGATTCAAATGTTTTCCCGCTGGAATTTCCCGCTGGGATTTCCCACCAATGGGATCATACACAACAGAATGGTTGCAGGATTTGGGTTTGGCCAGTATAGAGAAAAGGAGGAGTAAGGGGAGGCATTATATCAGTCTTCCAGTATTTGAGGGGCTGCCCCAAAGGAAAGGGGGGATCAATCTATTTTCCAAAGCACCTGAAGGCCAGACAAGAAACGATGGATGGAAACTAATCAAGGAGAGGAGCAACCTGGAATTAAGGAGAAATTTTCTGATAGCGAGACCAATAGAATAGAATAGAATAGAATAGAATAGAATAGAATAGAATAGAATAGAATAGAATAGAATAGAATAGAATAGAATTTTTTATTGGCCAAGTGTGATTGGACACACAAGGAATTTGTCTTGGTGCACATGCTTTTAGCGTACATAAAAGAAAAGATACATTCATCAAGAATCATAAGGTGCAACACTTAATGATAGTCATAGGGTACAAATAAGTAATCAGGAAACAATATCAATATAAATCATAAGGATACCAGCAACGAAGTTACAGTCATACAGTCATAAGTGGAAGGAGATGGGTGATGGGAACAATGAGAAGACTAATAGTGCAGATTTAGCTATAACTGTCTGGTTCGGTTCTGCAACCCAACAAGAAAAACACAGACTTCAGAAGATAATTAGAACTGCAGAAAAAATAATTGCTACTAACCTGCCTTCCATTGAGGACCTGTATACTGCACGAATCAAGAAGAGGGCCGTGAAAATATTTACAGACCCCTCGCATCCTGGACATAAACTGTTTCAACTCCTACCATCAAAACGACATTATAGAGCACTGCACACCAGAACAGCTAGACACAAGAACAGTTTTTTCCCAAAGGCCATCACTCTGCTAAACAAATAATTCCATCAACACTGTCAAACTATTTACTGAATCTGCACTACTATTAATCTTCTCATAGTTCCCATCACCAATCTCTTTCCATTTATGACTGTATGACTATAACTTGTTGCTGGCAATCCTTATGATTTATATTGATATATTGACCATCAATTGTGTTGTAAATGCTGTACCTTGATGAAGGTATCTTTTCTTTTATGTACACTGAGAGCATATGCACCAAGACAAATTCCTTGTGTGTCCAATCACACTTGGCCAATAAAAATTCTATTCTATTCTATTCTATTCTAGTAAATAGTTTGACAGTGTTGAAGGAATTAATCAGTAGAACAACTTGCTTTCCGAAGTTGTAGATATCATTGGAGGGCTTTTAAAAAGAGACTGGAGAGTCTGGAATGATGTAGGTTCTCCTGTTTGAGCAGGGGGTTGGACTAGAAGACCTTTAAGGTCTCTTCCAGCTCTTATATGAATGCTGTTGGAGCAAACTTTGAGAGTCCTCGCTCAGTCAAATCAGGTGACATCAGTTCTGGCCTTCTCAGGCTTGTTATTCTATATCCAGCTGGAGCACACAAAATAAAATCTTTTGAAGAAGCTTCTGTTTGCGGAGTAAGAACTCTACACCGATGGGTTAACAAGCTGGTTGGGGTTCTTATCGCTGGATTCTTCCTGCAATGAAAAGATTGTCAACATGCCATGAAGCTTCAAAAGTTGTCAGATAGAAAAAAAAAGGGGAGCCAGGATTCCTAGTGGAGTCCTAGCGGAGCATCGTTTAAATAGAAGTGCAGCAGCTGCCAAAAAAGCCAACTCAGTTCTAGGCTGCATAAACAGCGGGATAGAATCAAGATCACGTGAAGTGTTAATACCACTTGGTAAGGCCACACTTGGAATATTGCATTCAGTTTTGGTCACCAAGGTGAAAAAAAAGATGTTGAGACTCTAGAAAGAGTGCAGAGAAGAGCAAGAAAGATGATTAGGGAACTGGAGGCTAAAACATATGAAGAACGATTGCAGGAACTGGGTATGTATAGTCTTATGAAAAGAAGGACTAGGGGAGACATGATAGCAGTGTTCCGATATCTCAGGGGCTGCCACAAAGAAAAGGGAGTCAAGCTATTCTTCAAAGCACCTGAGGCCAGGACAAGAAGCAATGGGTGAAAATTAATCAAGGAGAGAAGCAACTTAGAACTAAGGAGAAAATTCCTGACCATTAGAACAATTAATCAGTGGAACAACTTGCCTGCAGAAGCTGTGAATGCTCCAACACTGGAGGTTTTTAAGAAGATGTTGGATAACCATTTGTCTGAAATGGAGTAGGGTTTCCTGCCTAAGCAGGGGTTGGACTAGAAGACCTCCAAAGGTCCCTTCCAACTCAGTTATTCTATTCCTAGGCCTTCTCCCAATTCTAGAGAGAAATGTTATTAAAGTAATACATTATCACCTCAACATTGTTACCTTTCAAAGTTATTCTGTGCTTTTGGGCAATATGATTTTGAATGGATGCTTAACCTGCGCAATATCCTAATTTTCCATCAATCCCCGGCAGGTTAACTACAAATACACCATTTCAAGATATGAAAGGCAGCAATTTGGGGGAAATTTTCTTGGGAATTGGAAAAGGAGAGGGAGGGCTCCGATTCTCTTCTTGCACATGCTTTTCCTAAGCTGGAAATATCAATCAATCAATCAATCAGAGGTATTTGCAGTCTCCTTATCTGCAAGGAAGATGACAAAACCAGCTGAAGTTTTTGCCTCAAGGGTTAGATCAGAAGCTGTCTCCTTAACTCTTAGAAGGCTGTTGCGTTGCCACAATATGGGTTTTACCAGGAAGGGAGTGATCCTGCCTTTATTCCCAACTCTGCAACTTGGATGTCAAGTCAGCCAATTTGAACCAAGGGCACCCTTGCAATTTAGAGCGTGTCCTTCAGTTTTGAGAAGCGTCTGGGCTTTTGTGAAACTTACCTGGAAGTGACTCTCAGTTATCTCTCAATCAACTATGGGATAAAATCTGAGAGACAGACAGAGAGACAGACAGAGAGACAGACAGAGAGAAAATGAGAGAGAGAGAATAAACTCCGTAGTTTTCAAGAAATTCAGAAAAGAGATCCAGCTTGAATTGGATAGACATTAGCAGCTAAAGTTTAGCTCCTGAATTAAAACAGAACCTAGAAGGGATCACGCAGAAATTCATTAGAAAATAATTGGAACGATTGCTGCTTTGCAGAGTAACAAAAAAAAATTAAATAAAAATGGAAGTTTGTTGAACATTTGAAAGTTATTGATTTGGTCAATGACCAGCAACAGCAAAACAATTAAAAGAGAAAACAAAAAACAAAAAACAAGAAATACAACCAGAAGTGGGAGCAGTTATATTATTGGCAACTGTAAGGTAAGTCAAATATGGTATACTCTGAATACCTTATTACAATAATGTCATGTTTATTTGTTTAACATTAATAAAACTAATATAATAAAACTATAGATTAAAATACATGCCCTCTAAAAATTTTCAGAAAACCTCATTGATTAAAAATATGGGTCTTTAGTTCTGCAACCGGTTTTCCCTGTTTATCATTGCTGCAAAATAACAGCAATTGAAATCTATTGTTTTGGCTTCAATTCCTCTTGGATCGTGTCCTTTTTTTTTTTTAAAGGCCATAATTAAGCATATTTTTATGCTTAGTGATAATTACTCCACAAATTCATCTCAGCATATAGAAACAGCTTCAAACTACGGGACTATTCTAGCCTATTTGTTTTCCTCCCAACCTCAGCTGACATCACGGATAATTTAAGCTAACTTTTAACTCTGAATTATTGAATTCAAACTGCAATTGATCTGAATTTCCTAATTAAAACAACTGTGTCCCCTAGAAACAGATGCATATAAAATCAAAAAGAGCCAGGGCTTTTTCCAAGTGTTCCAAAAGTAGAAATAGGAATGTAGCATGTAGAATTCCAGAGAACTAGAAACTGCCAGAATATTCAAATCAGTTGGTGTCCAGGTGTTGTTTGCTTGCTTTGCTTTTCTTTGCCTTTTTTTTGTAATGATAATTAGCATTAAATAGGATCCCTTTGCATATGTCATTGAGCAATCCTGTCACCCCTTCATTTACAAGGAAGGGAGGCAAGAAAAGATAAGGGGCTTAGAGCATATTTCTTACTTCCCTATGCAGAGGGAAGAGGAGGGAAATATGTCTTAACACATCAAGGTGTGGCCCAAAGCTGCCTTTTCCAAAAAGCAACTGGATGTTCTTGCTGTAATATGTCCTTGAAAACATGTTGCTTCTCATCTAAGAAGCTGCTTCAGTTTTGACAGGAACAACCACCACCACCACCAAGAAAGTTCAATTGCCTTTTAAGAAAGCACTTTTGGGACAACCATGACCTGCATGATTGAGAATCTTTCTTTCTTTCTTTTTCTTTCACTTTTTTCTTTCTCTCTCTTTCTCTCTCTCTCTCTCTCCATCTTTCTCCCTCTCCCTCCTTCTCTAGAATAGAATAGAATAGAATAGAATAGAGAATAGAATAGGGAATAGAATGTGGAATAGAATGTGGAATAAAATAGAATGCGGAATAGAGTGTAGAGTATAGAATAAAAAATAGAGTAGAGTAGAAAATAGTGAAGAGAAGAGAAGAGAAGAGAAGAGAAGAGAAGAGAAAAGAAGAGAAGAGTTGGAAGGGACCTTGGAGGTCTTCTAGTCAACCCCCTGCTCAGGCAGGAAACCCTACACCATTTCAGACATATGTTAGAAAATAAATACCATGGAATTTAATACATTTATTCTGTTTCTACAATTGCTGATTTATTATAGTGCTTAAGGCATCAGGGTCGAAACTAGGTGACTGTGAGTTCTAGTCCCATCTTAAGCTCAGAGCTAACAGGGTGACCTCTTTCTTTCACTCTTTCTCAGCCTTAGGAAGGAGGCAATGGCAAGACACTTCTGAAAAACCTTGACAATAAAATCGCAAGGATTTATCTTGCAGTCACCATAAATCAGAATTGACAATGGACCACAATAATATCGACATTCTGTAGCTAACCATCTGCGTGGAGAACTAACTGATTATAGTCTCTAATTATTCTTGCTTATCAAGGAAAAATAGCAAAGATTTTTATGAGAAAGGAAAAACCACTCAGATTCCATTTCTGAATAGTGGTGTTTTTAAAAATAAAAGGCAGCATTTAAAACTTCTAACATAGTTGGCTGGCTGGTCACATTTTTACTGTTTTGGAAATATTTATCTATTAGGATTTTAATGTTTTAATGCTGTAAGCCATCCAGAATCCTTTTGCTATGAAATGGGTGGCAAATACATTTAATAAACAATTGATTCCAAACCTCAAGCAAGGTTATTTCAGAAAAACATTGCATTAATATCTTTACTTCTTCTGTGGGTTCAATCTTAAACTAACCTTCCTTAACATCTGCAAGGTAAGAACCTTGATTTTAAATAATAGTATCCTGATAGCAAGTGGCATAACTTGCGAGTTGCTGAAAAGTAGAAGTCTCAGAATGGTTGGTTTTAGAGAACTAAATAGCAGCAATTTAAAGCATCTTTTTATCTTTTCAAAACAACTTAATGGCACGTTAGGGATTTCATTGTAGGTTATTTAGTTGTAAAATACTTTTGGGAACTTGTTATTTTAAAGTTAGAAAGAAGAGCTTGGAGAGATTGTGAAGTCTTGGGGTTTCTAAATAAAAGGAACATTTTTAAAGCTGTTATATGTCTGCGTTTCCAGTATGAGAAATATATATTTAGGTCCTGGTAAATATTTAACAAATTTATTAATGAACTTACTGGCAAAAAATAAAACAGAGAATCTCTGGCGCCTTTGGCAATGATTGGCAAGTATTTCTAATTTTTACACTTAGCCCAGAATTCCACTAGTCTTCATTTCATATTGTTTCCAGTGCAAATAGTACAGAATTAATCTTATCTACCCTCAGGCAAGAACAGCTGGTATCAAAAATGTAAAAAAAGAGGAAGTGATAAAATTCACTATGCTGATAACATTCACCCTTCTTTTATAAATGAGAGGATCTAATGTTCTTTTTATTTTATGGAGATACGACAGATCTCAAAAATAATTGTCATGCCACTCCGCTGTATACAGCTTTGAAGATGGTGCCTTTCAGTTCAGGGAAATTGCTCCTAAGTTAGTGCATGTGTATTTAGAGACTTTTTATTTTAGTTTATTTTTTTATTGATATATCAAACTTAATCACTCAGCACCTTCCCACAGATTTAGAGGTTTTTAAATTTAGTTCAGTGTTTTGCAAGCTGGAGCTCTCCAGGTAAATAGTGCTAAGAAGAAAAAAGGAAAATATATATATATATTACTTTGAAATATAAAATCTTTATGCGCTCCACAGACAAGCGGCTGAATTAAGGATTTTCCATCATAGATGTCCTGTTTTTCCTTCCCTCAGCATTTTTGGAAATCTCTGAAAAAGTCTGGAAGTTGTTTTGTTGCTGATTTTACCTGGATTTTATCTCAAAGAACCCCATAGTCTGATATTATTAAAAGGCTTCATTTTTGGTTAAGCAAGGAAGAATTAAAGTTGCCTGGTCTAATACGTCAGGAAAAAAAAATGCTACCAAACTCCTGTTGTTGTTTTTTTAAATCCCCATAGACGAACATGATTCCGCCCCAAGATTTTCTGTCAGTGACGGTGATGATTAATTTATTAATTTGATTAAACAAATTTATACAGCCGCCCAACCCACACAGAAGCAGCTTAAAAAAAACCGACGTGTGGAAGGATGTCTCAACCGGCTGCTCTCAAAGAAGTTTTTAATCTTCTTGTAAGGACTGGAAAAGAATGGTATCAGCAGCTCCCAGAAGACCTACCTCCCGGGGTGGGGGGTGTCTCGTGATCTCTCAATGCTGAATTTCTCAAGGCCAGTGAGCAAACTAACCTGTCTTCTTGCCTATTGCTTCAGATTAACATATTAACATATTAACAGAGTTGGAAGGGACCTTGTAGGTCATCTAGTCCAACCGTCCCCCCATCCAAGCAGGAAACCCTACACCATTTCTGATAGGTGGCTATCTAGTCTCTTCTTGAAAGCCTTCAGTGATGAAGCTCCCACAGCTTCCAAAGGCAAAAGCTGTTCCATTGCTTGATTGCTCTCGCTGTCAGATAATATTTCCTTATTTCTAGATTGAATCTCTCCTTGTTCAGTTTCCATCCATTATTCATTGTCTGGCCTTCTGGTGCTTTGGAAAATAGTTTGACCTCCTCCTCTCTGTGGCAGTCCCTCAAATATTGGAAGGCTGCTATCATGTCTCCCCCGGTCCTTCTTTTCATTAGACTTAGTGGTGCCCAGTTCCTGTAACAGTTCATCATATGTTTTAGCCTCCAGTCCCCTAAAAAGTCCCCTTTTTTCTGGAAAAAAGGTTTCCAGAATTTTGGCCACTACTGTATAAATTCATTTATTAAGGAAGTATTTTGTCAACAAATAGCAAGTTAAACTGTTTGGAGGTATTGCCCTCCTAAAATATCCTCCAGTGAGTGGATAACCATCCAGTTTTGGAGTGCCAAACACAGAAGTTTTTTTTTTAAATTATTTAAAAGAGCAGAGAAAACGACTTCTTTATTTTTTGAATAAAAAAAGTTTTTTTTATTTTGAACACATTAAAACACATGACAAACATACAACATTTATATACATATCACTGTTTCTGATCAGCTATTCAAAGCGGTCCTTTCTTACTATTTATACATATTTTAATTCTGTCTTATTCTATTTTTATATTATCTACCTTCCTTTATTTCATCTATATTTTACCCTGTTGTTCAATTTTCTCATCTTTCTTATTTTCCAACCATTCATACCATCTACACCAGACCTTATAATATTCTGTATCCTCTTTTTCTTTAATTTCTTTTGTGAGTTTATGCATCCATTAAAACAACTTCTTTAATCCTGCTTCATAACTCTTGGTCTGAGTGGATCCATTTTGATTCCACTGAAAATTGGATTTAGGTGTCTGCGGCTTGCCAAGTACTTTGAAAGTGACTTTAATAGCATTTTTCAACTTTTAGAATGCTACGTTTTAGAGTTTTTCTTGTGCAGTTATTTTATTCTAATTTTGTGTACACCACCCCAAGATAGTGATGAAGGACAGAGTAACAACTTACATTCCTTATGTTTTGTTTTTTTGAATGACAAAAAGTACTTTTCTTTTACAAGAAAAAAGAAAGTGGGGGGGGAAACATTTGCAAAAAGCAAAGGCGGTTAATTAAAATTTCTCTGTAATCTCAATCCCATTTAGATTTTCTGCAACAAGCTGGAAGTCAACGCTCTCTTTTTCATGCAATCCTTTGCGTGTCTACTCAGAAGTAAGCCTGACATTTCTGTTGTTAGTTGTGTCATTGCAACCCCATGGACAACATTCTTCCAGGCCTTCCTGTCCTCTACCATCCCCCACAGTCCATTTCAGCTCAGTGACTCCATCCAGCCATCTCGTTCTCTGCCATCCCCTTCTTCTTTCGCCCTCCATCATTCCCAGCATTAGACTCTTCTCCAGGGAGTCCTTCCTTCTCATTAGGTGGCCACAGTATTTTGAGTTTCATCTCAGGATCTGGCCTTCTAAAGAGTAGTCAGGGTTGATCTCCTCTAGGACTGACTGGTTTGATCGCCTTGCAGTCCAAGGGACTCTCAGGAGCCTTCTCCAGCACCAGAGTTCAAAGGCCTCAATTCTTTGGCGCTACCTTATTTCCAAGTAGAGCTGCACTTAACTCAATCCCATAATAAACCAAGGGCAGATAGAATAATAGAACCTCAATATAAAACTCCATTGAACATTATTTTTAAGGGGGGGGGTCCTTTTGCAAAGGAACAAGACATAATCTTAAAACATACAGCTGAATATAAAGTGAAAATCAACCAGAAACTTAAAAAAACCCAAAAACATTCAAAAGGCATAAGCTACTGAACTGTATCTTCCTCAGATTTGCCAGGGCCTCCATAATTCTACATTTTAGGTTAGTTTTAACTAATAGGAACAGCATATTTTTCTATGCATTGCTCCTCCTTTATTTATTTTTGGATGTTCTGGATATTTGAAAACTGTTTTCTTTTCTTCTTTCCATCCACTGGTTATTCACCGCAGTACAGCTATTTCTTTTTGTATTACATTCAAAATGGACACCATGAGAGAATATTACATTTAGGGTCTAAGAAGTACATGATATGTGTGTGTATCTCAGTCAAGATAATTTTTTTTTATTCAGCCAAGTCCAGAGCTAATTAGAATTACTGAAAATAGTTCACATTCAAGTCCACAAATCACAATGATTTGTTTAATTTTCCCCCAAGATTCAATATGCTACATAATATTTTTTTTGTACATTCATACTAAACTTATTAATGGTATTTTATGTACATTCTTATTAATATCAAATATTAAATAGTGTAGTTCGTTAAACTCCCAAGTAGCCTCCAATGACTCTCAGAGAGAGTGCTAACGACCAGATGACTGCAAAGAAATACAATCCTTCCATCTGCCACTCCCACCATCTTGTCAGAACTTTCTAGAACAGAAGTTGCCTTCAGAAGTTGTGGGTGCTCCATCACTTGAGGTTTTTAAGGAGAGACTGGAAAGCCACCTATCTGAAATGGTATAGGGTCTCCTGCTTGAGCAGGGGGTTGGACTAGAAGACCTCTGAGGTCCCTTCCAGCTCTATTCTGATTTTCCTTCCATTCCCCCCACTATCCAGTCACAACTGAAGAAGCTTCTTGGATGAGAAGCGAAACGTTTTCTTCTTCTTCCTCAAAACAACAGTCCAACTGCCTTTTGAAAAAGCATTTGGGTTCATATTACCATATATGGTGGATGTGCCCCAAAGCCAAAATTACTGGATGAAAATACATATGTGGCTGGAAAAAATGACAAAGTAACATATAGAACTGAAACCAGAGATATTTTTGTTGGGCATTCTACCAGAAAAATATGATTAAAATACTACATATCTGATCTTGCATATAATTAACCGCAACTAAATTGTATTTTCACAACAGTGGGAAAATGATGAGGTTCCGTCTGAGGGGAATGTAATTAAGAAAATATTAGAATGAGCAGAAATGGATAGACTAACATTTACTATTAAGGATAAAGAAGAAACTGAATATTTTTTTTGTACGGGACACATTTTATTAATAGCTAGATAACCGATACAGTAATTAGAAAGGAGGAGATATAAAAAGAGGAAATGTTAAATTGGAGAGTTAAAGAAGATGATGTTAAGAATTATTATTATATTGCTATTATATTATCAATATTATGGCGATGAACAAGGATGTGTATTATGACTGTTTAAACATAACTGTATCCAGACCACACATTGTGATGAAAATTGAATGCTATATAAATAAAACAAATAAAACATGGGGAAAAATAGCACTTTTGGGAAAACCATGACCTGGATGATGGAGAATTTCTTTAGGCATCTACATAAATAACATTATTACTTAGAGGAGAGATAAATAAGATTATTACTTAGTAGAGTCGGGAATGACTAGCACAGTGGTAAAATCCAATTTTTTTTACTATTGGTTCTGTGGGCGTGGCTTGGTGGGCGTGGCTTGGGTGTGGCAAGGAAGGATATTGCAAAATCTCCATTCCCACCCCATTCTGGGGCCAGCCAGAGGTGGTATTTGCTGGTTCTCTGAACTATTCAAAATTTACGCTACCGATTCTCCGAACGGCTCAAAATTTACTCTACTGGTTCTCCAGAACCTGCTGGATTTCTCCCCTGGACTAGCATATATGTGTGAGGAAAATCTTTATCTTTTACCTTTAGAGAGCTCAATCCTAGCTTTTGTTGTGGTTTCCAGGTAGTTGCTTTTCAGTTATGAGCAGAGAACATCAAAAGTTACTTGTCTTGATTTTCTTGACCAATCCACCAGCCACTGCTGAAGTCATGTAGTAGATTATTTCTACCAAAGTGGCACGTTCTACAAAGACGGCATTTGTGTTTTTTAACCCGGATTTGGGGTTCGGTTTGTTTTGTGAATTAAGCTAGGATATCAGCAACTCTCTGGGGCAAATGCCAGTTACTACAATTCCACTGTGTAACATTTTCTAGTCTTTTGAGCCACAGAGGAAACTCCAAGATGCCAGGGAGACGATCCATGCAAGCTTTCTGCTCACAAAAGTTTCTACCTTTTGATCTTCGAAGGAAAGAAAGACAGGGAAAGACTGTACATATGTCTGTCTGATGTGCTTTTGGTTGTTTTTTTTTTAATCTGTCTTTTTTACGATGGACACTTTTAATGCTTGCAACGTTTTTATGATGTAAGCCGCCCAAAGTCGTCGGATACGAGATGGGTGGCAAATTATTGAAATTATTTCAACTCGATGCCATTGGACTGCATCAGCTACCTGTCTATTCTATCAGTTAGAATTTGAAAGTTGTTTGTTAATAAGGTTTTCTCCTAAGATGTTTCACTTCGGAGGTCTAATTAAAAAAAAAAAAAGAAGAAGAAGACAGGCAGAGACCAAAAAAAGACAGACACAGACTTCAATGGATAATTAGAACTGGAGAAAAAATGGCTACCAACTCTGCCTTCCATTGAGGACCTGTATACTGCATGAGTCAAAAAGAGGGCTGTGAAAATATTTACAGACCTCTCACATCCTGGACATAAACTGTTTCAATTCCTACCCTCAAAACGACGCTATAGAGTTGGGGTCTCCAACTTTGGCAACTTTAAGACCTGTGGACTTCAACTCCCAGAATTCCTCAGCCAGCAAAGCCAGCAAAGCTGGCTGAGGAATTCTGGGAGTTAAAGACCACAAGTCTTAATGTTGCCAAGGTTGGAGACCCCTGCTATAGAGCACTGCACACCAGAACAACTAGACACAAGAACAGTTTTTTCCCCCGAACGCCATCACTTTGCTAAACAAATAATTCCCTCAACACTGTCAAACTATTCACTAAATCTGCACTACTGTTAATCTTCTCATCGTTCCCATCACCCCTCTCCTTCCACTTATGACTATAACCATGTCGCTTGTAACTTTACGATTTATATTGTTTTATTTATTTATTATTTATTTATTTATTATTTATTATTCAAATTTGTATACCGCCCTATCTCCCAAAGGACTCAGGGCGGTTCACAGGCACATAAAAACATTTATATACAAATTAAGATAATCATTAAAAAACTTATTCTAATGCCCAATTATTAAAAGATCTAAATATGAATATTAAAAAAAACAAAAACCAATTTAAAATCCCCTATAAATTTAAAAAATCTAAGCCAGTCCTGCACAGATGAATAAATGTGTCTTGAGCTCGCGACGGAAAGTTCGGAGGTCCGGAAGTTGACGGAGTCCTGGGGGGAGTTCGTTCCAGAGGGTGGGAGCCCCCACAGAGAAGGCCCTTCCCCTGGGCGTCGCCAGACGACACTGCCTAGCTGACGGTTTCCTAGTATGATTTGATTGGTTTATTAGTAACCTATGACTATCACTAAGTGTCGTATCTTATGATTCTTGATGAATGCATTCTATTTTTCTTTTACGTACACTGAGAGCCTACTCACCGAAGACAAATTCCTTGTGTGTCCAAGCACACTTGGCCAATAAAGAATAAAGATTTCTAAAACAACAGGAAGTTTTTTTCAGGGACAAAAAATGTGACAGCGAGGTGGGTGAAACTTTATCTTGCTCTACAAGGAGAACCTAATCTCAAGATGAAAGGGCAAACTGGAGTCAGACAGCAGCGCCTCCCACACATTTACAAACTAAAAGAAACTTTAACTCGGATAAGAAAAGTTACACGGTTTTGAATCGGCAAAAAAAGTGAATTTGAAGTTACCTTGTGTGCTAACAGCGAACAGCTTACAGGCAGGCCTTGACTTACAACGGTTCGTTTAGTGACCATTCCGAGTTAAAACGGCATCAAAAAAAGTGACTTGTGACCCTTTTTCACACTTTGTTGGCGGCATCCCCACCGTCATGTGATCAAAAGTTGGACGTTTGGCAAACTGACTCCTATTTATGACGGTCGTAGGATTCCAGGGTCCTGTGATCCCCTTTTGTGACAAGCAAAAATCAACGGGGAAACCAATTTTATTTAACAAGCAGTTTAGTCATTTAATAATGGCAGTGATTCACTTAACAGCGGCGGCGAGAAAGGTCATAAAATGGGGCAGAATTCACTGAAAAATTGTTTCACTTAGCCACAGAAATCTTGGGCTCGATTGTGGTCGTAAGTCGAGGACTACCTTGTATTGCTAAGGTTTTATGTATTTTAATATGAACCTGGAAAATGAAGATCTTAATGACTGTATGATTCAATGGGCCAAAGAAATTGGTTATAACATAATAGTGGAGCAAGGGATTGAAATCCATATTAAATTATAATCTGAAAGGAATTTTTTTTTAGAATTTTTTTTTATTCTCTTTGTTTCTATTCGTATTTTATATTACAATAAACTGATAATATTTCTTTTCTTAAAGTTGGTGGTAAGCAGGTAATTGGCCTGTAGCTGCTTGGTGGTATCCTTTTTGCTGGATCCTTCATTATCCATGCTAGATATTAACCAATTTTCAATTTATCCTCCTTGCAAAATGTGATTAAATTTGGCAATGAATGCATACTTAGACCAATTTTTGTTGTTGTTAGTTGCAAAGTCGTGTCCGGCCCATCATGACCCCATGGATGGACAACATTCCTCCAGGCCTTCCTGTCCTCTACCATCCCTCAGAGACCATTTGAGCTCACGCTGACTGCTTCAGTGACTCCATCCAGCCACCTCATTCTCTGTCGTCCCGTTCTTCTATTGCCTTCAATCTTTCCTAGCATTAGGTTCTTCTCCAGTGAGTCCTTCCTTCTCATTAAGTGGCCAAAGTATTTGAGTTTCCTCTTCAGGATCTGGTCTTCTAAAGAGCAGTCAGGGTTGATCTCCTCTAGGACTGACCGGTTTGATCGCCTTGCAGTCCAAGGAACTTGCAGGAGTCTTCTCCAGCACCATCATTCAAAGGCCCCAATTCTTTGGCGCTCAGCCTTTCTTATGGTCCAACTTTCACAGCCATATATTGCAACTGGGAAAACCATAGCCCTGACTATACACACTTTTGTTGGCAGGGTGATGTCTCTGCTTTTTAGTACGCTGTCTAGATTTGCCATAGTTTTCCTCCCCAGCAGCAAGCATCTTTTAATTTCTTGGCTGTAATCCCCTTGTGTGGTAATCTTGGAACCCAGGAAAATAAAATCTGTCACTACCTCCATTTCTTCTGCATCTATGTGCAAGGAATTGAGACGGCTGGATGATAGAGGTTTCAATCAAAAATCCATGCAATTCACCTTCCTTCCTTCCTTCCTTCCTTCCTTCCTTCCTTCCTTCCTTCCTTCCTTCCTTCCTTCCTTCCTTCCTTCCTTCTTCCTCTACTCTCCACCCTTTCTGCTTTTATTACAAGTTCTCATTTCAAGCGTTTTCGTTTTTGAACTCTTATTCACTGCTTCAATCCAAGTTGGATTCTTAGACGCTACCTTAATCATTCCTAGTTCCAAGGTTAGGACTTGAATTATAAGTTTCCACCGGGTCTTCTTAGACACACACACACACACACACACACACACACACAGAGAGAGAGAGAGAGAGAGAGAGAGAGAGGGAGGGAGGGAGGGAGAGAGAGAGGAGTATTCGGAGGGAGACAGACACATAAACACACAACTCTACCAGATTAACCACCCCAGATTACTTAGCCTCACTGATAAGGGTTTGTACAAGGGATCAACGGAGACAATAGCTATTCCATTTTTTCTCCGCCCAAACTGAAGTGGCTCTTAACGTAGTGGGTGAAGGATCATTTTCACACTTTTAAATTTGATTGTTCTGGGTGTCTGCCAGGCCTCCCTAGTCATCTGCCTTGTTATCAGCTTTTCAAAGGGCGTCTCTGAGCAGTTCTGAAGGGGGAAGGGGGGTTGTGGGCGAGTTGTGGGGACACAGGTTCCTTGGAAAGAAATCACTTTTTTTTTTTTTTTGGTTTAGTTGGGAAGCGTTTTCCCCCGAAGACTTCCAACTCCCAACAAGTTCTCCCCATTCTTCTCTGTTAAAAGCTGTTCATTGAAAAAAAAACAAAAAAACCCCACACTCCTTTTCATTTAGAAACACATACACCCTTGAGAAGGCTACAGGTAGGCCTTGACTTATGACCGCAATGACGCCCCAAAACTGATGTTGCTAAGCGAGAAGGGAGGGTTAAAGTGAGTTTTTGACCCATCTTATGATTTTTCTCGCCACAGTTGTTGAGTGACTACCGGCAGCTGTTCAGCTAGTGGTTAAACTAATCACACTGTCATTAAGTGAATCGGCCTCCCCCCCCTACCCCCCGCATTGACTTTGCTCACCACAAGGTCGCAAAAGGGGATCGCGTGATTGCCCCGGGGGACGCTGGAACCGTCATAAAGATGAGTCGGTTGCCAAGGGTCAGAATTTTGATCCCGTGACCACGGGGATGGTCGTAAGTGTGAAAAATGGTCATAAGTCACTTTTTTCACTGCCATTGTAACTTTGAATGGTCACTGAATAGAATAGAATAGAATAGAATTTTATTGGCCAAGTGTGATTGGACACACAAGGAATTTGTCTTGGTGCATATGCTCTCAGTGTACATAAAAGAAAAGATACGTTCATCAAGGTACAACATTTACAACACAATTGATGATAATATATCAATATAAATCATAAGGATTGCCAGCAACAAGTTATAGTCATACAGTCATAAGTGGAAAGAGATTGGTGATGGGAACTATGAAACGATTAATCAAATTAATTAAATTAAATTAATTACTGCAGATTCAGTAAATAGTCTGACAGTGTTGAGGGAATTATTTGTTTAGCAGAGTGATGGCCTTCGGGAAAAAACTGTTCTTGTGTCTAGTTGTTCTGGTGTGCAGTGCTCTATAGCGTCGTTTTGAGGGTAGGAGTTGAAACAGTTTATGTCCAGGATGCGAGGGATCTGCAAATATTTTCACGGCCCTCTTCTTGATTCGTGCAGTATACAGGTCCTCAATGGAAGGCAAGTTGGTAGCAATTATTTTTTCTGAATGAACGGTTGTAAGTCGAGAATTACCTGTCTTACATTTTGCCTGAGAAGGGAGCCAAGCAATGAATTAAAAGCGGAGAGTCCTGAAAGTGAGGAGAACTTTTGCAAGCACAACACTTCTGAGTATCTTCTTTCAAGGGGGTTGGACTAGAAGACCTCCAATGTCCCTTCCAGCCCTAGGATTCTATGATTATGATTGTATTTTAGGGGCTCACATTTCCTGCTCCCAAATTTGTTTCCATCAAACTTTTAATGGTCTAACTCAGGGGTCTCCAACCTTGGCAACTTTAAGCCTTGAGGACTTCAACTCCCAGAATTCCCCATGCAAGCAAAGCTGGCTGGGGAATTCTGGGAGTTGAAGTCCTCCAGGCTTAAAGTTGACAAGGTTGGAGACCCCTGGTCTAACTCAATGGGTGGTATTGCATTGGTTCACTTTGGCTGGGATATGATTCTAGAGTTTATTCATTTATTCTTAAAAAATAATAATGAGAGATCATAGAAGCAGGATGGGATCAAGCACAGTGTGATTCAGGGCCCCCATTCCCTTAAAAAGTCTCTTCAACATCAAGCTGAACCAGTGACTTCATGGATTCCATGAAGTTCTCCCGGAGACAAGATGGTTGAACATTGTTTTCATCTCACCATCAATATAAATCCATGTCTTGCGTGCTTAATTGCTTTTCACTAGGCCTGCATCTGCAAACACATGTTTTGCCCTTGTTAAAGAGATACATACATACATACTTCATACATACATACGTACATACATACATACCAGGGGTCGTATTCACTTACCTTCATTACCGGTTCGCAAATGTGAAAAGGGGATGTGATGATGTCTGGGTGGGTGGACGGAGCCGCCCACAGCCGCCGCTACGGGTTCATCTGAACCGAATAGAACTGGCTGAATTCCACCACTGATACATACATACATACATACATACTGTTTTAAGTCCTTTGTTGTTGTTGTTTTAAAAAAAAACAAGCCAAGAAATGCTGATGATAGGAACCCAATAATCTGCAAAATTTTAAGCCCAGGTATTTATTCCTGTCTAAATGAGTATTTACTCTTATGCCCCCCCCACACACACATACATATACATCAGGGGTGAAATGCTCCCGATTTGGACTGGATCGCCCGATCCGGTAGCGATGGCGGTGGGTGGTTCAGAGAACTGGTAGCAAAAATCCCTGCCCCCCGCCATGCCCAGCTGAGCTGTGTGATCATCAGAGGTTTTTGTTTTTTTACTTTTAAAAGCATTTTTTCTTCGGCCAAAAAAAATGCTTTTAAAAGTAAAAAAAAAAAGCCTCTGATGATCGTGTGGCTCAGCTGGGATCATCAGAACCCTTTAAAAGCATTTTTTCTACAAGCTCTTCGGCCGAAGAGGTTGTTGAAAAAATGCTTTTAAAAGTTAAAAAAAAAAAGTTGGCCATGCCCATCCAGTCACATTACTTCCCCACCAAGCCACGCCCATAGAACC
Organism: Ahaetulla prasina; assembly: GCF_028640845.1. Lineage (NCBI taxonomy): Eukaryota > Metazoa > Chordata > Lepidosauria > Squamata > Colubridae > Ahaetulla > Ahaetulla prasina. The sequence continues at coordinate 13,797,964 of NC_080544.1, read as the reverse complement.
AGTAGTAACAAATTTTACATTTCACCCCGATGTAAACGTATGTATATATGTATGTGTGTATATAAAAACGTACAACCTCATTACGACCAAATCTGCTAAAGTTAAACAAAAGACGGGTATTTTATAGACCCCCTCTGATATTTACACATAATAAAGGGGGAGCTATGTGGCATAACAGGAATGCTTGTGCTTAAAATTTTGCAGATTATTAGGTTTCTATCACCGGCATTTCTTGACTTGATTTAAAAAAAACAAAAAACAATTGCCTTAAAACAGGGCTCAGGTTACACCCACTGTTGTTGCTTAAATTAGAATTGTGCGGCCAGTGAGATTCAGTAATTTTATACTCTGAAATTTTAGAGTATACATTTGCCTCTGAAAAACTTCACAAGAAGGAAGGAAGAGAGGGAGGGAGGGAGGGAGGAAGTTTCAGATTAATAAAAGCACTGGGTTCTTACGAGCAAATACTGTGTTCTAGGAAGGAAGGAAGGAAGGAAGGAAGGAAGGAAGGAAGGAAGGAAGGAAGGAAGGAAGGAAGGAGGAGAGGAAGGAAGGAGGAGAGGAAGGAAGGAAGGAAGTTTCAGATAAATAAAAGCATCATGTTCTAGGAAGGAAGGAAGGGGGAAGGAAGGAAGGAAGGAAGGAAGGAAGGAAGGAAGGAAGGAAGGAAGGAAGGAAGGAATTTCAAGGAAAGTCAAGGAAGGAAGGAAGGAATTCCAAGGAAGGTCAAGAAAGGAAGGAAGGAGGGAGGGAGGGAGGGAGGGAGGGAGGGAGGGAGGGAGGGAAGAGAGAGAGTAAGTAAATTTCAAATTTACTTACAACAAAGCACTGTTTTTCTTAGGAGCAAATATTGTGTGGAAGGAAGGAAAGAAGGCAGGCAGGCAGGAACTGACCACAAAGCAATGAAATATACTTCTGATACTTCTGCAGTAGATTCTACACCGTATCCAAAGTGGAAATATGCCATAAAGGGTCTCTCCTCCTGTTCAGTTCATATAGTTTCTTTCCCAAATGCTATTCTTTGCATTTTGCCCTTCCAAAATTCCAGCTCTCTTTATCCTCAGAAATAGGACTAAAAGAAGAAGGAATTCCTCTGGGAGTGTCTCTTGAGACTCTCTATCATCCAGGACACAATGGTCCAAAGGTACTTTTTTCAAGAGGCAACTGGACTTTCTGGTTTTTCTTTGAAGATGTTTCGCTTCTTACCCAAGAAGCTTCTTTCAGCCAACTATCGCCCAATTACTTGTCTGCCAACAACATTCAAACTTTTTACGAGAATACTGGCAAATTCAGTATTCAATCATCTGATGGAAAACAGTTTGTATCCAGCAGAACAAAAAGAAAATTATAAAAAAAATCAAGAGGAACAAAAGATCAACTGCTCATTGACAAAATGGTACTAAAAATGCAAAATGAAGAAAAACGAATTGAAATAAGGCGTGGATTGATTACAAGAAGGCATTTAACTCATAACTCTATAGCTGGATTAACACCTGCCTGGAAAACTTTGGAATCAGTAAAAATATTTGTACATTTTTGAAGGCAAATTTGCAAAAATGGATAACAGTTCTAACAGCAAATGGGGAGAACATTAGCGAAATCAACATCAGACGAGGAATCTTCCAAGGGGACTCACTTTCGCCACTACTGTTCAACATCACACTAATTCCACTGACAATAATCCTACGAAACACAAAACTGGGCTACCAAATCTCAAGCCAACATGGTAAGATAAACCATCTGCTATACATGGATGACTTAAAACTCTATGTGAAAAGCCCCACTGAACTTGAATCAATACTCAACACAGTTCACCTATTCAGCAGCGACATCAGAATGAATTTTGGAAAAAATGTGCTATACTATCCATGCACCGATAAAAAATGGAAAAAATAGAAGGAATAGAACTGGGAAATGGAAACTTAGTAAAAGCATTAGCAAAGGATGATAGTTATAAATACCTAAGCATATTGGCAGCAGATAACATCTTGAATGGAAAAGTCAAAGAGTCAACACAAAAGGAATACAACAGGAGGGTCCACAAAATATTAAAATCAAAGCTGGAAACATAATTAAAGCCATTAATACATGGGCAGTTCCAGTGATACAGTACTCAGCTGGAATCATCAACTGGACTGTGGCTGAACTGGAAGATCTGGACCGGAAAATGCGTAAACTTTTGATTATTATTATTATTATTATTTTTGCATCCATGAAGTGACACCGACAGGTTGTACCTGCCAAGAGGAATAGGGGGCAGACGGCTATTGCAAATCCATCAAACTGTAGAAGAAGAAAAACGAAGTTTGAATGATTATATGAACCAAAGTACAGAAAAATTGCTGCAGGCTGTAAAAACAGAGAACATTATAAAAACAAAAGAAACAAAGGCAGAATATAAGGAAAAAACTAGATGGCTAGATGACAGATTAAAAGGATGGAAAACCAAAGCTTTGCATGGACAGCACCTGATAAACATTGAAGGAAAATGTGATGACAACTTGACATGGGCATGGCTTAAGATGGGAACCATCAAGAAAGAATCGGAAGGTTTAATACTCGCTGCTCAAAAACAAGCACTACAAACTAATGCCATGAAAGCAAAGGTACAAAAATTCACTGATGTTGTGCCTCGTCCTCCCTCTTCTCCTCAGCTGGGCCCCTCCCACCTACACCCGGGCCTGTTATCAGACTCGGAGTCTGATAATGAAGATGAATGGCCTGTCATGCCTCCAGCCCCCGGCCCTGGCCCCATGCCTGGACAGGATGTCAGGAATGAACAAACAAACCTCACTCCTACAGTGTGTGAGCAGGGAGCCAGCCATGTGCTAGAATTACCGACAGCAGATCCAGCTGAAGATAATTCACAGTGGGAGGATCCTCGTTTCCAGAGATCTGAGAGGTGATGCCAGCAGAAGGAAGAGAGGGGCAGGCCTGGATAAATGCTGAGTCATGGAGCCATGCCCCACAGCCTATATAAAGGACCTGCTTGTGGCATTCCAACCTTAAGTCAAGCAAAGTCTCATCTAGTTTACTGAAGTCACAACTTGGACTCCTGCCTGCCCTGAGAAACCTGGAAGGAATTTGGCAAAGCTGCAGAGGCTTCGTGGCCACGCTTGATACGGACTTCCTAGACCCGGTCATCGGAAGGGGAGTGGGACACGACAACTGACAATCCAAACTGCCGACTTTGCAATGACAAAGTTGAAACTGTTTCATACTTAATATGTGAGTGCAACAAAATCGCGTAAACTGATTACAAAGCTAGACATGATTGAGTTGCTAAATTAGTCCACTGGTCATTATGTAAAAAATACGACATACATGTATCCGAAAAGTCATGGAAGCACAAAGTGGAAAAAGTTATCAAAAATGAGACAGCAAAGATCTTGTGGGACTTTGGAATACAGACGGATCGTCATTTGGAACATAACACGCCAGATATCGCAGTTGTTGACAGCCGAAGCGTACAGTTTATTGATATCGCTGTACCAGGAGATGCCAGAGTTGAAGATAAAGAACTGGGAAAGAAATCACAAAATATCACGACCTGGCCATCGAAACTATGCAATTATGGATGAAACATGTAGCAGTGATACCCATTGTCATTGGGGCACTTGGTACCATGTCCAAGAATTTTATAAAACACATCAAGAAATTGCAACTTCCTCGTTGCAATAACACCAGCAGAACTGCAAAAAACTGTGCTACTCGGAACATCATATATTTTAAGAAGGTACTTGGTTGATACCTAGGATGCTGGCAGCAACCCGTATCAACCATTAGCACCAGTCAATGCTATTTGTGATGCATATGAAAGAAAAAGAACTAGAAAAAAAATCACGAAATATCATGACCTGGCAATTGAAACTACACTATTATGGATGAAACATGTAGCAATGATACACATTGTCATTGGGGCCCTTGGTACCATGTCCAAGAATTTTATAAAATACATCAAGAAATTTCAGCGTCCAGCAATAACATCAGCAGAACTGCAAAAGACTGCACTACTCGGAGCATCATATGTTTTAAGAAGGTACTTGGTTGATACCTAGCACGCTGGCAGCCCCTCGTATCAACCATCAGCGCCAGTCAATGATATTTGTGATACATTTTTAAATGTTCAGTTGACTGAGTTTCATCTTTAATGAATAAAATAACAATAACAATACAGCTCTCAGGTCCTGGGTTAGGACTTGAAGTTTTTACCAGGTCCAGACTGTGAATCAAATTGAAGATCAACAACAACAACAACAACAACACTTAAAGTGTGCAAACAGTAGAATGGAAAAATACAGATAATTCTCGACTTACAACAGTTCATTTAGTGACCCTTCAAAGTTACAACGGCACTGAAAAAAGTGACTTATGATCGTTTTTCACACTTACGACCACTGTAGCATCTCCATGGGGCACATGACCAAAATTGAGATGCTTGGCAACGGACTCATATTTATGACGGTTGTGGTGTCCGGGGGACATATGATCCCCTCTTATGACCTTCTGACAAACAGTGGGGAAGTCAGATTTGCTTGTTCCCAACTTAACAGCTGCAGTGATTCACTTAACAACCGTAGCAAGAAAAGTCATAAAAATAATCACTCAACCAATGTTTCACTTAGCAACAGAAATTCTGGGCTCCGTTGTGATTATAAATCAAGTACTACCTGTAAGAGGTAATAAAAGGATAAATAATACTACAGCCACACTCTATGGGTTATTTATCCATTAAGTAAAAGTAAAGGTTCCCCTCGCACATATGTGCTAGTTGTTTCCGACTCTAGGGGGCAGTGCTCATCTCCGTTTCAAAGCTGAAGAGCCAGTGCTGTCCGAAGATATCTCCATGGTCATGTGATTGGCATGACTCAATGCCAAAGGCGCACGGAACACTGTTACCTTCCCACCAAAGGTGGTCCCTATTTTTCTACTTGCATTTTTTTACGTGCTTTCGAACTGCTAGGTTGGCAGAAGCTGGGATAAGTAACGGGAGCTCACTAGGGCACTAGGGATTCGAACCACTGAACTGCGGACCTTTCAATCGACAAGCTCAGCGTCTTAGCCATTGAGGCACCGCGTCCCTATTTATCCATTAGGCAGAAATTAATAGTCACTGTGGTTTGTCAACTGAGAAAATTAGGGGTTCAGCGGAGTAATGATGTGAGGGAAAAACCTGCCCTGTGTCTAGTTGTCTTGGCATACAATCAGTTGTATGCAATTACCTACATCATAATTTATAATTATATTTACATTATAATGATATATTCTAAGTTTAATTGTGTCGTTGCAACGGCCTGTTCCCCGAGACTGCAGATACAAATCCTTGCAGGTTGCTTAGCAATGCTTTTTAGAAATGACTTGGAAGAAAGATAGAAGAAAAAAAAACAACACTGGCCCCGAGATCTACTTTAGATTTTCTATCTAAAGCAGAACTAACACCGTTTCCTGATTTCTAATCCAGGGTTTTGAATCTGTCCACAAAACTGACTTCCTATTTAAATAGATGGAGTTCATATCGGGGATGGACTCCTGGGGGTTCGCAGGGGCTCAGGAGAACCTCTAGCTAAGATTCTGTGCAGTTTGGAGAACTTCCAAATCCCACTCCTGGATGGCTCCATCCACCCCACCCTACCCCTCCCAGAATTCCCCACGTGGCTGGTTTTGGATGCAGGTAAGTGCAGGGCATGCGCAGAGACTCAGGAGGGCGAAAAACGGACTTACCGGAAGCTTGGGAAGGCCAAAAACAGGCCTGTTTCCAGAGTCCAGAGGGCCTCTGGAGCCTGGGGAGGCTGTTTTCATGCTCTCGGAGGCTCAAAGAAAGCCTCCAGAGCACAGGGAGGGCAAAAATACCTCCCCCCTCCATGGTGCAGGAGGACAACTAGGCCACGCCCACCACGCCCACACCCAACCAGCAACCGAGCAGAGAAGCCCTTGCTAAAATTTTTGAAGCCCACCTCTGATTCATATGCTGAAGTGCTCGCCGGATGGGTATTTAACTCCATCCGTCACCTTCTTTTGAATGAAAAAAGCAGCATTTAGGTTAGAACAGGGATAGTCAACCTTTTTATACCTACCGCCCAGTTTTGTATCTCAGTAAGTAGTAAAATTTTCTAACCGCCCACCGGTTCCACAGTAATGCGCTGTGTATCGTCGTCTGCGCATGCCTCTTGCGCATCGTGGATTGAGTTTGGGGGGGGGGCGCCGTCTACCAGCTTTGCTTGTCTGTTACAGCTGGGTGGTATGGGGGGAGATGCGCGAGCTATTCTGGGACGAGGCTCTTTTGTTTGCGGTCACACTATAGCACCATTTAGTTTCACTTCCGTAACGTGAACTAAACTTATGCGCGAGCGATACAAATAGTATATTTTCAGAAATTTAAATTGTCACGGGGAATTTTATGAAAACCTAATGCAAATGTTTTTAAATAATGAAATGATTTTTTTTTAAAAAGTCAATTAAGTTTTTTAAAAAAGGAAAGTGCTTCAGTATCGGACAAAACCTCTACTGCCCACCATGAAAGCTGGAACACCCACTAGTGGGCAGTAGGGACCAGGTTGACTACCACTGGGTTAGAAGGAGAAGGAGGAGAGGAAAAGGGTTAATTACTAAATTCAGGCTATTTTTGAGCTACCCGGAATGCTTTCAGGGTGCCTCACACATTTATCTGCTGAGGGCGCCCATATAAAACCGCACTGTTAATTATTAATGTATTTTCAGAGTTTGAGGTAGGGGCACCTCTCCCCTGGGAGCCATCTCTGCAGATCATAGCTATCTGACAAAGGTAGAAGATAGGTAAGCAAGGTATAGATTGGCTTTATTTGTGCCATTTTTCTCAGATGTGGGCTTCTCCTGCGTTAAGCAAATCCTAAAATTTTCCATCTGCATAGCCCTTGGCCTCTTTTTATCTCTTAAGGATGCATGAGACAAAATCTGCATTTTTGGAGGTCTAATCAAGGATTTTGTGATACTCAGGAGTCTCTTCTGGCTGTTAACAGCCCTTGGATGCCTCTTGAGGCTTTTGAATGACTTGAAGTGTACTTTGGGCACATTTTTTCCCCCTTTTTTTTAAATAAAAGTTTTTGTTGGTTTTTAAATCCGCCCCCCTCCACACAGACACAATTCATGAACAGAGTATTGACATTATCTTATCTTATACAATTCAAAATATTCCAATATATTTTTCTTAGTTACAATTTTTGCCAAAATATTCTTTTTTTTCATAGTTTTTTATTCCTTTCCTAATATTTCCTTGCTCATTTTATTGAATCACATCTTTTTTCGCCCATCGTTTTCTAATTTCTCCATTTTTATTCATATTCACTCCCTTTCATTCCCTTTTTTTTTAACTATTTCAATTTTCATCCTTCAAATATTTTCAGGGTTGTCTTTCCTCCATTTCCTTTTTTTTTAATTGAAAAAGTTTTACAAAATTTTATTTATTTATTTATTATTTATTTATTAATTAGATTTCTAGACCGCCCTTCTCTCGAAGGACTCGGGGCGGTGTACAGCCTTATTTAAAACACATAAATACACAATACAAATCCCAGATTTAAAATACATTTAAAATGAAATATTTAACAGGCCAATTTAAACTAAAACGGTCATAGACCGATATAAAACCCTTAAAATTTAAAAATTATAGATAGATTAATATAATTAAAATTAAATTAAAATTAAATTAAACTAAATATTAAATTAAAATAAATATTTAGGCTAGTCCCGCCCGATTGAATAGTAGAGTCTTCAGTCCCTGCTTGAAGGTACGGAGGTCGGGAAGTTGGCGTAGCCCTGGAGGTAACTCATTCCATAGGGTTGGTGCTGCCACAGAGAAGGCTCTCCCCCTGGGGGCCACCAGCCGACACTGTTTGGCTGCGCACAGGTCATTGGGAGGCTATCGGTGGCAGAAGGCAGTCTCGTAAATGGAGCGCTTTAAAGGTGAGCACTAGCACCTTGAATTGCACCCGGAAGGCTACCGGCAGCCAGTGCAGGCCGCGCAGGATAGGTGTTATATGGGAGCAACGTGATATTTTAACAAATATCTTAACAGATAATTTAACAGATATTTTAACAAATATCTCCCCTCTTTCCCCCTCCCCTAAACTCCCCCCTTCCCCCCTCCCCCCTTTACCCCCACCCCCCTCCAGACTTCCCAGAGCAAAATACAGGGTATAACAAACATCTAACAATCATAAACTAAACATATGCTAACTATCCATAAACTCTCATCCTCCCCTAGGACCTTTGGAGATCAAAGCCTCTGATGATCACGCGGCTCAGCTGGGATCGTCAGAACCTTTTAAAAGCATTTTTTTCTACAACCTCTTCGGCTGAAGAGGTTGTAAAAAAATGCTTTTAAAAAGTTCTGGCAATCAGGCAACTCAGCTGGGATTGTCAGAACCTTTAAAAGTTTTTAAAAGGCTCCTCTGGTGATCCCAGCTGAGTTGCCTGATCATCAGAGGCTTTTAAAAGCATTTTTTTACAACCTCTTCAGCCGAAGAGGTTACAGAAAAAATGCTTTTATAAGTAAAAAAAAAAGTTGGCCACACCCACCCAGTCACATTACCCCACCACCAAGCCACGCCCACGGAACCGGTAGTAAAAAATTTTACATTTCACCCCTGCTCCTGATGTATCTCAAATCATTCATCAGGATTATTGTATGTCTCTCAACACTTTTTTGGCCAAGTGGGTTTAGACACACAAAGAGTTTATCTCCGGTATAGAAGTGCTCACTGTACTTGCAAAGGAATAGAGATGATGATGATGATGATATAATAAACAACCTGCCACATAACACCCCAGACTTAACAACTGTCGATAAGAAAGACACAAAATTCTGAATAGTGGATGTGGCAGTGCTTGGAGACAGCAGAATAGAAGAGAAAGAACTGGAGAAGATATCAAAATACAAAGACCTACAAGTAGAGATAGAACGACTATGGCAAAGGCAAGCAAGGGTAGTACCAATAATAATAGGTGCCTTGGATGGAATCCCAAAACAACTGGAGAGCCACTTGAACACCATCATTGGCATTGACAAATTCGCCATCAGTCAATTGCAAAAAGGCAGCTTTATTGGGAACAGTTTCCATTCTGCGACGATATTTGTAACACCGTCAAACATCCAGATCTGCGAATCCCAGGTCCATTGTAAATTTTAAGAAGATACTTGGTTGATACCTAGGATGCTGGCAGCAACCCATATCAACCATCACTGCCGGTCTATGGTATTTGTGGTGCATTTTTAAATGTTCAGTTGATGGAGTTTCATGTTTAATGAATAAAAAATGATGACGATGATAATAATACTGAAAGGGTGCAACCAGTAGAATGAAGAAATACAGGTAATCCTCGAGTTACATTTAGTGACCATTTGAAGTTACAACAGCACTGAAAATTGTGACTTATGGTTGTTTTTCACACTTATGATTGTTGCAGTATCCCCATGGTTACGGTACATGATGAAAATTGAAATGCTTGCAATTGACTAATATTTACAATAGTTGCAGTGTCCTGGGATCATGTGATCACCTTTTGTGACCTTCTGACAAGTAAAGTCAAGGGGAAAGCCAGGAGGAGGAGGAGGAGAGGAGGAGGAGGAGGGGAGGAGGAGGAGGAAGAAGAGGAGGAGAAGAAGAAGGAGAAGGAAGAAAAAGGAGGAGGAGGAGGAAGAAGAGGAGGAGGAGGAAGAAGAAGAAGAGGAGGAAGAGGAGGAGGAAGAGGAGGAGGAGGAGATTTTTAGAAGTGTCAGCCTACAATGCTACTAAATGCTTAACTTTCCTCACTCAGCTTTGGCAGTGATCCAGACAGCAGGGTCAACAATGCATTTCAGAGTTTACATATTAACTGATCAGGATCACGATGGGAACTTGGCCCCTTTAGTAGGGTTAATTTATTTGTGTGTGTGTTTGGTTGGTTGGAAAAGCAACACGCCTAAAGGTAACATGCAAACTGCAATAGTTTGTTTAGTGACCCTTCAAATTTACCATGAAAAACTGAATGAACTTACAATGAAAAACACTGAAAAACAGTGACTTATGGCCGTTTTTCACACTTACGACCGTTGCAGCATCCCCATGATCACATAACCAAAGCTGAGATGCTTGGCAGCTGACTCACATTTATTTATTTATTTATTTATTTTATTGAAAAAGTTTTACAAAATTTTTTTTTTCAACAGTTATCCCCCCCCACCTCCCTCCGCCCTCCCCTCAACCCTCCCCCTCCCCACAGACTTCCCAGAGCAAAATACAGGGTATTACATCTAACAATCATAAGCTAAAATACAACAATAAACCATCACCCATTACTTCTCCTTTCCCCTTTGCAACCTTAACTCCCCTTTCCCATTTAAACAAATACACTAATACAATGCAATTCCTACAATCACTCATAAGCTATTTGATACTTTTTAGTCTGATATTTGTTTTGAATATAATCAATCCAATTTCTCCATTCCAATATATATCTTTCTTGTGAATAGTCTTTCAAATGCGCTGAAATTTTTACCATTTCTGCTAAGTTCAATACTTTAAGTGTCCATTCTTCAATTGTAGGCAAGTCTTCTTTCTTCCAATATTGCACAACCAATAATCTCGCTGCTGATATTAAATTTAAAATCAGTTTACTCACATTTTACTCACAGCAGCTGACTCACATTTATGATGGTCACAGTGTCCCAGAGTCACGTGATCCCCTTTTGTGACCTTCCTGACAAGTAAAACCAATGCAATTCAAGGTACTGGGTGCAATTCAAGGTACTGGTTACCACCTTTAAAGCGCTTCATGGCATGGGACCTGGCTATTTACGGGACCGCCTACTGCGACCGACGCCCTCCCAGAGACCAGTGCGCTCCCACAGAGTGAGCCTCCTCGGGGTACCATCGGCTAGACAATGTCGGCTGGTGACCCCCAGGGGGAGGGCCTTCTCTGTGGGGGCCCCAACCCTCTGGAACGAATTACCACCAGGTATTCGCCAACTCCCTGATCTCCGGACTTTCCGACGTGAGCTGAAAACATGGCTGTTTCATCGTGCAGGACTGGCCTGATAGTTTTAACTGGGAATTTTAAATGGGTTTTAAGGAATCAGCCTAAATTTAAATATTTCATTTTAAATTATTTTAGTGTGTGTAAAAATTGTTTTTAATATGGCTGTAAACCGCCCTGAGTCCTTCGGGAGAAGGGCGGTATAGAAATATAAATAAATAAATAAATAAATAAATACGGAAGCCAGATTCGCTAAATGACCATGTGACTATCTGAACTTCTGCGGTGATGCACTTTAACAGTGCAAGAAAGTTCGCTAAATGGGGCAAAACTGTGGCAAAAGCTCACTTAACAAATGTCTCACTTAGCGGCATCAATTTTGGGGGCGGTCCGGTTGTGGTCGTAAGACAAGGACTCCCTCCCTTTTATATTTTATGGAAATGATGCTCTAGAGCAGGGGTCTCCAACCTTGACAACTTTAAGACTTGCGGACTTCAATCCCAGAATTCCTCAGACAGCAAAGCTGTCTGAGGAATTCTGGGAGTTGAAGCCCGCAAGTCTTAAAGTTGCCAAGGTTGGAGACCCCTACTCTAGAATAGCATAACTGGGAATAGATATCCCGGAAGGAAATGACATTAGGAAATTTAATTTATCTGCCTTTGTGTCTTTGTTTCATATCAGGTGATCCACGGAGTCCTAGAGGAGACAGTCTCAAGGTTTTTATTTAATTATTTCCCTCCCCAAAGGAGAGGAATTTAGCAGTTTGGCTCTCTTGATCATGAGCGCTATTATTGTCCTCTTCTATCGCCTGATTATCTTTGTTTGCTGAATTATTCCTGTTTAGCACTTTCTCAGGGCCTGAAATAAAACATAAAGCCCTTTTGAACCTCATTGTCTTTAAGGCAGATGAAACATTAATCCGGCTTCTGATGGAGCAATCGACTGCCTGCAAACTTGACGGGGTTTGTTGGCTAAGGAGGGTGGGTGGGGGTGGGGTCTTCTTTTGATTTTGGAAGAAATTTCAGACCTTAAGAAGAAGAATGTTTAAGAAAATGTCTGCCAAGTGTTGGAAGTGCAACCAAACCCCGGACTCGTACTACCACAAGTGGACATGCCCGAAAGCAAAAGAACATTGGACTAAAATACACACCTGAATAGAAAAAAAACGATAAAGGAACGTATAGATTTAAAACCGGAAATATTTCTGTTGGGCATTATCCCAGAAAAATACAGTAAAAGGAATGCATATTTAATAGTACATGTGTTAACAGCGGCCAGAATCAAGTTTGCACAACATTGGCAGGGCGAGGAGATCCCTCGCAAATCTTAGCACAAATCTTAGAATGTGCAGGAATGAATAGGCTAACACTTGAAATTAAAGACAAGGAAGACACTGAATATTTTGGGATAGGGGATCTCTTCTATCGATGGTTAAATAAGAGAAACAGAAGTTAGAACTCCTCAAATCACAAGAGAAAAATTGATTTTATTGTTAACTTATTAATGTTGATCAGTATTAATAATTAATATGTATTAATATTATGGGGGAGAGCACTGTCATTACAAGGTTACTACTAGAGAATATTATTATTGCTATGAGTATTACTCAAAAGAATTGTAACCAAACAGCACACTGTTTATATGGCTTTTGAATAAGTTGCTCTTTCTATTAACATATAGAATAAAATATAGAATTATTTTAGATAATAATATAATTTTCTAAAATATAGAAAATTTACATATATGTATGTGTGTGTGTGTATGGAGAGAGAGAGAGAGAGAGAGAGAGAGAGAGAGAGAGAGAGAGAGAGAGAGACAGAGACAGAGACAGAGAGAGAGAGAGAGAGAGAAGGAACTGGGTGTGTCTGGTCTAGTGAAAAGAAGGATTAGGGATGAGTAGTCTATGAAAAGATAGCAGTCTTCCAATACTTGAGGGGGTTCAACGAAGAAGAGGGGCTCAGTCTATTCTCCAAAGTACCAGAAGGCAGGACAAGAAGCAACGGATGGAAACTAATCAAGGAGAGAAGCAACCTAGAACTAAGGAGAAATTTCCTGACAGAACAATTAAATCAGTGGAACGGCTTGCTTTCAGAAGTTGTGAATGCTCGAACACTAGAGGTTTTTAAGAAGAGACTGGACAGCCGTTTGTCTGAATTGGCATAGGGTTTCCTGCCTGAGCAGTGGGTTGAACTAGAAGATCTCCAAGGTCCTTTCCAATTCTATTCTTATGCATAATTGGGGCTCCCCTCCTCCAGTTTGTGTGTGTGAAGATGTACAAATACCTTTGAGACAGTTTTTGATTTCTGGCGATTGTCTGGACAAGTCCCTGCCGTTTTCTTGACCAGATTTGTGAATGGTGATTTTTGTCTAGTACTGAAAGAATGACTCACCCAAGGTCACACAACTGGTTTTGTTATAGAAGCCAGCAGGACTAAAATTCATAGTCTTCTAGTGCTTTTAGCCACAGACACCAACTTGATTTTAGTAATCATCAACACTACTTAATGCAAATCATCCTGAGGTGGAATTCAGGGGATGAGTGAAAAAAAGAGTCGACACAAGCAATGTTAGTAAAAAGACCTAAAATTATTCTTGGTCTTAGACTCTCAGATGTCTTCGGGAATCATTTCTCAATGCATTTGTGTGTGTTCTGAGACTGTGAGTTGGGGTGGTGGAGTTCAGGGACTTGAGGACACAATACAAGGCCTCCAATTTAAAACTCAGTTGTTGTTGTTAGTCGCGAAGTCATGTCCGACCCATTGCGACCCCATGGACAATATTCCTCCAGGCCTTCCTATCCTCTACCAAATCTCCTGGAGTCCATTTAAGCTCATGCCGACTGCTTCAGTGACTCCATCCAGCCACCTCATTCTCTGCCGTCCCCTTCTTCTTTGGCCCTCCGTCTTTCCCAGCATTAGGCTCTTCTCCAGTGAGTCCTTCCTTCTCATTCAAAGTATTTGAGTTTCATCTTCAGGATCTGGCCTTCTAAAGAGCAGTCAGGGTTGACATCCTCTAGGACTGATCGGTTTGATCGCCTTGCAGTCCAAGGGACTCTCAGGAGTCTTCTCCAGCACCAGAGTTCAAAGCCCTCAATTCTTTGGTGCTCAGCCTTCCTTATGGTTCAACTTTCACAGCCATACATTGCAACTGGGAAAACCATAGCCTTGACTATAGGCACTTTAGTTCGCAAACCCCATGGACAGTACCAAAAAGCAAAAAAAATCCCAAAACACTCAGTTATTGATGGCTTTATAATAAGTGAAGGTTTAATCTTAAACCTTCAGGAATCTGGTTCATTTCTGGGCAACCCTCTCAGTGATAGCTCCATAAAGAGCTATTCATTGTATCTTTGTTTTTTGTTTCTGACTCAGACGATGGAAAATTTCACCAGAAGTTCAGCTTAAACCTGGAGAAGAACAGCTGCCTAATTTGCAAATGCAACTCTCTTTCCAAGAGTACAATCTTGAGACTTCAAGCTGTTCTTCAAAAGATTCGCCTTTATTCACCAGATGGAAATCATGACTCACCTTGTTAAACTGATAGCAATCTATTTGTGGAATACCCAACTGAAAATGGAGACAGGCAGGACTTAGCCAGTCTTCCAAAAAAAAAATAAAAAAAAAATCAGAAGCCAGGGACCTTGAGAGGTCTTCTAGTCTTCAACCTCAATGACTTCTACATGTCCCATTTTAGCCGGATGGACCAGGAGCTGATAAATTGGTTCCCCTCTTCCCCTTCGTGAATCAAGGATTACCTGTATAAAATGTGGCCCAAATAGTGCCATATAAAGTGGTACTAACACTTCACATGATCTTGATGCTATCCCTCTGTGGATGCAGTCCAGGATTGCATTGGCTTTTTGGGTGGCTGTAACACACTGCCGGCTTATATTTACCATATTTTTCAAACCATAAGACGCATTGGTGTGTAAAATGCACGAAAATTTCAGAGGTAAGCAAGAGGGAAAAAAAAGCTTTTGCCCTCCCCAGCCCACAGGAACACTCTGCAGGCCTCCCAAAGCCTCTGTGTGCCCTGTTTTTGTGAAAAAAAAGGGCCCCGTTTTTGCAAAAAAACGGGCCTGTTTTTCGCAAAAACAGGATGCGCGGGGTGGGGCTTCAGGAGGCCAAAAAATTGTTGTATTCGGTGTATAAAACACACAAACATTTCCACTCTCTTTTAGGGGTTAAAAAAGTGCGTCTTATACTCTGAAAAGTATGGTAATTGATTGTCCACTAGGACTACGTATTCTATATTTGTGGATCTGGGTTTGTTTGTTTACTTAAATGTAGGCCATTTACTTTGCTCACTATTTGTCTTACCTACCACAAGCCATGTGCTTTACCTCAAATCTGAGCAAGAAATCATTTCTTGATCAAGAATGATCAAGGCCGTCATTCCAGAAGGCGTTCTCCAAAGATGGGGAGGGCAAATTTACATCCTTTAATCCATTTATATCCATTAATAATATGCTCTGTGGATGGTTATAATCAAATCAAAGA
The DNA here is from genome assembly GCF_028640845.1 of Ahaetulla prasina. Classification (NCBI taxonomy): domain Eukaryota; kingdom Metazoa; phylum Chordata; class Lepidosauria; order Squamata; family Colubridae; genus Ahaetulla; species Ahaetulla prasina. The sequence goes on along the minus strand of NC_080544.1, from coordinate 13,782,476 downwards.
TGTGAATGTGATGTTACATCATCCAGACAAGAGGGAAGGGGAGGAGGAGTGTTGAAATCTGGTCATTTATCTCATGAATCAAAGGCCGCCAACAAGGAGAGGCCTAGTGGTTGAGGCTGGAAACTAGGAGTCTCTGAGTTCAAGTCCCATCTTAGGTTTGAATGTCAGTTGAGTAACTTTAGGCCAGACTATAAAAAAGACGTTGAGACTCTAGAAAAAGTGCAGAGAAGAACAACCAAGATGATTAGGGGAGTTGGGTTGTTGTGTCACAGAGTTGGGTTGTTGTGGGGAAAATAGGAGGAAGAAGATGTATTAGATAAGCTCACCACTTCATTGTTTATAAAAATAATACTGGTGGGATATAAAGAGAGAAGTTTAATCAAAACAGCTCGAGAATCTCCGTATCTTATCCTTTTCACCGTTGAAAACCCTACTTTGATTTTTTTTCTTTCATTTTTTAATACATTTCATCTCTCCAAGGTTAAAAAGGAAACACAATGGGGGGGGGGGCGGGAAAACACTTTTTTTGTGTGTTTATTCAAAGTATTCATGTTTACACTTTTAAAGATCTGTCTGGACCCAAAATGTCTTTTTAGGGAAACACTGCCCCCTGGTGCTCTTTTTTTTAAAACAGGCAGAGCTTTTCCCCCTCCTTGCTGCTTTCAATCTGGAGAAATTCAAAATGTTCTGAAACTGCAGATATAATGCATTAAAAACATATCTCATGCCCAAACAAACAAACAAAAAAAAATTAGCTCCAAATTTGCAAGACTGCAACCTCCAAAATAAGAAGCGAATCTGTACCAAGGTGAATTCTCCCATGGCAAATAAAAATTAATGGTTTTAGTGGAACAGGAGATTTAACAGATTAACAGACTTGGAAGGGACTTTATAGGTCATCTAGTCCAACCCCCGCTCCCTATTCGAGCAGGAGACCCTACATCATTTCTGACAAATGGCAGTCCAATTTTTTCTTGAAAGTCTCAAGTGATGAAGCTCCCACAACTTCCGAAGGCAACTTCTGTTCCATTGGTTGATTGTTCTCACTGTCAAAAAGTTCCTCCTCATTTCTAGCTTTGAATCTCTCCTTGGTCAGTTTCCATCCATTATTCCTTGTCTAGCCTTCAGGTGCTTTGGAAAATAGGTTGACCCCCTTCCTCTCTGTTAAAGCCCCTCAAATATTGGAAAATGGCTATCATGTCTCCCCTTAGTTCTTCTCTTCACTAGACTAGCCATGCCCAGTTCTTATTTTTTTTTTAAATTATTATTTACATTTATATCCCGCCATTTTCCGAAGACTCAGGGCGGCTTACAGTGTATAAGGCAATAGTCTCATTGTATTTGTATATTTACAAAGTCAACTTATTGCCCCCCCAACAATCTGGGTCCTCATTTTACCTACCTTATAAAGGATGGAAGGCTGAGTCAACCTCGGGCCAGGCTTGAACCTGCAGTAATTGCAGGCTACTGTGTTCTAATAACAGGCTTCTAAGAGCCTGAGCTATTACGGCCTGAGCTATTACCTGAGCTATTACGGCTATTACGGCTTATAACCGTTCTTCATATGTTTTAGTCTCCAGTCCCCTAATCATCTTGGTTGCTTTTCTCTGCACTTTTTCTTGAGTCTCAACATCTTTTTTATAGTCTGGTGACCAAAACTGGATGCAGTATTCTAGATGTGGTCTTATTTAGGCTTTATAGAGTGGTACTAGTACCTCACTTGATCTTGATTGTATCCCTCTGTTAATGCAATTTAGGATTGCATTGGCTTTATTGGCTGCCGTTGCACACTGCTGGCTCATATTTAGCCGATTGTCCACTAAGACTCCAAGATCCCTCTCCCAGTCACTGCTATTAAGCCTGGTTTCACCCAGTCTAAATGTGTACTTTTCATTCTGAAAGGCTAGAAATGTCAAATGTGGGTTAAAAATGGGCAAAACTATCGATCTTGTCTAACGTAAAATGCCATGTCATAGCAGGAATCGCTATCCATCCAACAGATTGGATTCAGTTTCTTTCAAAATTCACTCTAATTTGTCAAGAGCAAATTTTCATGGAAAGGACACCAAGATTTTTATATGCCTAAATTCTCACCCTGGAGCAGGAGTCTCCAACTTTAAGACTTGTGGACTTCAACTCCCAGAATTCCTCAGCCAGCTTTGCTTCGGTCAGAGATAAAACCAATATCTAAAAAAAATATAAAACCACGAACTTCCCCCTGGACTTCGGCAACTGCCAGACCTTTGGACTTTCCGCCGAGAGCTGAAGACCTATTTGTTTGTTCGCGCAGGACTGGCATAGGATTTTGATAGGATTTTAATTAGTTTTAATGTTTTAACATTTTAAAATTGGGGTTTTATTCTAAATGTTTTAATTCGGCCATTTGTATAATAAGTTTTTTAAATTATGGTTTTATGTGTATATTGCTGTTGTTTCTTATTATGGCTGTAAACCGCCCTGAGTCCTTCGGGAGAAGGGCGGTATAAAAATCTAATAAATAATAATAATAATAATAATAATAATAATAATAATAATAATAATAATAATAATAATAATAATAATAATATGTAGCTTTTTAAAAGAATGGAAAACTAAAACAGAGAAAAGTGAAGTGATGATTGATGAGTTGGGGCATTGAAAAGGAAGCTAGACAAGGACTGGAATTTGTGTAACATGAAGGAAGTTGTTCATTTTTGTTGCAAAGGAAGTTCGCAAGTGACTTATTTTCCTGACTTTCGTTTTCATAGTTTTTTTCTTTCCTGTTTTATTTTTTACTTTCCACATTTTCTTTTTCTGGCCTTTTGTTCTCCTCCTTTCTTCTCCCTTTTTCTTTTTCTTTTTAGATTTGTCTTTTTATTGCTCGGTTTGAAAGTATTTTGAGACACACGGAAAAAGGATCCGCGTTTATACAGTGCTGCTCAAATCACTTTGATCCCTCAACCCCAAGCAGAAAAGTATGATCATGTGGTTAAGGAGGCCCTGAGTTCAAGTCCCACCTTAGTCATGAAAGCCAACTGGAGGAATCTGAACCACACTTGCTCTCTCTCTCTCTCTCTGCCCAACCCCAACGTGGTGGTGGTGGTGGTGAAAATAGGAGGAAGGAGGAGTATTAGGTACGTTCAGCACCTTGAGTTGTCTTTATGTATCTTTATGTCTACATAATAAAGCTGGTTAAATAAATAAATATGTAAGTAAATAAGTAAGCAAATAAGAAGATGGATGGATGGATAGTTGGATGGGTGGATGAATGGATGGATACATAGACAGACAGACAGACAGATTTAAACCCCCCTCAAAAGTCCATTTAATCCCGACCCATCATCCTTGGGAAATGGGTTGCCTCGCCAGGTGGGTTACCTAAAGCACGCGAGTGATTTATTTTTCTTTTTTAATTTCATAGAAAAATAGATAGAGGGACGTCCCCCCTCCCCCCCTAAAAAAACCCACCCCCAACTAAAGCCCCCTCCGGAGAGAAAAGGCGGAGCAATCCTCCGGACTGCTGCAAAAGAAGCCGGAATCACCCCCCAACTAGTCCCACCTACCCACCCACCGGGTCCCGAGGGAGGCATTCCCACGTGCGCCCTCCTCCCATCCTCGCCCGACCCGCCTCTGCCATCCCGCGAAGGCAAAGGCGGAGCAGCGCATCTCGGAGCAGGGCGGGAGGCGGAACGGGCTCCTCCTCGGGGCCGGCCTGGCTCGGGCAGCCGTGGGCAGAGCCAACCCGGAGGAGAATGGCGTCCCGGTCGGCGTCGGCCGCTCGTTCCCACGACCCGGCCACCTACTTCCGAAGGACCAGACCGTTCCTCGTGGTGGTGATCGTCGGCGCCATGCTGTACTACGGCGTAAGGAGGGGACGGGGAGGGAGAGATATACACACAGGTGTCGATGTAGATAGATAGAGGCAGAGACAGACATAGAGAGAGAGCTGACACAGAGGGTGCGTGTGTATGTAGATAGATGTAGATGTAGATGTAGAGAGACAGACAGAGCTGAGAGAGCTGAGATAGAGAGATATAGATACACACACACACACGGAGAGAGAGAGGGGGGGATGTAGATAGATGTAGCTGTAGAGAGACAGAGAGAGAGCTGAGAGTTGAGATAGAGAGATATAGATACACACACACACACACACAGAGAGAGAGGGGGGATGTAGATAGATGTAGATGTAGAGAGACAGACAGAGCTGAGAGTTGAGATAGAGAGATATAGATACACACACAGAGAGAGAGAGAGAGGGGGGGGGAGGATGTAGATAGATGTAGCTGTAGAGAGACAGAGAGCTGAGAGAGAGATAGAAATATACAGATAGAGAGATAGAGAGAGAGAGATTAGATATAGAAAGGAGGTATGTAGATAGATGTAGATGTAGAGAGACAGACATAGAGGGGGGGTATGTAGATAGGTGTAGATGTATTGTAGAGACACACACAGAGAGAGAGAGCTGAGATAGAGATAGAAATATACACAGAGAGAGATTAGATATAGAAAGGATATAAAAACTTTCTACTACTGACCTCACCCCATTCCTAAGAGGTCTGTAAGGGGCGTGCATAAGCGCACAAACGTGCCTACCGTTCCTGTCCTATTGTTTTTCTTTTCTTCTTCCTATATCTATATATATGCTTATACCTCCTAATATTTACTCATATATATATGTTTATATACTATATAATCTTTTGTGTGATGTTCTGACAAAATAAATAAAATAAAATAAAATAAAATAAAAGGAGGTATGTAGATAGATGTAGATGGAGAGAGAGAGAGAGAGAGAGAGAGAGAGAGAGAGAGATTAGATCAGGGATGTCCAAACTTGGCCCCTTGAAGAGTGGTGGACTTCAACTTCCAGAATTCCCCAGCCAGCAACTTGCTCAAATTTATAGCTCATGCTGGCTGGGGAATTCTGGGAGTTGAAGTCCACCACTCTTCAAGGGGCCAAGTTTGGACACCCCTGGATTAGATAGATATAGAAAGGAGGTATGTAGATAGATGTAATGTAGAGACACAGAGAGAGAGAGATGAGATAGAGATACACAGATAGAGAGAGATATATTAGATAGATATAGAGGGTGGTATATAGATAGATGTAGATGTAGATAGATAGAGGCAGAGGTAGAGAGCTAAGAAAGAGAGAGAGAGCTATATAGATAGATGTAGATGTAGAGACAGACATAGAGAAAAAAAGCTGAGAGAGCTGAGACGCGCACGCACACACACACACACACACACACACACCTTGCGTAGCTTCTTTTCCAAAAACACTACACTACTAACCAGAGCATATAAAACATTTGCTAGGCCAGTCCTTGAATACAGCTCGCCTGTCTGGAACCCACACCACATTTCTGACATCAATACAATTGAACGTGTCCAGAAATATTTTACAAGAAGAGTTCTCCACTCCTCTGAATACAACAAAATACCTTATCCCACCAGACTTGAAATCCTAGGCTTAGAAAACTTGGAACTCCGTCGCCTTCGACAAGACCTAAGTTTAACTCATAGAATCATCTATTGTAATGTCCTTCCTGTTAAAGACTACTTCAGCTTCAATTACAATAATACAAGAGCAACCAATAGATTTAAACTTAATGTTAACCGCTTCAATCTAGATTGCAGAAAATATGACTTCTGTAACAGAGTTATCAGTGCTTGGAACACATTACCTGACTCTGTGGTCTCTTCTCATAACCCCAAAAGCTTTAACCAAAATCTATCCACTGTTGACCTCACCCCATTCCTAAAAGGACTATAAGGGGCGTGCATAAGAGCACAAATGTTCCTACCATTCCTGTCCTATTGTTTTTTTATTCTTATACGTATATGCTTATACTTCCTCATATTTCCTCATATATATGTTTATATACTATATAACCATTTTGTGTGATGCTTATGTATATTGTTGTGACAAAAATAAATAAAATAAATATACAGAGATACAGGCAGACACAGACAGAGAGAGCGAGCGCTGATACAGAGTTGAGATAGAGATAGAGATACACAGAGAGAGAGAGAGAGATTAGATAGATATAGAAAGGAGGTATGTCGATAGATGTAGATGTAGAGAGATAGAGGCAGAGGTAGAGAGCTGAGAGAGAGAGAGAGGGAGGGAGGGAGGGAGGGAGGGAGGCAGAAGCTGCAGTGGCCGGCAGGGAGGCAGGCCAGCAAAGCGCAGCATTCTTTGTAGAATGGTGCACCAAGCCCTGAGCCCTCCTGTCCCCACTTGCTGGTCCCCAGAACCAAACCCCATCATATGCAACCGGGGAGGGGGCGGGATTGCAGAGAAAGGAGGAGACAGTCCCTAGGTTTGTTTGGGGATTTTTTTGTGTCTTGCTTAGCAGCATAAATTTGGGGTCCAGTTGTGGTCGTAAGTCAAGGACTCCCTCTATTTTCTCTTTTATGGAAATGAAGCCATAGGGTAGCAGAACTGCTTAGAAAGCCTGGAAGTAAATGACATTAGGAAATTTAGTTTATTTGCCTTTGTGTGTTTGTCCTTGAATGGCTGTCCTTGAATGGCTGGGTGGACTGGACATTAACATTTGAACCATGTATTTGCCATTTGCTAAATTATTATTATTATCATCTTCTATCAACGAATTATCTTTGTTTGCTGAATGCCCCGTTTTAGAAAGGTGCACATTTTATAAACCATGTCCTTTTTTAAAAAGTTTTGTTGGTTTGCACAATTGTGTACAGGTTATGGAAAGTACCTCTTTTCTTACTACCCTGTAAATTTGGTTGTGAAGATGACAAGGGGATTGAAAAGGGAACCGGTGTGCAAGTTAGAACAATCTGGAGGGAAGCTTGAGTGTTGCTAATAAAATGGGCCTTCCCTTTTCTCTCTTCAGTGTGCTGTCTTGGCCCCTTCCAGAATCCCCTACGATGGTCTGGGTCCATTAGGAAGATTCACACAATATCTGCAGGAGAACCACAAACGTGTTTTCCATGTAGGGTAAGTTGACTTCAACATTTGGGGACACACGTTCCTTGTAGGGATTATTTGGCTAACAGCAATAGCCCTTAGACCAGCGGTTCTCAACCTGTGGGTCGCGACCCCGTTGGGGGTCGAATGACGATTTGCCAGGGGTCGCTTAAGACCATCGGAAATATGGAAAGTACACTTGCGAGTCGAAGAATCGCGCTCCAATGGTTGACTCCACAAGCCAGCTGCAGGCTCTTCAAATCGCTAGCCGAATTCGGCTTCAGGCGCGATGAATTAAAAAAGAGAGAAATCTTTGTTCTGATGTCTCCCTCTCAAGCCAGCTGCAATCACTCCCAATGGCTAGCCTAATCTGGCTTCAGGCATGATAAACTTAATAGGGGAGGAGTCTCTGCTTTAATGCCTCCGTCCTCAAGGCAATCGCAAGCAGTTCAGATCGTTAGCCAATACGGCTTCAGGCGCGATAAATTCAAAAAAACAGTTTGCCGCTTTTTTTCCACTTCTGCGGCTGCTGAGGTGCACTTTGGTGTCGCCACATCGTGGGGAATTGTATTAAAGGGGTCACAGCACTATAAAGGTTGAGAACCACTGCCTTAAACTTATATACCGCTTCACAGTGCTTTAGAGCCCTCTCTATGCAGTTATAGAGTCAGCCTTTTGCCCCTGACAATCTGGGTCCTCATTTTATTCACCTTGGAAGGATGGAAGGCTGAATCAATAGCACTAGCACTTAGACTTATATATTGCATCATAGTGCTTTACAGCCCTCTCTAAGTGGTTTACAGAGTCAGCATCTTGCCCCCAACAATCTGGGTCCTCATTTTACTGACCTCAGAAGGACGGAAGACTGAGTCAACCTCAAGCTGGTCAGGATCGAATATCAGGCTGTGGGCAAAGTTTGCCTACAATACTGCATTCTAACCACTGCACCAGCACAGCTCATAACAAGCCAGACAATTATATGGACATGCAGGAAACTTAGTTTCCAGATGGTCAGGAAACAGGCAGGCATTACACAAGTAATGTGCATCTTTAGACAGCTTATCTTGCTGAGGAGGACAAAGTTTTTAGGACAGTGTAGACAGACAGAACCCGAAGGCAGAGTCAAGAGTGCTGGAGTCATTACATTTCCACAAATAATGGTCGATTTCCCGTCCTCTTGAATTTTGTTAAATCTTAGGTAAAGGTTCCGCTCGCACATATGTGCTAGTCGTTCCTGACTCTAGGGGATGGTGCTCATCTCCGTTTCAAAGCCGAAGAGCCAGCACTGTCTGAAGACATATCCGTGGTCATGTGACTGGCATGACTCAATGCCAAAGGCGCACAGAAGCCTGTTACCTTCCCACCAAAGCTGGTCCCTATTTTTTCTACTTCCATTTTTTATGTGCTTTCGAACTGCTAGGTTGGCAGAAACTGGGACAAGTAGTGGGAGCTCATCCCATTACGCGGCACTAGGGATTCGAATTGCTGAACTGCCAACCTTTCGATCGACAAGCTCAGAGTCTTAGCCAACTGAGCCACCGCGTCCCTCTTAAGTCTTATTGAATGCAATTTAGCGCTGACCTTAGGTGACCAGATTCTTGTCTATAGGTATCAGCAATAAATCAGCTTAGCTGGAATTTAACACATGCTTGACAGATAGCAATGCAATGAACTGTCCTGTTGCAAGAAGAGAAATGAGAAAGCTGGTTACCTTTGCCAAGAGAAACTGGGCTCTGATCAGTTTGGAGCAGTGTTTCCCAACTTCCAGCGGTGTTTATTGCGACTCTCAGAATTCTTAGCAATGTCTTGACTTCTGGGTTTTGAAACCCAGTTTTGGAAAGACTAGGATTATGGGGAATGATGGAAATCAAAGATTTTTTTCCCTCAGAATGATGTTTAGAGGTCAAGCTATCCCAACACAGAACACAGAAATATGTTTCTATGACCAAACATGGTGTTTTGGAAGTCATCAGAAACAAAACTCAAAATGGTTTTCTGAGTTCCATCAAATGTGGACAGATCCCAGAGGGGCTTTGCAGGTCAATAATAATAACAGAGTTGGAAGGGACCTTGGAGGTCTTCTAGTCCAACCCCCTGCCCAGGCAGGAAACCCTACACCATTTCAGACAAATGGTTAGCCAACATTTTCTTAAAAATTTCCAGGGTTGGAGCATTTACAACTTCTGCAGGCAAGTTGTTCCACTGATTAATTTTTCTAACTGTCAGGAAGTTTCTCCTTAGTTCTAAGTTGCATCTCTCCTTGATTAGTTTCCACCCATTGCGTCTTGTTCTACCCTCAGGTGCATTGGAGAATAGTTTTGACTCTCTCTTCTTTGTGGCAACCCCTGAGATATTGGAACACTGCTATCATGTCTTCCCTAGTCCTTCTTTTCATTAAACTAGGAATACCGAGTTCCTGCAACCGTTCTTCATATGTTTTAGCCTCCAGTCCCCTAATCATCTTTGTTGCTCTTCTCTGCACTCTTTCTAGAGTCTCAACATCTTTTTTACATCGTGGCGACCAAAACTGGATGCAATATTCCAAGTGTGGCCTTACCAAGGCATTATAAAGTGGTATTAACACTTCACGTGATCTTGATTCTATCCCTCTGTTTATGCAGCCCAGAACTGTGTTGGCTTTTTTAACAGCTGCTGCACACTGCTGGCTCATATCTAAATGGTTATCCACTAGGACTCCAAGATCCCTCTCACAGGTACTACTATTGAGCAAGGTACCACATATCCGGTACCTGTGCATTTTGTTTTTTTGGCCTAAATGTAGAACCTTACTTTTTTCACTGTTGAATTTCATTTTGTTAGATAGCGCCCAATGTTCAAGTCTGTCAAGATCTTTCTGTATCTTGAGCCTATCTTCTGGAGTGTTGGCTATTCCTGCCAGCTTGGTGTCATCTGCAAATTTGATGAGTTCCCCATCTATCCCCTCGTCCAAGTCATTGATGAAGATGTTGAAGAGTACTGGGCCTAAAACAGAGCCTTGGGGTACTCCACTGCATACTTCCTTCCATGTGGATGTAGTTCCATTGAGGACTACACGTTGAGTGCGGTTGGTCAGCCAGTTATGAATCCATCTGGTGGTGGTGCTGTCTAACCCACATTTTTCTATTTTATCTAGTAGTAGGTTATGGTCTACTTTATCAAATGCTTTACTGAAGTCCAAGTAAATTATATCGACAGCATTCCTCTGGTCACTAATTTTGTCACTTTGTCAAAGAATGCAGTAAGATTAGTCTGGCATGATCTGGGACAGACACTTCCCCTTCTCTTCCTTTTTTCACCTACTTTCCTTCAGGCCTTTTTCCTTCTGAGCCCTTCCCTTAACTGATGCCCCCAGTTGACTAAACTTTTTCAATGACCTGAGGCCAAATAACAAGACAAACTACAAAGTCAGAATTGACCAGAAGACAAAGGAAATCTAGAATCTGCGCCAATGCTGACTCATTCAACCTCCTAGAGAAGCGAGACCAAATTCTGTTCATCTCAGGAGTCAGAGAAATTCAGAGTTGAGGAATCAAACTTAGGAATTTTTCAGCCTTAAGAATGCTTCTGTAGACGACTTCTGGGGAAGATAGTAAAAAAATAATTTGCCAAGTGAGTGTAGATATTCAATATGTGTGCCTTGTTCTAGGTAACCCATCACCCAACAGTGGGTGACTTCATCAAAGGGCTTATTCTATGTGATGGAGAATGCAATAAAAATAAGCAAAAAGATAATATAGGGTAGAACTCAACTCCCAGTATATTTTGGCTTTAAGGATTGGTTTTCTTTCAAATAAGTATTGCATCCAGAGCAGCTGGGAAGTTCTCATAGACATATCTCACAACACAACTGTTATCAACTGTTAGCATGGCAATAATCTGAATTTGGAGAAGAAAGATTAAGAGGAATGAATAGAATAAAATTCTTTTATTGGCCAAGTGTGATTGGACACACAAGGAATTTATCTTTGGTGCATATGCTCTCAGTGTACATAAGCAGAATAAAATACATTCATCAAGAATGAAAAGATACAACACTTAGTGACAGTCAAGGTTACTAATAAGCTATCAAATCTTACAAGGAAACAAATAAAAACAATATACATTAAAAGATACAAGCAGCATGGTTATAGTAATAAATAGGAAGAGAAAGATCTTTTCTACAGGAGGGGTTTTCTGGAACATTGACACTAGTAAAGAAGAGAAGTATAATAGTAATACAAATAGTAAATTATTTGACAGTGTTGTGGGAATTAGTTGTTAAGCAGAGTGATGGCATTTGGGGAAAAAATAAATTGTATCTAATTGTTCTGGTGTGTAGTGCCCTATAGCATCGTTTTGAGAGTAATGGTTGAAACAATTTATGTCCAGGATGTGAGGGGTCTGGAGATATTTTCACAGCCCTCTTTTTGACTTGTGCAGCGTACAGATCCTCAATGGAAGGCATGTTGGTAGCCATTGTTTTTTCTCCATTTCTAATTATCCTCTGAAGTCTGTGTCTGTCTTGTTGGTTTGTAGAGCCAAACCAGACAGTTATGGAGGTGCAGATGACAGACTCAATAATTGCTTTGTAGAACTGAATCAGCAGCTCTTTGGGCAGTTTGAGTTTTCTGAGTTGGCGCACAAAGAACATTCCTTGTTGAGCTTTTTTGATGATGTTTTTGATGTTGGGTGTCCATTTTAGGTCGTGAGATATGAATAGAATAGAATAGAATATAATTTTTTATTGGCCAAGTGTGATTGGACACACAAGGAATTTGTCTTGGTGCATATGCTCTCAGTGTACATAAAAGATATGTTCATCAAGGTACAACATTTACAACACAAATGATGGTCAATATATCAATATAAATCATAAGGATTGCCAGCAACAAAGTTACAGTCATACAGTCATAAGTGGAAAGAGATTGGTGATGGGAACAATGAGAAGATTAATAGTAATGCAGATTTAGTAAATAGTTTGACAGTGTTGAGGGAATTATTTGTTTAGCAGAATGATGGCCTTCAGGAAAAAACTGTTCTTGTGTCTAGTTGTTCTGGTGTGCAGTGCTCTATAGCATCGTTTTAAGGGTAGGAGTTGAAACAGTTTATGTCCAGGATGTGAGGGATCTGTAAATATTTTCACGATAGAACCTAGAAACCTGAAGGACTCTACTGTTGATACTGTTGTCTAGTATTGTAAGAGGTGGTAGTATAGGAGGTTTTCTTCTAATATCCACCACCATTTCTATGGTTTTGAGTATATTTAGTTCAAGATTGTTCTGGTTGCACCACAAGGCTAGTTGTTCAACCTCCCAATCTGTATGCACATTCATCATTGTCTTGAATGAGACCAATCACACACACACACACACTTCATACCACCAAATCCAGGAAAAGTTGTGACTTGTTTTTTTTTAAAGTTTTTTTTAATTTTTTAACAAACAAACACACACAAACAAACATACAATGCATTTTTTCTGAACAGAGTATTGGCCAGATTTCAAATTTATACAACTTTTAGTTATTTTTCAACACATTTTATAATGTTTCACTTTTTGCTAGTATTTTTTCTCTCTAATTTTTCTTTTCTTTTCTTTATTTATATTGTATATCTAATTGTGCCCTTCGCCCTAAACTCTAATCATTAATCAGCTCCTCCTCCCCTTTTTCCACTTCTCTCATTACTTCCTCTAAATTAAACCCTTTATTTATTTGAAAAATAAATAAAATAAAAATCAATTATTTTTCTAATATTTGACCCTAACTCTAAATCCTCCTATTCTTCCATTATCCTTTTTCACCTCAGGATATAAATTCAAATATTTTCCTTAAATTCCATTTTTCCAATTAGAAAAAATTAATGTTTATAAAATTTTACATATACCACTTATCAAATATTAAAGTCATTCATATATTTGCAATTCAAAACATTTCATATATATTTCATATATATCTTCAAAATAAACCATTATCAAAAAACTCAGTTAATCTTCATAACATAATATCATTTCAAATATTTTAAATGAGTTCCATAAAGGTAAAGGTAGAGGTTCCCCTCGCACATACGTGCTAGTTGTTGCCGACTCTAGGGGGCGGTGCTCATCTCCATTTCAAAGCCGAAGAGCCAGCGCTGTCCGAAGACGTCTCTGTGGTCATGAGGCCGGCATGACTCAACGCCAAAGGCACACGGAACACTTACCTTCCCACCAAAGGTGGTCCCTATTTTTTCTACTTGCATTTTTACGTGCTTTCGAAACTGTTAGGTTGGCAGAAGCTGGGACAAGTAATGGGAGCTCACCCCGTTACATGGCAGCACTAGGGATTCCAACCGCTGAGCTGCCGATCTTTCGATCGACAAGCTCAACGTCCTAGCCCCTGAGCCACCGAGTCTCCATGAGTTCCATAGTTACCATTAAAAATATTCAATACTAAAGTATTGTTTTTCAAGGTATTGCTGGAAAAAACCCTGTAACCTTTTTTCTTCGTTTTTGAATTTGAAACACTTTATAACCTTATGAATTATTGAGACATGAGGGAGAGTTTCAATCTTTCCCTTTTCTGAACTGACGTCTAATTTATTCTTGACAACTCTGGTGCTGTTTTTCTTAATTACAGATATGCGGTGGCTTGGTTACTTCATATCGGTGAAGCGTGTTTGAGTATCTGGTTATGCAAGTAAGTTCTCCTAACTTCTTCAGGAATTGAAGGTGGCACACTTTTGAGTTGGGTTGGCACGGTTGTTTTCTACATCTAGGAATATTCTTTGTGAATAGAATATAAAACGGAACAGAACAGAACACAATAGGATGCAGAATAGAAAAAAAATACACACAAATTGGGAGTACAAAGTGATAGTCATAGGATACTAAATAAACAATCAGCAGAAATCATAATAGGATACTAAGTAAAAGCAATCAACATAAATCATAAGATACAAGCAAAGTTATAGTCACAAGAAGCTAAGGAAATAGGCAGTGGTGGGATTCAGCCAGTTCGCACCAGTTGTTAATTTTCTGAGCAGTTTGGCAAACTGGTTGTTGCAAGAAATCATTAGGGCAGAGAACCGGTTGTTAAATTACTTGAATCCCACCACTGGAAATAGGTAATACGAAAGATGAAAAAATAAGGAGGATAATGGCTAATACAGCTCTACTAGGTGGTTTGACATCCCAGGGTATAAGACTGGGGGGTGAAATCCAGCAGGTTTTGGAGAACCGGTAGCGGAAATTTTGAGTAGTTCAGAGAACTGGCAAATACCACCTCTGGCTGGCACCAGAATGGGGTGGGAATGGATATTTTGCAGCATGCTTCCCCTGAAGTAGGGTGGGAATGGAGATTTTGCAGCATCCTTCCCCTGCCACGCCCACAAGCCACGCCCACCAAGCCACACCATACCCACCAAACCACACCCACAGAACCAGTAATAAAAAAATTTGGATTTCACCACTGCATATGACCATGTTGTGGGAATTAGTTGTTTAGCAGAGGGATGGTATAGGGGAAAAAACTGTCCCTGTGTCTGGTTGTTTTAGCGTGCAATTCCCTACAGCGTTGTCTTGAGTGAAGAAGTTGAAACAGGTTATGTCCAGGATGCGAGGGGTCTGTAGATGTTTTCACACCCCTCTTTCTGGTTTGTATAGTATACAGGTCCTCAATGGAAGGCAGGCTGGTTGCAGCTGTTTTTCCTCCAGTCCTAACTCCAGTCTGGGTCTGTCTTGTTTGGTGTCTGAATGAGGGACACTGCCTCCCGCATCTAAAAGGTTGTAGAAAGAACTCCCAAGTTAATCGTGGCGTAGATGGATGGAAAATATTCAGAAATAATATGATTTTCCATTCCAATACAGATAAGGCCTCGACTTATGACCACAGTTGAGACCAAAATTTCTGTTGCTAAGTGAAACAGTTGTTTAGTGACCTTTGCCCCCTTTTATGACCTTTCTTGCCACAGTTGTTAAGTGAATCACTGCAGTGGTTAAGTTAGTAACAAGGTTGTTACATGAATCTGGCTTCCCCATTGGCTTGGCTTGTCAGACGGTCGCAAAAGGGGATCACGTGACGCTGGGACACTGCGACTTGACATAAATGTGAATCAGTTGCAAGGAATCTGAATTTTAATTCCCGGGGATGCAGCAACGGTCGTAATTGTGACGAATGGCCCTAAATCACTTGTGGTTTTTTTCAGTGCCGTTGTATCTTCGAACGGTCACTAAATGAACTGTTGTAAGTCGAAAATGACCTGTACTTTCATTGCAAGCTTGGAGGTGTAAACAAAATATGGTGACATCAAGTCTAAAATTGGTCAATGTTACATGGAGATTATCTAGATAGGAAAGAACAGATAGCTGATCTCGGTTTAGGAGCGCCAGAGTTGACTTGCCTAACAAGTTCCTCTGCAGGAGGAGATATCTTACTCAATAGAGGGTGGAGTGTGCAAAATGCAGAAGAAACCTTTGTGTGGTTTCACAACCCTCCTTTGGCACATTATATTCATCTTGCATTTCCTCATTTCCTTCCCATCCTTTGTCTGAGCCGATAGAAGCAATTACTCGCCCAACCCGGTGTGTTCTTGTTGCAAGAAAACAAACATGCAGCTCGGTTAATTCTCTGCGGGTTGCTAACCAATAATTAATGCAGTCCCATGCCAAGGAATTGATCTGAAAACATAAGCAGGGTGAGAAGTTGGGTTATACAAGGAGGAGGAGCAGCAGCAGCAGATGATGATGATGATTGGGGTCCTTGGTGGTTTTCTGGCAGACGTTTTATTTCCAAACTAGTTAACATTAGCAGGCCCTTGACACTCTCTGAGCTTGGTTGTTTTCTTGCAGACGTTTCATTACCAAACTACGATATTTTTGGGACTATAAGATGCGCTTTTTTGTCTCCCAAAAGCGGATAAAAATGTCTGTGTGTAGACCGTATATTGCTGAAACCCCACCCATCTGCCAGCCATTTTTTGGCTTCTGCATGCCCTGTTTTCGGGCTTTTTTTCAGCCTTTTTCAGGCCCTTTTCCAGCCCGTTTTCAGGGCTATTTTCAGACTATTTTTCAGCCCTTTTTTTTGGCCTGTTTTGAGCTTTTTTTCAGCCCATTTTTGAGGCTTTTTTGGTCCATTTTTGAGGCTTTTTTGGCCCTTTTTTTGGGAAAAAAACAGGCCAAAAAAGCCTCAAAAAATGCGCTGAGAAAAGCTGCAAATATGGGCTGAAAAAAGCCTTGAAAATGGCAAAAAAAAAAATGGTCTGGAAAAAGGCCAAAAAAAGGCTCCAAAAATGGGGCGCTTGGAGGGCAAAAACATTTTCTTTGTTTGTTTTCCTCTTCTCAATTTAGCTGCGTCTTATCGTCAGGCGCGTCTTATAGTCTGAAAAATACGGTAGGTAACATCAGCAGTGCAATTTTCAGTGCAGACTAAGAAGGATAAGCAAAAGAACCTTTGTCCAGGTTTATAATCAGATCCAAAATAGGTTTGGTAACTGGGAATTGGGGTCCACGCTGTGAACACTCGAGAAGGATGTTAGCAGCTTGTTTTTCCGATTGCAAATATGTGCCAAAGATCACACATCTTTAGAATAGAATAGAATTTTATTGGCCAAGTGTGATTGGACACACAAGGAATTTGTCTTGGTGCATATGCTCTCAGTGTACATAAAAGAAAAGATACCTTCATCAAGGTACAACATTTACAACACAATTGATGGTCAATATATCAATATAAATCATAAGGATTGCCAGCAACAAGTTATAGTCATACAGTCATAAGTGGAAAGAGATTGGCAATGGGAACTATGAAACGATTAATAGTAGTGCAGATTCAGTAAATAGTTTGACAGTGTTGAGGGAATTATTTGTTTAGCAGAGTGATGGCCTTCGGGAAAAAACTGTTCTTGTGTCTAGTTGTTCTGGTATGCAGTGCTCTATAGCGTCGTTTTGAGGGTAGGAGTTGAAACAGTTTATGTCCAGGATGCGAGGGATCTGTAAATATTTTCACGGCCCTCTTCTTGATTCGTGCAGTATACAGGTCCTCAATGGAAGGCAGGTTGGTAGCAATTATTTTTTCTGCAGTTCTAATTATCCTCTGAAGTCTGTGTTTTTCTTGTTGGGTTGCAGAACCGAACCAGACAGTTATAGAGGTGCAAATGGCAGACTCAATAACTCCTCTGTAGAATTGGATCAGCATTATTTAAGCTTGAACTATTTCCCCCACTAAATAAATATCGGTGTCATTTGCCTCTCTTTTTCTCGCAGTAAGAAAGGCATCACGGACAGCAAGACGCAGCTTCGGTGGTTCGTTCAAACGTTGCTGTGTGGCATCTTTTCGCTTTATTTTCTGCTGGTTTACAAGCCACCCAAGAAAATCCAGTGAAGAATTAGAACTGGAAAAGGAAGCAGAAAGGGGATGATATTGCCCTTAACACTGAAGGATCTCTCCGAATTTTGGCATTTGATTGAAAACACCTTTCATTGTTACCTGGAAAGCCAAAAAAAAAAAAAAAAGATCTTTGGTTTTGGGGCACCCTGGTGATAAACTTATAAGTTGATAAAGCAGAAATTACATTTTAAATAGGGAATGAAAAGTTCTCACCTTCTTACAGAAGACTTGCTGTCCAAAGATAGATATTTTATGGGCTATAAGACACCTGACTATAAGACACACCTAAATTTAGAAGAGGAAAACAAAAAAAAAGTTTTTGGCCTCCATGGGCCCCATTTTTAGCCCTTTTTTTCTGGCCTTTTTTGGCCCCTTTCCAGCCAGTTTTCAAGGCTTTTTTTGGCCTATTTTTGAGGCTTTTTTCAGCCCATTTTTGAGGCTTTTTTCAGCCCATTTTTGAGGCTTTTTTCGGCCAAAAATCTGTCAGCTGACACTTGATCTGTCAGCCAGATAGCCTCGAAAATGGGCCAAAAAAGCCTCAAAAATGGGGCATGTGGAAGCCAAAAAATGGCTGGTGGGTGGGTGGGGCTTCAGCAATATTCGCTATATGTTTTAATTATCGGCCGCATAGTAATAGTTCATTTTAAATTCTTTTAATTGTACATATTCTGTGTTTTATTTTGGCTGTACACCGCCCTGAGTCCTTCGGGAGAAGGGCGGTATAGAAATTTAATAAAATAAAAATAAAATAAAATAAAATATAAGATGCGGAGACATTTTCACCCCCTTTTGGGAGACAAAAAAGTGTGTCTTATAATCCGAAAAATACAATATCTTACATTTTCTATTCTGTGTTTAATAATAAAAAGAGACCTCAGTGTTAGGGTAAGAGCTGTTACACTGTTAATTTTGGGAAATAATCCTGTTTTCAATAGAGGTGGTCCTCAACTTACAACAGTTCGCTTACAATAGCACTGAGATAAGCGACTTACGTCCATTTTTCACACGACCGTTGCAGCACTATGGTCATGTGATTTACATTCAGACTCGCATTTACCACGGTCACAGTGTCCCCGTGGTCACATAATAACCATTTTTTGTGACCTTTTGATGAGCGAAGTCAACAGGGGTGGAAACCAGATTTGCGTAACAACCGTGTTACTAATTTAATTACTAATTTTATTAATCAGATGCTGACTCTCTAAAACCGCTTAGAGTGGGTAAAGCAGTATATAAGCCTAAGTGCTATTGCTATTAAGAACTGCAGTGGTTCAGTTAGCAAACATGGCAAGAAAAGTCCTAAAACGGGGCGAAACTTCTCTCAACAAATTACTCCCTGAGCAACATGAATCTGGGGCTCAATTTTGATCGTACGTTGAAGACTACCTATATGGATCAGGACAGGGGTCTCCAACCTTGGTCCCTTTAAGACTTGCGGACTTCAACTCCCAGAGTTCCTCAGCCAGCAAAGCTTGAAGTCCACAAGTCTTAAAGGGACCAAGGTTGGAGACCCCTAGATCAGGACAATAATATTGTTGTCAGATTGGACAACAGATTCAGCCTACGATAGGTGCCTTATGCTGCTCTGTTAGTATTTCCTTCACTTGCTACCACATATTTGCATGTAGAGGCCAACAGAGGACAGAGAACAACAAATAGAAGAAACTGTTCTCTAGAACAGGGGTCTCCAACCTTGGTAACTTTAAGACTTGTGGACTTGTGGACTTCAGCTCCCAGAATTCCTCAGCCAGCTTTGCTGGCTGAGGGATTCTGGGATTTGAAGTCCATAAATCTTAAAGTTGTCAAGGTTGGAGACCCCTGCTCTAGAACAGGGGTCTCTAACTCCCGGTCCGTGGACTGGCACCAGGCTGTGGCATGCTAGCCACCAGGCCGAGCAAAAAAAGGGAAGCCCCATCCAGATGACCTGAAATTTATACATTGTTGGGAAAAAAAACACAGCCAGATTATCTTGCCTGGCTGGTCCCAGCAGGGTATTTTTTAAAACTCAGAAATGAGTTAACCCATTAAGCGACATTTCTCACAATTCTAATGAAATGCTCTTTTGTTTTTTATCATGGCGCCAATGAAGCCGCATGCAATGTAAAACCACATTTTTCTCTACCAACTTATTTATATAATCTGGTTAATCGGTTTAAACTATTCAGCTATTTTTTTTAAAAAAAATCTCTTACTTATAGATAAAGGGGTTCAGCAGCCCCCTCTGATCCACAGAAAAATCTCTCTCCATGGAACCAATCCCGGGTGCCCAAAAAGTTGGGTGGTCATTGGGGAGACCCAAAAAATCAGCCTTATCTAGGCAGCCTTACCTTTTTACTTTGACCCAATTTTCCCGCTCTGTTAATTGGGTTCTTCTTGGGTTTAATCGTGGTTTTCTTTGAGCCAGGAGTAGGTTCCATGTTCAAGAGTCCTGTTGGGTACCCAGCAACTTGCAAATAGTATAGTTTGCCTTTGCTTCACCTTGCTTGGGAGTATATCCTGTCTCTGTCTTGTCTTTTTTGTGTTGACTCACCAAAGTTTTGTAGAGTTCGAAACAGTGGCTCCTAAGAAAATTAGACAGGGCAGAAGTGTTGCATTGTTAACAATTTGCGGCCCTTTGAGACTTTGAAGCAGAACTGTGCTTTTCAAATGTATGACAAAGCAATCTTCAAATCAGGCCACTGTCTGAATTTGGTGGTCTAAAGGCAGAAAACCTCTGGGGCATTGGGTTGGATGGGGCAGGGTTTATTTTCAAGGACATAAGAGGAAAATAAGCAACATAAATGCTCCAACTACAGGTAGTCCTCAACTTACAACCATAAATGTGGTGTCATGGCCACAGCGGATTCTGGTCAGAGGAGGAGTTGGAATGAGGATGGTCCAACAGGGATGGTACGTCTCCCTGGGAATGTTTGGAGAGGCCAGTGGGCTGAGGATGATGCTGTCCCAGGCCCCTGAGGCATTGGGGGAGGTGGTTAATCAGACGGTGGTTGTCCTGTGGACTGTAACTTACTCTGTGAGCTTGCACTTTGTCTTTGGACTTCCTCTCTGCTTTTGCAAATTGGTTTTGTTGCTTACTTGCTTTTGTTTGTGGGACTGGGTGGCTACCTACAGGAAAGTTTGGGATGCAGCTTTACCAGCAGTAATGGGTTACAAATCCCGGCACTACCGGTTCGCTATCCGGAGTGTGAGGGTGCGCGCGCTCGCTTTGTGAGCATGCGGTGCTTCTAGGCATGCGCAGAAGGTTCTTTGCATTTTTGATGACATCTGGGTGGATGGATGGAGCCGCCCGCCGCCGCTACTGGTTCGCCCGAACCAGGGCGAACCGGTAGCAACCCACCACTGCTTACCTGCTTAGGTTGAAGTCACTTTGCTTGGTCGTTCCTCACAGCCCTCCTCATCCTTGCTGCTCCAGCAACACCAAATGGGAAAATGCTTGCTTAACAATTTTGATACACAAAAGGACATCCTCTATTCAGTTCCTTTGCTAGAGGTGGTTGTGAAGATCACTGCTTGTGACGTTGCTTTGCTGCGATCAAAACTCTTGTGTTCCATTGAAGCTTCTTTCTGTCACCTCTTGATGTGACGCAAGAGTGTCCCCAATGCAAAGTGTTAAAGACACTTCAATGTTGTCTCAAACATTGTTCATTTCTGCCGAACTAGTCATTCTTTTTAAATTTTGTTGAAACAATAGAAATATTACTTGTATGTTGTATGCATGTTTAATCTAGGAATACATTTGGGTTTATTGTCAAGCCATGCTAAAGAATGCTACTTCTTCATGTTTTACTTGCATTGTTTTATCACTCCAGAAATGTTATAATGATCTTGAGTTTCTCACGTTCATTTTCCAATTATTGGGTTGTCTGGAGTTGCAATTTCCCCAAAGGGCCTAGATTTTTGAGTGTTGAATATCTAGAGAGCATATGATAAAAATGTCAGTTCACTTCTGTATTTTGGATGCCTTCTAGTATTAATAAAAAAATCACAATGCATCTCCAAAATAAAACCTGTGATGACTTTGTTACAAAGGGAAGTGGGAGAACGATTCCTGTCGCTATTAGCTGGATCATTAAATTATAATGTCAGTTGTCCAATTAAGAGACTTCAAAAAGAGAACTCCTGAGACATTGTGCTTCCCAAAAGTAAAACTTTAGTGAATACACTATTGGCACAGAAGAAGAGAAACCAGCTCTGGTTTTCTCACACGCAAGCTCACGTAGTTAAACTTGCTTTTTTCCCTTTGGTCATCCCCCTCAGTTCAATGCATTGTCCAATTACATCCTCATCTTTTGTTATGAGAATGGCCCGGATTGTTCAGCCACCTATGCACTGTGACCTTGGGGGTGGCGGGGGTGGCAGCAGGGTCTCATGATCTGCAGACAGAGTTGTCAAACTGAGAGTGAAGAAGCAACTACGTGACAGAGCAAATCACATATAATGTCAGCTCATCAAATTCTACATATATGCGTAGTAGTTATATGCAATCTAACTGGAGATCATCATAAGGCAGAAACTAATGGATTATTGTGAGCAATAAAATGGCTATTTATACTTCTATAAATTTTGTTCCTCTTTTATACATGAAGCATTTGTATAACATAAAAAGTTATAGGGCGTGATGGGGAGGGCTGTTGTCACAGATGTGAGACATGAACTTTGGCTAAACCCTCCCTTAGACTACCCAGGCATGACCAAAAGTACACGTATGTAGGAAAGAGAGAGTGAAATAGCTAAAAATATAGCTGTTATGCTGATGTGCAGTGGAGTGTCAAGGGTGGTGTGCCATAAACTCTTGACCGGTCTGTCAAATTTTGATAGAATTATGAGATGGATCAAGGTGGCCAACTTGGTGACCATCTACTCTACATCTCACTCTCTTTTGTTTTTAATGGCCAACAATTATGAGATTGACGGAGAGGGGTAGTTTTCTACTCTCCTTCCCTGCACCTCATTTTTTCCTGTTTTAGTGGCCAACTGAACTATGAGATTGGGAGCTGACGTCGTGACGAGACGACATGCAAGCCTGAAGCTCCAGACTTGCAGTCGATGTTTTCCTGCCAGGACGGTCTGCTTTTGGACCTCACTGTCCTGAAGAGACAGTGATCACTAAGGGCACTTCCCGAGAATCTCGGGGACACTGCAAAGTCCCCGACTGATCCAAGAGAAGCCCTTTTTCTTGACAGGAAATTCCAGCTCTAATGGCTGCTGAAGTTGGGACAGCTCCGGAACGGAAGAATTGAAAGAAGTGTGCTGGTGGGGTGAGAGACTCTTTTTTAAAAAATTGTTTTAAAATCATTCTAAAATTGGAAGGGGTTAAAATTAACAAAAGATAGCTGAGCGGCGGATCAAGATTATTTAGAAGAAATTTTTTCCTTTTTAAATTCTTTGCCTTTTAAAAAGATTTTTTTTTTTTTTAGAATGCCTCCATGTTTGATTTAGTTTAATAAAACCTGTCTGGACTGAATTGAAATTGCTGAATCTCCTTTTCCAGATTTAAATTCTTTCCCCCCCCTTTTTTTTTTCATAATTTGGCATTATAACAATTTTAAAATCTTTATGCTTTTATTATTATTATATTTTTGAGCAAGGAGGGAAGAAAGAAAAAATCTTTCTAGTGGACATAGCTTGTTTTTTTCTTAATCTTGTACTCTCACTGTTGTAAGAAAGCGGCTACACTATTTTCCTAGGGCTCTATGTTTGAGATACTTTGTTTCTTATGAGATATTGGGTGAGAACATCAAAGAAACTTTATATCTCTGCAGCTTTGTTTATTCAGGTGCTCTGCTGGATGCTATGAACTAAAATAGCCTGTAAGGGAAAGGAAGAAAAAAAAGGCTTTCTTCTTTCTTTTTGAGAAAACTGTAGTGACTCTAGAAAGAGAGCTGCAGATAATTACTGGAAAGTTTATAAGAAGGCTTTTTTTTTTTTTTCCTTTTCCCCCCCTTTTTTATATATTCCTGCTTCTGTTCCCTCCTCACTGACTATTAAAATAAAAGAGGCCAATATTTTTTTACTTTTTTTCTTTTTTTCTCTTCTCTGATGCCTCCTTTTTTTCCTTTTTTTATTTCTCTTTCTTTTGGGATTGACTGAACTTGGATTAAGACACACAAGAATGAAGAAATTCTTTGTATTATTTTTGAGGTGCTTTTTTCTTTGGGTCCTCCGACTGCCACTTTGCTTTTTGCTTTTTTCTTTCTTACATAGGACAATGAGTAGAAAAGGAACAGCATTTGGATCAGCCACATCAACACCCTCCTCCTCACCAGTAGGAGGTAAAAAGTCAATACAATCGATGCTTCAACAGGAAAAAGAAAGAAAAAGAAAAAGAAATTACTCTTCAAGTTATCTGGCAAGGGATCCAGAAATTGCAAGAGGAAGCAGAACAAATCAAGCAAAGAACAGAGAAAATGGATGAAAAGGTGGAAGATATACCACAAATGATGAAAAAATATGAGAACAGACTTCAAAAAGTTGAGGAAAAAGAAGAGCAAAGAGATTAAAAAAAATAAATATATTGACAGCAGATTGGAGGAGATTGAAAGAGACAAAAGTGGATCATTGGACTGGGAGATGGATAGAGCAGAATTTTTTCTCAGATTTTAGAATATAGAGGAGGAGAAGGGAGAGAACTTGGCAGACAAAATGGTGGAAATCTTGGCTGAACCTTTAGAAATTAGTAGGAAAAAGATGATTAATGGTATTGATGAGATTTTTAGAGTGCACATGAGATATGCTACAAGATATAATCTCCCAAGAGATATAAGACTCACCCAAAAATCAATTAAAGCACAAATACTACAAATAGCAAGAGATAAAACACTGAAATACAAAGACAAAGAAATTGTAGTATTGAAGCAAGTTCCAAGAAGAGTGAGAGAGAGGAGAAGAGAATACCATTTTTTGACCAAAATCTTATTACAGAAAGGTGTTAATTATAGATGGCTGGCACCAAGGGGCTTGGTGTTCACATGGCAACAGCAAAAATACAGAATAGATACAATAGATAAAGCCAAAGATTTTCATGCAGAATTCCTTAAAGGAAAAGAAACGGATACAAGTGGAGAAGTCAACTGATTTAGCTGCAGGAGACAGAGCTATTGGTGATGATTGAAAAAGAAGAAGGTGCTGTGGGTAGTAAGGTAGAAGTTAAGCCACAACATGAACCAAGATCGACAGGAGCAATAACCCCTAATTATAAAGTATGAAAATGGAAGAGAGAAAATAGATAACAATAAACATAAATGGACTTAATTCAGCTATTAAGAGGAGGAAAACGTTTCACAAATTAGAGAAATTAAAACTGGACATAATTTGCTTGCGAGAAGTACATATTAAAAAGCAACATGAACAATTATTAATAAGCCAACATTGGGGAAAGTATTTACCTCACTACCACAGTGTAAGAAAAGAGGAATAGCTTTATACATAAGAGACACAATTAGGGCAAAGTTGATATATTTAGATGAGAATGATAGAACTTTGATGTTGGAAATAATAGACAATAATACAAAAATACTTTTAATGGCACTATATGCTCCTAATGACAACCAAGAAGACTTCTACAGGAAATTATACATGAAAATTGTTGAACTGGACTATGAAAATATCTGCATTTTGGACGATTTTAATGGTGTAGTTAATGGTAACTTGGATTATAAAACACAAAAAACTACGAAGCAAAATAGAAAGGTCCTTCCGAAATTTTTCTTTAATATGGTAGATAAGATGAATTTAAAAGATGTATGGAGAGAAAGAAATCAGGAAAATAGACAATATACTTTCTATTCAAACAGACATTTATCCTGGTCCAGAATAGATATGATATGGATGACAACAAAAGTGATCTCTAATATAGAAAAAATTGACATAGAAACCAATACCTGGGTGGGCCATAACCCCATGACAATGATATGGAAAGGCCAAAGGAGAAGATCTAGATGGACCTTAAATACTATGGTTTTAAAAGATATCGCAGACCAATATCTTTTAAAACCGATAGAGACAGGCAGACCGACCCTCGCCGAAGCCGAGACCCGGAGATGGCTGCCTACAACACACCCAACCCATTTGACCCAGCCACCGAGAAATGGGGATCGTATATGGCCCGATTCGACTATTTCCTTGAGGCCAATGACCTCCAAGGGCTCCCATACAATCGGAAGAGAGCCTACTTCTAACCTCACGCTACAGGTCATGATCATTGAGGCCAAGGGACACAAGCTGTCCAGCAAAGCCTACAGTGACTGGGCATGACGGGCACCTCGGCCAAACATGGCTCCCATATACCGGGGGACACAGGAATTGAGAGCGAGGACGAGGAAGTAGAAAAAGAAGAGGTGTTCAAAAGTGACCGAGCCAATCGCGACGACAAGGACAAGTGTGCCAGTTGTGGCAGGAACCACCACTGGAACAACTGCCATTTCAAGGATGCAGTATGCTGGCGGTGCGAGAAGAAGAGACATCTGGCTAGAGTGTGCAGAGCAAGCCGTACTTCCTGCCAAAAGAACCACGTAGAATGGAAGCCAACCAGTCAGCAGCCACCTTCACGCAGGCACAACCAAAATGGCCACCGAAGAAAAGGTGTGAAATCGAACAAAGTTCAAATCAGCCAAACCAAAGCCAACCCGGAAGACAAGATATTCACCATGGTAGGCATTGATGGCCAGCAGATAGAGAGGGAGAACGACATCCGATTTTCCATCACAATCATCTCCTGGGACAACATCAAGGCGTCCCTGCCACACATCCAAAAAGAACAACTAGAATACCAATGACTCTGGGTATGAGACTATCAAGGGAACCGAATCCCCGTAGAGAGCTTCACAACAGTCAACGTCACCTATGGTCCCTACAAGAAGAAAATACTAGTGACAATCGTCCGTGGAAACCTGATAACCTCCTAGGCTGGGCCTGGATCAGAGCTCTGGGAATGGGGCTCTATGGGGTCATCAGGATCCATGCCACCCAATGGAGCCTGAAGGATGACCTACTGCACGAGTTCCAGGACATCTTCTCAGGCAACCTCGGCAAGTACGTGGGGACCCCCGTTTCCTTTAACTTGACCCCAGGATCAAGTTAAAGGAAACGGGGTGGAAACACAAACTGTGTTTGTGCCTCAACAAACACAGTGCTCATACACCAAGGGGACGCAAGGGTCGAGAGCGAGGATGAGGAGGTCGAGGAACAAGCGGTGTTCAGAACTGACCGAGTCACTCGCGACGACAAGGACGAGTGTGCCAGTTGCGGCGGCAACCACTACCGGAACAACTGCCATATCAAGGACGCAGTATGCCGGCAGTGCGAGAAAAAGGACATCTGGCTCGAGTGTGCAGAGCAAGCCAGCCTTCTCGCCAAAAGAACTGTCCGGAATGGAAGCCAACCAGCCAGCAGCCACCTTCGTGCAGGTGCAACCAAAATGGCTACCAAAGAAAAGGCGCAAAATCCAACCAATTTCGAATCGGCCAAGCCAACGCCAACCCGGAAGACAAGGTATTCACGATGGTTGGCATTGATGGCCAGCAGATAGAGATGGAGTTTGATACAAGATCGTCCATCATGATCATGTCTTGGGACAACGTCAAGGCATCCCTACTGCACGTCCGAAAAGAACAACTGGAATACCAACAACTCCGAGTGCATGAGTGCATGACAGTGCAGGGGAACTGAATCCCCATGGAAAACATCACAATGGTCAATGTCACCTATGGCCTCTACAAGAAGCAGCTGCCGGTCACCATCATCCGCGGACACCTGCCAAGCCTCCTAGGCTGGGACTGGATCAGAGCTCTGGGAATGGGACTTTATGGGGTCATCGGGATCCACACCACCTGCCAGAGCCTAAAGGACGACCTCCTACACGAGTTCCAGGATGTCTTCTCAGGAACCCTCGGCAAGTATGTGGGGACCCCTATCTCCTTTAACCTTGACGACCCCGGGATCACCCTCATACAACTGAAAGCCAGGTGGGTGCCATTTGCCTTAAAACCCAAAATAGACCAGGAACTAGATAAGCTAATCCAACAAGGAATCCTCGTTCCCACCGACCACGCCAGATAGGAGACCCCCATAGTGACTCCTATCAAGTCCAACGGGTCTGTCTACATCTGTGCGGACTATAAGGCGACCTTAAACAAGGCCCTACAGAAGAGCGCCTACCCAGTGCCGATTGTGCAGCATCTACTGCACTCCCTAGGGCCAGGAAAGACTTTCGCAAAACTAGACTTGGCACAGGCATACCAACAATTGCCTGTAGATGGCACCATGGTGGAGGTGCAGACCATTGTAACACACCTTCAGATCTACCCAGTTACAATTCAGGGTCAGCGTTGCCCCTGGACTATTTCAAAACTTGATGGAGAGACTATTACAGAGGATACCAGGGGGGGTGCCGTACTTTGATGATGTTCTGGTGTCAACGGACAATCATCAACAACTGGGGGACAGGCTTTGGAGCGTCGTGACCATTTTTAGGAATGCAGGGCTCCAAATCAAGCTTGAAAAATGCCAGATTGGGGTCCCCTCAGTCAAGTTCCTGGGCTACCGGATAGACCAAGTGGGCATTCACCCCATCAAATCTAAAATCAAGGCTATTAGAGAGGCACCCACCCCATGGGATAAAACCGAACTCCAAGCGTTCCTGGGTCTCCTGAATTTTTATGCGATCTTCCTCAAGCAAAAAGCCACAATAGCGGAGCCATTCCATAGACTGCTTGCAAAGAAAGGTCTAGGGAAAAGCTGAAGCCACAGCATTCACAGGGGTCAAGAAACTACTAACAGAAGACAGTCTCTTGATCCAATACAATCACACCCTCCCACTAGTCCTCTTATGCAATGCATCCCCCTTCAGAGTGGGCGCAGTCCTGAGCCACCGACTGCCCAATGGATCCGAAGCACCCATTGCCTACTTCTTCGAACCCTGTCCAGTGACAAAAGGAATTACAGTCAGCTGGACAGGGAAGCCCTCGCCACCGTGGCTGGGGTCAAAAAGTTCCATGAATACCTGTTTGGGAGGGTATTTGAACTTGTCACGGACCACCGCCCCCTATTAGAACTGTTAGCAGGGGACCGACCCACTCCCATCGCCATGTCACCGAGATTGACACGATGGGCAATTTTCCTGGCAGCCTACAACTAGTCCACCTCACCGGCAAAGACTTGAGCCATGCCGATGCTCTTAGCAAGTGCCCACTTCCGAAGTTGGTGGAAGAACCAACCCCGGGGAGACTGGCCCTGCTCATAGACTCATTGAACTTGGGTCCACTGACATCAGCAGAGGTGGCTAGGGCATCAAGATGGGACTTTGTTCTGAAAAACCATTATTGGCTGGGTGCAGAGGGGTTAGCCTAAAGAGCGGGTGGCGGGAGAATTCAAAAAATTCGAAGCGAGACAAGCCAAACTTGTCCACACAAGCAGGTTGTTTATTGTGGAGGGATCAAATTGTTGTACCGGCATATTTGCATGAGAAGGTATTGGAAATGCTACATGAGAGGTACCCAGGGATTGTTAAGGATGAAGGGTCTGGCCAGAAACTACATGTGGTGGCCTCAGATGGACAACGATATCGCCAACTGGGTAGAAAAATGCCCCCCTTGTCAGGAATCCAGACCCAACCCCTCCCCCACAGCCCCGGTAAGGGACTGGAAATGACCCTGAAGGCCCTGGTCCCACATACATATAGATTTTGTGGGGCCATTCCACGGCCAAACATTCCTGATCATAGTTGATGCCTTCTCAAAATGGTTGGAAATAGAAATCATGAAGTCAACCACTGCAAAAGCAGTAATCAAGGTGCTCCGGAGGTTATTTTTAACCCACGGGTTGCCGGACACCCTGGTTTCGGATAATAGGACCCAATTCACAACAACCCAATTCAAGGGCTACTTGGCAGACTTAGGGATCTGCCATGCCCTCTCGGCCCTGTATCACCTGGCCACGAATGGTTTGGCAGAGAGATTTATAAGGTCAACCAAAGAGGCATTGGCATGCCTCGGGCTCGGGGACTGGCAGGAGAGAATTGATGTTTTCCTGACAGCTCAACATGGGACACCATGCCCAACCACGGGCCTAAGCCTGGCTGAGCTGCTGATGGGGTGGAAACTATGGTGCACACTAGATAGACTGAACCCCAATTATTCCCCTGACGGGTACCAGTGGGGAGGGGAAGGCACAAGAGGTTTCCCAATAGGGGCACCGGTGTTTACTAAAAATTACGCCGAAGGCCCCACATGGGTGGCGAGCAGGGTGACAGGAATCACAGGCCCAAAATCCTACACTGTGGACATGGGCAACGGCAATATAGAATGAAAGCACATCGACCAACTCAGAAAGCATTTAGACCAAACACCACAACAAACAGTCCCTAACTACAAACTAATCCTTCCAACAGCTTACTCAAGCCCGAGGGAACCGGAGGACTTACCTGAAGACTTCGGTGTCCAGCGCTGCCCAGGTCCACCAACTATCCCCGCCAATGACCAAACAGCAATTAATCCAAGGGGGAATGAAGAAACAACTGCCAATAGTCCACACAAAAAGGCCCGAACAGAAGAGCTGGGAGGAACAGAAAGCACCTCCAACCAGCATGTCTCCCCCGCCAAAACTGAATTGCGCAGATCCAGTAGACGCCGGGAACGCCCTGTCTATATGTGTGATTACGAATGTAAATAAATGCAAATGTGGGGGGCAAAGTGCCTTCTGGGAGGGGAGGAGTGCTGTGTATGGGAATTTTGGAGGGAAAAATACTCGATGCTGATTGGCTGGTGCCTCAGCCAGATGTGTATATAAAGGGCACCTTGCCCCGGGTCCCGTTTCTGGATTCTCAGCAAATGGGAGAATTTGCAATTATCATTGCTTGGAAGAATATCAACGATTAAGATGAATATACTACCTAGAATTTTGTATCTGTTCCAGACAATTCCAATTAGACTGGGGAAAGGATATTTTGAGGAATTGAATAAAATAATGTTGAAATATATTTGGCAAGGTACAAAAGCGAGGATAAAACTAAAATTATTGCAAGATGTGAGAACAGGAGGGGGTTTTGGGCTAGCCAATTGGGAATTATACTACCAAGCAGCAAATTTAATGTGGATCAAGGACTGGATAACCTTAAGAAATAATAGAATATTGACTTTGGAAGGCCATGACTTGTTATTGGGATGGCATGCTTTCTTATGGTATGGGCAAGCTAAAACACAGGGTATTTTAGAAGACACTTTGTAAGAGAGGCTCTGTTATTAAACTGGGAGAGGATTAAGAAAAGCCATTTTAAAAATTCCAATTTGGGTATCATCTATTGAGGCATTCTCATCATGCTCAATAACATTTAGAAAGGAACAAATTGTTAGATACAATGAATTGTTGAATGAAAAGGGTGAGTTAAAAACTATGCAAGAACTAGAAACAGAAGGCATAAAATGAATTGGTTTTCTTACTCGCAAATACACTCCAGATATGATAAAGATTCCAAAACAGAAGGCTTCTATAATAATTTAACTAGTTTTGATAAGATTTTAACAGATATTGATGACAACTTAATTAGGAAAGTATATGGATATTTATTAGAGGTTAAATTAGAAGAAGAACAAGTAAAAGAGACAATGATTGCCTGATGGAAGAATTTTGGACACAGGATAGATCTAGAGGCATGGAAGAAATTATGGACGTATAATTATAAAATGACAATGTCTACAGCATACAAGGGGAATTAGTATAAGATGTTGTACAGGTGGCATCTACCCCCGACAAGAATTGCCAGAAGGCTCAAGGATAAATCTGAAAAATGTTGTAAATGCCACCTGGATCATACTGCCATATGTGGTGGACATGTGTTGAAGCTAAAAGATATTGGACTAAAATACACACATGGTTGGAAAAAATGATCAAAAAACATATAGACTTTAAGCCAGAAGTTTTTCTGTTGGGGATTATACCTGAAACATATAGTAGAGAATTAAAATATTTGATGGTGAATATTATAACAGCAGCTAGGATTGTGTTTGCTAAAAATTGGAAAAAATGAGAAACTACCTTTGCAAGATGAAATGATTAGGAAGATAATGGAATGTGCAGAAATGAGTAAATTGACATTTGAAATCGGAGAACAAGAAGATAAGCAATATTATAAAATATGGGATTTATTTTATCAATGGTTAGAAGGAAGGATTTGAAGGAAAAGATTTAAGAAAGGTTTTTTATCAAGAGAGCTAACTGAATGAAATGGACCTTGGAGAGAGTAATGAACTGCTATCAGGTAAAATACTAATTTGGGGAAATTAACATGAAATGAGAGCATGACATTTTATAGCCATTGTTTAATTAAAAATTGATTAAGAGATTTAGATAATGTAAGACTAGATGAATGAAAGAGATGTTTATCTTGAAATTGTACAAGAGATATATAACCACCCCACCGACACACTGTAACTGGATTGAAGAGGCTTTTATGTTTGTTTATGTAAAAAATAAAAAAAAATGCACACACACATAAAAAAAGAACTATGAGATTGATGGGGAGGGGTAGTTTTCTACTCTCCTTCCCTACGCCTCATTTTGTTCTGTTTTAGTGGCCAAAGCATCATCATATGAGGAGTCAGTGAGAAGATCATAATCAGGAAAGGGACACCCCCTGGATGTGTTTGTATAAAACAGTGACCTGATCCTGGGGCAGTGTGAAAGAAGCTTTGGGGCAAAAGGTATCGGTACACATTTTGCAAAAAGAGGGAATACATTGAATAAAGCGCGGCTATTAGCAATCAAGCACAAACCAATGATGGCTAAGGAATTCGCAGCTAAAACCGCAAATGGCAGCACACAAATTCTCGGGGGTCTGCTCCACCTGCTGCCGCTGCAGCATTGTCTGCGCTTTGGTGGTCAGGTTCTTCACATCTCCCCATGTCACCGGTCGACTGGCTCGACGGAGCTGGAATGGTCGCTGCGCCATCTGCAGAGTCAGTTTTGCCATCTCTGGGATCGGATTCAGGGGCTGGTGCCACATCCTTGGCTGGGCAAATACAACACGCTGGAATCTACAAAGGTCCTGTAGGGGCAAGCACAGCAGCATATCCCCATCCCCAAGTAATCGAGGGACCGGCCCTAACCATGTTTACTAGAAAGCCCTCCTTTTATTATTATTATTATTTGTGAAGGCAGTCCTTAAAGGACTGATTAGCCAGGGAACCAAAGAGGGAACATGGATAACATCCATTTGCCATGGTTGATTAGAAGTGAAACCACGGGGATTAATCCTGAGGGAGATGCCCCAGAACATTGGGGATGGGATGAAACAATTTGCTTGGCTTGATCGAGTTGAATATGGCAAGCTTGTGCCAACCCCTGGCATTTTGATGGGGGAAAAAAGTGGCTAAAACAAAAATGGATCTGTGAACAAAGTAGGTAAAACATAAACAACTTCAAAAATAAAACAAACAATCTAAATTTTGAGCCAATACTCTGAAATATAATTAAGCATTTGAAACCTCAAAAATTTCCAGAAAGAAAATCAAAATTGTATTCAGAGCCAAAAACAGTGCAACCACAAAGGCAGTTTTGGCAATAAAGCCAAAAGACCCGAGGTAAAAATTAAATGGACCAAGAAAAATGCAAAGGAAGTTACTAAATGGATGTTAGTTCCAGAAACCATAAAATTACATACATCTCTACTAAGATATAAGTTTGAAGGACGATACTTAGAGGAGTTTGAAACTTTAATTTCAAATTTCAAATCCGTTCTCACTAACAGAATACTAGCTCACGCCAAAAAGCTGGTTTTAAAGAACAAAAAAAAAATGGTTTGATAGAGATTGCATGCAATTAAAAAGGATATATAAATAAGGAGTACAGAAAAAGTAAAAATGACCCTTCTGAGGATCACACTCACTTCTTAAAACAGTTGAAGGCACATATAAGATCCTCCTAAAAGAAAAGAAAAGTGCGGCTTTGAAGGAGTCTTGGCAGAGATTAATTATATCAGTTGGGACAAAAAATACATCCCTTTTTTGGTACATCACCAGAAGATTGGGGAAATCCCCCCTACCCCCAACTAATCAGGTACCGATTCAGGCCTGGGAAGAATATTTTAGAGAGAGATATAGAGACCCCGACTATGTAATTAAGGAGAGCCAAATTAGTTTGGACCAACCTGCTTACTGGCCCCCTGAGAAGAGATATCACCCCGTTACACCAGAAGAGATATTAAGGCTAATAAGGCACCTGGTGCTGATAATGTCCTCCCAGAAATAATCAAAAAGACCACCACTTGGTGGTCCTCACTTTTAGCATCTCTGTTTACATTTATAGATAAAACGGGCTGTATGCCAAGAGATTGGGAATTAGCAATTATTATAACAATCTATAAAAAGGGTAATAGAAATGATTCAGGCAATTACAGACCCATTAGCTTTCCGAGTGTTATTAGCAAAGTGCATGCCAAACACCTAAACTATAAACTTCAGGACTGGCTAATTTCAGGGGAGATAATCAAGACCCCAGGGGCTCGGGTCATGCCTCTTTTTGTTCTGTTCAGAAGTGTCACAAACTTAATACTACACATATTAACAGCAGCACGTATAGCTTATGCACAAAATTGAAAGAAGGAGAACCCACCAACAGAAGAAGATTTAATTAAGAAAATCCTAGAATGTGCAGAGATGGATAAACTCACAAAAGAAATCAAAGAAAAAGAGGATACAGAATATTATAAGGTCTAATGTAGATGGTATGAATATGTTGTGGCTCCAGCCCCCGGGCCTGGCCTCCTGGAGCCAGATGACTTGGAGAGTGGAGGAGGAGGAGCTGACAAGGCCTCCTTCCCCTCCTGGACCTTCCTCCTCCCTGGCACCGTCCCAGGTTCCAGTTGCAGGCCAGGAGGAGGAGGAGGAGGAGCTGACAAGGCCTCTTTCCCCCGACCCCTCCTCCTACCTGGCAACATCCCAAGAACCAGCTGCTGAGGATCAATCTTGGCTAGATGCAAAACAGCGACGCCTAGATAAGCGTGCGCAGCAGAGGAAAAGGTGGGGCAGGCCCAGGGAATGCTGAGTCATGGAGCCACACCCCACAGGGGATAAAAGCAGGGAGAGTGCTCCGTAGGCCCTTGTGTCGGACAAAGTTATGCACCACTGGCTCTTTGACTGCTTTGGACTGAAGGCTGGGATTTCTTGTGAGTACTTTAGATCATCTTGCAGACTCCTGGTTGCCCCGGCAACGGTCTGTCGGCACGCTGCTCCTTGATAAGGGCTGGCACGTGAAGGAACGTTGCCAGAACTTTTCGTTGCCAGAAGGAATCTGGCCAAGTGTAAATAAATTGCTGGCAGATGGCCTCGGCTGGCGTATTGTTTTGGGGAGGAAGGAGGGGACAGAACAGAATACTTGGAAAATAGGAAAGATAATAAAAATTGAATAACAGGGTAAAATCTGTATGTAGATGAAGTAAAGAAAATGTAGATGAATGTAGACGAAATGTAGATGAAATAAAAGAAGATAGATAATATAAAAGTAGAATAAGATAGAATTAAAATATGTATGAATAGTAAGAAAGGACCACTTTGAATAGCTGATAAGAAACAGTGATATGTATATGAATGTTGTATGTTTGTCTTGTGTTTTAATGTGTTCAAAATAAAAAACTTTTTATAAAAAAAGTGTAAAAACTGTATTTGTTCAAGACCTCTGTTTATGTGTGCCGTGTCATCTTTATGTTCACATCTTTATATTAGACTTCATGTCTGATGCTGTACGGACATTAAAAACATTTTCATCACACAGAAAAATAGAATAGATCAGCAGGAAATGAAAATAGAATTGATGAAACTTTTAGAATACATACAAACTATGCAAGAAGACATACGCTTCCATGAGAAGGGCACGTAAGGTTTATGAAAAAATCGATAAGAGATGAGATACCCAACAAGGCAACAGATGAACCATTGCGATACAAGGGGAAACAATTGGTAGTCTTGAAACAGATTCCTAGGAGAGTAAGGGACCTTTGAAAACAATATCATTTCTTGACTACAGTGTTGATCAAATACAGTGTAAATTTCAGATGGTTGATACCTGGAGGAATATTAGTTACCTGGCAGGAAAAAAGAAACAGACTAGACTCATTCGATAAAGCAATGGAATTTTATGACAACCACCTTAATACGGAAGAGGAACGGGAAGTAAGAGGAGAAATAGTGCATGAAGAGGTGCGCATGCTTCATGCGGGAACCAAAGTCCTCTCCAGAGTTTTTTTCTTCTTCTGAACACTGGCAGCAGTAGAATAGAAGCCCCAGCTTAACCAAAGTGAGCCCCACATTGGAAAGAGGAACATGGGAAATTTTAGCTCGAGGGCAGTAATTGATAGGAAACTTGCTTAGGAAATTTGCTTAAGGCATGGGACGAGAGGCAGATGTCTGTCCTGGCCAGTATGAATAAGAGGAAAGCAAAAAGAATGTGTAAAATAAGGGATGATACTAGGAGACAAATTTGGCCTGACAGCAGTACTTTTGATTTTAAAACCCAGAAAGCACTTAGATCCCAAATTAAGCCCAGCCAAATACCTTACTGGTACTGCTGGGCCGAGTTAGCCAGAACCAAGGACCTAACTATAGGGAAAGATCAGACTAAAGTAGGAACCCATTCTCCAGAAGCTAAAACTGAGGCAAAGGTTATTGCTCCCCTATTGAGCAAACCTGTACTGGGTAGAAATAGGGGACAACTGGAATATTTTCTAACACATATGCCCTTCTCTGCCTCGGATCTCATTATTTCGAAAAAAGACACTCCAACCTTCAGGGCAAGCCCTCAAATGGTAATGCAAACCCTAAAATCAATAACTGACAGCCACAATCCATCATGGGGAGATATGACTTAGTTGCTGTAGGTTTTCCTGACCAAGGACGAACTGCTAAAACTCTTTGAAAAAAACAGACCAAATAGCCAAGCAACCAATCATCCCAGGCCACCGGCCTTAAATTTGTACCTGAAAGAATATTAGTTACCCGGCAGGAAAAAAGACACAGACTAGACTCATTCGATAAAGCAATGGAATTTTATGAGAGCCACCTTAATACAGAAGAGGAATGGGAAATAAGAGGGTGAACCAATTTGCACCTACATCGCCACCCTGCAAAAGGCAGCCACCCATTGCGAGTACTGGGATCTGGATGGGCACTCCTCAACCAACTCATCTGTGGAGTGCGAGACCTGCGATTACAGAGGTGACTCCTATCCAGGTCTAACCTCACGATCGACAAGGCCAAGGGACACGAACTGTCCAGCAAGTCTGCCGAGACCCTACAGCGACCGGGCATGACTGGCGCCTCGACAAACACAGTGTCCATACACCAAGCGGACGCAAGGGTCGAGAGCGAGGATTAGGAGGTCGAGGAACAAGCGGTGTTCAGAACTGACCGAGTCACTTGCGACGACGAGGACAAGTGTGCCGGTTGCAGCAGCAACCACCACCGGAACAACTGCCATTTCAAGGACGCAGTATGCCGGCAGTGCGAGAAAAAGGACATCTGGCTCGAGTCTGCAAAGCAAGCCAGCCTTCCCGCCAAAAGAACTGTCCGGAATGGAAGCCAACCAGCCAGCAGCCACCTTCACGCAGGTGCAACCAAAATGGCTACCAAAGAAAAGGCACAAAATCGAACCATTTTCGAATCGGCCAAGCCAATGCCAACCTGGAAGACAAGGTATTCACGATGCTTGGCATTGATGGCCAGCAGATAGAGATGGAGTTTGATACAAGATCGTCAATCACAATCATGTCTTGGGACAACGTCAAGGCATCCCTACTGCACGTCTGAAAAGAACAACTGGAACACCAACAACTCCGAGTGCATGACTAGCAGGGGAACCGAATCCCCATGGAATGCATCACAACGGTCAATGTCACCTATAGCCTGTACAAGAAGCAGCTGCCAGTCACCATCGTCCGCCGAGACCTGCCGAGCCTCCTAGGCTGGGACTGGATCAGAGCCCTGGGTATGGAACTTTACGGGGTCATCGGGATCCACACCACCTGCCAGAGCCTAAAGGACGACCTCCTACACGAGTTCCAGGATGTCTTCTCAGGAACCCTCGGCAAGTACGTGGGGACCCCTATCTCTTTTAACCTTGACCCCGGGATCACCCCCATACAACTGAAAGCCAGGCGGGTGCCATTTGCCTTAAAACCCAAAATAGACCAGGAACTAGATAAGCTAATCCAACAAGGAATCCTTGTTCCCACCGACCACGCCAGATAGGAGACCCCCATAGTGACTCCTATCAAGTCCGACGGGTCAATCCGCATCTGCATGGACTATAAGGTGACCTTAAACAAGGCCCTACAGAAGAGTGCCTACCCAGTGCCGATTGTGCAGCATCTACTGCACTCCCTAGGGCCTGGCAAGACATTCACAAAGCTAGACTTGGCACAGTCATACCAGCAATTGCCTGTAGATGGCACCATGGCAGAGGTGCAGACCATTGTAACCCCCCGGGGTGCTTTCAAGTGCACCTGGTTACAATTCAGGGTCAGTGTTGCCCCTGGTCAATTTCAAAATCTGATGGAGAGACTGTTGCAAGGAATACCAGGGGTGGTTCCATACTTTGATGATGTCCTGGTATCAGCGGACAATCATCAGCAACTGTGGGTCAGGCTTCAGAGCATCCTGACCATTTTTAGGAATGCAGGGCTCCAAATCAAACTTGAAAAATGCCAGATTGGGGTCCCCTCAGTCGAATTCCTGGGTTACCAGATAGACCAAGCGGGCATCCACTCCACTGAATCCAAGATCAAGCTATTAGGGAGGCACCCATCCCACGGGATAAAACCGAACTCCAAGCTTTCCTGGGTCTCCTGAACTTTTACGTGATTTTTCTAAAGCAAAAAGCCACGATAGCGGAACCACTACACAGACTGTTAGCAAAGAAGGCTCCCTGGGTTTGGGGGAAAGCTGAAGCTACAGTGTTCGCAGGGGTCAAGAAACTACTAACAGAAGGCAGTCTCTTGATCCAATATAATCACACCCTCCCACTAGTCCTCATATGTGATGCGTCCCCCTTCAGAGTGGGCGCAGTCCTGAGCCACCGGCTGCCCAATGGATCTGAAGTACCCATTGCCTACTTCTTCGAACCCTGTCCAGTGAAAAAAGGAACTACAGCCAGCTGGACAGGAAAGCCCTAGCTGCCGTGGCTGGGATCAAAAAGTTCCATGAATACCTGTTCGGGAGGCTATTTGAGCGTGTCACCGACCACCGCCCCCTATAAGGACTGTTGGCAGGGGACCAACCCACTCCCATCGCCATGTCACCGAGATTGACACGATGGGCAATTTTCCTGGCAGCCTACAACTATACACTAATCCACCTCACCGGCAAAGACTTGAACCATGCCGATGCTCTTAGCAAGTGCCCATTTCCGAAGTTGGTGGAAGAACCAACCCCGGGGAGACTGGCCCTGCTCATAGACTCATTGAACTCAGGTTGTTTATTGTGGGGGGATCGAATTGTTGTACCGGCATGTTTGCATGAGAAGGTATTGGAAATGCTACATGAGGGCCACCCAGGGATTGTTAAGGATGAAGGGTCTGGCCAGAAACTACATGTGGACAACGATATCGCCAACTGGGTAGAAAAATGCCCCCCTTGTCAGGAATCCAGACCCAACCCCTCCCCCACAACCCCGGTAAGGGACTGGGAATGACCCTGAAGGCCCTAGTCCCACATACATATAGACTTTGTGGGGCCATTCCACGGCCAAATATTCCTGATCATAGTTGACGCCTTCTCAAAATGGTTGGAAATAGAAATCATGAAGTCAACCACCGCAAAAGCAATAATCAAGGTGCTCCGGAGGCTATTTTCAACCCACGGGTTGCCGGACACCCTGGTTTCAGATAATAGGACCCAATTCACAGCAACCCAATTCAAGGGCTATTTGGCGGACTTAGGGATCTGCCATGCCCTCTTGGCCCCGTATCACCCGGCCACGAATGGTTTGGCAGAGATATTTGTGAGGTCAATAAAGAGGCATTGGCACGCCTCGGGCCCGGGGACTGGCAGGATAGAATTGACATTTTCCTGACAGCTCAACATGGGACACGATGCCCAACCACGGGCCTAAGCCCGGCTGAGCTGCTGATGGGGTGGAAACTACGGTGCACACTTGATAGGCTGAACCCCAATTATTCCCCCGACAGGTACCAGTGGGGAGGGGAAGGCACAAGAAGTTTCCCAATAGGGGCACCGGTGTTTGCTAAAAATTACGCCGAAGGCCCCACATGGGTGGCCAGCAGGGTGACAGGAATCACAGGTCCAAAATCTTACACTGTGGACATGGGCAACGGCAAAATAGAATGAAAGCACATCGACCCTAACTACAAACCAATCCTTCCAACAGCTTACTCAAGCCCGAGGGAACCGGAGGACTTACCTGAAGACTTCGGTGTCCAGCGCTGCCCAGGTCCACCAACTATCCCCGCCAATGACCAAACAGCAATTAATCCAAGGGGGAATGAAGAAACAACTGCCAATAGTTCACACAAAAAGGCCCGAACAGAAGAGCTGGGAGGAACAGAAAGCACCTCCAACCAGCATGTCTCCCCCGCCAAAACTGAATTGCGCAGGTCCAGTAGACGCCGGGAACGCCCTGTCTATCTGTGTGATTACGAATGTAAATAAATGCAAATGTGGGGGGCAAAGTGCCTTCTGGGAGGGGAGGAGTGCTGTGTATGAACCTATTGGTGGGAATTTTGGAGGGAAAAATACTCGATGCTGATTGGCTGGTGCCTCAGCCAGATGTGTACATAAAGGGCACCTTGCCCCGAGTCCCGTTTCTGGATTCTCAGCAAATGGGAGAATTTGCAATTATCATTGCTTGGAAGAATATCAACGATTAAGATGAATATACTACCTAGAATTTTGTATCTGTTCCAGACAATTCCAATTAGACTGGGGAAAGGATATTTTGAGGAATTGAATAAAATAATGTTGAAATATATTTGGCAAGGTACAAAAGCGAGGATAAAACTAAAATTATTGCAAGATGTGAGAACAGGAGGGGGTTTTGGGCTAGCCAATTGGGAATTATACTACCAAGCAGCAAATTTAATGTGGATCAAGGACTGGATAACCTTAAGAAATAATAGAATATTGACCTTGGAAGGCCATGACTTGTTATTGGGATGGCATGCTTTCTTATGGTATGGGCAAGCTAAAACACAGGGGTATTTTAGAAGACACTTTGTAAGAGAGGCTCTGTTATTAAACTGGGAGAGGATTAAGAAAAGCCATTTTTAAAAAATTCCAATCTGGGTATCATCTATTGAGGCATTCTCATCATGCTCAATAACATTTAGAAAGAAACAAATTGTTAGATACAATGAATTGTTGAATGAAAAGGGTGAGTTAAAAACTATGCAAGAACTAGAAACAGAAGGCATAAAAATGAACTGGTTTTCTTACTTGCAAATACACTCCATATATGATAAAGATTCCAAAACAGAAGGCTTCTATAATAATTTAACTAGTTTTGATAAGATTTTAACAGATATTGATGACAACTTAATTAGGAAAGTATATGGATATTTATTAGAGGTTAAATTAGAAGAAGAACAAGTAAAAGAGACAATGATTGCCTGATGGAAGAATTTTGGACACAGGATAGATCTAGAGGCATGGAAGAAATTATGGACGTATAATTATAAAATGACAATGTCTACAGCATACAAGGGGAATTAGTATAAGATGTTGTACAGGTGGCATCTACCCCCGACAAGAATTGCCAGAAGGCTCAAGGATAAATCTGAAAAATGTTGTAAGTGCCACCTGGATCATACTACCATATGTG
Source organism: Ahaetulla prasina (assembly GCF_028640845.1). NCBI lineage: Eukaryota > Metazoa > Chordata > Lepidosauria > Squamata > Colubridae > Ahaetulla > Ahaetulla prasina. The sequence continues at coordinate 13,741,396 of NC_080544.1, read as the reverse complement.
GTGGACATGTGTTGAAGCTAAAAGATATTGGACTAAAATACACACATGGTTGGAAAAAATGATCAAAAAACATATAGACTTTAAGCCAGAAGTTTTTCTGTTGGGGATTATACCTGAAACATATAGTAGAGAATTAAAATATTTGATGGTGAATATTATAACAGCAGCTAGGATTGTGTTTGCTAAAAATTGGAAAAAATGAGAAACTATCTTTGCAAGATGAAATGATTAGGAAGATAATGGAATGTGCAGAAATGAGTAAATTGCCATTTGAAATCAGAGAACAAGAAGATAAGCAATATTATAAAATATGGGATTTATTTTATCAATGGTTAGAAGGAAGGATTTGAAGGAAAAGATTTAAGAAAGGTTTTTTATCAAGAGAGCTAACTGAATGAAATGGACCTTGGAGAGTGTAATGAATTACTATCAGGTAAAATACTAATTTGGGGAAATTAACATGAAATGAGAGCATGACATTTTATAGCCATTGTTTAATTAAAAATTGATTAAGAGATTTAGATAATGTAAGACTAGATGAATGAAAGAGATGTTTATCTTGAAATTGTACAAGAGATATATAACCACCCCACCGACACACTGTAACTGGATTGAAGAGGCTTTTATGTTTGTTTGATGTAAAAAATAAAAAAAAATGCACACACACATAAAAAAAGAACTATGAGATTGATGGGGAGGGGTAGTTTTCTACTCTCCTTCCCTACGCCTCATTTTGTTCTGTTTTAGTGGCCAAAGCATCATCATATGAGGAGTCAGTGAGAAGATCATAATCAGGAAAGGGACACCCCCTGGACGTGTTTGCATAAAACGGTGACCTGATCCTGGGGCAGTGTGAAAGAAGCTTTGGGGCAAAAGGTATCGGTACACATTTTGCAAAAAGAGGGAATACATTGAATAAAGCGCGGCTATTAGCAATCAAGCACAAACCAATGATGGCTAAGGAATTCGCAGCTAAAATCGCAAAAATGGCAGCACACAAATTCTCGGGGGTCTGCTCCACCTGCTGCCGCTGCAGCATTGTCTGCGCTTTGGTGGTCAGGTTCTTCACATCTTCCCATGTCACCGGTCGACTGGCTCGACGGAGCTGGAATGGTCGCTGCGCCATCTGCAGAGTCAGTTTTGCCATCTCTGGGATCGGATTCAGGGGCTGGTGCCACATCCTTGGCTGGGCAAATACAACACGCTGGAATCTACAAAGGTCCTGTAGAGGCAAGCACAGCAGCATATCCCCATCCCCAAGTAATCGAGGGACCGGCCCTAACCATGTTTACTAGAAAGCCCTCCTTTTATTATTATTATTATTTGTGAAGGCAGTCCTTAAAGGACTGATTAGCCAGGGAACCAAAGAGGGAACATGGATAACATCCATTTGCCATGGTTGATTAGAAGTGAAACCACGGGGATTAATCCCCGTGTCTCCTGAGGGAGATGCCCCAGAACATTGGGGATGGGATGAAACAATTTGCTTGGCTTGATCGAGTTGAATATGGCAAGCTTGTGCCAGCCCCTTGCATTTTGATGGGGGAAAAAAGTGGCTAAAACAAAAATGGATCTGTGAACAAAGTAGGTAAAACATAAACAACTTCAAAAATAAAACAAACAATCTAAATGAGGTATTTTGAGCCAATACTCTGAAATATAATTAAGCATTTGAAACCTCAAAAATTTCCAGAAAGAAAATCAAAAATGTATTCAGAGCCAAAAACAGTGCAACTGCAAAGGCAGTTCTGGCAATAAAGCCAAAATACCCGAGGTAAAAATTAAATGGACCAAGAAAAATGCAAAGGAAGTTACTAAATGGATGTTAGTTCCAGAAACCATAAAATTACATACATCTCTACTAAGATATAAGTTTGAAGGACGATACTTAGAGGAGTTTGAAACTTTAATTTCAAATTTCAAATCCATTCTCACTAACAGAATACTAGCTCACGCCAAAAAGCCGGTTTTAAAGAACAAAAAAAAATGGTTTGATAGAGATTGCATGCAATTAAAAAGGATATATAAATAAGGAGTACAGAAAAAGTAAAAATGACCCTTCTGAGGATCACACTCACTTCTTAAAACAGTTGAAGGCACATATAAGATCCTCCTAAAAGAAAAGAAAAGTGCGGCTTTGAAGGAGTCTTGGCAGAGATTAATTATATCAGTTGGGACAAAAAATACATCCCTTTTTTGGTACATCACCAGAAGATTGGGGAAATCCCCCCTACCCCCAACTAATCAGGTACCGATTCAGGCCTGGGAAGAATATTTTAGAGAGAGATATAGAGACTATATATAGAGAGAGATATAGAGACTATGTAATTAAGGAGAGCCAAATTAGTTTGAACCAACCCGCTTACTGGCCCCCTGAGAAGAGATATCACCCCGTTACACCAGAAGAGATATTAAGGCTAATAAGGCACCTGGTGCTGATAATGTCCTCCCAGAAATAATCAAAAAGACCACCACTTGGTGGTCCTCACTTTTAGCATCTCTGTTTACATTTATAGATAAAACGGGCTGTATGCCAAGAGATTGGGAATTAGCAATTATTATTACAATCTATAAAAAGGGTAATAGAAATGATTCAGGCAATTACAGACCCATTAGATTTCCGAGTGTTATTAGTAAATTGCATGCCAAACACCTAAACTATAAACTTCAGGACTGGCTAATTTCAGGGGAGATAATCAAGACCCCAGGGGCTCGGGTCATGCCTCTTTTTGTTCTGTTCAGAAGTGTCACAAACTTAATACTACACATATTAACAGCAGCACGTATAGCTTATGCACAAAATTGAAAGAAGGAGAACCCACCAACAGAAGAAGATTTAATTAAGAAAATCCTAGAATGTGCAGAGATGGATAAACTCACAAAAGAAATCAAAGAAAAAGAGGATACAGAATATTATAAGGTCTAATGTAGATGGTATGAATATGTTGTGGCTCCAGCCCCCGGGCCTGGCCTCCTGGAGCCAGATGACTCGGAGAGTGGAGGAGGAGGAGCTGACAAGGCCTCCTTCCCCTCCTGGACCTTCCTCCTCCCTGGCACCGTCCCAGGTTCCAGTTGCAGGCCAGGAGGAGGAGGAGGAGGAGCTGACAAGGCCTCTTTCCCCCGACCCCTCCTCCTACCTGGCAACACCCCAAGAACCAGCTGCTGAGGATCAATCTTGGCTAGATGCAAAACAGCGACGCCTAGATAAGCGTGCGGAGCAGAGGAAAAGGTGGGGCAGGCCCAGGGAATGCTGAGTCATGGAGCCACACCCCACAGGGGATAAAAGCAGGGAGAGTGCTCCGTAGGCCCTTGTGTCGGACAAAGTTATGCACCACTGGCTCTTTGACTGCTTTGGACTGAAGGCTGGGATTTCTTGTGAGTACTTTAGATCATCTTGCAGACTCCTGGTTGCCCTGGCAACGGTCTGTCGGCACGCTGCTCCTTGATAAGGGTTGGCACGTGAAGGAACGTTGCCAGACTTTTCGTTGCCAGAAGGAATCTGGCCAAGTGTAAATAAATTGCTGGCAGATGGCCTCGGCTGGCGTATTATTTTGGGGAGGAAGGAGGGGACAGAACAGAATACTTGGAAAATAGGAAAGATAATAAAAATTGAATAACAGGGTAAAATCTGTATGTAGATGAAATAAAGAAAATGTAGATGAATGTAGACGAAATGTAGATGAAATAAAAGAAGATAGATAATATAAAAGTAGAATAAGATAGAATTAAGATATGTATGAATAGTAAGAAAGGACCACTTTGAATAGCTCATAAGAAACAGTGATATGTATATGAATGTTGTATGTTTGTCTTGTGTTTTAATGTGTTCAAAATAAAAAACTTTTTATAAAAAAAGGGTAAAAACTGTATTTGTTCAAGACCTCTGTTTATGTGTGCCGTGTCGTCTTTATGTTCACATCTTTATATTAGACTTCATGTCTGATGCTGTACGGACATTAAAAACATTTTCATCACACAGAAAAATAGAATAGATCAGCAGGAAATGAAAATAGAATTGATGAAACTTTTAGAATACATACAAACTATGCAAGAAGACATACGCTTCCATGAGAAGGACACGTAAGGTTTATGAAAAAATCGATAAGAGATGAGATACCCAACAAGGCAACAGATGAACCATTGCAATACAAGGGGAAACAATTGGTAGTCTTGAAACAGATTCCTAGGAGAGTAAGGGACCTTTGAAAACAATATCATTTCTTGACTACAGTGTTGATCAAATACAGTGTAAATTTCAGATGGTTGATACCTGGAGGAATATTAGTTACCTGGCAGGAAAAAAGAAACAGACTAGACTCATTCGATAAAGCAATGGAATTTTATGACAACCACCTTAATACGGAAGAGGAACGGGAAGTAAGAGGAGAAATAGTGCATGAAGAGGTGCGCATGCTTCATGCGGGAACCAAAGTCCTCTCCAGAGTTTTTTTTTTCTTCTGAAAACTGGCAGCAGTAGAATAGAAGCCCCAGCTTAACCAAAGTGAGCCCCACATTGGAAAGAGGAACATGGGAAATTTTAGCTCGATGGCAGTAATTGATAGGAAACTTGCTTAGGAAACTTGCTTAAGGCATGGGACAAGAGGCAGATGCCTGTCCTGGCCAGTATGAATAAGAGGAAAGCAAAAAGAATGTGTAGAATAAGGGATGATACTGGGAGACAAATTTGGCCTGACAGCAGTACTTTTGATTTTAAAACCCAGAAAACACTTAGATCCCAAATTGAGCCCAGCCAAATACCTTACTGGTACTGCTGGGACGAGTTAGCCAGAACCAAGGACCTAACTATAGGGAAAGATCAGACTAAAGTAGGAACCCATTCTCCAGAAGCTAAAACTGAGGCAAAGGTTATTGCTCCCCTATTGAGCAAACCTGTACTGGGTAGAAATAGGGGACAACTGGAATATTTTCTAACACATATGCCCTTCTCTGCCTCGGATCTCATTATTTCGAAAAAAGACACTCCAACCTTCAGGGCAAGCCCTCAAATGGTAATGCAAACCCTAAAATCAATAACTGACAGCCACAATCCATCATGGGGAGATATGACTTAGTTGCTGTAGGTTTTCCTGACCAAGGACGAACTGCTAAAACTCTTTGAAAAAAACAGACCAAATAGCCAAGCAACCAATCATCCCAGGCCACTGGCCTTAAATTTGTACCTGAAAGAATATTAGTTACCCGGCAGGAAAAAAGACATAGACTAGACTCATTCGATAAAGCAATGGAATTTTATGAGAGCCACCTTAATACAGAAGAGGAATGGGAAATAAGAGGGTGAACCAATTTGCACCTACATCGCCACCCTGCAAAAGGCAGCCACCCATTGCGAGTACTGGGATCTGGATGGGCACTCCTCAACCAACTCATCTGTGGAGTGCGAGACCTGCGATTACAGAGGTGACTCCTATCCAGGTCTAACCTCACGATCGACAAGGCCAAGGGACACGAACTGTCCAGCAAGTCTGCCGAGACCCTACAGCGACCGGGCATGACTGGCGCCTCGACAAACACAGTGTCCATACACCAAGCGGACGCAAGGGTCGAGAGCGAGGATTAGGAGGTCGAGGAACAAGCGGTGTTCAGAACTGACCGAGTCACTCGCGACGACGAGGACAAGTGTGCCGGTTGCAGCAGCAACCACCACCAGAACAACTGCCATTTCAAGGACGCAGTATGCCCGCAGTGCGAGAAAAAGGACATCTGGCTCGAGTCTGCAAAGCAAGCCAGCCTTCCCGCCAAAAGAACTGTCCGGAATGGAAGCCAACCAGCCAGCAGCCACCTTCACGCAGGTGCAACCAAAATGGCTACCAAAGAAAAGGCACAAAATCGAACCATTTTCGAATCGGCCAAGCCAATGCCAACCTGGAAGACAAGGTATTCATGATGGTTGGCATTGATGGCCAGCAGATAGAGATGGAGTTTGATACAAGATCGTCCATCACGATCATGTCTTGGGACAACGTCAAGGCATCCCTACTGCACGTCCGAAAAGAACAACTGGAACACCAACAACTCCGAGTGCATGACTAGCAGGGGAACCGAATCCCCATGGAAGGCATCACAACGGTCAATGTCACCTATGGCCTGTACAAGAAGCAGCTGCCAGTCACCATCGTCCGCCGAGACCTGCCGAGCCTCCTAGGCTGGGACTGGATCAGAGCCCTGGGTATGGAACTTTACGGGGTCATCGGGATCCACACCACCTGCCAGAGCCTAAAGGACGACCTCCTACACGAGTTCCAGGATGTCTTCTCAGGAACCCTCGGCAAGTACGTGGGGACCCCTATTTCTTTTAACCTTGACCCCGGGATCACCCCCATACAACTGAAAGCCAGGCGGGTGCCATTTGCCTTAAAACCCAAAATAGACCAGGAACTAGATAAGCTAATCCAACAAGGAATCCTCGTTCCCACCGACCACGCCAGATAGGAGACCCCCATAGTGACTCCTATCAAGTCCGACGGGTCAATCCGCATCTGCATGGACTATAAGGTGACTTTAAACAAGGCCCTACAGAAGAGTGCCTACCCAGTGCCGATTGTGCAGCATCTACTGCACTCCCTAGGGCCTGGCAAGACATTCACAAAGCTAGACTTGGCACAGTCATACCAGCAATTGCCTGTAGATGGCACCATGGCAGAGGTGCAGACCATTGTAACCCCCCGGGGTGCTTTCAAGTGCACCTGGTTACAATTCAGGGTCAGTGTTGCCCCTGGTCAATTTCAAAATCTGATGGAGAGACTGTTGCAAGGAATACCAGGGGTGGTGCCATACTTTGATGATGTCCTGGTATCAGCGGACAATCATCAGCAACTGTGGGTCAGGCTTCAGAGCATCCTGACCATTTTTAGGAATGCAGGGCTCCAAATCAAACTTGAAAAATGCCAGATTGGGGTCCCCTCAGTCGAATTCCTGGGTTACCAGATAGACCAAGCGGGCATCCACTCCACCGAATCCAAGATCAAGCTATTAGGGAGGCACCCATCCCACGGGATAAAACCGAACTCCAAGCTTTCCTGGGTCTCCTGAACTTTTACGTGATTTTTCTAAAGCAAAAAGCCACGATAGCGGAACCACTACACAGACTGTTAGCAAAGAAGGCTCCCTGGGTCTGGGGGAAAGCTGAAGCTACAGTGTTCGCAGGGGTCAAGAAACTACTAACAGAAGGCAGTCTCTTGATCCAATATAATCACACCCTCCCACTAGTCCTCATATGTGATGCGTCCCCCTTCAGAGTGGGCGCAATCCTGAGCCACCGGCTGCCCAATGGATCTGAAGTACCCATTGCCTACTTCTTCGAACCCTGTCCAGTGACAAAAGGAATTACAGTCAGCTGGACAGGGAAGCCCTCGCCACCGTGGCTGGGATCAAAAAGTTCCATGAATACCTGTTCGGGAGGCTATTTGAGCGTGTCACCGACCACCGCCCCCTATAAGGACTGTTGGCAGGGGACCAACCCACTCCCATCGCCATGTCACCGAGATTGACACGATGGGCAATTTTCCTGGCAGCCTACAACTATACACTAATCCACCTCACCGGCAAAGACTTGAACCATGCCGATGCTCTTAGCAAGTGCCCATTTCCGAAGTTGGTGGAAGAACCAACCCCGGGGAGACTGGCCCTGCTCATAGACTCATTGAACTCAGGTTGTTTATTGTGGGGGGATCGAATTGTTGTACCGGCATGTTTGCATGAGAAGGTATTGGAAATGCTACATGAGGGGCACCCAGGGATTGTTAAGGATGAAGGGTCTGGCCAGAAACTACATGTGGACAACGATATCGCCAATTGGGTAGAAAAATGCCCCCCTTGTCAGGAATCCAGACCCAACCCCTCCCCCACAACCCCGGTAAGGGACTGGGAATGACCCTGAAGGCCCTAGTCCCACATACATATAGACTTTGTGGGGCCATTCCACGGCCAAATATTCCTGATCATAGTTGACGCCTTCTCAAAATGGTTGGAAATAGAAATCATGAAGTCAACCACCGCAAAAGCAGTAATCAAGGTGCTCCGGAGGCTATTTTCAACCCACGGGTTGCCGGACACCCTGGTTTCAGATAATAGGACCCAATTCACAGCAACCCAATTCAAGGGCTATTTGGCGGACTTAGGGATCTGCCATGCCCTCTTGGCCCCGTACCACCCGGCCACGAATGGTTTGGCAGAGATATTTGTGAGGTTAATAAAGAGGCATTGGCACGCCTCGGGCCCGGGGACTGGCAGGAGAGAATTGACATTTTCCTGACAGCTCAACATGGGACACCATGCCCAACCACGGGCCTAAGCCCGGCTGAGCTGCTGATGGGGTGGAAACTACAGTGCACACTTGATAGGCTGAACCCCAATTATTCCCCCGACAGGTACCAGTGGGGAGGGGAAGGCACAAGAGGTTTCCCAATAGGGGCACCGGTGTTTGCTAAAAATTACGCCGAAGGCCCCATATGGGCGGCCAGCAGGGTGACAGGAATCACAGGCCCAAAATCTTACACTGTGGACTAGGGCAACGGCAAAATAGAATGAAAGCACATCGACCCTAACTACAAACCAATCCTTCCAACAGCTTACTCAAGCCCAAGGGAACCGGAGGACTTACCTGAAGACTTCGGTGTCCAGCGCTGCCCAGGTCCACCAACTATCCCCGCCAATGACCAAACAGCAATTAATCCAAGGGGGAATGAAGAAACAACTGCCAATAGTTCACACAAAAAGGCCCGAACAGAAGAGCTGGGAGGAACAGAAAGCACCTCCAACCAGCATGTCTCCCCGGCCAAAACTGAATTGCGCAGGTCCAGTAGACGCCAGGAATGCCCTGTCTATCTGTGTGATTACGAATGTAAATAAATGCAAATGTGGGGGGCAAAGTGCCTTCTGGGAGGGGAGGAGTGCTGTGTATGAACCTATTGGTGGGAATTTTGGAGGGAAAAATACTCGATGCTGATTGGCTGGTGCCTCAGCCAGATGTGTACATAAAGGGCACCTTGCCCCGGTGCCAGTTTCTGGATTCTCAGCAAATGGGAGAATTTGCAGTTATCATTGCTTGGAAGAATATCAACGATTAAGATGAATATACTACCTAGAATTTTGTATCTGTTCCAGACAATTCCAATTAGACTGGGGAAAGGATATTTTGAGGAATTGAATAAAATAATGTTGAAATATATTTGGCAAGGTACAAAAGCGAGGATAAAACTAAAATTATTGCAATATGTGAGAACAGGAGGGGGTTTTGGGCTAGCCAATTGGGAATTATACTACCAAGCAGCAAATTTAATGTGGATCAAGGACTGGATAACCTTAAGAAATAATAGAATATTGACCTTGGAAGGCCATGAGAACAAGAAGATAAGCAATATTATAAAATATGGCATTTATTTTATCAATGGTTAGAAGAAAGGATTTGCTAGAAAAGATTTAAGAAAGGTTTTTTATCAAGAGAGCTAACTGAATGAAATGGACCTTGGAGAGTGTAATGAACTACTATCAGGTAAAATACTAATTTGGGGAAATTAACATGAAATGAGAGCATGACATTTTATAGCCATTGTTTAATTAAAAATTGATTAAGAGATTTAGATAATGTAAGACTAGATGAATGAAAGAGATGTTTATCTTGAAATTGTACAAGAGATATATAACCACCCCACCGACACACTGTAACTGGATTGAAGAGGCTTTTATGTTTGTTTGATGTAAAAAATAAAAAAAAATGCACACACACATAAAAAAGAACTATGAGATTGATGGGGAGGGGTAGTTTTCTACTCTCCTTCCCTACACCTCCTTTTGTTCTGTTTTAGTAGCCAAAGCATCATCATATAAGGAGTCAGTGAGAGGATCATAATCAGGAGAGGGACACTCCGGGATGTGTTTGTATAAAACGGTGACCTGATCCTGGGGCAATGTGAAAGAAGCTTTTGGGCAAAAGGTATTGGTATACATTTTGCAGAAAGAGGGAATACATTGAAAAAAGTGCAGCTATTAGCAATCAAGCACAAACAAATTATGGCTAAGGAATTCACAGCTAAAACCGCAAAAATGGCAGCATACAAATTCTCGGGGGTCTGCTCCTCTTGCTGCCACTGCAGCATTGTCTGCACTTTATGGTCAGGTTCTTCACATCTCCCCATGTCACTGGTTGACTGGCTCGATGGAGCTGGAATGGTCACTGCACTGTCTGCAGAGTCAGTTTGTCATCTCTGGGACCGGATTCAAGGGCTGGTGCCACATCCTTGGCTGAGAGAATACAACACGCTGGAATCTACAAAGGTCCTGTAGAGGCAAGCACAGCAGCATATCCCCATCCCCAAGTAATCGAGGGACCGGCCCTAACCATGTTTACTAGAAAGCCCTCCTTTTATTATTATTATTATTTGTGAAGGCAGTCCTTAAAGGACTGATTAGCCAGGGAACCAAAGAGGGAACATGGATAACATCCATTTGCCATGGTTGATTAGAAGTGAAACCACGGGGATTAATCCTGAGGGAGATGCCCCAGAACATTGGGGACGGGATGAAACAATTTGCTTGGCTTGATCGAGTTGAATATGGCAAGCTTGTGCCAGCCCCTGGCATTTTGATGGGGAAAAAAAGTGGCTAAAACAAAAATGGATCTGTGAACAAAGTAGGTAAAACATAAACAACTTCAAAAATAAAACAAACAATCTGAATTTTGAGCCAATACTCTGAAATATAATTAAGCATTTGAAACCTCAAAAATTTCCAGAAAGAAAATCAAAATTGTATTCAGAGCCAAAAACAGTGCAACTGCAAAGGCAGTTTTGGCAATAAAGCCAAAATACCCGAGGTAAAAATTAAATGGACCAAGAAAAATGCAAAGGAAGTTACTAAATAAGATGTTAGTTCCAGAAACCATAAAATTACATACATTTCTACTAAGATATAAGTTTGAAGGACGATACTTAGAGGAGTTTGAAACTTTAATTTCAAATTTCAAATCCGTTCTCACTAACAGAATACTAGCTCACGCCAAAAAGCCGGTTTTAAAGAACAACAAAAAAAATGGTTTGATAGAGATTGCATGCAATTAAAAAGGATATATAAATAAGGAGTACAGAAAAAGTAAAAATGACCCTTCTGAGGATCACACTCACTTCTTAAAACAGTTGAAGGCACATATAAGATCCTCCTAAAAGAAAAGAAAAGAAAAGTGCGGCTTTGAAGGAGTCTTGGCAGAGATTAATTATATCAGTTGGGACAAAAAATACATCCCTTTTTTGGTACATCACCAGAAGATTGAGGAAATCCCCCCTACCCCCAACTAATCAGGTACCGATTCAGGCCTGGGAAGAATATTTTAGAGAGAGATATAGAGACTATATATAGAGAGAGATATAGAGACTATGTAATTAAGGAGAGCCAAATTAGTTTGGACCAACCTGCTTACTGGCCCTCTGAGAAGAGATATCACCCCATTACACCAGAAGAGATATTAAGGCTAATAAGGCACCTGGTGCTGATAATGTTCTCCCAGAAATAATCAAAAGGACCACCACTTGGTGGTTCTCACTTTTAGCATCTCTGTTTACATTTATAGATAAAATGGACCGTATGCCAAGAGATTGGGGATTAGCAATTATTATACCAATTATAAAAAGGGTAATAGAAATGATTCAGGCAATTACAGACCCATTAGTTTTCAGAGTGTTATTAGTAAATTGCATGCCAAACACCTAAACTATAAACTTCAGGATTGGCTAATTTCAGGGGAGATAATCAAAGATGAACAAGCCGGTTTTAGAGAAGGAAGATCTACGGTGGATCATATCCTGATACTTCACCATCTGGTGCAAAAATATACGTACAAAAAAATTCCTCTCTCTATGTGGCTTTCCTTGATTTTAAGCAGGCCTTTGATTCAATATCCAGGAACATCCTATGGGAGAAATTAAAATGCACTACATTCAATAAATACCTCCTTTTCCTCATACAGAAATTGTATGCCAATTCCACCTTGAAAGTGAGATGTAATCCTCAAGGGGCTTTAACCGGCCCAGTAAGAGTTCAAAAAGGGGTACGGCAGGGCTGCATCCTGTCCCCCTCCTTTTTTAACTTCTATATTACCCCCCTGATCGATCTCTTATAGAACCCTGATCTACAACCTCCTAACATAGCACAATGCAAAATCCTGATTCTCCTATATGCCGACAATGCTGCTATTATAGGATTGAAGAGAGCAATTAGGGCAACACTTGGCTTTTGTAGACAGAACAAGTTGGTCCTTAACTTTGACAATTAAAAAAAATAGTTTTTTGCTAAAAGACAATACTCCTGGAAAGTTGAAGGACACAGATTGGAACAGGTTAGGACATTTAGATACCTTGGGTTGGTCTTCCACTCACAAGGGACATGGAAGGCACACCTGGAGCAGACATTGCAAGCAGCCAATAGGTCCTCAAATGCAATTAAACATTTTTTTATACAGGCAGAGGACAATTAGTACCTGCTGCCTTAAAACTTTTTGAGGCCAAAACATTGGCGCAAATTCTTTATGGCGCACAAACAGGAATCCATGCCAAGAAAAACTTGCTAGAAACCAAACTGGACTACAGAACACAAAAAGCAACGATGCAAACAGAAGGATCCTTCTGAGATCCTTTTTTAAAATGGTAGAGAAAATAAACTTAAAAGATGCATGGAAAGAAAGAAATAAAAAAAACAGACAATATACTTTTTATTCAAATAGACATTTGAATAATTCAAATAGCAAGGCTCTGCGCATGCGCAAGATGGCGGCTCGCTAGGTGATCGGAGCCGCCGACGGGATGTTCGGCGTGGGATGGCATCGTCCAGGCGGCTAGCCGAGCTGCGTATACCCCCCAGCCCGCTTTGTCATCTTCTCGGCAGCCGTGGGAGAGGTCTGCAGGCCTTCTCGGTGTCACGGTTGCCGAGAACGAGGCCGGGTGAGGGCGAGTGGCGAACGGCGGCCATTTCCTGGGCGCGCGGTGCGAGGTGAGGCCGCAGCCGCGGCTCATAGGCCTGTCGGCTCATCATGGCCTGTTTATCGCGACTGCTGAGCATTGGACTACCTTTGGTATGTTTACCTCCCCCCAGCCTGGTTTTCTCGGGATGAAGGGGGTTGAGAATTCCTACCGGCTTTTCCACTACCTTCCCTGTTTGGAGGCTCCCTGAGGACGTTTTACCCCGCTTCTGCCGCGTTTGGGACCTGCGGCCTATTACATCTTACCGGCCTTCCTCAGAGGTGCCTGGCCCGGTTTTTGGGAAAGGCCCTGGATCTGAGGAGTGGTCAGGCCTCTGGCCTACGGCCAGCTTTTAGACTAACTTGAATGTGGGGCTTGCCTGGAGCGATCTTCACCTTTGGACCATCTTAGTGGAGGGAATTGGCATGGTGGTTATTGGAGGTGTCCCGGCCTTTGTGGGCCCGCTTCTTCCATTATTACCCATGTGCACTGTCATCGGCACTTATATGGCCTTTTGGGACCTTTTGGCCAGGACTGTTCCTAGGAACTGTGATGGAAGAGGCTTGGAGACCGATTTGAGATCTGCCGGAGGACGTACCCAAAAACAGCTGTAGACATTGCTGATGGTGGTAGAAGACCCACCCACCTCGTTTCCCCATGGACTTTAGGACTGGGCTATTTTTTTTCCCACCTTCTCCATCTTTAGCCTATTCGTCATCATGTGTCAGCCACCATCAGACGATGGGTATCCATGTGAAGAACTATTGACTAATATCCTGCCACCCCGGACAATTATCATCTCTCGTCGACTTCTATCCCCTAGCGAAGTGTTATTTCTACGATTCGTTTACGCTATTCGGTACAGGAACTCTTGTGCCTGCGAGGTGCCCCCGCCTCGCAGGAATGGCCCGTTTTATTACCAAGGGCCGGCCTCAATGACGGGTCTTGGGACCCACAGAGGTGGCATGCGAAGAGGAAGAGCCTTTGGGGTTTTTTAGATAGGGCATTTTTAAGGGGTGGGAGGGGAAGGGCGGGTGTTGGGGGAAATCCGCCGGGTGGGGTATCAGTTCCTGCGCATGCTCGTGGCGGTGAGTTAATAGGTCCGAGGGTTACGGGGGGAGTTCGTGTTCCACTGGTTGAGGGTGATGCTATTTGCACGGTATGGGGGAGGGGCAGATTTGGCGGAAGTGGGGGCTCGGATCGTGTTAAGGGGGTGCGCGCTCGATGCTTGCAGGCGATCGCGCGCCCCGAGCCCTCAGACTTTTCCCGTTCCACGGATGGTCAAGACCCTCAGAGCCCGGGCCTTCGGCTGATGTTGTGTAATGCACGGTCCGTGGCCAATAAGGCCCCCCTAATCTACGATCTTATTCAGGGGGGTGCCGCGGATTTTATAGGCATTACGGAGACCTGGTTGGGCGCAGAAGGGGGCGTGCCCCTGGTACAGATGTGCCCGCCAGGTTTCCATGCATTCCATCAGCCGAGAGCCCAGGGTAGGGGTGGGGGGGTGGCGGTTGTGATTAGAGAGAGTCTGGAGCCGAGGGAGACCACTGTGCCTCAGATTGCCGGGTGTGAATCCCTCTGTGTGAAGTGGGGCCATAGATGTCAGATGGCTTGCTGGTCGCGTACCTGGCTCCTTGCTGCGTGACAGCTGCCCTGCCCGAGCTCCTGGAGGTGCTTGCTGGGGTGGCAGTTGAGACCCCCAGACTTTTAGTCATGGGGGATTTTAACTTGCCATCTTCCGGCTCGTCATCGACAGCAGCTCGGGAGTTCACGGCTTCCATGACGGCCTTGGACCTGACTCAAGTAGTTGATGGCCCCACTCACACGGGGGGGTGGTACACTGGATCTGATTTTTGTCTCTGGTCAGTGGTTGAGAGATCTGGACTTAAAGGAAATAGTCATTGAACCTTTGTCATGGTCAGATCACTCTCTCCTTCGCCTGGACTTTCTGACCGCCATCCAACACCGCAGGGAGACGGAGCCGATGCGTTGGTTCCGTCCCAGGCGCCTGATGGACCCGGAGAGGTTCCGGACGGAGCTTGGGCCACTTCCTGAGGGTCTGGCTCACTGCACATCTGAGGAACTTGTTGTGGCCTGGGAACGGGCCGTGGCGGGGGCCTTAGACCGTGTCGTGCCTCTGCGGCCTCTGACCCGGCGCAGGTCCCAACTGGCTCCTTGGTTCTCCGAGGAGCTGAGGGGGATGAAGCGCCGGAGAAGACGCCTAGAGAGCTCTTGGAGGTCTAGTCGTTCAGAGGCTGATCGGACACTAGTGAAGTCCTATACTAGGGCTTACCTAGTGGCATTGAGGGAAGCGAGGCGTTCCTACGCCTCCTCCCTCATTGCGTCGGCAGATAACCGCCCAGCCGCCCTGTTTCGGGTGACCCGTTCCCTCCTTCACCAGGGGGAGCGGGATGACCCGCTGCAGGGACGTGCTGAGGAGTTTAACGGTTATCTATACGATAAAATCGTTCAGCTTCGGGACGGGTTGGACCAAAATTGCGATGACTCAGGTGAGATGTCCGAGGGTGGTCTTGGTGACGTTGTTTGGGATGAGTTTGACCCTGTGGCTCCCGAGGACATGGACAGGTTGTTGGGTAGGTTGAATGCCACCACGTGTTTACTGGACCCGTGCCCCTCCTGGCTGGTGCTGGCCACTCAGGAGGTGACACGAGGCTGGCTCCAGGCGATTACGACTGCTTCTCTGGTGGAGGGTGTCTTTCCGGCCGCCTTGAAAGAGGCGGTGGTGAGGCCCCTCCTCAAGAAGCCTTCCCTGGACCCGGCTGTTTTAGCTAATTATCATCCGGTCTCCAACCTTCGCTTTGCGGCGAAGGTTGTAGAGAGTATGGTGGCATATCAGTTTCCCTTACCCTTGATGAAACTGTCTATCTAGACCCGTTCCAGTCCGGTTTCCGGCCCGGTTACAGCACGGAGACGGCTTTGGTCGTGTTGGTGGATGATCTCTGGAGGGCCAGGGATAGGGGTTGTTCCTCTGCCCTGGTCCTATTAGACCTCTCAGCGGCTTTCGATACCATCGACCATGGTATCCTGCTGCGCCGGTTAGAGGGATTGGGAGTGGGAGGCACCGTTTATCGGTGGTTCTCCTCCTATCTCTCTGACCGGTCGCAGACGGTGTTGACAGGAGGGCAGAGGTCGGCCCCGAGGCGCCTCACTTGTGGGGTGCCGCAGGGGTCGATCCTCTCGCCCCTTCTGTTCAACATCTACATGAAGCCGCTGGGTGAGATCATCAGTGGTTTCGGTGTGAGGTACCAGCTGTACGCTGATGACACCCAGCTGTACTTTTCCACATCGGACCACCCCAACGAAGCTATCGAAGTGCTGTCCCGGTGTCTGGAAGCCGTACGGGTTTGGATGGGGAGAAACAGGCTCAAGCTCAATCCCTCCAAGACAGAGTGGCTGTGGATGCCAGCATCCCGGTACAGTCAGCTGAGTCCGCGGCTGGCTGTCGGTGGCGAGTCATTGGCCCCGATGGAGAGGGTGCGCAACTTAGGCGTCCTCCTGGATGAACGGCTGTCTCTAGAAGATCATTTGACGGCCGTCTCCAGGAGAGCGTTCTACCAGGTTCGCCTGGTGCGCCAGTTGCGCCTCTTTCTAGACCGGGATGCCCTATGCACGGTCACTCACGCACTCGTGACGTCTCGCCCGGATTACTGCAATGCTCTCTACATGGGGCTCCCCTTGAAGGGCATCCGGAGGCTGCAGTTAGTCCAGAATGCGGCTGCGCGGGTGATAGAGGGAGCCCCCCGTGGCTCCCGCATGACACCTATCCTACGCAGACTGCACTGGCTACCTGTGGCCTTCCGGGTGCGCTTCAAGGTTTTGGTTACCATCTTTAAAGCGCTCCATGGCATAGGGCCGGGCTACTTACGGGACCGCCTGCTGCTACCGAATACCTCTCTCCGACCCGTGCGCTCTCATAGAGAGGGACTCCTCAGGGTGCCGTCAGCGAGGCAATGTCGTCTGGCGGCGCCCAGGGGAAGGGCCTTCTCTGTGGGGGCTCCCACCCTTTGGAACGAACTACCCCCAGGACTTCGTCAGCTTCCGGACCTTCGGACCTTCCGCCGCGAGCTTAAACACCCTTATTTATTTGCGCAGGATTTAGTTAGATTTTAAATTTACGGGTTTTAAACTGGGTTTTATTTTTTATATTTTTAAATATTTGGCGTTTAGAATAAGTTTTTTTAATTGTTTTTTACTCTGTATTTATGTGTTTTTAAGTGCCTGTTAACCGCCCTGAGTCCCTCGGGAGATAGGGCGGTATATAAATATGATTAAATAAATAAAATAAATAAATAAATAAATCTTGGTCCAGAATAGATATGATATGGAAATGACCTCTAATATAGAAAAAATTGACATAGAAGCCAATACCTGGGCGGATCATTACTGTATGACAATGACATGGAGAGGACAAAGGAGAAGATCTAGGAAAAAGGATTAGGTCAGGCTTCGAGCGGATGGAAAGGTCCAAGAAATCCCCTTAGAAAAAATGGGCAAGAATAAGGTACCCTGTTCAGAACGAATAACCCTGTAAGAAGTGTAGAGCCGTGTTCCCCTCTGGACTGCCTGCTAGCCCACTGGGACACATTAAAACCTAGCGTAGCAATAAAAGTTGTTTTTAAAAAGGAAAAGCTGAAAACCCTCTGTACATCCATCTGGCCAACCTACTTCATTGGTCCTAACGTAGGAACATGGCCACTAGAAGGCAACCTTGATTTAGATTTTGTCAACAAATTTACTGATTTTCTGGCTACCATCGGGCGAACTGAAGAGGAACTTTATGTTGGTTTCTTCTCCAATCTCCTTTGTTGGCCAGACATTCAGAAAGCATGTGGGCTCACTCCCATTTCAAAATTGTGCTCCCTCATCATTTTCAAAAAACCCCCCAAAAAAGCTAGCCAAAGTGACAAGAGGAGTTTTCCCCACCATACCATACGATTCCCCACCGGGTTACTTACGGGACCACCTACTGCTACCGATTGCCTCCCACCGACCCGTGCGCTCTCACAGAGAGGGACTCCTCAGGGTGCCGTCCGCCAAGCAATGTCGGCTGGCAGCCCCCAGGGGAAGGGCCTTCTCTGTGGGGGCTCCCACCCTCTGGAATGAACTTCCCCCAGGACTCCGTCAACTGCCTGACCTTCGGACCTTCTGCCGCGAGTTGAAGACATACCTATCTATTCGCGCAGGACTGGCATAGAAATTTTTAGTAGTTTTTAATATTTGGATTTAAATTTTATTGGGTTTTATGGTTTTAAATGGATTTTAATTTGGCCTTACATTTAATAAGTTTTTTAATTACTGTTTTATTGTGCACTTTTTACTGTTTTATCTGGCTGTGAACCGCCCTGAGTCCTTCGGGAGAAGGGCGGTATAAAAATTTAATAATTAAATAAAATAAATAAATAAATATAAATACTATGTCGTTCTCCCTTCCCCTAATGCAAACGATGTGCCTTTACCAGCTCAAGTGCCTCCAGCAGCATGCTTTTCAGGATCAAGTGCTTCCAACAGCACCTCAGACCATTTTGCAGGATCAAGTGCTTCCAACTAAAATGGATATATAAGAAGTAAACTTACTAAGTTTGGAGAAACTGCTCCTACACCCCACTACCAACAATATGACATGATAGATCACTTTATTGCTTCACTAGGCAAGGGAACAGAACGACAAAAGTTAACAAGGTGACATGAGATAAATGATTCTCTGCCTCCTCAGGCATAAATAAAGGAACAAGAAAATTGTTATGTTACATCCTTAAATGGTGATTGTGCATAGAAAGATGTATCCTGCTCTATAGGCTATATAAGCTGAGATGTAACAGCTTTTCGGGGTTCACGCTTTGCGAGAGTTAACTCTCCTGAACCTTGCACAATAAATCTTTCCCTTCGACAAAACAGCTGGTGTGGCCTTTTTTCTATAACACAACAACATCTCAGCTGCCCCAGCCTGCTCCGAAAGATTCAGCACCCCAAGCAGCTCAACCTCTGTATCCTGATCTGTCTGCTTTAAGTCCTCCTCACACCAAAACCAGACAAACTTACATGACTGCTGACCAACCGGGTCCCTTAGTCCTAGCCCCCATTCAACAGGTTCCTATGAAAGAAAAACCAGCGTATATTCATACACCCTTTACTACCAATGATCTTTTTAATTGGAAAACAGGACTTCCCCCTGACAGGGAATCCCCCCGAAGTTATGTGGAACTTGTTCAACGTGTAATGGTTACCCATAAAACTAATGTGGCATGGGACCGGGATACTTACGGGACCGCCTGCTGCCGCCAGTTACCTCCCATCATCCGGTGCATCCAGTCCGCTCTCACAGGGAGGGCCTCCTTAGGGTGCTGTCGGCCAACCAATGTCGGCTGGGGGCCCCCAGGGGAAGAGCGTTCTCTGTGGGGGCTCCGGCCTTGTGGAACGATCTGCCGGTGGGACTCCGTCTTCTCCCTGATCTTCGGACCTTTAAGCGCGAGCTCAAGACTTTCTTTTTTCACCAAGTGGGGCTGGCCTGATTGATTTTAATACTGTGGGTTTTTAGTGGGCTTTTAAATAGGGGTTTTATTCTATTTTTGTAATTTTCTTACTTAATATTTTTAACATACAGCGATTGAATTAGATTTTTAAACCAGATATTGTATTTTAAAATTTTTGGATTATTGTGTTTTATTTGCTGTACACTGCCCTGAGTCTTCGGAGAAGGGCGGTACAAAAATTTGAAAAATAAATAAATAAATAAATAATGTGCCTGACATTTTTACTCTCTGTTGGCACTTTAGTCTATAGAGGAAAAAGAACAAGTTCTTAAAGCCACCACGGCATACTATAAAGTAACCCAGCATTCTATCTAATCAGCATGCCCTGGCCTTATGGCCTGGCTCTTTTTAACCCCAACATTGGGGTCGATCCCAACTCAGATCAAGGTGCCGTCATCCTCCAGAAAGCCCGGGATTCCATCCTTCAAGGATTGAAACTGAGATCCCACTATATAGAAAAGGAGAAGGGAGAGGACCTATCAGAGATAACGGAAGAGTTGCTGGCGAAGAGGCCGAGAGCAATATGAACGACCTGGTCTCAGAATACCAGCAGAGAAAGAAACCACATAACCAGCGGCTGGGGTCATGCCTCTTTTTGTTCTGTTCAGAAGTGTCACAAACTTAATACTACACATATTAACAGCAGCACGTATAGCTTATGCGCAAAATTGAAAGAAGGAGAACCCACCAACAGAAGAAGATTTTATTAAGAAAATCCTAGAATGTGCAGAGATGGATAAACTCACAAAAGAAATCAAAGAAAAAGAGGATACAAAATATTATAAGGTCTAATGTAGATGGTATGAATATGTTGTGGCTCCAGCCCCCGGGCCTGGCCTCCTGGAGCCAGATGACTTGGAGAGTGAGGAGGAGGAGCTGACAAGGCCTCCTTCCCCTCCTGGACCTTCCTCCTCCCTGGCACCGTCCCAGGTTCCAGTTGCAGGCCAGGAGGAGGAGGAGGAGGAGCTGACAAGGCCTCTTTCCCCCGACCCCTCCTCCACCCTGGCAACACTCCAAGAACCAGCTGCTGAGGATCAATCTTGGCTAGATGCGAAACAGCGATGCCTAGATAAGCGTGCGCAGCAGAGGAAAAGGTGGGGCAGGCCCAGGGAGTGCTGAGTCATGGAGACACTCCCCACAGGGGATAAAAGCAGGGAGAGTGCTCCGTAGGCCCTTGTGTCGGACAAAGTTATGCACCACTGGCTCTTTGACTGCTTTGGACTGAAGGCTGGGATTTCTTGTGAGTACTTTAGATCATCTTGCAGACTCCTGGTTGCCCTGGCAATGGTCTGTTGGCACGCTGCTACTTGATAAGGACTTGGCTGGCACGTGAAGGAACGTTGCCAGAACTTTTCATTGCCAGAAGGAATCTGGCCAAGTGTAAATAAATTGCTGGCAGACAGCCTCGGCTGGCATATTGTTTTGGGGAGGAAGGAGGGGACAGAACAGAATACTTGGAAAATAGGAAAGATAATAAAAATTGAATAACAGGGTAAAATCTGTATGTAGATGAAATAAAGAAAATGTAGATGAATATAGATGAAATGTAGATGAAATAAAAGAAGATAGATAATATAAAAGTAGAATAAGATAGAATTAAAATATGTATGAATAGTAAGAAAGGACCGCTTTGAATAGCTGATAAGAAACAGTGATATGTATATGAATGTTGTATGTTTGTCTTGTGTTTTAATGTGTTCAAAATAAAAAACTTTTTATAAAAAAAGTGTAAAAACTGTATTTGTTCAAGACCTCTGTTTATGTGTGCCGTGTCGTCTTTATGTCACATCTTTATATTAGACTTCATGTCTGATGCTGTACGGACATTAAAAACATTTTCATCACACAGAAAAATGGAATAGATCAGCAGGAAATGAAAATAGAATTGATGAAACTTTTAGAATACATACAAACTATGCAAGAAGACATACGCTTCCATGAGAAGGGCACGTAAGGTTTATGAAAAAATCGATAAGAGATGAGATACCCAACAAGGCAACAGATGAACCATTGCGATACAAGGGGAAACAATTGGTAGTTTTGAAACAGATTCCTAGGAGAGTAAGGGACCTTTGAAAACAATATCATTTCTTGACTACAGTGTTGATCAAATACAGTGTAAATTTCAGATGGTTGATACCTGGAGGAATATTAGTTACCTGGCAGGAAAAAAGACACAGACTAGACTCATTCGATAAAGCAATGGAATTTTATGACAACCACCTTAATACGGAAGAGGAACGGGAAGTAAGAGGAGAAATAGTGCATGAAGAGGTGCGCATGCTTCATGCGGGAACCAAAGTCCTCTCCAGAGTTTTTTTTTTCTTCTGAAAACTGGCAGCAATAGAATAGAAGCCCCAGCTTAACCAAAGTGAGCCCCACATTGGAAAGAGGAACATGGGAAATTTTAGCTCGAGGGCAGTAATTGATAGGAAACTTGCTTAGGAAACTTGCTTAAGGCATGGGACGAGAGGCAGATGCCTGTCCTGGCCAGTATGAATAAGAGGAAAGCAAAAAGAATATGTAGAATAAGGGATGATACTGGGAGACAAATTTGGCCTGACAGCAGTACTTTTGATTTTAAAACCCAGAAAGCACTTAGATCCCAAATTAAGCCCAGCCAAATACCTTACTGGTACTGCTGGGACGAGTTAGCCAGAACCAAGGACCTAACTATAGGGAAAGATCAGACTAAAGTAGGAACCCATTCTCCAGAAGCTAAAACTGAGGCAAAGGTTATTGCTCCCCTATTGAGCAAACCAGTACTGGGTAGAAATAGGGGACAACTGGAATTTTTTCTAACACACATGCCCTTCTCTGCCTCGGATCTCATTATTTCGAAAAAAGACACTCCAACCTTCAGGGCAAGCCCTCAAATGGTAACGCGAACCCTAAAATCAATAACTGACAGCCACAATCCATCATGGGGAGATATGACTTAGTTGCTGTAGGTTTTCCTGACCAAGGACGAACTGCTAAAACTCTTTGAAAAAAACAGACCAAATAGCCAAGCAACCAATCATCCCGGGCCACCGGCCTTAAATTTGTACCTGAAAGAATATTAGTTACCCGGCAGGAAAAAAGACACAGACTAGACTCATTCGATAAAGCAATGGAATTTTATGAGAACCACCTTAATACAGAAGAGGAACGGGAAATAAGAAGGTGAACCAATTTGCACCTACATCGCCAACCTGCAAAAGGCAGCCACCCATTGCGAGTACTGGGATCTGGATGAGCACTCCTCAACCAACTCATCTGTGGAGTGCGAGACCTGTGATTACAGAGGTGACTCCTATCCAGGTCTAACCTCACAATCGACAAGGCCAAGGGACACGAACTGTCCAGCAAGTCTGCCGAGACCCTACAGCGACCGGGCATGACTGGCGCCTCGACAAACACAGTGCCCATACACCAAGGGGACGCAAGGGTCGAGAGTGAGGATGAGGAGGTCAAGGAACAAGCGGTGTTCAGAACTGACCAAGTCACTCACGACGACGAGGACAAGTGTGCCGGTTGCGGCAGCAACCACCACCGGAACAACTGCCATTTCAAGGACGCAGTATGCCGGCGGTGCGAGAAAAAGGACATCTGGCTCGAGTGTGCAAAGCAAGCCAGCCTTCCCGCCAAAAGAACTGTGCAGAATGGAAGCCAACCAGCCAGCAGCCACCTTCGCGCAGGTGCAACCAAAATGGCTACCAAAGAAAAGGCGCAAAATCCAACCAATTTCGAATTGGCCAAGCCAACGCCAACCCGGAAGACAAGGTATTCACGATGGTTGGCATTGATGGCCAGCAGATAGAGATGGAGTTTGATACAAGATCGTCCATCATGATCATGTCTTGGGACAAAGTCAAGGCATCCCTACTGCACGTCCGAAAAGAACAACTGGAACACCAACAACTCCGAGTGGATGACTAGCAGGGGAACCGAATCCCCATGGAAGGCATCACAACGGTCAATGTCACCTATGGCCCCTACAAGAAGCAGCTGCCGGTCACCATCATCTGCAGAGACCTGCCGAGCCTCCTAGGCTGGGACTGGATCAGAGCCCTGGGAATAGGACTTTACGGAGTCATCGGGATCCACACCACCTGCCAGAGCCTAAAGGACGACCTCCTACACGAGTTCTAGGATGTCTTCTCAGGAACCCTCGGCAAGTACGTGGGGACCCCTATCTCCTTTAACCTTGACCCTGGGATCACTCCCATACAACTGAAAGCCAGGCGGGTGCCATTTGCCTTAAAACCCAAAATAGACCAGGAACTAGATAAGCTAGTCCAACCAGGAATCCTCGTTCCCACCGACCACGCCAGATAGGAGACCCCCATAGTGACTCCTATCAAGTCCGACGGGTCAATCCGCATCTGCATGGACTATAAGGTGACTTTAAACAAGGCCCTACAGAAGAGTGCCTACCCAGTGCCGATTGTGCAGCATCTACTGCACTCCCTAGGGCCTGGCAAGACATTCACAAAGCTAGACTTGGCACAGTCATACCAGCAATTGCCTTTAGATGGCACCATGGCAAAGGTGCAGACCATTGTAACCCCCCGGGGTGCTTTCAAGTGCACCTGGTTACAATTCAGGGTCAGTGTTGCCCCTGTTCAATTTCAAAATCTGATGGAGAGACTGTTGCAAGGAATACCAGGGGTGGTGCCATACTTTGATGATGTTCTGGTATCAGCGGACAATCATCAGCAACTGTGGGTCAGGCTTCGGAGCGTCCTGACCATTTTTAGGAATGCAGGGCTCCAAATCAAACTTGAAAAATGCCAGATTGGGGTCCCCTCAGTCGAATTCCTGGGTTACCAGATAGACCAAGCGGGCATCCACTCCACCGAATCCAAGATCAAGCTATTAGGGAGGCACCCATCCCACGGGATAAAACCGAACTCCAAGCTTTCCTGGGTCTCCTGAACTTTTACGTGATTTTCCTAAAGCAAAAAGCCACGATAGTGGAACCACTACGCAGACTGTTAGCAAAGAAGGCTCCCTGGGTCTGGGGGAAAGCTGAAGCTACAGTGTTCGCAGGGGTCAAGAAACTACTAACAGAAGACAGTCTCTTGTTCCAATACAATCACACCCTCCCACTAGTCCTCATATGCAATGCGTCCCCCTTCAGAGTGGGCGCAGTCCTGAGCCACCGGCTGCCCAATGGATCCAAAGCACCCATCGCCTACTTCTCCCAAACCCTGTCCAGCACCAAAAGGAACTACAGCCAGCTGGACAGGGAAGCCCTAGCTGCTGTGGCTGGGGTCAAAAAGTTCCATGAATACCTGTTCGGGAGGGTATTTGAATGTGTCACTGACCACCGCCCCCTATAAGGACTGTTGGCAGGGGACCAACCCACTCCCATCGCTATGTCACCGAGATTGACACGATGGGCACTCTTCCTGGCAGCATACAACTACACACTAGTCCACTGCCCCAGCAAAGACTTGAGCCATGCTGATGCTCTAAGCAGGTGCCCACTTCTGAAGTTGGTGGAGGACCCAACCTCGGGGAGACTGGCCCTGCTCATAGACTTGGCAGAGGTGGTTAGGGCATCGAGAAAGGACTTTGTTGTGAAAACTGTTATTGGCTGGGTGCAGAGAGGTTGGCCTAATGAGCAGGTGGTGGGAGAATTCAAAAAGTTTGAAGTGAGAGAAGACAAACTGTCCACTCAAGGAGGCTGTTTATTGTAGGGTGATCAAATTGTTGTACCGGCATGATTGTATGAGAGGATATTGGAAATGCTACATGAGGGTCACCCAGGGATTGTAAGGATGAAGGGTCTGGCCAAAAGCTACATGTGGTGCCTACAGATGGACAACGATATCGCCAACTGGGCAGCAAAATTCCCCCATGTCAGGAATCCAGACCCAACCCCCCCGACAGCCCCTGTAAGGGATTGGGAAGGACCCTGAGGCCCCTGGTCCCACATACATATGGACTTTGTGGGGCCCTTCCATGGCCAAATATTCCTGATCATAGTCG
This sequence comes from Ahaetulla prasina, assembly GCF_028640845.1. Lineage (NCBI taxonomy): Eukaryota > Metazoa > Chordata > Lepidosauria > Squamata > Colubridae > Ahaetulla > Ahaetulla prasina. Next base: position 13,715,901 of record NC_080544.1, on the reverse strand, counting down.
ACACCTTCTCGAAGTGGTTGGAAGTAGTAATAATGCAGTCCACCACCGCAGAGGCGGTAATCAAGGTGCTCCAGAGACTATTCTCAACCCACGGGTTGCCTGACAACCTGGTCTCAGATAATGGGCCCAATTCACCGGAACCCAATTCGAGGGCTACCTGGCAGAGTTAGGGATCCACCATGCCCTCTTGGCCCCGTATCACCCAGCTACGAATGGCTTGGCAGAGGGATTTGTGCGGTCAACCAAAGAGGCATTGGCACGCCTCGGGCCCGGGGACTGGCAGGGGAGGATTGATGCAATAGGGGCACCGGTGTTTGCTAAAAATTACGCCGAAGGCCCCACTTGGGTAGCCGGCAGGGTGACAGGAATCACAGGCCCAAAGTCCTACACCGTGGACATGGGCAACGGCAAAATAGAACAAAAGCACATCAACCATCTCAGAAAGCGTTTAGAGCAAACACCACCACAAACAGTCCCTAACTACAAACCAATCCTTCCGACGGCTAACTCAAGCCCGAGGGAACCGGAGGACTTACCTGAAGACTTCGGTGTCCAGCGCTGCCCGGGTCCACCAACTATCCCCACCGATGACCAAACAGCAATTAATCCAAGGGGGAATGAAGAAACAACTGCCAATAGTCCACACAAAAAGGCCCAAACAGAAGAGCTGGGAGGAACAGAAAGCACCTCCAACCAGCATATCTCCCCCACCAAAACTGAATTACGCAGGTCCAGTAGACGCCGGGAATGCCCTGTCTATCTGTGTGATTACGAATGTAAATAAATGCAAATGTGGGGGGCAAAGTGCCTTCTGGGAGGGGAGGAGTGCTGTGTATGAACCTATTGATGGGAATTTTGGAGGGAAAAATACTCGATGCCTATTGGCTGGTGCCTCCCCCAGCTGTGTATATAAATATACATGCTTGTCACAAACAGCACAGTACTTCATGCTGATTTAAAAATCCTGCCACCTTCCCTATGGGGCTGGGATGCAACAGAGGTGGGATTATTAAAAGGAGCGACTCCAGTCACAATTTAAGTTAAAAAACAGGTCGCCATTTTGTATTCCCCATTATAAGATTCCCGCCAAAGCAGTTCAATCCATAAGGAAACCGATAAAGGCTTACTTAGAACAGGCAGTCCTCAGGAAATGTACATCTCCCTGCAACATTCCCATTTTTCCGGTAAAGAAAGCAAAAGTAGATGATAAAAGGTACCCCATCTTCAGATTCATGCACAATTTAAGACTTGTGAATAACTCGCGCCCCTGTAGTGCCAACTCCTGCAACTATAATAACCGAAGTTCCAGCGTCGGTTATGTATTTTTCAGTCATAGACCTATGCTCAGCTTTTTTCAGCATACCAGTAGATCAGGTATCCCAATACCTTTTTGCTTTTATTTTGGAAGACCAACAGTATACATGACCTCGTTCGCCACAAGGCTATACGGAGTCCCCTACTTTATTCTCTCAAATCTAAAAAGCAGATTTCTCTTCTATTTCCCTACCATACCGGTCAACTATAATCCAATATGTTGATGATTTATTGCTGGCATCCGGCACTGAGCTAGCATGTAAATTAGCAGATAGGGACCATAAAGCCTCTCCATCAAACTACAATATCTAAGACAGGAAGTAACCTCTTTATCATTGCACCAGGAATTAGGAAATTGGCTCCCTGCCAGGTACAGACTATCTGTACCTCTATCTTAGGCATGAAGCCACCAAAAACGAAATAACAAGTGAGAACCTATTAGGTTTCTGCCACCCATGTATTCCCTCATTTGGAGAACAATCCAGATTACTAATACAACTGACAGGAAAGGACATGTCTGACCCCAGTGAGTAGTCAAAATCACTAATTAAAACCCTTCAAGGAATTAAACAAGCCCTAGCATCCCCCCCTGGCACTTGGCCTCCCTGACTATTGGAAGCCTTTTATCTTGTTTATTCACGAAAAATCAGGTGTTGCTTCAGGCATCTTAACACAACCATTTGGACATACATACCGACCAGTAGCATATTACTCAATAACATTAGTTCCAGTGGCTAAGGAAGCAGTCCCCTGCTTAAGAGCCATAGCAGCCACTTAAAGAAAGTTAAATATTTAGGCATCTATTTAACAGCAAGATGTGCAACAATTATAGATGATAACTATATAAAACTGATGCAACAAATTAAGTTGGACCTGGAGAAATGGAAGAACTCACAATTATCTTTGATAGGGAAAATAGCCACTAAAAAAATGAATATACTACCAAAATTACTTTTTATTCCAAACGATACCAATAAAAATAGAGGAAAAAATACTTTGAAGAGCTAAATAGAACACTCTTGAAGTATACTTGGCAAGGGAAAAAAGTAAGAACAAAAGTGAAAATGCTACAGGAATCTAAAAGCAACGGGGGCTTTGGACTACCAGATTGGGAGCTATAGTATCAGGCATCGGTAGTTACATGGGTAAAAGAATGGATAAACATGAAACAGAAGATTACTACTATTAGAGGGACATGATCTTCAACTATTTGGTCTCAACTCTGGACCGATGGCTCCTCTTTTGTAAAACATGGAAAGAGATACACAGAACTAGCCATAGTTTCCAAGGATGAGCCACTCCTCCTATGACAACTTCCCTCTCATTGGTCCACTCAAGCAGCTGAGCTTCTAGCTCTGATTGAAGCATGCCACCTGTTGGCTGGACTGGACATTTATACCAATAGTCATTATGCATTTTTGGCTGCACAATCCATGTGGCTTTGTGGAAGGCCCATGGCTTTACAGGGAAAAGCTTAAAGATGAAGCCTTTGCTAGAAGTAGTTGTCAAGGCTGTCAGAAAGCCCTCTGAGCTGTGGCAAGTCCAACAACTGGAAAGACTCAAGCTAAAACTTTGCGGCTCCCCAGTATCACCTGCAACTATTCTTTCCTAATTGAACTGGATAGACTGGACACCCGCTGTAAACGTTTGTTTTGCTGTTTTTGTTGCATTTGCTATGTTTCTGCTCTGCTATTGTTGGTTTCCCCACATATTCTTTGGAAAAGGGAGAGACGGCTCTGACCTCTGTTTTGGCTCTACTACTTGTCTCAATGTTTTTGATCCTTGGGACTTCTACACCCACAGCCAGACTCTCCCGGCCCCAGTGTCAGCAGTGTTTGGTTACCGCCCGCCACGGCAACAAAGTTACCAAAACCCTTGTCTATTACATCCATTATGATTGTCAGGACAACAATACCACATCCTGTGTCGGCAACATCGCTACTATGAGATCTGTCCTAATAACGGAAGACCCATAAGTTTCAACCCTCAGGGATCCCGGTTCATCCTGGACATTGAGATCACCAGATATCAAGGTAGTGCAAAACTATCTTGGTAGATACCAAAACTGGTATCTATCTTGGGAAAAACCAGAGTACTTCTCAGACACCTCAGGTTCAAATCTGTTTTGATGCTTGCTATGCCATCACACAAGGACAGGGTGGGAGTGGGGTTTTGTGTGGGTCTATAGACAGGCAACAGTCATATCGCACCTTGGAAAAATACCTCTTTGACTTCTGTTACAACTTCCCTACTCTCTTCTATGGTACTTCTTCTCAGGCTTATATGTACTGGTACATTAGAAATTCTAAACCATGACCAGGATCACCCCTAAGATGTTATGGTTCCAGCTTCTTTAATATTTCCCGGGGGGAGGCCACATCGGATTGTCAGCCTTACAGATGTAACCCTGTGTGCTTCCTTTTTAATGCTCCCCCTCCAGGCACACTGAACGTGGGTCTTGGAATAAATATACGGGCTACCAAAATCTATGACCAGACTGAAATTAAAGTCACCAGAACAGTGTACCAGCTTCAGCACTTCACGATTTTCTCTTCATTTTATGAGGAAATGGACAAGAAGGTAGAAATTCCTTCAATAACAAAAAAACCTCTTCATAGATTTAGCTGAGCGGATTGCATCGTCCCTCAATGTAACAAATTGCTATGGCTGTGGAGGAACAAATATGGAGGAATGATGGCCATGGGACTCTAGGGAAATAAACCTGACTGCTCTTCCCCAAATGAACCTCACATGAAACAGAAGATTACTACTATTAGAGGGACATGATCTTCAACTATTTGGTCTCAACTCTGGACCGATGGCTCCTCTTTTGTAAAACATGGAAAGAGATACATAGGACTGGTCATAGTTTCCAAGGATGGGCCACTCCTCCTATGACAACTTCCCTCTCATTGGTCCACTCAAGCGGCTGAGCTTCTAGCTCTGATTGAAGCATGCCACCTGTCGGCTGGACTGTGCACTAACATTTATACCAATAGTCGTTATGCATTTTTGGCTGTCCACATCAAAATGCATAATGACTATTGTGGCTCTGTGGAAGGCCCGTGGCTTTACAGGGGCTGATGGGAAAAGCTTAAAGATGAAGCCTTTGCTAGAAGTAGTTGTCAAGGCTGTCAGAAAGCCATCTCAGTTAGCTATCACTCACTGCTGAGGACCACAGAGAGATCTCCTGCAGAAACCTAGTGTCAGTTTTGGAAGGCAATTTTCTTTTACCTTGAAAAAATACCTCTTTGACTTCTGTTACAACTCCCCTGTTCTCTCCTGTGGTACTTCTCAGGCTTATATGTACTGGTACACTAGAAATTCCAAACCATGACCCAAGATGTTATGGTTCCAACTTCCCGGGGGAAGATGTAACCCTGTGTGCCTCCTTTTTAATGCTCCCCCTCCAGGCACACTGAACGTGGGTCTTGGAATAAATGTACGGGCTACTGATCTTGTGACCAGATTGAAATTAAAGTCACCAGAACAGTGTACCAGCCTCAGCACTTCACGATTTTCTCTTCATTTTATGAGGAAATGGACAGATCTCCTTGGATTGGATCATTGTATCTCGTGCTTTATGAAGAGCAGGAATCAGATTAAAGTGTAATTAAAGGAAGTAGCATCGTTTTGGCCCACAGAAGGTTTTCAATGATACTGAAGCCATTTTATTGTCATTCGTTAGGACACAAATCCTCATGAAGGATTTACTTGACATCTTGTTTTCGTTTTCCACTTTTCTGAGTGGAATGATGGTGGATTTATTTTTCTGATAAGGCTTAACTCTGATTGAAAGCAGAAGAGCAAGAAAGCCTAAATCTGTTATTTGTGGGGAAGGAAGCAAGTGGCAGTCAGGAGAGGACGCATGCTGGCTTCCTGAGGTAAAATCAGGCAACAGGGAGTGTTAATTTTCCACACCATCCAGCACAACCATTTTTGGATGATCTGAGCCATCAGGGTGAGGACAGAGTCTCCATGAAGTGGTTTCCAATTACTTCAGCCTTTGAGGAAGAACCAAGAAACCCTCCTCAAAACAAATGTATGGTGATTGGACCATGGATCTTCCAAGTTGCTTAGATTGAGGCTCTATATCTACTATTTATGAAGACCATGAATCAGACTAAAATGTAATTAAAGGAAGTAGCATTGTTTTGGCCCACAGAAGGTTTTCAATGATACTGAAGACATTTTATTGTCATTCGTTAGGACACAAATGCTCATGAAGGATTTACTTGACATCTTGTTTTAGTTTTCCACTTTTCTGACTGGGATAATGATGGATTTTATTGTCTAATAAGGCTTAACTCTGGTTTGAAAGCAGAAGAGCAAGACAACCTAAATGTGTTATTTTTGGGGAGGAGGGCAGGACAGGAATCATGCTGACTTCCTGTGGTAAAAAATTGGGTTTTTTAAAACTGTCTGACTTGTGTGCGATGACAAAAGTAAGACCTGGAAAACCTCTTGGTCTATTGCAGACCATGGCTGATCCTGTCCGTCCATGGGAGGAGATCGCCATGGTGGTGGCAATATCCTGAGAGTAATGGACACACAGTCATATGAACTGTAATAGTTCTATTCTCGATGTGGGGGTCTCCCTTCAGCATGGAGATTAGCTAAATTAGTCATAGAGCATATATACCACCTCCACGGGGTACCTCAATGTATCATCTCAGAGAGGGGGTTCAATTCACAGCCATGTTTTGGTGTGATTTTATCCGATTAATCAGCTCCACCCAGGGTTTAAGCTCCGCATTTCATCCTAGCACCAATGGAGCCAATGAATGAGCTAATGCCATGATCAAACGCAATCTGAGATGCTACGTCGACTACCAGCAGAAAACCTGGGCTAGCCTCCTCCCCTTTCCAGACGTGGCATATAATAATGTGGTACAAGGAAAGATTGGATTCACCCCCCTTTAGAGTGGTTAATGGGATTGAGTTTGTAGCCATACCGGAGTGGAATCACAACCCCCAGGAACCCAAAACCCCAAAAGAATGGGCAGATATGATACCAGATGTCTGGACCTCAGTCAAAAAAGCATTACAGAGAGCAGCTGAAAAGTACAAAAAGCAAGCTGACAAGAAACGGGCAATGCCAAAACCCTTTAAAGTCGGGGATCTGGTATACCTATCAACGAAATATATAAAATTAAGGTTTGCCCTGCAAAAAGCTGGGACTGAAATACCTGGGGCCATTCCCAATCATCTGGGTAATTAAACCCATAACCATAGAGTTGAAGCTTCCATCCCTTCTGGGTCGAATACATCCTGTAGTTCACAGCAGCTTGCTGAAACCCGTGGACTCCCATAAAATGAGACCAATGCCAGAAACTCCCAGGCCAGTGAGGAGGATCATTATGAAATAGATGGCATCCTCAGCTAACAGATGCGTAGAGGCCAGCTCCAATATCTAGTCCGATGGAAAGATTACCCAGCAACGGACACCTCCTAGGTACCAGACAAGGATGTGAATGAATGCCTACAGGCTCCTGCCGCGATTCCACCATCATCATCCAGACAAACTGAGGGGAGGGGGACAGGGAAACTGGACGTATGTCGGGGTGTGTGGGCTAATGCATCTTTGTTATGTTTTTCAGGTGGACCCCTGATAGAGGGGAGCTGCCTGTCGAGCCCAGCTCCTGGGCTCGCCACAGCTGGGGGGGGCAATGTGGTGAGGGTGCTGGCAGTGGCAGAGACAGCAATAGCTGACAGGGGTGACACTTACGGACACATCTCCAAGAATGTGGGCAGTGCCACCTGGTCCCAGGTGATCTGTGACAGGCTTGGGTGGCAACGGGAAGCCCTTGCCCAGCTACGCTGTTCCACGCCATTATCTGGGACACCGGGCCACTGCAGCACAGCTAACAGATAAGACTGGTGGGGACCTGGACATTCAGGTGGGGTCAGAGTCACCTCAGTTAGCAATAACACTGGCCAAAACAAACCATGGCCCGGCACAAACCATGGCCAGCTATGCTGGCTGCTGGCTGTTGGAGGGGAGATTAGCATTGGGGGAAATGGGATAATTGGGGGATAATTGCAAGCTAAGTGGGGGTGGGTCCTTAGGAATAAACACAGCACTGGAAGGTGGACACTCCCAGCACTGTCTTCACATGGCTTATTGTATTTCACCACATTCTGTGGCTTGCCTATGTACGGAAGAAAATAAAGACACTTTTGGTTCGTGGGTGCTTTGTGTCAGCTTTCTTATCGTTCCAGCCAGGCTGAATCTGATAAGATGAAAAAGACAGCAAGGAACCATCTTACTCAGCAGCTTTTGATACCATCGACCATGGTATCCTGCTGCGATGGTAGGGGAGTTTAGGAGTGGGGGGTACTGTTTTTCGGTGGTTCTCCTCCTATCTCTCTGGCCAATCGCAGATGGTGTTGGCAGGGGGGCAGAGATCAACCGCAAGGCGCCTCATGTGTGGGGTGCCACAGGGTTCGGTTCTCTCGCCTTTCCTGTTCAACATCTATATGAAGCTGCTGGGTGAGATCATCCGTGGTTTTGGGGTGAGGTACCAGATGTACGCTGATGATACTCAGATGTACATTTCCACCCCTAACCACCCCAATGAAGCTGTCGAAGTGTTGTCCCGGTGTCTGGAGGCTGTGCAGGTCTGGATGGGGAAGAACAGGCTTAAACTCAACCCCTCCAAGACTGAGTGGCTGTGGATGCCGGCATCCCGGTACAGTCAGCTGCAGCCGCTGCTGACTGTTGGGGGCAAGTCATTGGCCCCAATGGAGAGGGTCCGCAACTTAGGCGTTCTCCTGGATGGACGGTTGTCCTTTGAAGAACATCTGACGACCGTCTCCAGGAGAGCTTTTTATCAGGTACGCCTGATCTGCCAGTTGCGCCCCTTTCTAGACCGGGATTCCTTATGCACGGTCACTCATGCCCTCGTCACTTCTCGCCTGGACTACTGCAACGCTCTCTACATGGGGCTCCCCTTGAAGAGCACCCAAAGGCAACAGCTGGTCCAGAATGCGGCTGCGCGGGTGATAGAGGGAGCTACTCGTGGCTCCCATATAACACCCCTCCTGCGCAAGCTGCACTGGCTGCCTGTGGACTTCCGGGTGCAATTCAAGGTGTTGGTCACCACCTTTAAAGCGCTCCATGGCTCAGGACCGGGTTATTTACGGGACCGCCTGCTGCCACTGTTTGCCTGCCATCAACCTGTGCGCTCCCATAGGAAGGGCCTCCTCAGGGTGCCGTCAGCCAAACAATGTCGGCTTGCAACCCCCAGGGGGAGAGCCTTCTCTGTGGGGGCACCTACCCTCTGGAATGAGCTTCCCCCAGGACTCCGACAGCTCCCTGACCTCCGGACCTTTCGCCGCGAGCTGAAGACATACTTATTCTTCCGTGCAGGACTGGCATAAAACTATTAGTAATTTTAAATTGGGTTTTTATGGTTTTAATGTGTATTTGAAGTAATGGGCCAAATTGAATAGGTTTTTTAAATGGGTTTTTAGCTGTACTCTATGTTTTTATTGTGTTTTTACCTGGCTGTCAACCGCCCTGAGTCCTTTGAGAGAAGGGCGGTATAGAAATTAAATTATTCATTCAAGAAAAGAAGTCCAATTGCCATGACTCAACTTCCAGATCAGGAGTCACATATTATTCTGAACTGACAAGAAAAATTTAATCAAGTCCACATTTGAGTGGACTCCTGGATTTCCAGATCCATCCCAAAGTGGCCTCCTTTAAAAAAAAGAAGTCTTATATGAACTTGCCCCCTACCGAGCTCAAGGGTCTCCCCTGGAAAGAATTAAATATTTCACTTAATAGGGAGAGGAAGGGAGTATATATAGAAATATCTCACACAGTCTGTAATCACTCATCCAATTATCTTTAGGGAGATAAATGTGGAGAAACCATAAGGACGTTACCTGATGGAATATCGTTCGCCTTTGCCACAGAAAGGGATTGGTAAGTTTGGAGCGGATTCACTGCAGTTTGTATGCTGGGGAAGAAGAACAGGGGGCCTGTGAACAACTGATGCACTGGGGGATAGATCATCTCTGAGCAGACAACAATCAGTTAGTTGAGCAGGTGGCCCTCCTGACTGCAAGGTTGCGCAGAGGCAAACAGCCAGGCCACACCGCAAATGCCCAGTAGCTGTGCTGGATAAGTTTAACGGCTTGCTGGCCCAATTTCCAGTTGGTTTTTTTGGGGGCAGTGACAGCTTTATATGAGTCTTCGGCTGAGGACTTCCCCACTGACCAGGATAAGGTGGGGGTTTTGATAAGCCTTTTGTTGGGGTCAGTGGTGCGTTGGAGGCCGCCCCTGCTGACCCAGCCCAACCAGCTGTTGGATAATTATGCCGAGCTTTGCCATCAGGTAAAGGGCCATGTTTGAGGACCCTGTTAGGGCTCAAACGGCTAACAAGTAGTAGGACTGAGGATGAGGATAGTGAGTGGAGTTATTCCACTGGACCAGGCAGCAATAATATGGACATTTTGAGGGAGCGCTTTGGGGAGGCCAGTTTCCGGGATGCCCCCTCCTGGCAGCCATGGGCAATTGGGCTGTAGCCGGCAACCATGTGGCAACCCAGGAGAGGTGGGTCCTGGCCCGGATACCCGCTTTCATCTTGCCAGCCAGAAGCTGCACCTGGATCCAAACTTGGTTTAAGAAGAAGGAAGCAATGACTTTGCAGCAGTGTATTCAATCTGGTGAGACTTTTCTAATTTCTACAGTGGAATAAAACTTCCCAAGAAAGTACTTTTGGAAAGTGGGATTCTATAAAATAGGAGGAAGGGAATGCTCTCCCGCCTCTGAAAGACTAGTGGCAAGTAAGATTTGGAACTGATGACAGATCCAGACAAAAGAGAAGGAGAAGGAAAATCTAAAAAGAAAGAGAAAGACTAGACTGGTTATTTTTGAAAAAAAGTTAAAATTTGTTTAAGACTTTTTCCTTCTTGGGTTTTTCTTTTTATTTATTTATATATATATATAATTTTGAGTAAGGAACTGTGATGGCCCAAAGAATAAATTTTTGGATTTTTTTAAAAGTGTGCTGAAAAAATGGAGAGAAAGACACCTAGGCGTTGGGCTTGGTCTCTGGGTGTTATGTGAATTTTGTTGTATGGTTATACTGTGTATATACGTACAATGCCAACTTTATATATATATAGAAGATTACTAGTTTTGGAGGGACATGATCTCCGATTGGGGTAGCATGTTTTTCTGTGGTATAATAAGAATAAAATATTTCCAAAGACACTATATAAGAAATCAGGTACTACAAAATAAATGTGGCGAACCCATACGGACATACTTAAGGGAATATCGTTTGCCTTTGCCACAGAAAGGAATTGGTAAGTTTGCAGCAGTTTCACTGCCATTTGTATGCTGGGAAAGCAGAACGGTGCCTGTGAAAAACTGATGAATTGAGGGAGGGGGCAGCTGGTCACAGGCAGATAATAAGCATCTGCCCATTTTCCCTTGCTTCACTTTTGTCATGGCTGCACAGCATTGGCTCATGACATTCCCTTTTCTGTGCCTTTCTCTCTCAGAATATTGATTAAATCACCCTTCCCCAAGCTGATATTCTCCCAATTTGTTGAATTACAGTTCAGATAATCCTCACCAATGACATTGGCTGCGTTGGCAGGAGGTGATGGAAAGTGTAGGCGAGCACAACTGGAGGGACCAGATAGTGGAAGTGTAATGGCCCACCAGCAGCCAGCGGAGCCAACTTGGACAGTGAGGAGGTTGGAGAGGAATATGGACCAGTCCTGGAGTCTGGGGAATCTCTGATGAGTGCTCTGTGCCGGAGGCAGAGATGCAGTCAGGACTATTCAACAGTTATCAGCTACCTTTGGAGTTGGAGATAAGTGGGCTCAAGAACAGAAATCAGACAAATACTCATGAGGTAATAATTTGACTTCTTGATATAACTCAAAAAAAATTTTTTCACAGGGGAATGATGGTAGACTGTTTTCTGATAAGGCTTAAGTCTGATTTGAAAACCGAAGAGCAAGAAAGCCTAAATCTGTTATCTCTGGAGAGGAGGCCAAGTGGTGGTCAGAAGAGGACTCCCAATGACTTCCTGAGCTGAATCAGGCAACAGGGATTGTGAACTGTTTCACCATAAACTGCCCTGTCTGGGACAGAAGAAGGGACAGTCTGAGCCAAGTACCTGTGGATTACAAGCCAAAAAAAATCCAATTAGCTTTGAACAGGAAATTCAAAACAAGAAAGTGGGGAGGGGAAAGCTATTGGTACATGGCCTGTATGTAGCAGGAATAGACAAGGTTAGGGATGCTTTGAAATGAAACCTCCTTGGAGGGCATATAAGGGAATCCCCTGGCTCCTACTGAAAAAGCTACCTGGATAAGCAGCAAAACATTTAAAGCTACAAGAAAAGAAGTCCAATTGCCATGACTCAACTTCCAGACCAGGAGTCACATATTATTCTGAACTGCCAAGAAAAATTTAATCAAGTCCACATTTGAGTGGACTCCTGGATTTCCCAGATCCATCCCAAAGTGGCCTCCTTTTAAAAAAAAAAGAAGTCTTATATGAACTTGCCCCCTACCGAGCTCAAGGGTCTCCCCTGGAAAGAATTAAATATTTCACTTAATAGGGAGAGGAAGGGAGTATATATAGAAATATCTCACACAGTCTGTAACCACTCTTACAATTATCTTTAGGGAGATAAATGTGGAGAAACCGTAAGGACGTTACCTGACGGAATATCGTTCGCCTTTGCCACAGAAAGGGATTGGTAAGTTTGGAGCGTATTCGCTGCAGTTTGTATGCTGGGGAAGAAGAACAGGGGGCCTGTGAACAACTGATGTACTGAGAGATAGATCTCTCTGAGCAGACAACAATCAGTTAGTTGAGCAGGTGACCTTCCTGACTGCAAGGTTGCGCACAGGCAAACAGCCAGGCCACACCGCAAATGCCCAGTAGCTGTGCTGGATAAGTTTAACGGCTTGCTGGCCCAATTTCCAGTTGGTTTTTTTTGGGGCAGTGACAGCTTTATATGAATCTTCGGCTGAGGACTTCCCCACTGACCAGGATAAGGTGGGGTTTTTGATAAGCCTTTTGTTGGGGTCAGTGGTGCATTGGGCGACGCCCATGCTGACCCAGCCCAACCAGCTGTTGGATAATTATGCCGAGCTTTGCCATCAGGTAAAGGGCCATGTTTGAGGACCCTGTTAGGGCTCAAACGGCTAACAAGTAGTAGGACTGAGGATGAGGATAGTGAGTGGAGTTATTCCACTGGACCAGGCAGCAATAATATGGACATTTTGAGGGAGCGCTTTGGGGAGGCCAGTTTCCGGGATGCCCCCTCCTGGCAGCCATGGGCAATTGGGCTGTAGCCGGCAACCATGTGGCAACCCAGGAGAGGTGGGTCCTGGCCCGGATACCCGCTTTCATCTTGCCAGCCAGAAGCTGCACCTGGATCCAAACTTGGTTTAAGAAGAAGGAAGCAATGACTTTGCAGCAGTGTATTCAATCTGGTGAGACTTTTCTAATTTCTACAGTGGAATAAAACTTCCCAAGAAAGTACTTTTGGAAAGTGGGATTCTATAAAATAGGAGGAAGGGAATGCTCTCCCGCCTCTGAAAGACTAGTGGCAAGTAAGATTTGGAACTGATGACAGATCCAGACAAAAGAGAAGGAGAAGGAAAATCTAAAAAGAAAGAGAAAGACTAGACTGGTTATTTTTGAAAAAAAGTTAAAATTTGTTTAAGACTTTTTCCTTCTTGGGTTTTTCTTTTTATTTATTTATATATATATATAATTTTGAGTAAGGAACTGTGATGGCCCAAAGAATAAATTTTTGGATTTTTTTAAAAGTGCTGAAAAAATGGAGAGAAAGACACCTAGGTGTTGGGCTTGGTCTCTGGGTGTTATGTGAATTTTGTTGTATGGTTATACTGTGTATATACGTACAATGCCAACTTTATATATATATAGAAGATTACTAGTTTTGGAGGGACATGATCTCCGATTGGGGTAGCATGTTTTTCTGTGGTATAATAAGAATAAAATATTTCCAAAGACACTATATAAGAAATCAGGTACTACAAAATAAATGTGGCGAACCCATACGGACATACTTAAGGGAATATCGTTTGCCTTTGCCACAGAAAGGAATTGGTAAGTTTGCAGCAGTTTCACTGCCATTTGTATGCTGGGAAAGCAGAACGGTGCCTGTGAAAAACTGATGAATTGAGGGAGGGGGCAGCTGGTCACAGGCAGAAAATAAGCATCTGCCCATTTTCCCTTGCTTCACTTTTGTCATGGCTGCACAGCATTGGCTCATGACATTCCCTTTTCTGTGCCTTTCTCTCTCAGAATATTGATTAAATCACCCTTCCCCAAGCTGATATTCTCCCAATTTGTTGAATTACAGTTCAGATAATCCTCACCAATGACATTGGCTGCGTTGGCAGGAGGTGATGGAAAATGTAGGCGAGCACAACTGGAGGGACCAGATAGTGGAAGTGTTATGGCCCACCAGCAGCCAGCGGAGCCAACTTGGACAGTGAGGAGGTTGGGGAGGAATATGGACCAGTCCTGGAATCTGGGGAATCTCTGATGAGTGCTCTGTGTCGAAGGTAGAGATGCGATCAGGACTATTCAACAGTTATCAGCTACCTTTGGAGTTGGAGATAAGTGGGCTCAAGAACAGAAATCAGACAAATACTCATGAGGTAATAATTTGACTTCTTGATATAACTCAAAAAAAATTTTTTCACAGGGGAATGATGGTAGACTGTTTTCTGATAAGGCTTAAGTCTGATTTGAAAACCGAAGAGCAAGAAAGCCTAAATCTGTTATCTCTGGAGAGGAGGCCAAGTGGTGGTCAGAAGAGGACTCCCAATGACTTCCTGAGCTGAATCAGGCAACAGGGATTGTGAACTGTTTCACCATAAACTGCCCTGTCTGGGACAGAAGAAGGGACAGTCTGAGCCAAGTACCTGTGGATTACAAGCCAAAAAAAATCCAATTAGCTTTGAACAGGAAATTCAAAACAAGAAAGTGGGGAGGGGAAAGCTATTGGTACATGGCCTGTATGTAGCAGGAAAAGACAAGGTTAGGGATGCTTTGAAATGAAACCTCCCTGGAGGGCATATAAGGGAATCCCCTGGCTCCTACTGAAAAAGCTACCTGGATAAGCAGCAAAACATTTAAAGCTACAAGAAAAGAAGTCCAATTGCCATGACTCAACTTCCAGACCAGGAGTCACATATTATTCTGAACTGCCAATAAAAATTTAATCAAGTCCACATTTGAGTGGACTCCTGGATTTCCCAGATCCATCCCAAAGTGGCCTCCTTTAAAAAAAAAAAGAAGTCTTATATGAACTTGCCCCCTACCGAGCTCAAGGGGCTCCCCTGGAAAGAATTAAATATTTCACTTAATAGGGAGAGGAAGGGAGTATATATAGAAATATCTCACACAGTCTGTAATCACTCTTACAATTATCTTTAGGGAGATAAATGTGGAGAAACCGTAAGGACGTTACCTGACGGAATATCGTTCGCCTTTGCCACAGAAAGGGATTGGTAAGTTTGGAGCGTATTCACTGCAGTTTGTATGCTGGGGAAGAAGAACAGGGGGCCTGTGAACAACTGATGTACTGAGGGATAGATCTCTCTGAGCAGACAACAATCAGTTAGTTGAGCAGGTGACCTTCCTGACTGCAAGGTTGCGCACAGGCAAACAGCCAGGCCACACCGCAAATGCCCAGTAGCTGTGCTGGATAAGTTTAACGGCTTGCTGGCCCAATTTCCAGTTGGTTTTTTTTGGGGCAGTGACAGCTTTATATGAATCTTCGGCTGAGGATTCCCCACTGACCAGGATAAGGTGGGGTTTTTGATAAGCCTTTTGTTGGGGTCAGTGGTGCATTGGGCGACGCCCATGCTGACCCAGCCCAACCAGCTGTTGAATAATTATGCCGAGCTTTGCCATCAGGTAAAGGGCCATGTTTGAGGACCCTGTTAGGGCTCAAACGGCTAACAAGTAGTAGGACTGAGGATGAGGATAGTGAGTGGAGTTATTCCACTGGACCAGGCAGCAATAATATGGACATTTTGAGGGAGCGCTTTGGGGAGGCCAGTTTCCGGGATGCCCCCTCCTGGCAGCCATGGGCAATTGGGCTGTAGCTGGCCACCATGTGGCAACCCAGGAGAGGTGGGTCCTGGCCCGGATACCCGCTTTCATCTTGCCAGCCAGAAGCTGCACCTGGATCCAAACTTGGTTTAAGAAGAAGGAAGCAATGACTTTGCAGCAGTGTATTCAATCTGGTGAGACTTTTCTAATTTCTACAGTGGAATAAAACTTCCCAAGAAAGTACTTTTGGAAAGTGGGATTCTATAAAATAGGAGGAAGGGAATGCTCTCCCGCCTCTGAAAGACTAGTGGCAAGTAAGATTTGGAACTGATGACAGATCCAGACAAAAGAGAAGGAGAAGGAAAATCTAAAAAGAAAGAGAAAGACTAGACTGGTTATTTTTGAAAAAAAGTTAAAATTTGTTTAAGACTTTTTCCTTCTTGGGTTTTTCTTTTTATTTATTTATATATATATATATGATTTTGAGTAAGGAACTGTGATGGCCCAAAGAATAAATTTTTGGATTTTTTTAAAAGTGTGCTGAAAAAATGGAGAGAAAGACACCTAGGTGTTGGGCTTGGTCTCTGGGTGTTATGTGAATTTTGTTGTATGGTTATACTGTGTATATACGTACAATGCCAACTTTATATATATATAGAAGATTACTAGTTTTGGAGGGACATGATCTCCGATTGGGGTAGCATGTTTTTCTGTGGTATAATAAGAATAAAATATTTCCAAAGACACTATATAAGAAATCAGGTACTACAAAATAAATGTGAACCCATACGGACATACTTAAGGGAATATCGTTTGCCTTTGCCACAGAAAGGAATTGGTAAGTTTGCAGCAGTTTCACTGCCATTTGTATGCTGGGAAAGCAGAACGGTGCCTGTGAAAAACTGATGAATTGAGGGAGGGGGCAGCTGGTCACAGGCAGATAATAAGCATCTGCCCATTTTCCCTTGCTTCACTTTTGTCATGGCTGCACAGCATTGGCTCATGACATTCCCTTTTCTGTGCCTTTCTCTCTCAGAATATTGATTAAATCACCCTTCCCCAAGCTGATATTCTCCCAATTTGTTGAATTACAGTTCAGATAATCCTCACCAATGACATTGGCTGCGTTGGCAGGAGGTGATGGAAAGTGTAGGCGAGCACAACTGGAGGGACCAGATAGTGGAAGTGTAATGGCCCACCAGCAGCCAGCGGAGCCAACTTGGACAGTGAGGAGGTTGGAGAGGAATATGGACCAGTCCTGGAGTCTGGGGAATCTCTGATGAGTGCTCTGTGCCGGAGGCAGAGATGCAGTCAGGACTATTCAACAGTTATCAGCTACCTTTGGAGTTGGAGATAAGTGGGCTCAAGAACAGAAAACAGACAAATACTCATGAGGTAATAATTTGACTTCTTGATATAACTCAAAAAAATTTTTTTCACAGGGGAATGATGGTAGACTGTTTTCTGATAAGGCTTAAGTCTGATTTGAAAACCGAAGAGCAAGAAAGCCTAAATCTGTTATCTCTGGAGAGGAGGCCAAGTGGTGGTCAGAAGAGGACTCCCAATGACTTCCTGAGCTGAATCAGGCAACAGGGATTGTGAACTGTTTCACAATAAAATGCCCTGTCTGGGACAGAAGAAGGGACAGTCTGAGCCTATGTACCTGTGGATTACAAGCCAAAAAAAAATAAATCCAATTAGCTTTAAACAGGAAATTCAAAACAAGAAAGGGGGGAGGGCAAAGCTATTGGTACATGGCCTGTATGTTGCAGGAAAAGACAAGGTTAGGGATGCTTTGAAATGAACCCTCCCTGGAGGGCATATAAGGGAATCCCCTGGCTCCTACTGAAAAAGCTACCTGGATTAGCAGTAAAACATTTAAAGCAGTAAAACATTTAAAGGCTCCCCTTGAAGAGCACCCGGAGGCTCCAGCTGGTCCAGAATGCGACTGCGCGGGTGATAGTGGGAGCTACTCGTGGCTCCCATATAACACCTCTCCTGCGCAAGCTGCACTGGCTGCCTGTGGTCTTCCGGGTGCAATTCAAGGTGTTGGTCACCACCTTTAAAGCGCTCCATGGCTCAGGACCGGGGTATTTACGGGACCGCCTGCTGCCACCGTTTGCCTCCCATCGACCTGTGCACTCCCATAGGGAGGGCCTCCTCAGGGTGCTGTCAGCCAAACAATGTTGGCTGGCGACCCCCAGGGGGAGAGCCTTCTCTGTGGGGGCACCTACCCTCTGGAATGAGCTTCCCCCAGGACTTCGACAGCTTCCTGACCTCCGGACCTTCCGCCGCGAGCTGAAGACGTATTTATTCTTTCGTGCAGGATTGGCATAAAACTATTAGTAATTTTAATTTGGGTTTTTTATGTTTTTAATCTGTATTTTAAACAATGGGCCAAATTGAATAGGTTTTTTTAATAGGTTTTTAGCTGTATTGTATGTTTTTCTTGTGTTTTTACCTGGCTGTCAACCGCCCTGAGTCCTTCGGGAGAAGGGCGGTATAGAAATTAAATTATTCATTCAAGAAAAGAAGTCCAATTTCCATGACTCAACTTCCAGACCAGGAGTCACATATTATTCTGAACTGCCAAGAAAAATTTAATCCACATTTGAGTGGACTCCTGGATTTCCCAGATCCATCCCAAAGTGGCCTCCTTTAAAAAAAAAAAGAAGTCTTATATGAACTTGCCCCCTACCGAGCTCAAGGGGCTCCCCTGGAAAGAATTAAATATTTCACTTAATAGGGAGAGGAAGGGAGTATATATAGAAATATCTCACACAGTCTGTAATCACTCATCCAATTATCTTTAGGGAGATAAATGTGGAGAAACCGTAAGGACGTTACCTGACGGAATATCATTCGCCTTTGCCACAGAAAGGGATTGGTAAGTTTGGAGCGTATTCACTGCAGTTTGTATGCTGGGGAAGAAGAACAGGGGGCCTGTGAACAACTGATGTACTGAGGGATAGATCTCTCTGAGCAGACAACAATCAGTTAGTTGAGCAGGTGACCTTCCTGACTGCAAGGTTGCGCACAGGCAAACAGCCAGGCCACACCGCAAATGCCCAATAGCTGTGCTGGATAAGTTTAACGGCTTGCTGGCCCAATTTTCAGTTGTTTTTTTTGGGCAGTGTCAGCTTTATATGAGTCTTCGGCTGAGGACTTCCCCACTGACCAGGATAAGGTGGGGGTATTGATAAGCCTTTTGTTGGGGTCAGTGGTGCGTTGGAGGCCGCCCCTGCTGACCTAGCCCAACCAGCTGTTGGATAATTATGCCGAGCTTTGCCATCAGGTAAAGGGCCATGTTTGGGGACCCTGTTAGGAGTCAAATGGCTAACAAGTAGTAGGACTGAGGATGAGGATAGTGAGTGGAGTTATTCCACTGGACCAGGCAGCAATACTATGGACATTTTGAGGGAGCGCTTTGGGGAGGCCAGTTTCCGGGATGCCCCCTCCTGGCAGCCATGGGCAATTGGGCTGTAGCCGGCAACCATGTGGCAACCCAGGAGAGGTGGGCCCTGGCCCGGATACCCGCTTTCATCTTGCCAGCCAGAAGCTGCACCTGGATCCAAACTTGGTTTAAGAAGAAGGAAGCAATGACTTTGCAGCAGTGTATTTAATTTGGTGAGACTTTTCTAATTTCTACAGTGGAATAAAACTCCCCAAGAAAACCTTTTTTGATGCAACAATGGTTGCTTGGGGGAAAAAATTTGGACATGGAATTGACAGATCCAGACAAAAGAGGAAGAGCAGGAAAATCTTAAAGGAAGGGGAAAGACTGGTCTGGTTATTTTTGAAAAAAGTTAAAATCAGCACCTTAAAACTACAGGACATGAAATTGATTTTGAAGGAACCAAATTAATCCTCAACACTGAACCCTACAACAAGAGAATGATCATCATGAAAGCCATCGAAATAGAGAAATACCCCTACAACATGAACAAATGTGACGACACCTCCTGCCTACCAGACATTTGGAAAGTAGCCCAAGTCAACAAACGAGTCCCAGCCACAAAAATTGACACCGGACCCAGGATGACACTTGACGCCACCTCCGATCCTCCTCACCAGATTCAAGCCCAGGCACATTCCACAGACAAAGTGCAACCACTATCCAGAAGCCAGACTGCATTGGCACCACCAGCTGCTGCGCCCTCCTCCGCTCCCCATACAAAGCAGGCTGATGCACACCATGAACACACGACAAGACCTCAAACTCGAAGCCAAACCAAAACTCGGGAGGTTACATCACAGCCATCTGCTCAGGACATTACATCACAGAACTCAAGAGGTCACAACACTAAAGCTCAGGATGTTACAATACAACCAACCACCCAGGGTGTTACAGCACAAGACTCAGGATGCCACAATACTAGAGCTCAGGATGTTACCACACAGCCCATTACCCAGGTCAATACAACTAGGGCACACAACTAGGACCATACCCAACAGGATGCTACGAAACAGCTGACTAATCTGCAAACATCAACTCCACCAACCAATCAAGATGTAACAACACAGCCAACCAACCCGCTTAAAGCAACAAAGCCAGCACTCCACACCTCCCCACCAGTATTTATAGAGAGACGACAGCTCTGACATGCTTTGCTTGCACAAGCACAAAGCCGTAAGCACCAGCCTGAAGATGACGAGTGAGACCTCATCGAAACGTCGCCAAGATACTCTCAACCTTACATGGGAAAAGATATATATATATTTGGATTTTTTTAAAAGTGTGCTGAAAAAATGGAGAGAAAAAGGCAGGGTGCCACCTTACTGGCTGGAAAGCACATTACACGTGTTGATTGAAAGCAACTGTTGCAGAGAAGAAGAGGACAGAGACAAAATAAAATCTGTTATAAAAGTTTTGGTTTGGTGCTTGGAGATAAAGAACACTTTGAAATTTGTGGATTATAATGCTGGCAGAACTTTATAAATACCTTACAAGATGTATTAAGTTTACCAATGTTAGAGATTTACAATGAAACACTGTCAGAAGCTAAGATACCAAATACTTGGATGGAAGCAAGTATTACTCTTAATTCCGAAAGAAGACTCTGATTTAACACAAATTATAGGCCAATATCATTATTAAATGTAGATGACAAAATATTTGCTTCAATAATAGCAGAAAGACTTAAAAGATATCCGAATGAATTTACACATTCAGATCAAAATGGATTTTTATCTAAAAGACAAATCAAAAACAATGTGAGAATCATTTTAGATACATTGGAGTATTATGAAGTACAAAACGCATTTGATAACTTGAATTGGCAATCATATGCTACAACAACTAAAGTGTATGAATTTTGGTGAAAATTTTTAAAATATGATTCAGACAATATATTCCAAACCAGGGGTGAAATGCTCCCGGTTTGGACCGGATCAGCTGATCCGGTAGCAATGGTGGCGGGTGGTTTGGAGAACCAGTAGCAAAAATCCCTGTCCCCACACCCATGCCCACCTGAGCCATGTGATCGTCAGAGCCTTTTATTTTTTTTTTACTTTTGAAAACATTTTTTAACCACCTCTTCAGCCGAAGAGGTTGTTAAAAAAATGCGTTTAAAAGGGTTAAAACAAGGCTCTGACGATCCCAGCTGATGTGCCTGATCGTCAGAGGCTTTTTTTATTATTATTAAAAGCATTTTTTAAAAGGTAAAAAAACTGAAGCCTGCTAGGCAAAAAATGGGGAGTGTAGGCAAAAAATGGGGTGGGTGGGGGGTTTGTTTGTTTGTTTGTTTGTTTGAGAGAGAAAGAAAGAGAGAGAGAGAGAGAGAGAGAGGGAGGGAGGGAGGTGATGTGTTCCATGAGCAGTCTGTGGAGCTAGCAACAGAGTCGGACAGCGATAAGGCTGAGGTAAGGCCAGGGCCATCGGGAAGTGAGGTGCGGACTCCAGAACCTCCAGAGACTGACAGTAGTGAGGCAGAGGAACAGGAGGAGCCTGTTCCTAATGCACGCATGAGAAGAGCTGCCAGAAGGCAAGAGCAGCTCAAGCAAAAAGGACAACTCGGGAGTAGGGCCAAGAGATGATTGGGCCCTCCCATAAGGCTTAAAACAGACCAGCAATGGCGTTTGGGCTTTGCCGGAAAACAACATTGGTAGCTTCGTCTTCTTCTTCGTCTATGTCTTGCATTTATTTTTGTGACTTCTGAATGTTTGCCAAGAAAGGCCTTTGGCAGTTTGCCTAATTGGACCAAGGTTTGCGATAGGACTGAGGAATTTGTGTTGGGAGGAATTTGTTTTAGTTTAGTGGAACTACGCTAGGAATGAAGTAATTCTCAGCTGTTCAAATAAAGTTTGTTCATTTATTTCACAGACTGAATTTCCTACTTCCTAGGTGGGCCTGGGTCACAACAGGATGGAGGAAAAAGGAGAGGAAGGAAGGACTACAAACCTGGCACTAGATGCAACATCAGAGGATAATCCAGGGCTGGAAGGGACCTGGAGGTCAACTAGTCCAACCCTGCTCCAGCAGACATTATTACTGAGTTTCTGCCTTTTGATCCCCCACTCACATAGCCATTCTCACTCAGTCACATGACCCCCCCCACCAAGCCACGCCCACCAAGCCACGCCCACAGAACCTGTAGGACAGTAATTTAGAAATCAACATTGATGACAAACAAACAGCAAAAGTGATTGTGAATGGGGATTTGATAGAAATTTTCAGTATAAGAAAGGGTACAAGACAAGGATGTCCATTATCCCCATTACTATCTATACTAACTCTGGAAGTGCTAAACAGAAATATTAGACAAGATTTAGAAATAAAAGGGATGGAAATTAAAAAACGAAAAATACAAACTGCAGGCATTTGCAGATGACCTGGTATTCATTTTAGAAGAACCACTTAGAAAGTGGCCCCAAACTAATAAAGAAAATAGAAGAATATGGATAAGTTGCAGGATTGAAAGTAAATTAAAGAAAAAACCCAAAATATTAGTTTGAAACCTCACAGATAAACAGAAAAATGAATTGGCTAAGACGACAAACCTTCAGGTGGTGAAAAAAGTAAAATACCTAGGAATCTAATAGCGAGATGTGCAACAGTTAAAGAAGGTAATTATACAAAATCAATACAACAAATTAAGCAGGATTTGGAGAAATGGAAGAACCTGAAAATATCAATGGTAGGAAGAATAGCTACTTCTGTCCTACTATTGCAGCACCATTGAGAGTGTCCTGACATATGGCAATCTTGCATGGTATGGGATCAGCTTTGCAGCAGACATAAAAGCTCTACAGAGAATTATTAAAACTGCCCAGAATATCATGGGCGACATCTTCGTATCTTGCTGTTTGAGGAAGTTGCACAACATTATCAGAGATTCTTCCCATCCTGCTTACAGTCTTTTTGGACCATTGCCTTCTGGCAGAAGATACAGAACAATTAAAACTCAGACCACACGTCTTCTGAATAGTTTTGATCCCAAAGCTAGAATCGCACTCAACAATGAACTAAAAGGACCATCATCAGTGAGCTGTTGGACAGCATTACTTGGCCTGCTGTGTGGATGTTTGGGTGGTTTAGGGGAATTTTTGGTGGGTGGCAGCATTTCTGGGGATTGTCATGTATGTTGGGCTTAGTCTCTGGGTGTTATGTGAATTTCGTTGTATGGGTATACTGTGTATATACATACAATGCCAATGAACTTTATATATATACAGAAGATTACTACTTTTGGAGGGACATGATCTCCAATTGGGGTAGCATAAATTTCTGTGGTATAATAAGAATAAAATATTTCCAAAGACACTATATAAGAAATCAGGTGCTACAAAATAAATGTGGTGAACCCATACAGACATACCTAAGGGAATATCGTTTGCCTTTGCCACAGAAAGCAATTGGTAAGTTTGCAGCAGTTTCACTGCCATTTGTATGCTGGGAAACCAGAATGGTGCCTGTGAAAAATTGATGCATTGAGGGAGGGGGCAGCTGGTCACAGGCAGATAGTAAGCATCTGCCCGTTTTCCCTTGCTTCACTTTTGTCATGGCTGCACAGCATTGGCTCATGACATTCCCTTTTCTGTGCCTTTCTCTCTCAGAATATTGATTAAATCACCCTTCCCCAAGCTGATATTCTCCCAATTTGTTGAATTACAGTTCAGATTATCGTCACCAATGACATTAGCTGTGTTGGCAGGAAGTGATGGAAAGTGTAGGCGAGCACAACTGGAGGGACCAGATAGTGGAAGTGTTATGGCCCACTAGTGGTCAGTGGAGCCGACTCGGACAGTGAGGAAGTTGGGGAGGAACATGGACCAGTCCTGGAGTCTGGGGAAGGCTCTGATGAGTGCTCTGTGTCGGAGGCAGAGATGGGGCCAAGCCCATTTGACAGTTATCAGCTACCTTTGGAGTCGGAGATAAGTGGGGCTGAAAAACAGCTGGAGCCTGTTCCCGATATGTGCATGCGCAGAGCTGTCAGGAAAAGGGAACAGTTAAGGAACAAGGGTCAACTCAGGAGTGAAGGCACTGGTGGATGGTGAATGGTCCCTCCCATAGGGAATAAAGAGGAGGAAAAGGGAAGTGGAGTTTTCAGGAGACAAGCATCTAAACGTTTTCCACTACTTGTTTTTCACTCTTGGGAATTGTATGCCAATTACTGGCTAATCTGTAATATGGTGAGCAGAGTACAGTACTTTGATCCCTGATCTCAAGTAACTAAATCTAGGTTGTTTTGAACCTAAAATGAGTTCCAGATATCTTGAAAGAAGAGCTAGATAACCATCTTTTTTTTTTTTTACATCTTTTTGGTGGGCAAAGCAAGCTGAAGACACACAAGTTTGACAAAAGTTATGAAATGAAGCCTCCTTGAAGACATTGAAAAGTTGACTTTGGTCCATCCCATTCAATCTTGACCAGTATTGCAGTCTTGAGATTCAACTCAATGGCTTTGTTACCAACACCATGTTCCTTTTTTAGACCTGCGAGATATTTAAACCAAACACCCATCTTGCAATATAGGAGAGTGCTAACCCTGACATCGTTTAACATATTTTTTAAAAAAATCTATTTGGATACCTCCCAAATCTAGGTGATCCCTTTGAAGAAAAGCTCAAGAAAATCTCTTCTTGTGGTAAAAGGACAGTGAAGCTTCAGTCCATATATTATTGCATTGCCCATTTTATAAAAATGCACAATGAGGTTTCGTGTTCCATTTCTTAACTAAATTTCAGATCTGTCAAGTTTATTTTACATACAGATGTTGTTAGTCAATGAGTATATATAGTTTATTTAGCATGAGTTTAAATGGACTCCAGAGGATGGTAGAGGACAGGAAGGCCTGGAGGAATGTTGTCCATGGGGTCGCGATCGGTCAGACACGACTTCGCATCTAACAACAACATATTTAGTTTCTTTGAAGGTAGCGGAGTCTTGTTTCATTGCTTGTAAAAACCCGCTGTAACCAATCGTTTCTTGAATGAATCATTTTCCAATTTTTTGATGCCAGCTGGCCAGAGTCGTTCTGCAATCAAGCAGCCTCTAAATCTCATAAAGAAATAAAACGTAGCAAGCGCTAAACAAATTCAGATTTGTTTCATTTTATTTGGTCAAACATTTAATTTCTATCTTCTTTAAGTGGAATTGGGGTCATTGACCCTAATAAACGGACTCACCAGAGCTGTCTAAGCTACAGTGCGTCTGACAAGATAGCCCTTCTGACAGAATTATTGCTATGAAGAAAAATTACCTATGCTGCCTTGCAACCCCATTCAAAAGGCAGAATATGAATCTAACAAGTACATTATAGTTCCCGTTCATCTCCAAAACATCGTTTTTACAGGTCTTTTTAAGAAACCAAAAACAACAAAAAAGTTAAAATCTTGAGAACATTTTCAATGGACACAGTTTGCATCTTCTTAGAACCCCCAAATGCAGTAACCAACATCGTTTTTTTTTAAAGGGAGGGGGGGAAATTCTTCAGCTCATGCAAATAAGTGTGATCTTCAGACCATTTCAAGAGCTGTCAAGAGAGGCTTGCTAAATTGCCTCAGGCAAGACGCAATTTTTCAGGCTCTCTACAAATTGGAAATGGTGACAAGTTCAACAATGCAGACGAGGAAGGAGCAAGCGATCGACTTTACTGTTCAGAAAGAGGTGACTGTGTGCAATTGACTTGGTGACTTTGCAATCAGCATACATAGATAAATATAAAACAGCAAGTCTTGCAATTGACTCCGCGCGTTGGGAACGTCAACTGTCTGCTACCACCGACTAAGTAACAAAAGAGGGATCAGCCTTCACTCAGATATCTGCAGATTTGGGAAATTTATACCCAAACGTGACTTTTCTGTGTTGAGAAACAAAACGTGAGTTGATTAACAAGTGACTGAACTTTTTGCCAAGAATACATACATGCGGGATTCCTCATGCGAATGCCACTTTTATGGGTTTACTTATTAATTTTCCTTCTTGGACATTCTCTCTTCCAACCAGGTTGAAACACAAGGCAAATTCTGCGTGATTTGACTCCCTATGAATAAATTCAACTTGCTTTGTGGTCTGAATATATTTTACTTAAAAAAACAAAAACAAAAACCAGGAAGGAGACTTCCTAAGGAAACCTCCAACCCAAAATGTAGCCCTTTGGTCTTTAAAAACCTAAAATTTTAAATGGAGCCATGGCAAGATTGGGTCCTAATACGAAGTACTTGCCAGGTCCCAAAATGATCTAGATGAAGAAAAGATTAAAACAGTTCAGACTTGAGAAAAAAATATATATTTGCAAGATCATCAATTCTCCTAAAAGATGAAGACGACAGATTGGTCCTTTTTTTTTTTTCCAGACTGTGTGCCAGAAATAACTAACAGTGAATGGACTGATTAGTAAACGTTTAACTTGTAATTTTTATGGGCTACTGATGTAGCAATATTGGATTGATCCAGAAATTATGAATTGTCATCAAGTAGAACATCTATAGTAATATTGTACTGTATCTCTATTGGTTCTCCTTACACTGAGGGAGATAGAATTATGAACTGGAGCTTAATGTACGCCTTTTCTGGATCTGTGCAAAAACTCTCCTGAATGAAATAAATCAAACTTAAAAGCTATTTACTCCATACTGATTGTTCTTTTTAGATCGCAACCTCTTGGGGAGACATACGTCAACTCTGTCACTGATGGATCGCCAAGTATAAAGCTGTTCTAGGAAGAAATGCTACTTGCAATATATTTAGCTTTCCATATTATTATTTTTTTAAAAAACGGAGCTTCCTCAGCTGTCATCATCTTCACCGTTCCACCCATGTTATCATTGGATAACGTTCTGTGAGGATCTTTCTTAACTGAGTAGTATGGCTTCTGTCTCTGGTTTCTATCACACAGGACACCTGGGAAGGAAAAATGTATTAAATTTCAGTAAACTAAATCAGGGCTTTAGAAAACAATTAATCTCAATTTTCTTTTTCTTTTAAAGACCCTATAATCCCTCACATCAAGGTGGCGTTGAGGCGAAGTGAATGGAACAGAGAGTTTACTTGCCGGCTGTCCTTCCTGATGCCCACACAAAGCTCACAGCAGATATTTTCTCTTTGTGCCCAGAGAGAGAAATACCTGCCGCTACCTGGGATCAAATTCACAGCCTCCTGATTGGGAGGTGAGAGCTCCACCTCTAGGGCCACCACGCCACCCTATTGATCTCAATCAATTACACCACATAAAATAAAGGTAGGCAGGAATTTGTGGAATTCCATAACCATATTTTAATGGGTTGTAATCATTGCCAACCTGTATTCTTCCCCCTTTTTCAGTTATCTGGCACCTTAATTGTTCTCCAATAAAATGGATGGAGCCTAACTAATTTTACCACTTTGAGATTTTCACTTGTTAAGTGCTTAAGAGCATTTTAAGCCTTCTCATTGATGGATAGGATTAGAAAAGAACATCTTGGGAACAAGAGAAATTAAATACTTCTAGGGTACAATTGTGGCAAAGTGGGGAGTAAGTAGAAACCTTCTGTGCTATTAGTACTATCTAATCCATACTCCACCTTCCTGTTTTTGCAAGCATTCAAGAAAGCTTAAGAAACCAAAAGAAAATGCCATTATGGATAGCCAACTAGAAAAAAAATTCATGGGTAATTAATTTTGTATGCATGGTAATGCATACCATGGTATGGTAATTATTTGAATAATCATCATCTACACTGTTGTTGCTGTTTTAACCATTCAGTTGTATCCAATTCTTGGCAACTTTATAGGCAAGTGATGTTCATCTCTGTACTAGATGATTTGTTTTATTTGCAGCAGGGCTACTATATGCGCATAAAAATGTGGGACAGGGTGGAATACAGAAATTGTCAGAGTATATTCATGAATTGGAATACAGCATAGGAAGAGGTCAGCCAATGAGGGCTGTTTGGTAACTGAAACATAGTATTTGTTGTATGGGACAATAAGACAGTTTTGGAGCTTGGGTGTAGGTTAATTGTTCTGTATATAAGCTTGAGAGGACTAGCTTCTTTCTTCTCTATTTTGCCTTTCTCCATTTTCTGCTTCCATTGTGTGCCGTGTTTGTACTTGCTATTTCTCTTCCGTACAACGTGGAAAAACCTACAAGGGTATTGTATGCCTTATCTGTTGTTATGTATATTAAAGATATTTGAATCCTGCTTAATAATCAGCTTGTGTTGCTGCAACAAACTCTTGACAGAAATACCCACAATGGAATAGACTGTAAAGATGTTAGAACTTGATGAAATGGCTGAATTGTCTTATCCGATTAGTAAAAGGACAATAACTATTTTTATAGAAGACTAGAGAGCCAAATGGACTCTTTTGCTAAAGCTAGATAAAACCAAATGGATGGTTTCAAGGTTGACCAATGAAAAAGGATTATTTATGGGAAGAAGGAGACCAAGATATGTAATTTGGATGTGTGAAGATGGTCCCCTTGTTCTTTGGTTTGTTAACTGCTACAAAAAAAAATAATATTAGAAATTGCTTTAGGTATTGTTCCTTTTGCTTCCTTTTCCCCTTTTTCCTTGACTTAAACTTTCTCACTTTTCTTTCTGTTTTCCTTTCTCACCTTTGACGCTTCCATAGTTTTAATCTTATGTAAAACTTTCTCAGCAAAAAAAACCACAAAACATATTAAAAAGGCACCTCCAATCAATTTACAAGCCAAATACCATCCATCACTGGCCGTGGATGGCTTGTAAAATATATTAAGGCGGCTTCATGGAGCTTTCAGGTTTCCCATCTTGAATGCAAAGCTCTTTAACTGAATTGCTAGAAATTGGACTCCCTGCACAGGTCAGAAAGTATTATATGCAGAACTTGGCACAGCTCAGTTAAAAGGGAATTTCATGGAGCTTTCTCCTCCCTTGCTTACCTCATTGGTGAACAAATCAGATCTCATATATGGCTGTTCTTGTCTGATGTTCAAGATTCTGGAACAAAGAGATTTGTTCTTTAATACAAGGTTGTAGCTAGCTCAGTCTCACAGGCCTGAAGCAGTAATGGAGTTTTTGGCCGAATTTCTACAAACCAGTCAAGGCCAGTTTGAATAAAGAATCATGGAAATGAAGACATTTAAAAAAGTCTACTCCCAGAGCAGGGGTGAAATCCAGCAGGTTCTGACAGGTTCTGGAGAACCGTAGTGGAAATTTTGGGTAGTTCAGAGAACTGTCAAATACCACCTCTGGCTGGCCCCAGAGTGGGGTGGGAATTTGCAATAGATTTTGCACTATCCTTCCTCTGCCACATCTACCAAGCCATGCCCACCAAGCCACGCCTGCAGAACCGGTAGTAAAAAAAAATTAAATTCCACCACTGCGGGCCCAGAGCCTTATGTGGCTCTGTTTCCATTGCTTTTAGACAGTAAGATTATTTTCTCGAAGCATTTCTTGGTTTCTGTGTATTTTTCTTAAATGGAGAGGTGTTTTTTTTAAAAGAAAGAAAAATACGAAGTTGCTATGTTGAACGGACATCTTAAACTTTTTTAGATTAGTGACCGGGAATGAAAGAAGTGACTTTTTCTTCTTCGGATGCAAATTGTCCTTTTTGGTGACCTACTTATGCTAGCTGAGAAGGCCTACTTTGTATCCGTTGGTCAAAGAGGTCTGGCTATTGAGGTCCAGAAGAAGAGCCTTCTCTGCTGTAGCACTTGTCTTGTGGAACATCTTACTCACTAAGGTAAGATCCACCCCCATTCTCCTGTCTTTTCACAAGAACCTGAAGACCTGGCTCTCCTGGTTGGTTTTGGGTTCAAATGGGGGAGTTCCACACTGGAGGTGGTCTGCTGGACTGACGGCAGATTCCACCTCCTTCCTTCCTCTCTGCTCTCCACCCATCCATCTCGTTGGTTATCATACCGAGGTATTCTCGTTGTCTACCTTTGTCAATGGTTTGTTTCATTGTTCTATTATTTTACTTCTGTTTATACCCTTTTCATTTTTTCTCCCTTTTTGTAAGCCAAACAATAGAATAGCCTCATGGCAAGACAGGAGGCAAATAAATCTAACAAATAAATAAGTTTTCTATCTATACATCAGAGGTGGGTTTCAGCAGGTTCTGACCAGTTCTGGAGAACCTGCAGCGTATGCAGCCACGCCTCTTTTTGGCAACAGAGAATCGTTGCCTATTGGCTGTGACGTTTCCCCTTAGCCAGCGGGAGAAATGAGCAGCCGTTATTGGCCAATAGTTGACTGCTGCTATATAAATAGCAGCTGTGAGAGATAGTTGTGTTCTCTCGGTAATACTGCCTTTTACTTGCCGTTTGTTTGTTCCTTTTGCCTGTTAGTCGTTAATAAAGAGTTATTGCTTTACCGTCAAGCCTCCATTCCTTCCTTCAGTCCTTGAATGAAGCAGAACCGGTAGCGGAAATGTTGAGTATTTCAGAGAACCACTAGTAAAATTCTGACTAGCCCTGCCCCTGTCTATTCTCTGCCTCCCAACTCCCAGCTGATTGGGAGAACATGGAGATTGTGCAGTATCCTTCCCCTGGAGTGGGGTGAGAATGGAGATTTGACAGGATCCTTCTCCTGCCATGCCCAAGCCATGCCATACCCATCAAGCCATGCCCACAGAATCGGTAGTAAAAAAAATTTGAAACCTAACACTGTTATACGTATATTCTAGATATGGCAGATTTTTCATGGGCAAAACTTGGCTTCCTACTACATCAACATCTCCACTCAAGATGACAAGGAATCAAGGCAACTTCAGGCCCTGGTGACTATATGGTCACATCTAAGTAGGTATTCACTGGTGATAACAGTGAATATTCCTTTATGTTATTCAATCTTTTCAATCTGCGATACGTAATCGGTAGATTATGGTCTCCGTTCAAGTCAAGCCACGTTTAGACTACCTTGCCTCCTCGCGAGCTAAGGTCTCCAGTAGCTTTGAAATCTCTCCTGGGCAGTCAACGGTTGTGACAGTAAATTTGCACACTCTGTTATCTAGAGTAAGGGCTTGATCCATGCACTGCCTCATCAGAGGGAGTTCCATGTTTCCACTGCTCACAGCTACAGCCACTCTGAAAGAAGGGGAGAAAAATGAATCAAACCATTTTTCCCTTTAGGAGAACATCTTTCATAGCTGGTTTGATAGATTTAATAGGCTCAAGGATTAAAATACGCCATAAGGTTTCCCCTTAGCCATCTCTAACAATAGCCTTTTAGTAGATGCCGGTTTTACAAGCCTTCAAGATTTGTAGACCTTAGTATACGGAACATATTACCATTTATGGTGGACATGTCCATCTGCAAAAAAATATTGGGCCAAAATCAGAAAATGGCTGGAAGAAATAACTGACCAACCCATAAACTGGAAGCCAGAGACATTTTTGCTGGGAATCCTCAAAAGGTAATATAGCAAAGAAATAAGGTATCCAATTTTACACATAATAACAACCGCAAGAATATCTTATGCACAGAACTGGAAAAATGAGAACATACCATCGGAGGAGGAAGTGATAAGGAAAATTCTGGGCTGTGCCAAGATGGATAAATTAACAAATGAGATAAAAGAAAAGGAAGATACAGGTTATTATATAGTATGGAATAAACTGTATAATTGGATAGAAATTAGAAATGGTAAATGACGAAAAAGGGGAAAAGATCACCCCCCCCAAAAAAAAGGTAGTGCAGGAAAGAAAATGTATTGTTATAATGATAGGTATGATGGAATATATATAGAAATAAGGGATAATGGGACAAAAAGATAAGTATAATTAAAGAAAACGAGAGGGGAAAATGTAAATAATAGAGGATTATCAATACGAAGCTGATGTAAAGAAGGAGTATGTTTTATGTTAGTGTTTGTTATGTCTTGTTTTTTTTAAAAATAAAAAGTATTTAGCAAAAAAAAAAAGATTTGTAGACTTTTGTCTCCATATCTGCCCAGCTCCTTCCATCCTTCTACATTCTAAATATATAATAATCCATTTCTTGGATTATAATTTCCATCATCCTGTTATGTGGGTGCAACTACCAGAAGAATACAAGAATACTGGGAAAAACTAGTCTCCCAGTAAAAATTAGTTCCTGATTTTCATTCCTTTAAATGAATCTTGGACAAGCTGAAACCAATAAAGCAGGAGATTTTGGAGAACAAAGTTCTCTAGAGTGGAATGGACTAAAATCTCTCTTTTTCTTGTCTCATTCCAAGCTCAGGGTAGTAGGATAGTCCTTCACCCATTTTTTGGGAGGAGGAATATTTATAAAGAAAACCAATGCATGTTTGGTTCAATTTTATTATTTTTCACACCAGCTGGGAGGGTGAAGATGTCAAGGAGGTGAAGGATAACATCTGCTGAACTTTCATACTCAAGGAAGTCTGTAGTAATGGACAGGAGTTCTTTTTCAGGGTAAAATTTCTACTTAGGAATTATACTAGGTTTTTAAAAAAATTTCATACACCTGCCTTTCTGCTTCTTCGATACATGGTCAAATGGAGCAAAACAGAAGCTACTTCATTGTCACATCCACATACTCCCCTCTTAACAGTTGCTGGCAGATACGGCCAAGTAGTACTTGGTAATTTTACAGCCACCTGGCCCACCTGCCACTAACTCAGGGATAGGACAATGTAGGAAGCATTTGCAGCATTCCCCCTCCCTCACATTTGTTCACTTCACCATAGCATTAAGAGAGGCTAAGGATTTAATTCATCCTTCATCTCCAGAATTACAAAGTAAGGTAGGATAAATTTCAAAGTTCCATGTGAACTTGGACGGGATAATAATGACAATGTCATTTTTACTATTTTATTCTAAACCATTTAACTAGGTATATTTTCAGAACGATCCATGGGTTTCATCAGATTCTTCAAAGGAGACAAAAAAGTTAAGAACTCCTGTATGGGATTTTTAAAGGATTTCTAACAAACAGCATCCGAAATAATGCTAAAACTAAACCATCGTGTCTAGAACATAAAGCACAGAACAATAGGGTTGGAAGGGATCTTGGAGTCTTCTAGTCCAGCCCCCTCTGCATTTCTTTTGACTTGGAGATAAATGTGTCCCCCCCCCCTTTGTTTTCTGGTTGTTGAGTTTGACAGCTGCTTGGATGTGTCCAAGCAGTTTCTCTGATGAGGCTAAGAAAGTGTTTTCCCCCTTGCCTTGGTAATCTCTCAACCAAGCCCTGCCCCAAAACTCTGCAAGGCTTCCAAGACTAGCCAAGGTCAACTAGGAGTTGCCAACCAAATTGGAGGAAGATCATTCTCTCAATGGAGTCAAAGTCAACTCTCTTTGGTTGAACAAGACAGAAGTGGAATACTTGGCTGGGAAATGGACAGAGCAGAATTTTATCTTAGATTTCAAAATATAGAGGAGGAAAAAGGAGAAAATCTGGCTGAGAAAATGGTAGGGATCTTAGCTGAGGCCCTGGAAATTAATAACGAAAAGATGATGGATGGTATTGACGAGATTTTTAAAGTACATACGAGATACGCTACAAGCAATAATCTTCCAAGGGAAGTTCATATAAGGTTCACCAAAAAATCGATTAAAACGCAAATATGAAAGCTGATTTGAACAGAGAATTGATCTTTAATCAATTAAAAGATTAATTGATTAAAATGTTGAGAGATATATTGATAAAATATAAGATTAGATAAATTAATTGGAACAAATATGCTCAAAAAACTGGTGATCAACCCAGCAATGCAATGTATTTGGATTGAGGATGTTTTTATGTATGTCTGGTTTTTTTTTTTAAAAAAAAGACAACTCTTTTCGGGGTGGTTTTGCAATTCTGCAATCTAGAGAGTAGAACCTTGAAATCCTTTGGGTGGTCTTATTTTTTTTCCAGTCCAAGAAATATACAAAACTGAGCTTCTGGGTAAGTTTGATACCTTTTGCCCTTTAATTCTGGCAGTTTCCCAGCCACGAGGGCAGCCAGCGCAAGGGCTCCTTCTGCGTCAACAGCCACATGTTCGTATTCCAGCAACCTCAGCATAGAAATCAAGACGTCTTCTTCCCTGAAGATGAGGGGAAAAACAGCAGGGTCAAACAGAGGGGCTTCTGACCTCTGACCCCGACACACACACACCCATGCAAACATGAACCGTTGATTTCTTAATGATTCAAATGTATTTCACTGAACGGAGCAAGTGAATCGGAAAAGCCAATCTTTGTCATGCCCAATATGGGCAGACCCTCGACTTTTGGAGCCCAACATTTCTGTTGCTAAGCGAGACCATTTTTCAGTGAATGTTGCGGCCTTCCTTGCCATGGTTATTAGGCGAATCCCTGTGGCTGTTAAGTCAGTAACACAGCAATTAAGTAAAGTGGTTAGTATGCTGAATTAACCACTATGCTACTCTTGTTTCAGGATACGCTTTTCTGACAGGAGGGTGGGTGGAGGGGTGGCGGTCTGTCAAGGGCTGGAAGCCATCTTTTGTACTAGGCCTTCAGGCCTGCCACATTTACTACTGTGGGAAACTAGGAGGGGGGATTGTATGGAGCCGGGGTAATATATAGTTATAACAACATTCCTTTTTCAGAGAGTCAAGGACATCTTGCCCTGCACCTAGATGGCTGGAACTTGGAGGCATCTCCAATTGGGACATCACTTTGATTGGACCATGTGATGGACATGTGGGTGCTGAGCAGGGACTTGGACTTTCCTTTGGGTGGGGAAAACCTAGAATCTTTCAGATTCTGGTTTTCTCCCAGATGTGCCAATATGACATCTCTTAAGAAAATGGAACTTTGAGGAACTTCAAGCCTCAGAGTTTTCTTTCGTTGAGGGTGTTACTTGGAACCCTGACATTACCCTGAATCCTTGACACTTGTCCACTGACTTGTTGGAAGATCACAAAAGGGGATCACTGTACCCTTGGGGCACCATAACCATCATAAATATGAGTCAGTTGCTAAGTGAATTTTGATCACATGCTTCAAGAGGTGTAAGTCTGAAAAATGGTCATAAGTCACTTTTTCTGGTGATGATGTGACTTTGAACAGTCACTAAATGAACTGTTGTAAGTCTCAACTCTTTTCTGTATCTATTGTACTACTAAAACTCCCATTCCTGTAAACTTTAACTGGGTGAAATAGTTCTTCCTATGGCAACTATTTTTGAACCAGCCTATATGAAATGAACCAATCTACAGAATGTGTCCAAAATCTGGGACTCACTATTGAACTTGAAAAAGCAAAGAGCGATTCCATTTTAAAATTCAAAGCAATGGGGCAAAAGTAGACTTTGGACACTGAAAAACCCCTCAAAAGAGACAAGCTTAAGATGAGCATTTTTAAAGAAATAATAATAATGGTTCCATTAAATTCCATGTTTTAAATTGCCAGCCAGCCACTAAACTAATAATCAACTATCCGAAAGACTGCCAGCAGGGGGGAAATGTACTTTTAAATCCATTTATCTAGATGGCATATGCAGAAAGGATGACAAACTGGTTTTATCCGAAAGGATTTTTCCAGAGTTTGAGTAAACTAGTAAAAGTAGTTTTTAAAGGATTACAAAAGACTTGGACAAACACTTCTCTCTCTCTATGCCACCACATGACCATTAAACTTGACAAAACCCGCACTGTTAGGTTTATCTTGCATTGTTCGATAATCCAATCTTTGTTATGTTGCAATGTAATGCGTACCCCAATGGCCTTTGCTGGCGTTTGCTTACAAAAGAGGGAGGGGATTCCTTTGTGAGGGCCTTCCAACCCCCCAGGTAATTTCCGTATACTGTGTAAAATCTTCTCCTGAGTAAATTCCTTTTTCATGTTCTGCTGGGCTGGGTGGGGAATTGATTTCATTTTCCAATAGTCTCTTTGGTGCAATATGTCTGTTTTCCACAACTCAGCTATCCTTGGTTTAAGACCTGGTGGCTGGCTGACTTCCTAAATGTTTTGTTTTTTCAAAATTTGAAGGAGGTGGGATGCCATTCAGGATTGTCAACTTTCAAGGTCCACGGCATTTAGTTTTACTCCGAGGAGTAGAGCTTACGTACTGGTAACACTGCAAATACCATGCCTTTCTGAATGGGGCCCCCTTGCTGCACCTTAGTCGCCCCGAAATATAAATCCCAATCAATATTTTAGACTGCCCAAATACTTGGAGCAGATGCCAGAAATTCAAAATGGGTTGCAGGGGGATGCCTGGAAGCCCATCGTGCACCTTGACCTGACGTCTTGCAAGCTGCATTGGATTTTAATTCTAGTTGAAATAAGATTAAGCCATTTGAATCACTTCATTTCCTCCTTTTTTTTAAAGCTCTGAGGTCTGAGCTTACAGAGATGATCTTCGTGTATAGCACAGACAGCTTGCAACCAAATTACAAAGGGATTGCACTCACATCTGTGAAAGCAGTTCAGAACTGGAACTCTGACGTGAGATAAAGCTAAAGCTAAAGGTTCCTCTTGCACATATGTGCTAGTCGTTCCCGACTCTAGAGGGCGGTGCTCATCTCCATTTCAAAACCAAAGAGCCAGCGCTGTCCAAAGACGTCTCCGTGGTCATGTGGCCAGCATGACTAAATGCCAAAGGCACATGGAACGCTGTTACCTTCCCACCAAAGGTGGTCCCTATTTTTTCTACTTCCATTTTTTATGTGCTTTCGAACTGCTAGGTTGGCAGAAGCTGGAACAAGTAGCGGGAGCTCACCCCGTTATGCAGCACTAGGGATTCGAACCGCTGAACTGCTGACCTTCTGATCAACAAGCTCAGTGTCTTAGCCACTGCGCCACTGCATCCCCTTCCAATGTGGAATATTCAAGTTTAAAGGGGCAATTTCATAAAAAGGGTGCAACCAACCCTAAATGGCAAATCCATCTTTAAAATACAAGGTTTTCCTGCATAACTAGAAGGGACTAGTAAACTTGTGTTTAGTAGGGACACAATGCACCCTTCAGTGGCAACAGGGAAAACTGCCAGTGTTCTGTTCTCTGGAACCTGCAAATCTGTTGCTTCTTCTCACTCCAGTATTTCTGGATATGAATCTAGCTTAGCTTCTAAGGTGAGATATGGGAGGTTTCATGGAGTTCCATCCGAAGAAAGATTGTGGGTTTGTGGAGAACCAACTGTTGGAGACATTGGACACATTCGTTTTGACCGCAAACTGTACTCTACAGAAAGGGCTGCTTACTTAGATTATTTCAGAAATAAATAATACTGGGGCATCTGGGGAAAACTCTTTTTTTTACTTTTGGCAAGGAACAAGCCTGCCTATCATGAATCATAGATTCATAGGCTGGGAGGTTACCTTGGAGGCCTTCTAGTCAGTGGTGGTATTCAGCCAGTTCTATCTTGTTCGGGCGAATTGGTAGCGGCAGCTGCAGGAGGCTACCGCCTACCCACCCAGACATCACATCCAGTTTTTGACAGTCTGCGCATATGCAGAAGGCCCTCTGCATGAGCAAAGGTGGTGCGTGCGCTCACTTTTGGCAAACCGGTAGCAAAAGTAAGTGAATACCACCCCTGCTTCTAGTCCAATCCCCAACCCAAGGCAGGAGTCCTTATAGCATTTCCTGGACAAATGGTTGTCCAATCTTTTCATGAAAACGTCCAGTGATGGAACACCAGAAGGCAGCCCATTCCATTGATTGTTCTATCAAGGAAATTCCCCTTTAGTTCCAGGTTGGATTTCTCTCTGAGCAACTTCCATTCATTCATTCTTATCCTAGCCTTAGGTGCTATGGAGAGTAAATCGACCCCTTCTTACCTGCGATAGCCCTTCAAGTATTAGAAGTTGGCTATCCAGTTAAAGGCCAATTCAAAGAGGATGGAATATATAGATCAGATCGGGGTTACCTGCAGGGATGGTGGCTTACTGTGAACCTGTCCTATTTTCTTTGCATGCACTTGTGTACTTGTATTAGTTTTATATTTTAAATGACTATATCTATGACGCTTCTGTTCCACGCTCTACTGGATGTGAATCTATCATCTTGCAATTAGAATCTCCCCTGCTGCCATTTTCCTCCTTTAAACTCAAAATCTATTTTACACCCAAGTCAGAAAATCCAATCTATATGGTTTGGCTCTTAAGATCACCTGGAAATGGCCAAGAAAGCAACCACCACAAATGCTAATTTTTAGTCAGAATAAGCGTTGCCTTTACATACCTCACGGTTACAACTTTATCAACCCAGTTCCCTGTTAGTTGAAAAGAGTTGGTGCCAAAACCATTCAATTCTGAAAAATGAAGTGACAAACAAACAAGGAACACATGAATGGCTTTACCCATCGGTTATAAATAAATGAAAAAAAAAACACCAATGCACAAGGTTTGACTATTTTGTAGTCTAATTCGGGCAAAGCTTCTTGTAAGGTCAAGTAAAGTGGTCACCAGTTATCCTGAGATCGAGGATAAGGATCAGTCAAAAGAGCAACACAAAACAGGACATAGGATAGACCATCAAGGCAGAAAGATAGCCAGAGGAGTAAAAAGGTGGAAAGACATTGGAAATATGAAAGAAATGAATAAGGCTATCTAGATTTAATAGTCAGAAATGCGTTGCAGTCATCAAAAGCACTACTTTTAAGTCATAGTGTTAATCAAGTCCATCGGTGTTAATGAAAAATATTCTGGCTATGTTCTTTGGAGTGATAATTTTACAATGGAATATAGGGTTTTATATAAACGGTTATTTGCTTTTTAACCACGTGCACAAAGGGAGATGAGGGGGAAAAAAACCACTTGGGATTAACAGAGTTGGAAGGGACCTTGTAGGTCATCTAGTCCAACCCCCTGCCCAAGCAGGAGACCCTACACCATTTCTGACAAATGGCAGTCCAATCTCTTCCTGAAGGTCTCTAGTGATGAAGCTGCCACAACTTCCTAAGGCAACCTCTGTTCCATTGGTTGATTGTTCTCACTGACAGAAAAATTTCTTATTTCCAGGTTAAATCTCCTTGTTCAGTTTCTATCCATTATTCTTTGTCTGGCCTTCATGTGTGTTGGAAAATAGCTCCCTCTCTGTGGCAGCCTCTCAAATATTGGAAGACTGCTCTCATGTCTCCCCTGGTCCTTGTCTTCACTAGACTAGACATGCCCAGTTCCTGCAACCATTCATCATATGTTTTAGTCTCCACTCCACTAACCATCTTTGCTGCTCTTCTCTGCACTTTTTCTAGAGTCTCAACATAACATAACGTAATAACAGAGTTGGAAGGGACCTTGGAGGTCTTCTAGTCCAACCCCCTGCCCAGGCAGGAAACCCTACACCATTTCAGACAAATGGCTTTCCAACATTTTCTTAAAAATTTCCAGTGTTGGTGCATTACAACTTCTGCAGGCAAGTCGTTCCACTTATTGTTCTGTCAGTAAATTTCTCCTTAGTTCTAAGTTGCTTCTTTCCTTGGTCAGTTTCCACCCATTGCTTCTTGTTCTACCCTCAGGTGCTTTGGAGGATAGGTTGTCCCCCTCTTCTTTGTGGCAACCCCTGAGATATTGGAACACTGCTATCATGTCTCCCCTAGTCCTTCTTTTCATTAAACTAGGCATACCGAGTTCCTGCAACTGTTCTTAATATGTTCTAGCCTCCAGTCCCCTAATCATCTTTGTTGCTCTTCTCTGCACTCTTTCTAGAGTCTCCACATCTTTTCTACATCCTGGCGACCAAAATTGAATGCAAAATTCCAAGTGTGGCCTTACCAAGGCATTATAAAGTGGTATTAACACTTCACCTGATCTTGATTCTATCCCTCTGTTTATGCAGCATCTTTTTTTATAGTCTGGTGACCAAAACTGGGAGCAGTATTCTAGGTGTGATCTTACTAAGGCTTTATAGAGCGGTATTAGTTCCTCACTTGATCTTGATTGAATCCCTCTGTTAATACAGTTTAGGACTGCATTGGCTTTTTTTGTCTGCCGCCACACTTTGCTGGCTCATATTTAATTGGTTGTTTACTAAGACTCCAAGTTTGCTATTAAACCTGGTTTCACCCAGTCTATGTGTGTACTTTC
This sequence comes from Ahaetulla prasina, assembly GCF_028640845.1. Lineage (NCBI taxonomy): Eukaryota > Metazoa > Chordata > Lepidosauria > Squamata > Colubridae > Ahaetulla > Ahaetulla prasina. The sequence goes on along the minus strand of NC_080544.1, from coordinate 13,676,126 downwards.
GGTTTTTCTTGCCTAAGTGTAAGACTTTTACTTGTGGTGGACTAAAACTGGATGTAGTACTCTAGGCCTCAAGACAACAGGCTGAAGGGGGAAAAATATTTTTCTGCAGTGGCCCCTGACCTGTGGAATATCCTCTCTTCAGAAGCTAGTATGGAACCAACATTGTTAGCCTTTCGTAAGCTCCTAAAAACCTGGTTATTTCCCCCCAGTCTTGGGCACTAAATGTGCCAGGGGCTGAGTTTCCTGGCTATATTGCCAATAAGCCAAATGTCTTGCTCTCGTATATCTTGAATTGGCTGTTTCTAATGTTTTTACTCTTTTTGTTTTAAATGTTTTTTTTAAAAATAATCATATTTTCTGAATTGCAAGTTGCCCAGAATCATTGACTTGAGATGGGTGGCCATAGAAAAGGAACAAACAAATGGATATGTTTAAACCTTGTTTGAAGGAGAAAAAAACCCTTTTGAACTCTGATAGGTACAATCTTTTTTCATAGAAATCACTTGGATTTTTTTTTAAAATATCACTGGTGGTTTTAATTATAGCTCTGGAGTTTAAGATGTGGGAAAATAGATTTCAATGGAATACTGGTAGAAAACTCCCTAACAGGAAGACCAATCGGTCATGGAATAATTTGCTGGAAAGCTATCAATACTATTAACTTAGTAATAGAGGGGTGAATGCAATACTATGCAGTTCATTTTGCTAGTTGTTAGTGTATTGTTGTATTTATTTTGTTCACTGTTTTTCTTCTTTTTCATTTTGCTGGGCATCAACTGAATAAACATTATTGACACCTAGGTATCATTTCAGGATAGTTTAATTCAATCCCTATCCTGAGCAGAGATAGAACTCCATGGAGATAAACAGCCTTTATAAGCCATCTTTTGGGGTTTGTCATGCAGCTGCAGCCCCAGATAAGCTGATGAGAATTGCAGTTGCTAAAAATGCTACCGCATCACAACGTTTAGAATTTCAGCTGCCTGCTGTGCAGGATTCAATTCCCCTATTTTTCATCTTTGGCACGTTTCCCGGTTTGAAAGCAGTCTCAAACAGGTAACATTAAAATAGGGTAACAAACGGACAGTCTGCTTCTATTTTCCCCCCCTCTAGTTTTTAATAGTTTTTACTCAGGATAGAGTAAGACAGCAACCTACTACAATCAAGAATTGCCCCGTTTTAAATAGCGCTATGAAACAAGTTATTTTTGCCATTTTGTTGCAGCGAAAGCCCTCAGTAAATAGGTATTTAGTCGCTGGTGACTGAGTTAGCCGAAAGCGGGGCTTAAAATCAAACGAAACCAAAGCTTTCTTTATGAAATGGCCAGTTTCTGCAAGCTAAACCGCCACGGGCTGAAGGAAATGAATCCATGATCCCTGCATCCTACCCTCTTCCTGGTAGGACGTTTAAATCTTTTAAAACGGAGGCGTTTCTGCCTTTGAAGGAAGAGTTTGCAATAGGAAGTTCTCCACCCTCTTCCAACTCAGCCTCAAATTTGCTACAGAGCCTCGCTGAGCTTTCTGCCTTTAAACTATGGCTGGTTTCCGCAGCTAAAGCAAGTGGGTTTTGTAGGGGGGGGGGAAATCGCCCCTCTGGCCACTTTAAACAAAACTTCTCGGTTTCTGTAATTTAAGGAAGCAGTTGGGTCTGAAAATTCCATTTTTCTGGCTCTCCCCCACTCCAAAAAAAACCCCCAACATCTTAAGCACGCAGGATCAGCTTTTTCCAAACCACAATTAACATTTTGCAATGTGCCTTATCGCGCAGGCTCGAAATTTATACTCTGCTGAGAACGCCTCTCATCTCGTCTGGACCAACCAAGGCAGAGCTGGGGTGGTGCTTCATCCTAAGGATTTACAGCTGTAAAGATTTGATCGTTCTCTCCTAAAGGCTGCGGGCCCTTTAAGCTGATTCGTTTGGAAGGCTGAGTAAAGGGAGAGTCTGTTCGGAGTAAGCTACTTTCTCCTTTTTTGAGAGCAAAGGACTGGAAGATAAAATCATGACACCCACTCTCGGTAACTTTTTTTTTTCTCCCATCAGTATAAATGCCCCAAAATTGATTTTTTTTTTAAATTAACAAAACTTTATGAAACTTGGCTAGTGGTGACTTTTCTAATTGCAGCAGAAAATTAGGACTGGCCCTTAAAACTCTCCAAAAGACTGATTTGAAAGTTTAACTGTGTTTCTGTGGTGATAACTTATTTATACATCTTTCTGTTAGTTATCCTAAATATTTTTTTCTTTTTAAATGCTGGCAAACAAGCAGAGTTTGTTTTCAGGCAGACAGCTGCCTGCCCTTCCTATTGAAAAACATTGCGCAACTTATAAAAAAGTTTTTCTTGAATTGCTATGAGAAGAAAGAAAGAAAGAAAGAAGAGGTAGAGAAGAAAGGAGATAGAGGAAAACAGAAAGAAGATGGAAGGAAAGAAAAGAAAGAAGGAAGAAGGAAGGAAAGAAAGAAAGAAAAAAAACAAGTAAAGAGATAGAGAAAAAAGAAAAATGAAAGGAAGGAATGAAAAGAAAGAAAGAAGGAGAAAGGAAGGAGGGCGGGAGCGAGGGAGGGAGGGGAGTAAAGAACAAAGAGAGGAAAAAAGAAAGGAGATGAAGGAAGGGAAAGAAAGAAGGAGGGAGGGAGGGAGGAAGTAGAGAACGAGTAAGGATATAGAGAAAAAAGAAAGGAGATGAGAAAAAGGAGATGGAAGGAAGGAAAAGGAAGGAAGGAAAAGGAAGAGAAAGAAAGGGAGGGAGGGAGGAAGGAAGGAAAAGACTTTCTCTCTAATAAAAGGACAAGTGATGTGGGTAATCCAGGAAGACTAATTACCTAATATAAAGATAAAGATAAATATAAATGTATCTATGATCTAATGTCAGTTTTTTGTCTGTCTACAGATACCGTCAAAGGCATCTTTTAAAGAAAGAAAAAGTATAGCTCAACTTAGCAGTAATTGATCTTGTCGTCAGATTGCAACTCTAGGAAAATAAAGTCAGAATTACTCCATGTAGTAGCTACACATAGAATTCTTAGACCTGTTCTTTTTATAACATGGGGTGAGCAAAAGAATTGCCAGTGACAAGCTGCAATAAAGCAACTCCAATTAATTGCCTTGCCTACCATCTTATCATGAAATGGTTCTTCTTTCACAACTTGGAATTACATTATGCAAGTTAAGCTGTCTTTGGGTTTTTCTCCATGGTTGAAGGTTCTTCACTCATCCATCCTTCAGTTGGCAGATCTCTTATTATCTTGAAATCTGCTTTCCTAGTTCAGTTGCCAATTGCTCTCCAGTGTCAAATGCCTCTCTTCTCTGTCACTCCAGTCTCCTTATTTTCCTCTGAAGTAGGAGTCTCCAACCTTGGCAACTTTAAGACTTGTGGGCTTCAACTTCCAGAATTCTGGGAATTGAAGTCCACAAGTCTTAAAGTTGCCAAGGTTGGAGACCCCTGCTCTGAAGTCTTAAGGGACGAAAGCCTAACTAAGTTTACAGACCTTTGGACTGTCCTTGGAGAGGGCCTGGAAGGATAGGGAGATACCTCCAGAAATGCTGCTGAGCCTCATGGACTAGGAGGAAGACAAAGTTGTATGGACATAAAAGAGGTCCTCAGGAACTCCACAACAGTTACAGTCAAGAGAGCAAAGGCCCAAATCTCTTACCTCTGTAAAATTGAGGATGGCTGTAAGTGTGATCTTCAACAGGTTGTCCCATCTTTAACGACTGCTGATCCACAGGGATGTTCTCCAATTCTACACCCTGAGCAAGAGGAAACAAATAAGAATAGTGGTCCAGTTGAACTCATGCATATCACATCTCCAAATGTCAGTATCTTCTGCATGGTGCATGGACGGAAGGCTGTTTGCACCCACATTGTCGATGCTGGGCAAACAGGTAGGTAAATTACGTGAATCCCACCTCTGGAATATAGGTGTCCCAGGATAATGTTGCAGGATGCAATCTGGGTCGGTCAGAAAGAAATACTTTTTAATTTTCCAATCTCCTGCAGAAACTCCTACACTGGGCAGAAAGCAGTGGGAGCTATTGGGAGGATATGGCCTGCACAGGGATAGACTCTGAATCATTAGGGTGAAATTAAAATGTATCCCGAAACATAAACAAACACTTCCGTGCTGCTACACATTACCGTAGAAGGAACAACCCTTATCTGTTGTCGCTCTGTATTTCTGGAAAGAAGAATCCTATACATTTATGGTATGAAGTGGAATTTGAACCACCATCTGTGTTGGTTCCAGTGGTAGGATTCAGCCAGTTCGCACCACTTCGGGAGAACCGGTTGCTAACTTTCTGAGCAGTTTGGTGAACTGGTTGTTGGAAGAAATCATTAGGGCAGAAAAGCGGTTGTTAAATTATTTGAATCCCACCATTGGTTGGTTCCCCAGAATTCTAAACCACTGAGAGAGAGAGAGAGAGAGAGAGAGAGAGAGAGAGAGAGAGAGAGAGAAACCATTCAACGTCATAACTAACCAAACTTGGCATGTTTCCAAATGCATTTACTAGAACTTAGAGAATCAACGTGGTGTTAAGGGTTAGGGTGCTAGACCAACAGTGGAGAGGTCCACATTCACCTCCATCCTCTGACACGCAACTCATGGGTTCTATGGAATCAAGACTTCTTTCTCAACTCAATGTATCTCTCGGGACTTTTGCTGTAAGGATTAAAGCATAATTACTATAGCTGGACTACAAAAGACGGATGACCATAGAGCCGTGATGGTGAACCTATGGCACATATGCCATGTGGGCATGCGTGGCCTTGCTAGCTGCTTTTCTGGTTTCCAGTGTGCGCGTGTGTGCCAGCCAGCTGGTCTTCGCATGTGCCGGAGTGCCGGAAACCTGAAGACCAGCTGGCCAGTGCATGCGCCGGCCACCTGGTCTTTGAGTTTCCAGCGCTCCGGTGCAGACAAAGACCAGCTGGCTGACACACATGCGCTCACCGGAAACCCAAAGACCAGGTGGGCGGTGGGTGCATTATTCTGAATTGGGTTTGGCCCAAGGCTGAAAGCTGAAGCAGAGGTTTCAAAATGCATACACACTTACACATACACACACACACACACACACACACACACAAGCGAATTTGTATGGGTGCTTACCACCACGAAGACCTGCGGATTCAGATGTTTCAAGACCGCAGAGTTGCTGGCCAGCAATCCACTGGGAATCCCCGCTGGCAATATCACTGCGTCCAATTTGGGCACCTGTTCATAGATTTCCAAACCCATGGTCCCCAGCCCTGATAGATAGATAGCACTATCATCTCTGCAGGCACAAGCAGAAAAATAAAGAGCGATACTGTATGATTTACCTTCACAGTGTAGTCACCTCTTCCCTTAACCCACCTCTTTCTACCTTTCTTCTTTCTTCTTTTGACTCTGTCTGTACAGGTGAGGGTACTGATGTGGTATGTCTCACCCCCAAACCTGTCGGGCCCAGGTGCAGAAGGTTCTCCAGTTAGAAAGGTGAATATAAAAACGTGGGCAAATCCTACTCTCTACTAGCACTGATGAGGTTACCTAGTTTGGTCATGAAAGGTCTGCAAGAAAAAGAACACCCAGGACCTCCATAGTTCAACCCACAAAGCTACAAATATTCTCTCCTATCAGAAAGGCTATTGACTGAACGTTTTTTTCTCTCGTATATGTTGAAAAAAACTTGGCCAGTTTTTGATGTACAGTCGTGGCCAAAATTGTGGAAACCTTTTGGGAAAAGTGTATTTTTGAGGTTTGATGGCTAATAACACCACTTTAAGGGACCCGGTGGCTTAGTTGGTAAGACACTGAATTTGTCGATCGAAAGGTTGGCAGTTCAGCGGTTCAAATCCCTAGTGCCGCATAACGGGGTGAGCTCCCGTCACTTGTCCCAGCTTCTGCCAACCTAGCAGTTCGAAAGCCCGTAAAAAATGCAAGTAGAAAAATAGGGACCACCTTTGGTGGGAAGGTAACAGCCTTCCGTGCACCTTTGGTGTTGAGTCATGCCAGCCACATGACTACGGAGACGTCTTTGGACAGCGCTGGCTCTTCAGCTTTGAAACGGAGATGAGCACCACCCCCTAGAGTCGGGAACAACTAGCACGTATGTGTGAGGGGAACCTTTACCTTTACATTTAACACCACTTTGTTGTTTTAGAGTTTCAAGATAATCCTATTCCACTGCTGGAATGGCCTGGGAATAGCCCAGACCTTAACCCAATTGAAAATCTATGGAGCCGACTAAAGAAACTTGTTAGTCAGAAGCGACCCAGCAATAAAACCCAGTTAATAGAAGCAATCCTTCAATCTTGGTTTCACATTAGAACGGCTGCAGAACTAAAAGATTTGGTTCCCTCCATGGGAAGATGTCGTAAGGCCGTGATTCATGCTAAAGGTTACCCGACTAAGTATTAACTGATACGGTGATAATTTTTGTATGTATCTTTTTTCTATGGTGATCATTTTTGTATATCTCATTTTTTTTCTATGTGTTTCACTTTTCTTCTTTATACTGTAACTGCTATTCTAATAGAAATAAAAGTTACTGCATTCCATTCTTGATTCAATTATCTTTCCATTGATATGTAATTTTATGGTACTACTTAGTAGTGGGTTCCTCTTACCTTTGCTACTGGTTCAGAACTGGGCACGCAGCACTTCTGTGCATGCACAGAATGATGACAGCCAGGTGGGTGGGTAGAGCCTCCTGCCACTGCCACTACCAGTTCGCCTAAACCGGGGTGAATGAGTAGAAACCCACCGCTGGTACTACTCCCCAAAAAAAGTGGTGTTATTAGCTAGTTTTAGAAAATATACTTAACATAACATAACATCAGAGTTGGAAGGGACCTTGGAGGCCTTCTAGTCCAACCCCCTGCCCAGGCAGGAAACCCTACACCATCTCAGTCAGATGGTTATCCAACATTTTCTTAAAAATTTCCAGTGTTGGAGCATTCACAACTTCTGAAGGCAAGTCGTTCCACTTATTAATTGTTCTAACTGTCAGGAAATTTCTCCTTAGTTCTAAGTTGCTTCTTTCTTTGATCAGTTTCCACCCATTGCTTCTTGTTCTACCCTCAGGTGCTTTGGTGAACAGTCTGACTCCCTCTTCTTTGTGGCAGCCCCTGAGATATTGGAACACAGCTATCATGTCTCCCCTAGTCCTTCTTTTTGTTAAACTAGACATACCCAGTTCCTGCAACCGTTCTTCATATGTTTTATCCTCCAGTCCCCTAATCATCTTTGTTGCTCTTCTCTGCACTCTTTCTAGAGTCTCAACATCTTTTTTACATCGTGGCGACCAAAACTGGATGCAATATTCCAAGTGTGGCCTTACCAAGGCATTATAAAGTGGTACTAACACTTCACGTGATCTTGATTCTATCCCTCTGTTTATGCAGCCCAGAACTGTGTTGGCTTTTTTAACAGCTGCTGCACACTGCTGGCTCATATCTAAATGGTTATCCACTAGGACTCCAAGATCCCTCTCACAGGTACTACTATTGAGCAAGGTACCACATATACGGTACTGGTGCATTTTGAGTTTTTTTGCCTAAATGTAGAACCTTACATTTTTCACTATTGAATATCATTTTGTTAGATAGCGCCCAATGTTCAAGTCTGTCAAGATCTTTCTGTAACTTGAGCCTATCTTCTGGAGTGTTGGCTATTCCTGCCAGCTTAGTGTAATCTGCAAATTTGGTGAGTTCCCCATCTATCCCCTCGTCCAAGTCATTGGTGAAGATGTTGAAGAGTACTGGGCCTAAAACAGAGCCTTGGGGTACTCCACTGCATACTTCCCTCCATGTGGATGTAGTTCCGTTGAGGACTACACGTTGAGTGCGGTTGGTCAGCCAGTTACGAATCCATCTGGTGGTGGTGCTGTCTAACCCACATTTTTCTACTTATCTAGTAGTAGGTTATGGTCTACTTTATCAAATGCTTTACTGAAGTCCAAGTAAATTATATCGACAGCATTCCTCTGGTCTACTAATTTTGTCATTTTGTCAAAGAATGCGATAAGATTAGTCTGGCATGATCTGTTTTGACAAACCCATGTTGGCTTTTGGTTATTACTTTGTTTGCTTCTAGGTGTTCGGTGATTCGTTGCTTGATTATCTTTTCCAGAATCTTCCCGGTATTGAGGTCAGACTGATAGGTCTGTAGTTTCCTGGATCTGTTTTTTCCTTTTTGAAGATGGGAACTACATCAGCTCTTTTCCAGTCCTCTGGCAGCTCCCTGTGCTCCAGGATCTTTGAAAGATATAGTTCAGTGGTTCTGAGATCACGTCTGCCAGTTCCTTCAGAACCTTGGGGTGTAATCCATCCGGTCCTGGTGATTTGAACTCGTCTAGGGTAGACAGGTGTTCACTTACCATTTTCTTCCCTATTTTAACTTGTGTTTCTAATCTGTTTTTGTAGTGCTGTTTTGATAGGTTGGATTGTTTTTCCTTTTGTGTAAAGACAGATGCAAAATATGAGTTAAGTAGATCTGCTTTCTCCCTGTTGCTTGTCATCTTCTTGCCACTTTCTCCCAGCAATGGGCCAATTGTTTCCTTGACTTTTTTCTTGTTTTTAACATGTTGGAAGAAGCTTTTTTTGTTATTTTTTACTTTTGTCGCTAGCCTTTGTTCATTGTGAGCCTTAGCTTTCCTCACTTCATCTTTACAGGCTCGGGCTGTTGCTGATATTCTGCCTTAGTTATTTGCCCCTCTTTCCACTTTTTATATTTGTCCTTTTTGTCTTTCAATTTGTCAGATAGTTCTTTATGCATCCATGCTGGTTTCTTTTGAGATCTACTATTTTTCTTCTTCATTGGTATTGTGTTAGACTGTGCTTTTATAATCTCACTTTTCAAAATTTCCCAAGCTTCTTGAGTTGTTTTCCCCCTGAGGATTCTCATCCATTGAATCCTTCTCAAGCTCTCTCTAAGTTTATTGAAATTAGCTCTCTTAAAGTCCAAGACTCTAGTTTGACTTTGTTCTACTACTTGTATTTGCTTAATGTCGAATTCCAATATTGCATGGTCACTTGCCCCCAAGCACTTCTGTGCATGCACAGAATGTTGACAGCCAGGTGGGTGGGTAGAGCCTCCTGCCACTGCCACTACCAGTTCGCCTAAACCGGGGTGAATGAGTAGAAACCCACCGCTGGTACTACTCCCCCAAAAAAGTGGTGTTATTAGCTAGTTTTAGAAAAGATACTTAACATAACATAACATCAGAGTTGGAAGGGACCTTGGAGGCCTTCTAGTCCAACCCCCTGCCTAGGCAGGAAACCCTACACCAACTCAGTCAGATGGTTATCCAACATTTTCTTAAAAATTTCCAGTGTTGGAGCATTCACAACTTCTGAAGGCAAGTCGTTCCACTTATTAATTGTTCTAACTGTCAGGAAATTTCTCCTTAGTTCTAAGTTGCTTCTTTCTTTGATCAGTTTCCACCCATTGCTTCTTGTTCTACCCTCAGGTGCTTTGGTGAACAGTCTGACTCCCTCTTCTTTGTGGCAGCCCCTGAGATATTGGAACACAGCTATCATGTCTCCCCTAGTCCTTCTTTTTGTTAAACTAGACATACCCAGTTCCTGCAACCGTTCTTCATATGTTTTATCCTCCAGTCCCCTAATCATCTTTGTTGCTCTTCTCTGCACTCTTTCTAGAGTCTCAACATCTTTTTTACATCGTGGCGACCAAAACTGGATGCAATATTCCAAGTGTGGCCTTACCAAGGCATTATAAAGTGGTACTAACACTTCACGTGATCTTGATTCTATCCCTCTGTTTATGCAGCCCAGAACTGTGTTGGCTTTTTTAACAGCTGCTGCACACTGCTGGCTCATATCTAAATGGTTATCCACTAGGACTCCAAGATCCCTCTCACAGGTACTACTATTGAGCAAGGTACCACATATACGGTACTGGTGCATTTTGTTTTTGGCCTAAATGTAGAACCTTACTTTTTCACTGTTGAATTTCATTTTGTTAGATAGCGCCCAATGTTCAAGTCTGTCAAGATCTTTCTGTAACTTGAGCCTATCTTCTGGAGTGTTGGCTATTCCTGCCAGCTTGGTGTCATCTGCAAATTTGATGAGTTCCCATCTATCCCTCGTCCAAGTCATTGATGAAGATGTTGAAGAGTACTGGGCCTAAAACAGAGCCTTGGGGTACTCCACTGCATACTTCCCTCCATGTGGATGTAGTTCCGTTGAGGACTACACGTTGAGTGCGGTTGGTCAGCCAGTTACGAATCCATCTGGTGGTGGTGCTGTCTAACCCACATTTTCTACTTTATCTAGTAGTAGGTTATGGTCTACTTTATCAAATGCTTTACTGAAGTCCAAGTAAATTATATCAACAGCATTCCTCTGGTCTACTAATTTTGTCATTTTGTCAAAGAATGCGATAAGATTAGTCTGGCATGATCTGTTTTGACAAACCCATGTTGGCTTTTGGTTATTACTTTGTTTGCTTCTAGGTGTTCGGTGATTCGTTGCTTGATTATCTTTTCCAGAATCTTCCCGGTATTGAGGTCAGACTGATAGGTCTGTAGTTTCCTGGATCTGTTTTTCCTTTTTGAAGATGGGAACTACATCAGCTCTTTTCCAGTCCTCTGGCAGCTCCCTGTGCTCCAGGATCTTTGAAAGATATAGTTCAGTGGTTCTGAGATCCGTCTGCCAGTTCCTTCAGAACCTTGGGGTGTAATCCATCCGGTCCTGGTGATTTGAACTCGTCTAGGGTAGACAGGTGTTCACTTACCATTTTCTTCCCTATTTTAACTTGTGTTTCTAATCTGTTTTTGTAGTGCTGTTTTGATAGGTTGGATTGTTTTTCCTTTTGTGTAAAGACAGATGCAAAATATGAGTTAAGTAGATCTGCTTTCTCCCTGTTGCTTGTCATCTTCTTGCCACTTTCTCCCAGCAATGGGCCAATTGTTTCCTTGACTTTTTCTTGTTTTTAACATGTTGGAAGAAGCTTTTTGTTATTTTTACTTTTGTCGCTAGCCTTTGTTCATTGTGAGCCTTAGCTTTCCTCACTTCATCTTTACAGGCTCGGGCTATTTGCTGATATTCTGCCTTAGTTATTTGCCCCTCTTTCCACTTTTTATATTTGTCCTTTTTGTCTTTCAATTTGTCAGATAGTTCTTTATGCATCCATGCTGGTTTCTTTTGAGATCTACTATTTTTCTTCTTCATTGGTATTGTGTTAGACTGTGCTTTTATAATCTCACTTTTCAAAATTTCCCAAGCTTCTTGAGTTGTTTTCCCCCTGAGGATTCTCATCCATTGAATCCTTCTCAAGCTCTCTCTAAGTTTATTGAAATTAGCTCTCTTAAAGTCCAAGACTCTAGTTTGACTTTGTTCTACTACTTGTATTTGCTTAATGTCGAATTCCAATATTGCATGGTCACTTGCCCCCAAGGTTCCTGTAGCTTCAACACCTTCTATCATTTCATCTCTGTTAGTGAGAATTAAGTCCAATATGGCTGATCCCCTTGTCGCCTTCTCTATTTTTTGGGAAACAAAGTTGTCTGCTAGGTTTGTTAGGAACCTGTTGGATCTTCCACTTGGTGCAGAGTTTGTTTCCCAGTTGATGTCAGGGTAGTTAAAATCCCCCATTACTACTGTGATGTGCTTCCTACATACCTTAGTTAGCTGACTAGCAAAAAGTTCATCTACATCCTCTGTTTTTCCCAAAAGGTTTCCACAATTTTGGCCACTAAAGGTTTTACTCTTATGACTCCTCTGAGCTTCACACTCTGAAGAACTGTTCCATTTGATTTGTTGTTGCTATTTTGACCCTTCAGTCATGTCCTTTCTTGGCGGCTTTATAGGCAAGGGGTCTCCATGCTACCCTGTCCATCACAGCTTCTTTCAATTGTCGGATATTCAACTTGACATCAGATTTGATGTTATCAACCCAGCTTGCCCAGTGGTGGGATTCAAATAATTTAACAACTGTTTCTCTGCCCTAATGACCAGCTGGGTAGGCATGGGCTCGGTGATCATGTGACTGTGTTGGCGTGGCCAACTCAACGTCACTCAGGTCGATAGGCGCTTCGCCTTAGCTGTTACTATGTAATAAGGATTAACCAGAGAGGCAGTTTCTGTAAGCAGGGCAATAAAGATTAGGCTAGAAACACCACCAGAATGTTTCCTTCCTGCCTTCCTTACAGGATTAGCCCTGTAAAGTGGAAAAAACACAAAATAAGATTTCTTCCAACAACCGGTTCTCCGAACTACTTAGAAAGTTAATAACCGGTTCTCCCGAATAGGTGCGAACTGGCTGAATCCCACCATTGAGCTTGCCCCATTCTTCTTGTTCCATTAATCATTCCTAGCATCATGGCCTTCTCCAATGAATTTGCACCCACGACATGGCCAAACCAACTCAGGCATTGTCTTGTGCTCTTGCTTTCTAGTTATGTGTCTGGTTTTAGATGATTTAACCCCTCTCTGTTAGTTACTCTGGCTGTCCATCGTATATGCAATGCAGAGATGAGATGCAGCTGGTTCGCACAAACCAGTAGCGGCGATCGCAGGTGGACCCACCCCAGCTCCATATTGTGCTACTTAGGCACGTTTTTGTGGCTGGGTGCGTGAGCGGAAGGCGCGTGAGCGAGCAAAGCACATCCGCGGAAGGCCAGGCACATGTGGACAGCACGCGTGCAGTGAACCAGTAGTAAGGTAAGGGAAACCCACCCCGATGCAATGATTTATGTCATCACCACAGTTCAAAGTGTCAATTCTTCTTCGATCAGCCCTTTTTAGTGTCCAACTCTCATACCCATACATTGTTATAGGGAAAACTCTCGCTCTAACTAGCCTGCTTTCTGTATTTATATCAATATCTTTGCTTTTCTAGATCTAATTCATGCTAACTATTGCAGTGTGGCATAAGGTTATCCTGTGTTTAATTTCAGGGCTGGAACTGCCATGGTGAACAATTTTGGATCTGATTGTTCCATTTGATTATTAAAGGTAAAGGTTTCCCTCGCACATATGTGCTAGTCGTTGCCGACTCTAGGGGGCGGTGCTCATCTCCGTTTCAAAGCCGAAGAGCCAGTGCTGTCCGAAGACATCTCCGTGGTCATGTGGACAGCATGACTCAACACCAAAGGCGCACGGAACGCTGTTACCTTCCCACCAAAGGTAGTCCCCTATTTTTTCTACTTGCATTTTTACGTGCTTTCGAAACTGCTAGGTTGGCAGAAGCTGGGACAAGTAATGGGAGCTCACCCTGTTACACGGCAGCGCTAGGGATTCGAACCGCCAAGCTGCCAACCTTTCGATCGACAAGCTCAATGTCCTAGCCCCTGAGCCACTGCGTCCCTTTTATTTGATTATTAGGCTAAGACAATTCTGCATCAGAGGTTCATAGCCTCCCAATTGCAGGAGCATCACTGAAAAACATAGCGACGAAGTGAAAAGTTAAAACGTTAAGTGAAGTTGCAAGTTTCATGCAGATGTGTCCAAAGTTTAACATTTTTCCCTCTTCCAAAAGGAGTTTGTTTGCTTTTTCTAATTTTGGCCAATTGCTTCTATGGGCATAAGACCAACACAAACCTTAAGCATGGCATTGGCATAGGAAAAAGTATTGTCTTCTTTTGCAACTTCTTGCAAAACAACTCTTCCATCTCCTTTCTTGTTCTCTACCTCTTTTCTCCCTCTCTTTCTCTCTCTTCCTCCCTCTCTCCCTCTCTTCCTCCCTCCCATTTGCTGCTATCCAAACTTCAAGCAAGACAAAACTCTGCTATTTTCTAACATTTTCTATCATTCCAGAAAGAGGCATAAGAGATGGCCAGCAATTCATAGGAAACAAGTTTAGTTCATTTTGCACGTCAAGCTCAGCTGTGTAATTCTTTCCACTCTGCGGAGCCAAAATCTCTGAAGACTTTAATCTTAAACTAGTAAAAAAAAAAAAAGTCCATTTAAGAGATTATGAATAAATAACAGGAAGAAAGTTAAAAGTCAGGATAAGGGGATCAGAGCCGGAACATGTTAGCAGGCTATTTCTAAAACAAAATTTCTCCTGCTTTAGTGTATTGAACTGGGGGTGAGGTAGGGAACCTTTTGAAGGCCCCTTTATGACTTCTGGACTTCATCTCCCAGAATTCCCAAGCTGTCTGGCTCAAGAATTCTGGGAGTTGAAGTCCAAAAGTCATAAAAGGGCCGTTGTTCCACACCCCTGAACTGAAAGATGACAAAGATTGAGGAGAATCCTGTATAAAACAACCTTTGTTTCATTTGTTCCATCAAAATGATCTAACCAAGCCAAGAACCAGGCAATTATCAGCGTACATACATCACAAATGAATGAACATCACAAAAAACATCTCTAGTTCCAAGTTTTCTCAACAGTTTAAGAGTTGCTGATGGGTTGTGTTGCTTTTTCCATTCACAGAGTCACAAAAACAAACGATTTCCTCTTTTTATATTTTCGAACAAAGGGACTTTTGTACAGCAGCTCCAGAATCCCGACTGGAGCTTTAAAACCGTGTGATGTTGGGCGGGTGAAACATTAAACCTGTAGCTAAATGTTGGTTTTCATCTTTGCGGGTTAAGGGTAAAGTGTAAAAATGTAACATACATCTTTTATGTGGGGAAGAAAGCACGCACTTCTTTCCCCCTGCCCAAAGGTGAGCCATGGTTTCTGCATTTGAAAGAATTTCCATTCACATTTGGTTTAGTCTAGGATAAGGGTCTCCAACCTTGGCAACTTTAAGCCTGGCGGACTTCAACTCCCAGAATCCCCCAGCCAGCAAACCTTTGGTCTAGGAGCCAAACATTAAGATGACACATATAGAATCTATATTTTAGTCTCTCTCTCTCCCCCTCTGTGTGTGTGTGTTTGTATGATTTAGTCTAGGATCTAAATTTTAAGATGACATATATTAAATCTATATTTTAGGGTGTCTGTCTGCCTGCCTCTCTCTCCCTTTGTGTGTGTGTGTGTGTGCGTTGTTTAGTCTAGGATCTAAATTTTAAGATGACACATATAGAATCTATATTTTAGGGTGTCTATCTGTCTGCCTGTCTGCGTCTCTCTCTCTCCCTCTCTCTCTCTCTCTCTCTCTCCCTCCTTCTCTCTCTCTCTCCCCCTCTCTCTCTCTGGTTTAGTCTAGGATCTAAATTTTAAGATGACATACTGTATATAGAATCTATATTTTAGGATGTTTGCCTGGCTCTCTCTGTCTGTCTGTCTGTCTGTCTCTGTCTCTCCCTCCCCCTCTCCCCTCCCTCTCTCCCCCTCTCTCTCTGTTCTTTTTTTCCTTAGAAAGGAAAAAAAACCCCATTAACCTGAACGTCGCATAACTGACATTCTGATCACAAAAGGATTTTTTTGTTGTTATGATGCCAACACATCAGATGTAGTGAATATTCTTTACACGTGTGACAGCTACCCCAATACCTGGATGAAGCTGTCTATCTAGACCCGTTCCAGTCCGGCTTCCGACCCGGATACAGCACGGAGACAGCTTTGGTCGCGTTGGTGGATGATCTCTGGAGGGACAGGGACAGGGGTTATTCCTCTGCCCTGGTCCTATTAGACCTCTCAGCGGCTTTTGATACCATTGACCATGGTATCTTGCTGCGCCGGTTGGGGGGATTGGGAGTGGGAGGCACTGTGTATCGGTGGTTCTCCTCCTATCTCTCTGACCGGTCGCAGACGGTGTTGACAGAGGGGCAGAGGTCGACCGCGAGGTGCCTCACTTGTGGGGTGCCGCAGGGGTCGATCCTCTCGCCCCTTCTGTTCAACATCTATATGAAGCCATTGGGTGAGATCATCAGTGGCTTTGGGGTGAGATACCAGCTGTATGCTGATGATACTCAGCTGTACTTTTCCAACCCGGGCCACCCCAACAAAACTGTTGAAGTGCTGTCCCGGTGTTTGGGAGCCATACGGCTCTGGATGGGGAGAAACAGGCTCAAGCTTAATCCCTCCAAGACGGAGTGGCTATGGATGCCGGCACCCCGATTCAGTCAGCTGCAGCCCCAGCTGACTGTTGGAGGCGAGTTATTGGCCCCAAAGGATAGGGTGCGCAACTTAGGTGTTCTCCTGGATGAACGGCTGTCGTTTGAAGATCATTTGACGGCCATCTCCAGGAGGGCCTTCCACCAGGTTCGCCTGGTTCGGCAGTTGCGCCCCTTCCTTGATCGGGATGCCTTGTGCACAGTCACTCATGCGCTCGTTACCTCTCGCTTGGATTATTGTAATGCTCTCTACATGGGGCTCCCCTTGAGGTCCACCCGGAGGCTTCAGTTAGTCCAGAATGCAGCTGCGCGGGTGATGGAGCTTCGCGTAGCTCCCGTGTAACACCGCTCCTGCGCAGACTGCACTGGCTACCTGTGGCCTTTCGGGTGCACTTTAAGGTTTTGGTTACTACCTTTAAAGCGCTCCATGGCTTAGGGCCTGGGTACTTACGGGACCGCCTGCTGTTACCTCATGCCTCCCACCGACCCGTACGCTCTCACAGAGAGGGATTTCTCAGGGTGCCGTCCGCCAAGCAATGTCGGCTGGCGGCCCCCAGGGGAAGATCCTTCTCTGTGGGGGCTCCCACCCTCTGGAACAAACTTCCCCCGGGTTTACGCCAAATACCTGACCTTTGGACCTTCCGCCGCGAATTGAAAACACATCTATTTATTCACGCGGGGCTGGCTTAAATTTTATTGGTTTTAAATTTTCTATTATTAATTTTAAGGGTTTTTTTAGTTTATATATTTTAAAGTTTTTAGGCCAATTATCTAATAAGTTTTTTAATATGTATTTTAATTGTATATTGTACCGTTTGTTTTACCTTGGCTGTACACCGCCCTGAGTCCTTCAGGAGAAGGGCGGTATAAAAATTCGAATAAATAAAATAAATAAATAAATAAATAAATACACTATAGTCAAGTAACTGATAAGAAAAGTGAAAAAGAGAGAAAAAGAATATGATGGATAGGCAACCTGAATAAAAGAAACCCACAACTAATTGAAGGCCAAAGGTCAGATTTCTGTTTAATTTGGAGCAATTCAGGGGTGAAATGTAAAATTTGTTACCACCGGTTCTGTGGGCGTAGCTTGGTGGTGGGGGTAACGTGACTGGGGGGGGGGGCGGTGGCCAACTTTTTTTGCTTTTTTTTTTTTTTTACTTTTAAAAGCATTTTTTCTACAACCTCTTCGGCTGAAGAGGTTGTAAAAAAATGCTTTTAAAAGCTTGTGATGATCAGGCAACTCAGCTGGGATCGCCAGAGGGAAAAAAAGCTTTTAAAGGGTTCTGATGATCCCAGCTGAGTTGCCTGATAGCCAGAACCTTTTAAAAGCATTTTTTACAACCTCTTCAGCCAAAGAGCTTGTAGAAAATATGCTTTTAAAAGGTTCTGATATCCCAGCTGAGTTGCCTGATTGCCAGAACCTTTTAAAAGCATTTTTTTACAACCTCTTCGGCCGAAGAGGTTGTAAAAAAATGCTTTTAAAAAGTTCTGGCGATCAGGCAACTCAGCTGGGATTGCCAGAGGAGCCTTTTAAAAGCTTTTTTTTTTTACATCACAACTGCTGTCACGCCGCTCCCCTCGCTTCCCCGAGCGCAAAGCCAAGGCCGTGCACTTCCTCACTGGGCAGGCCACCAGCAAAGAGCCCCAGGCTAACAGCCACTCAATGCCCCATGTGCAGCCTTGCCCAGCCATTGGTGGGGATGGAGCAGCCAGCCCAGGGGCAGGAATTATTCCCGTGGACCCCAAACAAGCATCACCGCCGCTACTTGAGCAGGGAGGGTGATGCTTGTTCGTTCTCCAAGCACCCCATGCACAGCCTATTTGAGGAAAGGGTGCACACGGCTGGGCGCATTTGGCTGCAGCAGGAGGCGCGGCACAATGGGGTTGTTTTATTCACCGCTCTGGTGCTTCGGGAGGGGCAGCTGACAACTATAATGAATATGTCTGCCTGCCCTCCTGAAGCACCACCACGGTTTTCTTTCGTTTCATGGCAGGAGAAGGAAGAAAGCAAACGGAGGTGGCGCAACAGTGCTCCTGGAGGGCAGGCGGACATCTGCAGCCAGGCGGGGAGGGAGGGCGGTGAGAGCAGCGGTGGCGACAGTGGTGGCGGCGGCCTCTTCCAAGCACAGTGCACAAAATTGGCAGGCAACGCAGCCCCGGTGTGCCTGTTGAGCGAGCGACTGGGCAGGTGGGGCTGGAGCCAACAGGGATGATTGCTACCAGTTCAGCGAACTGATGGCAATCATCGCTACCAGTTCATCTGAACCGGTCCGAACCGGTAGCATTTCACCCCTGGTTCAATTGTGATCATAAGTCAAGGACTATCGTAGCTTGTCTGGGATGTCTCTCAGGATGGTATTTTTGATTTTCCAATCTAGCCAATGAACAGCCTGCTATTCGTGATGGTCTCCTATACAAGTCCTGATCTGTTCTGAGCCATGTTTAGCTTCTGAGCCCAAAGTCAGCTATATGCTACCATCTGCAGGTAAGAATGCTACTCGGGCTCTTGTGTTGTGCTCATTTTGAGTGTGGGCTTTGCAAACACCATCTACAACAGGGATGTCAAACTCAAGGCCCATGGGCCAGATCTGGCTCATGAGGTACTTAGATCTGGTCCACAGGGCCGCCATGGAAACTTGCAGTGCCTCTGCCAGCAAAAATGGAGCTCAGGGAGGCTTCATACAGCCTGAGCTCCATATTCGCTAGGAGAGGGCTCTAGGAGGCTGTTGTGGCTGAAAATGAAGCCTCGATGACTGATGTTGATCTGGACATACCCACCCTGGTCACATCCACTTTGCCCCCCTTCCCGAGGTCAAACACAACCCTTGTGTGGCCCTCAATGAAATCGCGTTTCATGGATTTACACAATCTACAAGATAACCACTTACTCTTCGAGGTACAAGTAGTTGTTTTCTTGGGCCAGTCTCCTGGCATGCAGGTGAGAGTCTTTGACAGTAGAACCATAGGAAATGACCATGGCACCATACTCGCGGCACATCTTCACTCGGGTCGGCAGGGTGCAAGCGGACATGATGACAAAGACAGGAATGTGCAGCTCCGAGGCGTGGTATGCGACAGCCATGGAGAAGTTGCAATCTGAGGCCACAATCACGCCGTTTCTTTGCTGGTCCTGGAGAATGTGAACCCACAAATTTAAGACACCGTTTTACTTCCTTGGGAAATGTTGTTAAAAAGATAATTAGGGAAGTTGGAAGCTTATTTGTCTTTCAGATTAGTGTTGTAACCCAGACCCAAATAGGTAGTAATAAACTTAGTCCGTGGAAAAACAAACTTTATTCGAACAGCTGGGAATTACTTCATTCCCAGCGTAGTTCAACTCAAAGTAAAACAAATGCCTCCCAACACAAATTCCTCAGTTATCTCACAAACCTTAGTCCAATTAGGCAAACTGCCAAAGGCCGTTCTTGGCAAATGTCCAGAAGCCACAAAAACAAAGAGGTACACGAAGCTGAAGACGCAGCTACAATGTTGTTTTCCGGCAAAGCTGAAACACCGGTGTTTTAAGCCTTATGTGAGGGGCCAATCATCTCTTGGCCCTACTCCCAAGTTGTCCTCTCTGCTTGTGCTGCTCTTGCCTTCCAGCAGCTCTTCTCATGCGTGCATTAGGAACAGGCTCCTCCTGTTCCTCTGCCTCACTACTATCAGTCTTTGGAGGCTCTGGAGTCTGTACCTCACTTCCTGATGGCCCTGGCCTCACCTCAGCCTCATCGCTGTCCGACTCCGTTGCCAGCTTCGTAGGCTGCAGACGGACCACAACAACTAGCTTAGCTCACTTCTCACAGTTCTGTCAAAGTGAACAAGCCACTCATTCACTCTGGGGCTCGTGTTTCACTTTTCTGATTTTCCTACCTCTCTTAAAGACATCAAAAGGTAAAGTACGCCTCGCTCCTTCGCAGTTCCGGTATACTGAAGAAGTTCTTTCTTTAGATATATTTCCATTCCGTATTGCTTTGAAAGCCTAGAATACTGAAAACAATGGGACATTATTGAGTCATTTTATTTACTCTTGCAAACATACAGATGATACAGAGAGTCCTCGAGTTACAACCATTCATTTACTGACTGTTCAAAGTTACAACGGCACTGACAAAAGGGACGTTTCACCTTTACGACCTTTGCAGCGTCATCGTGGACAGGTGAACAAAATTCAGATGCTTGGCAATTGATTCACATTTATGACGGTTGTAGTGTCCTGGGGTCATGTGATCCCCTTTTGCGACCTTTCCTTGGCAAGCAGAGTCAGTGGGGGATCCAGATTCACTTAACAACCGTTTTCCTAAATTAACATCTGCAGTTAACAACTGTGACAAGAAAGGTCATAAACTGGAGCAAAACTCACTTAACATAACATAATTACAGAGTTGGAAGGGACCTTGAAGGTCTTCTAGTCCAACCCCCTGCCCTACTTAACAACTCTCTTGCTTAGGAACAGAAATTTTGGACTCAGTTGTGGTCGTAAGTCAAGGACTACCTGTATAGAACATAAATGACACAGTAAAGCAAATTGCATTAAGGTATGGATTAATTAAGGGGGCACAGTAGCTCAGGGGCTAGGATGTTGAGCTTGTCGATCGAAAGGTCGGCAGCTCGGCGGTTCGAATCCCTAGTGCTGCCATGTAACGGGGTGAGCTCCCATTACTTGTCCCAGCTTCTGCCAACCTAGCAGTTTTGAAAGTATGTAAAAATGCAGGTAGAAAAAATAGGGACCACCTTTGGTGGGAAGGTAACAGCATTCTGCGCGCCTTCGGCGTTGAGTCATGCCGGCCACATGACCACGGAGACATCTGACAGTGCTGGCTTTTTGGCTTTGAAACGGAGATGACCCCCTAGAGTCGGCAATGACTAGCACGTATGTGGGAGGGGAACCTTTACCTTTATGGATTAATTTATTTCTGGTCTACACGACTTTTGCTACATTCATGGTTTTCTGGCATTCGCATGGAATTGTCTTGCTTTTAATGAAATATTGTGTGCATTATACCTGAACTGAAAAAGCTTCTTGGATGAGAAGCAAAATGTCTTCAAAAGAAAAACCAGAAAGTCCAGTTGCCTCTTGAAAAAAGCACCTTTCGGACAACCATGACCTGGATGACTGAGAATCTCCACAGACATTATTTCTGAAAGTATTATTTTGGAGTTTATTTTCCATTAAGCTTCTTTCTAATTTTATTTACCTTAACTAGTTGTCGGAACTGCACCACAACTTTCAGAGAAATATGAAAATGAAAGAATAGCCACTTCAAAGTCCGCAAAAATAAAATTGAAGTCATTCCACGTAACGCTGAAAAATGCAAAATCTTTGAGGGCCATCATCCCATTCAGATGTGGTTTGTCATTGGAACATTCCCTCAATTGATCGCCAGCTGGCAATT
Organism: Ahaetulla prasina; assembly: GCF_028640845.1. Taxonomy (NCBI): domain Eukaryota; kingdom Metazoa; phylum Chordata; class Lepidosauria; order Squamata; family Colubridae; genus Ahaetulla; species Ahaetulla prasina. The sequence continues at coordinate 13,654,779 of NC_080544.1, read as the reverse complement.
TTTATTTGCTCCAAGCAGTCGCATCCATGCTAACCAGTCTGAGCCTCTGTGGCTGAGACTGGTAAGACAGTCTGTTATTAACACAGCTGCCTGCAATTACTGGTTCTAGTCCCACCAGGCCCAAGGTTAACTCAGCCTTCCATCCTTTATAAGGTAGGTAAAATGAGAACCCAGATTGTTGGGGGGCAATAAGTTGACTTTGTATATAAATATACAAATAGGATGAAGACTATTGCTAACATAGTGTAAGCCACCCTGAGTCTTCAGAGAAGGGCGGGATATAAATGCAAATTAAAAAAAAACAAAACCAAGCACAATTCAAAAGAGGCCATAGATTAGCAAACAAACAAACAAATAAAAAAAAATCTGTCTATTTGCTTTGGACAGATGTTTTTTTGTAAGTGATTGATGTCATGTTGTTAGTAGAATTATTTATTTGGATGATATGGGGATGAGTCAGTCTTATCTCGGTTTGGTTGCTTCCTATGACGTTAGAATTGTTGATAGCTGTCTGATGGGAAAGGTCATTTGGGAAAGCTCAGCTCTTCAGTTGTGATTGTTGAAATGAGATTGGGTTTGGGTCAGTGGTGAGATTCAAAAATTTTTACTACCGGTTCTGTGGGCATGGCTTAGCGGGCGTGGCAGGGGAAGGATACTATAAAATCTCCATTCCCTGCCCATTCCAGGGGAAGTATACTGCAAAATCTCCATTTCTTCCCAATCAGCTGGGACTCAGGAGGTAGAGCAGTGGTAGTCAAACTGGTCCCTACCGCCCACTAGTGGGCGTTCCAGCTTTCATGGTGGGCGGTAGGGGTTTTGTCCGATACTGAAGCACTTTCCTTTTTTTTAAATTTAATTAAACCCGTGCACTCTCACAGGGAGGGACTCCTCAGGGTGCCATCAGCCAGGCAGTGCCGGCTGGCAACACCCAGGGGAAGGGCCTTTTCTGTGGGGGCTCCCGCCCTCTGGAACGAACTTCCCCCAGGACTTCGCCAACCTCCTGACCTTCGAACCTTTCGCCGCGAGCTTAAGACACATCTATTTATCTGCGCAGGACTGGACTAGAATTTTAAATTTTAAATTTGGTTTTAACGGGGTTTTATTATCTTATTGTAGTTTTAATATTCGGCCTTATTTAATAAGTTTTTTAAATTGGTGTTTTATTTTGTATTTATATGTATGTTTTATTAGGCTGTAAACCGCCCTGAGTCCCTTGGGAGATAGGGCGGTATAAAAATGCGATTAAATAAATAAATAAATAAATTAAATAAATAAATTGACTTTTTTAAAAAAAATTTCATAGCATTATTTAAAAACATTTTCATTAGGTTTTCATAAAATTCCCAGTGACAATTTAAATTTCTGAAAATATACTATTTGTATCGCCCACGCATAAGTTTAGTTCACATTACGTAAGTGAAACTAAATGGCACTCTAGTGCGACCGCAAACAAAAGAGCCTTGTCTCAGAATAGCTTGCGCCCCCCCACACCACCTAGCTGTAACAGACAAGCAGAGCTGGTAGTCGGAGTCCCGCCCAAACCCAATCCACAATGCGCGAGAGGCATGTGCAGACAACGATACATGGCGCATTACTGTGGAACCGGTGGGCGGTTAGAAAATTTTACTACTAACAGAGATACAAAAGTGGGCGGTAGGTATAAAAAGGTTGACTACCCCTGAGGTAGAGAATAGATGGGGGCGAGGCCAATCAGAGGTGGTATTTACCACTTCTACAAACCACTCAAAATTTCCACTATCGGTTCTCCAGAACTGGTCAGAACCTGCTGAAACCCACCTCTGGTTTGGGTTATTAAGTTGATAAGGCAATGGCTCGTGTTTATCAAGGTGCTGGTTGATTTAACTGTGCAGTGTGCAGTTAACTGTGCAGTGTGCATTGAACTGATACAAACGTGTTGGGTCTAACTTTTGATAGCTCCCCAGGTAACATGTAAGACTAGACATCACGACTTAGTTGAGTGCCATGCTTCTAGGAATTGTTTCACATTTCTCCATTTGGCCTGTTGTAAGATTTTTTTTTCGTTATTTCTCAGACGAGTTTGAGATTACCTGCACGGCAGGAGATTAACGGACTGAATGCTGTGTCTTTTGACCACTGGTGGTTCTAAAAATGTTCTGCCAATCCTCTGCCTGACTGTCTACGTCAAGTGTGTCAAACTCGATTTCATTGTGTTAAGTGTGTTTGACACAGTGGTAAAATCCAATTTTTTTTACTACCGGTTCTGTGGGCGTGGCTTGTTGGGTGTGGCAGGAGAAGGATACTGCAAAATCTCCATTCCCACCCCACTCTGGGATCAGTCAGAGGTGGTATTTGCCAGTTCTCCAAACTACACAAAATTTCCGCTACTGGTTCTCCGAACTGCTCAAAATTTCCGCTACCGGTTCTCCAGAATCTGTCAGAACCTGCTGGATTTCACCCCTGGTTTGACCTCGGGGGGTGGGGGGGATGTACAATGGTCTTACTTATTCTATAGGCGAGAAACTGCACAGCAACTAAAGACTTATTTTTAGCTTGTTTCTTTCCATTCCTTGAATGGTCTTCTGTTAATTCATGAGAACTACTTTCAGGGGAAGGTTTGAAGGACCATGGGGGTTGTGGGTGGGGGGTGGGAAGGCTCATGTTCAGGCTTTGCAAACAAAGCCAAAGCAAAGAAGTCCATCTTAGACATCAGAATTACAGAATAACAGAGTTGGAAGGGACCTTGGAGGTCTTCTAGTCCAACCCTCTGCTCAAGCAGAAATATACCATTTCAGACAAATGGTTGTCCAGTCTCTTCTTAAAAACTTCCAGTGTTGGAGCATTCACAACTTCTGGAGGCAAGTTGTTCCACTGATTAATTGTTCTTACTGCCAGGAAATTTCTCCTTAATTCTAGGTTGCTTCTTTCCTTGTTTAGTTCCAACCCATTGCTTCTTGTCCTGCCTTGAGGTGCTTTGGAGAATAGCTTGACTCCCTCTATTTTGTGGCAGCCCCTGAGATATTAGAACATTGCTATCATGTCTCCCCAGGTCCTTCTTTTAATTAAACTAGACCTACCCAGTTCCTGCAACCGTTCTTCATATGTTTTAGCCTCCAGTCCCCTAATCATAAAGTTTAATTTGTGTGTATTGTTTAATGGACTGCTAAATTGGCCACGTCCATCCAGTCCAATCTGAATTGGCCCACTGTTTAAAAAGTTTGAGGACTCCTGTTCTAGAGTCTCAGCATCTTTTTTTATATTGTAGTGATCAGCATCTCTTTCAAAGGACCTTGTCTGGTGGCATCTGCAAGATGGAAAAAGTATCACATGCGCCATGAGGTCCTCCCCCAAGGGCTGTGTTGCTCAGATATCTTATGATCTTGGCTACTCAGGAGCTTGGGGAGGGCGAAAAATGGGCCTACCGGAAGTTCGGGAAGGCCAGAAACAGGCACGTTTCTGGCCTTCCCGAACTTCTGGTATTTATTTATTTATTAAATTTCTATACCGCCCTTCTCCTGAAGGACTCAGGGCGGTGTACAGCCTTATTTAAAACACATAGATACACAATATAAATCCCAAATTTAAAATACATTTAAAACGAAATATTTAACAGGCCAAATTAACTAAAACGGTCATACCCGATATAAACCCTTAAAATTTAAAATTATAAATAAATTAATACATTAAAATTAAGTTAAAATTAAGTTAAAATTAAATTAAAACACTTAGGCTAGTCCCGCCCGATTGAATAATAGAGTCTTCAGTTCCCGCTTGAAGGTTCGGAGGTCGGGAAGTTGACGTAACCCCGGAGGTAACTCATTCCATAGGGTCGGTGCTGCCACAGAGAAGGCTCTCCCCCTGGGGGCCACCAGCCGGCACTGTTTGGCTGATGGCACCCGGAGCAGGTCCAGTCTATGGGACTGTTTGGCTGATGGCACCCGGAGCAGGTCCACTCTATGGGAGTGCACAGGTCGTTGGGAGGCTGTCGGTGGCAGAAGGCGGTCTTGTAAATAGCCCGGTCCTGAGCCATGGAGCGCTTTGAAGATGAGTACTAACACCTTGAATTGCACCCGGAAGGCAATTGGTAGGCCCATTTCTGGCCTTCAGAGGGCCTCTGGAGCCTGGGAAGACTGTTTTTGCCCTCCCGGAGGCTTGAGAAAAGCCTCCAGAACTCGGGGAGGGCAAAAACACCACCCCTGCTGTGATGCAGGAGGCTGATTAGGCCTCGCCCACCATGGCCATGCCCACCCAGCAACCGGTCAGAAAACCCCTTGCTAAAATTTTTGAAGCCCACCCCTGGGTATAGGGTGTCCTGTTTGAGCAAAGGGCTGGATTAGAAGACCTCCAAGGTCCCTTTCAAATATATTTATTTTGTAATTCGCATTTCTAAAATGGTTCGGAACCTCACTGGCGTTGAACAAACAAGCAAGAACAATACCGTGCAAGGGGTCTTCAGGACTCCATGCTGGATCTTGAGTGCCGCAGCGCTGATCTCTTGGATTTTTTTGCAGGTCGTGTAAATCGGTTTGCTAATGGCCACCTCTGGGCAGGTGGCAGAATCATTCAGTTTTTCCTCCTCTTGGCTAATTATCTTCATTTCCCATGTCTTCACTCCCCCGTTTAATTCCTCTTCCTCCCCAAAACCTTTCAGTCTCTCCGGGTGGATGGACGATCGCCTTTGCTCAGCCCTGCTGTTTCTTTTTTGTCGATCCTTATGCAAATGTAATTCAGAGCTGGCAGATGCCGCTAGCTTCTTGGGTTTACTTTCGCCACTCCTAAGGAAAGAGGGAATGAAATGGGTTACAAACGATGCACCGACTTGAAAATCCAACCGTGGGACATAGGAGAACATCAGCTACTCAGGGCCTAGATTCTCACTCACGTTCTTCACCCGTTCATTCATCCCAATGCACACACATACAGTATACATGCGGGAAGTGGATCAGTTAGTTGGTTGGAAGTTGTGAGTATTCTATGAGAAAATCAGATGCCACGGCCGTAAGTCAATGGATGCATTACATGCAGACAAGGTAAAAATGTTTTATGAGACCTCCACCAAGAAGGTCATTTTAGAGTAACAGATTTAACAGATCAAAATTAACAGATTAACAGCGTTGGAAAGGACCTTGTAGCAGTGGTGAAATCTAAATTTCTTTCCTACCGGTTCTGTGGGCGTGGCTTGGTGGGCGTGGCTTGGTGGGGGTGATGTGACTGGGTGGGGGTGACTATGTAACCCTGTGACTGGGGGATCAAAAGACAGAAACTCACTAACACTGGTCATGTGACTAGGTGGGTGTGGCTAGGTGGTCATGTGACTGCATGGGTGTGGCCAATTTAGCAGTCCATTAAACAATACACACACATTAAACTTTAATTTGTTATGCACTGGGGGTGGAAAGGAGGTTAATGAAGAGATGTGGCTGCCTTGGGGTTTGTATGAGGGACTTCTGCTTGTGTGTGTGTGTGTATCTTTCTCCTTCCCTCCCTCCCTCCCTCTCTCTTTCTCTCTCTCTCTGGGGACTGGGGAGGCCAAAAGTAGACCCATTTTTGGACTCCTCAGCCTCCAGAAGGCGGGTGGGGGCTGGCGGGTAGGTTGGGCGATGTAGGCGGAGCAGCCTTGTAGTCCCACACGGGCCAGATTAATGGCTTTGGCGAGCCTTATCCACTGACCGTAGTTTGAGGACCACCGAACTAACGTTTCACTAGATAAACTGGAACTAGATGAGTGTCAACAGAATTCAAGAGAGGTTGGATTTAGACCGCTAGTAGGAACGAAATGACTCTAGGCTGATTCCTCTTTAGACTCCAATCCCAGGCTCTCCTGGGGTTGGAGTCTAAATATCCTCCAATGATCTTGGACAACTCCTTTCTTGGTGGCTGCATGGCCGTAGAAGGTTCCTAAGCAAGAATACTGAAAGGTCTAACCTCTTCCTGGCCTCTTATCTAAGTACAACCAGGTTCAGACTTGATCATCTAAGTAGGATACAGACTGCTGTATACACTGCTCATCTTTGTGTATTTATAGTCTCCATTCCCTTGAACTGAATTAATATTTAATATGGATTCAGAATCTCAATAAAGGCTAATAGTGGAACCCTATTGTATTTAAAAAAAACCTGTGTATTAAAAAAAAACCCATGTTCAACAGAGCTTATTAGCGAGCAATTGCAAAATCACAATCTGTTGTGGTCCGCCAGCAGCCTTAGGAGCTGGAAACGGAGTCGGACAGTGATGAGACTGAGGAAGAACATGGGCCACTTCTGGAGGCTGGGGAAGGCCCAGATGAGGGCTCTGCATCGGAGGCTGAGGTTGGGCCCGGGCCATCGAGGAGTGAAGTGTGGACTCCAGAGCCTCCAGAGACTGACAATAGTGAGGCAGAGGAACAGGAGGAGCCTGTTCCTAATGCACGCATGAGAAGAGCTGCCAGAAGGCAAGAGCAGCTCAAGCAGAGAGGACAACTCAGGATCAGGGCCAAGAGATGATTGGCCCCTCCCATAAAGCTTAAAACAGACAAGCGCCGGCGTTTCAGGCAAGAGCAGCTCAAGCAAAGAGGAGGACTCGGGAGTAGGGCCAAGAGATGATTGACCCCTCCTATAAGGCTTAAAAGACCAGCAACAGTGTTTGGGCTCTTGGCTGGAAAACAATGTTGATAGCTTTGTCTTGTTGCATTTGTTTTGTATCGGTGTCTTCTGAACTTTTGCCAAGAAAGGCCTTTGGCAGTTTGTCTAATTGGACCAAGGTTGGTGATTGGACTGAGGAATTGTGTTGGGAGGAATTTGTTTTAATTTAGTTGAACTATGCTGAGAATGAAGTAATTCTCAGCTGTTTGAATAAAGTCTGTTTGTTTTTACACTGACTGAGTTTTCTACTACCTACTTGGGCCTGGGTCACAACACAATCCTAGTTATTTTCTACAGGCATAGTTTTTAAATGTTATATGGAACACTTTAAAAAAAAAAATTGACCCCCAAACACACACACCCAGACACACACACACACCAATGCACACCAATGCGTATTTGCGTTCTAATTTTAGTGGGTTTAATAAGACAAGCAATGGGATTTTAAAAACCTACTTTTTTGCAAATAACATCTTTCCAGAGCTAGGGATAAAAAATGGAGAAAAGCCGTTATATAAAAAGTTTTTATAAACCACCACAGCAAAAGAATAATAAAACAAAACAAATAGAGGAAACCAAACAGTTTCATTTTACAAAACTGAATTAGCAGTCGTTCATCTTCTCCTGGTATAAATCTAACAAAAGCTAAACTGTTTTCACACGAGAGTATTCCTGACGCACGACCACCATTGAGCTCAAAATGTCCATGGTTAAGTGAGACATGAAGTGAATTCTGTTCCATTTTACAACCTTTCTTGTCTCCGTTGTTAAGTGAATCACTGCAGCTGGGAAGTTAGTGACAGGGTTGTTAAGTGAACCCGGCTTCCCTGTGGACTTTGCTTGTCAGAAGGTCGCAAAAGGGGATCACGTGACCCTGGGACACTGCAACTGTCATAAGTACATGCCAGTTGCCAATCCTCTGAATTTTGATCACATGACAATGGGGATTTTGGAAAGGCTTTAACTGTGAAAAATGGTCCAAAGTCAGGGCTGGTGTAACTTTGAACAGTCACTAAATGAACTGCTGTTCATTTACCTGTAGGTAATCAAGGATTGGGGGGACACGGTGGCTCAGGGGCTAAGACGCTGAGTTTGTCAATCAAAAGGGCAGCTCAGCGGTTCAAATCCCTAGTGCTGCCGTATAATAGGGTGAGCTCCTGTGACTTGTCCCAGCTTCTGCCAACCTAGTAGTTTGAAAGCACATAAAAAATGCAAGTAGAAAAATAGGGACCACCTTTGTTGGAAAGGTAACAGCATTCTGTGCACCTTTGGCGTTTAGTCATGCTGGCCACATGACCATGGAGACGTCTTCGGACAGTGCTGGCTCTTCGGCTTTGAAACAGAGATGAGCACCACCCCCTAGAGTCGGGAACGACTAGCACGCATGTGTGAGGGAACCTTTTTAGCTTTACCTTTAATCAAGGATTACCTGTATTTGTTTATTCCTTATAATAAACAGGAAACGTTTTAAAAAGCCAAGTACAATCCTTACACCAGTGTTGGTGAATTTCTTCGGCACCGAGGGCTGAAACGGGCATGCGCATGCATGCTTGTGCACCGGCCGCCTGGTCTTCTGGTTTCTGGTGCTCATACATATGTGAAGAGCAGCTGGCTGGTGCACATGCACATGCTGGAAACCGGAAGAGCATCCGCCAAGTGTGCATGTGCATGCCAGGAAGTTGATCTTCTGGTTTCCAGTGCGAGCATGCATGTGCGTGCCGGAAACCGGAAGGTCATCTTCCCAGCGTGCATATGCACAGGGTGGCTGCTTTTCTAGTTTCTAGCACTCCAGCAGCCATGAAAACCAGCTGGCTGGCGTGCCAGAACCTGGAAAAGCAACAAGCAATGGCTCGCGTGCCCAGAGAAATGGGTCTGCGTGCCACTTCTGGCACGTGTGCCATAGGTTTTTTATCACAGCCCTACACAGTAACTAATATTAAATATTTAAATAAGGCAAGTGATTCCTCAGAAGTGTTTGATATCAGGTTTCTCCCCAAATTCTGATAATTTTCTGGATTGGAGAACAGCTCCTCTCTGTTGTGTTGCTGAGTGGAATTTGGCAGTTCTACACATAATCAAATTGTGTGCACCTAGCAACAGCGATCGCAATAGCACTTAGACTTGTATACCACTTCATAGTGCTTTTACAGCCCTCTCTAAGCAGTTTACAGAGTCAGCTTATTGTCCCCAACAATCTGGGTCCTCATTTTACCCACCTCGGAAGGATGGAAGGCTGAGTCAACCTTGAGCCTGGTGAGATGATAGATAGATAGATAGAGGGAGAGAGAGAGAGAGAGAGAGAGAGACAGACAGACAGACAGATAGATAATATCGACAGACAGACAGAAGACAGACAGATAGAAGACAGAAAGCTAGAGATAGCAATAGATATATGATAGACAGATAGATGATAGATAGAGATAGATAGATAGATAGATAGATAGATAGATAGATAGATAGATAGATAGATAGATGATAGATAATATCAACAGACAGACAGACGATAGAGACAGACAGAAGACAGAAAGATAGAATAGTGATAGAGAGATGATAGATAGATAGATAGATAGATAGATAGATAGATAGATAGATAGATAGATAGATAGATAGATAGATAGATAGATGATAGATAGATAATATCAACAGACAGGCAGAAGACAGAGACAGATAGAAGACAAAAAGCTAGAGATAGTGATAGATATATGATAGATAGATAGATGATAGATAGCAATAGCACTTAGACATATATTGCTTTACAGTGCTTTACAGCCCTCTCTAAGTGGTTTACAGAGTCAGCCTATTGCCCACAACAATCTGGGTTCTCATTTTACGCACCTCGGAAGGATGGAAGGCTGAGTCAACCTTGAGCCAGGTGAGATTTGAACTGCTGAGCTGCAGCTAGCAGTCAGCTGAAGTAGCCTGCAGTACTGCACTCTAACCACTGCGCCACCTTGGCTCTATAGCTACCATAAACACACACCATTTAGAGAGGATCCAGTATGTAATTGGACAGGCAATGTTGCATCTGTCATTATAATAGATGGATGAATGATTAATGGCCTTTGAGAACAACCTTTTTCTATTATCTACCTTTTCTTTCTATAATCAAATAATGGAAAAAGCTATTTTTTAAAATTTGTATTATAAATATTTTTAATTTGTATTATAAATAAAAAAAACTTTTAAAAAAATTGATAGTGAAGAAATCCTAGGGCTGTTAATACATTATTTCTTCATCTTATTTTACTAATTTTGCTAATGCTTTCCAGAGCTTCTCCTCCTTTAAGCAAAATGTACTTCTCTGCTGGTTCAGCTCATTTTTTTTTGCTGTCAGTCTTGACGTTTGAAAAATATTTCTCTCTCTTAACAGATGAAAATTCTTATTTTGTATGAGCTGTTATGGGATGTAATGTTTGCTGGTATTTAAAAACCATTTTCTTAATTACTGATTCTGATTGTAGTTACTGTATGTTTTAAAAAGCGGTGTTGTTTTATAATGTTATCAGAAGTATTGCTTTGCTAGATGCTAAAGGCATAAAGAAGGTATAAATGCATTTTACAATGTGAGAAAGGATTAGAATTACCATAGTCAGTCAGTAAGTTGTCAGCAAGCTCCCTTTGCTGAGTATAACTTATTTATGATTTCTATTATAGAATCATAAACATCAAATTAGAACTTTGGTGCTATCATACAATTCACTTTGAAATCAGTCCACAATCAGCTGTCCAAATCAGCTACATTTTATGACGTTCATACAGAACACAAAGGAATTCAGATCAAACACAGAGTCCATAAAATGGTTTCTTGGTTTCACTTCATTGGGAGCAAGAAGTTAGAAGATTAAAAGAAAAAACACCATAGAAAATAAGAGAAAAATGACACAAAAAAATTCTACAGCATTAAAGAAACAACAAATCTAATCACTGGGAAAGTGTCACATATCTAAAAATGTCTTTGGGAAGAAAGAATGAGAGAGGGTGGGGGAGGGAGGGAGGGAGAGGAGAAAAAGTAAGAAAAGAGATAGAAAAAAAGGAAAAAAGAGTAGAAAGAAAGGAAGAAAGAAAGAGGGGGGAGAGAGAGAGAGAGAGAGGAAGGAAGGAGAGAAAAGGAAGGATGGAAAAAAGAAGAAAAAGAGAGAGAGAGAGAGAAAGGGGAGAAAAAGAATGTAAGAAAAGAGAGAAACTGAAAGTAAGAAAAAGAAAGGAGATAGAGAAAAAGAAAGAAGAGGAAAGGAAGAAAGGAAGGAAGGAAGGAAGGAAAGAAAGAAAGGAAGGAAGGAAAGAAGGAAAGAAAGAAAGAGAAAGAAAGAGGAGATGGAAGGAAGGAAGGAAGGAAGGAAGGAGATTTTATTCATTCTTTGCAATATTCATGCTTTCTACAATTTTGCAGAAATGAGAGGAAAAAGAGAGAGACCATCAGATTGTCATGATTACCTATAAAGCAGAACAACAAAAAAAACGAAGAAGCGAACAAGCGTTCGAACTACTGCACTATAAGAAGGCAGGTGGGGTCCACGGGAGGCAAGAGCCACTGATCTGGCTGCGGGCGCAAACGTGGGACTGTCCATAATTTTTTAGAGGAGGAAAAGCAACACTCTAAAGTTCTACATCAACAGGGCAATTTAGTCCAACCTTTGCCAGAATGGGTCATATTCGTTTTCTTCTTCGTTCTCTTCCCGCGATAATCCATTTTTTAAACCTGTGGAGTAGAAGAACTGCGCGGCAAAATTCATCGCCACCTCTGGGTTTTATCTCCCAAAAACGACAAGATTTCCCCAGCGACGGATAAAAAAACAACGACGACGACAACAACAGCTCTCCTGATCTTCAGACGGGCTGCGAAGGCCCGCAGGTTGTCTGGTTTACAGTCCAGCTGTCCTCTATTTGACAGGCGGACACAGAAGCGACTTTCCGTCAAGGTTGACGGCTGCTATATAAACAGATTATTTCAACCTGTCACTGTCAATTTCAGTCAGGGCCTGAAAATGATGCTTAGTTCAGCCCAGGGTTAACGGTTTGCAGCTTTAGATGTTCTCAACTTCTCTGCTGGGGGTAAAACGACTCAGAAACCGTCCATCCCCCCTGCTCACGTGAAATTCAAATGGTTTTACTACCGATTCTGTGGGCGTGGCTTGGTGGGGTGTGGCAGGGGAAGGATACTGCAAAATCCCTATTCCCACCCCACTCCTGGGGGAAGGATATTGCAAAATCCCCATTCCCTCCCCACTCCTGGGGGAAGGATACTGCAAAATCCCCATTCCCTCCCCATTCCTGGGGGAAGGATATTGCAAAATCCCCATTCTCTCCCAACTCCTGGGGGAAGGATACTGCAAAATCCCCATTCTCTCCCAACTCCTGGGGAAAGGATACTGCAAAATCCCCATTCCCTCTCCACTCTTGGGGGAAGGATACTGCAAAATCCCCATTCCCACCCCACTCCTGGGGGAAGGATATTGCAAAATCCCCATTCTCTCCCAACTCCTGGGGGAAGGATACTGCGAAATCCCATTCCTCTCCACTCTTGGGGAAGGATACTGCAAAATCCCATTCCACCCCACTCCTGGGGAAGGATATTACAAAATCCCATTCTCCCAACTCCTGGGGAAGGATACTGTGAAATCCCCATTCCTCCCACTCTTGGGGAAGGATACTGCAAAATCCCATTCCACCCCACTCCTGGGGAAGGATATTGCAAAATCCCATTCTCTCCCAACTCCTGGGGAAGGATACTGTGAAATCCCCATTCCTCCCACTCCTGGGGAAGGATACTGCAATCCCATTCCCTCCCACTCCTGGGGAAGGATATTACAAAATCCCATTCTCTCCCAACTCCTGGGGAAGGATACTGCAAAATCCCATTCTCTCCCAACTCCTGGGGAAGGATACTGCAAAATCCCATTCCTCTCCACTCTTGGGGAAGGATACTGCAAAATCCCATTCCACCCCACTCCTGGGGGAAGGATACTGCAAAATCCCCATTCTCTCCCAACTCCTGGGGAAAGGATACTGCAAAATCCCCATTCCCTCTCCACTCTTGGGGGAAGGATACTGCAAAATCCCCATTCCCACCCCACTCCTGGGGGAAGGATATTGCAAAATCCCCATTCTCTCCCAACTCCTGGGGGAAGGATACTGCGAAATCCCCATTTCCTCCCCACTCTTGGGGGAAGGATACTGCAAAATCCCCATTCCCACCCCACTCCTGGGGGAAGGATATTGCAAAATCCCCATTCTCTCCCAACTCCTGGGGGAAGGATACTGTGAAATCCCCATTTCCTCCCCACTCCTGGGGGAAGGATACTGCGAAATCCCCATTCCCTCCCCACTCCTGGGGGAAGGATATTGCAAAATCCCCATTCTCTCCCAACTCCTGGGGGAAGGATACTGCAAAATCCCCATTCTCTCCCAACTCCTGGGGAAAGGATACTGCAAAATCCCCATTCCCTCTCCACTCTTGGGGGAAGGATACTGCAAAATCCCCATTCCCACCCCACTCCTGGGGGAAGGATACTGCAAAATCCCCATTCTCTCCCAACTCCTGGGGAAAGGATACTGCAAAATCCCCATTCCCTCTCCACTCTTGGGGGAAGGATACTGCAAAATCCCCATTCCCACCCCACTCCTGGGGGAAGGATACTGCAAAATCCCCATTCCCTCCCCACTCCTGGGGGAAGGATATTGCGAAATCCCCATTCCCTCCCAACTCCTGGGGGAAGGATACTGCGAAATCCCCATTCCCTCCCCAGTCCTGGGGCCAGCCAGAGGTGGCATTTGCCGGTTCTCCGAACTACTCAAAATTTCCGCTACCGGTTCTCCTGAACCTGTCAGAACCTGCTGAATTTCACCCCTGCCCTAGGCCATTTCAAACCAATGGCTCTCCAATCTCTTTTTAAAAACTTCCAGCGATGGAGGAGCAATCAAAACTTCCGGAGGCCAGGAGTTCCACTGGTGAACTGTTTGAACTAAAACCGTTCTAAAGTCGCCAGTCATCTGGAATCGAATCTTTTTAGAGATCGCCAAGAGCCCTTCGGCCAAATGGAAAATACCAGACTTGAATAGAGGAGATACGGTAAACTCTGAAGAAGGCCAAGAAGAAGACAACCTCAACTGACACGCAACGCAAACTCGAGAGCCAAAGAGCAGGCCATCCTTTGGCGCCGGGCTAGAGTGTTTCTTTGCCCACATCCTGCGAAGAATGGAGGATTCGACCATATGCCAAGTGCAAATAGGGCTTGGGGGTGAGCAGCCCTACGTCTAGAAAAAGTGTGCAGGGCAGGGTTGGGGGGGAAAAAAAGAAGAAAAGAAAAGAAGGAAGGAAGGAATTTTGAAAGGGAGGAAAACCGTGTTCACAGTCATATTGCCCAAAAGCCTTTCTGTCTGAAAGCAGCTTCAATTTTGGAAAGGAATCAATGCAGGCAGAGGTTTTGAAGACTTGAATTTGTACCAGGGCTTAGGATAAGTAGTCTGTAATTAGGACTGCCATATCGAGGGTGTAAATAATCAGATTACTACTACATGACAGCAAAGGTGATTTTCTCTCTCTCTCTCTCCCTCCTTTCTCTCGTTCTCTCCCTCCCTCCCTTTCTCTCTCTTTCTCCCCCTCTCTCTCTATCCCTCTTTCTCTCCCTCTCTCCCTCTTGTTCTCTCTCTCTCCCCCCTCTCTGTTTCTCTTTCTCTCTCCCCCTCCCCTCTCTTTATCTCTCCCTCTCTCTTCTCCCCTTTCCTTCCTTCCTTCCTTCCTTCCTTCCTTCCTTCCTTCCTTCCTTCCTTCCTTCCTTCCCTATTTCTCTCTCTTTCTTTCCTTCCTTCTTTCTTTCTCCCTCTCTCCCTCCCACTCTCTCTCTACCTCCCTTCCTCCCCCTCTCCCCCTCTCTCTTCTAGTCAACCAGAAACTGGAGTTGTAATGAGCTCTTCTTTCATGTCTAAATACAATTAACTGGGATTTCTAAGAGTAAACTAAACTGCCTATTCAAGGCACTTGCAAATAGCACAGAATTTTCAATTATTCCATAATAATAATAGTTACAAATAACAACAGCACACTCTAGTTGAGCTCCACTTCTGCATTCAGGGAGTCTTCATGCAATCTTCATGAGATATTGGAACACTAGGGGAGACATGATAGCAGTGTTCCAATATCTCAGGGGCTGCCACAAAGAAGAGGGAGTCAAGCTATTCTCCAAAGCACCTGAGGGTAGAACAAGAAGCAATGGGTGGAAACTAATCAAGGAGAGAAGCAGCTTAGAACTAAGGAGAAATTTCCTGACAGTTTGAACAATTAATCAGTGGAACAACTTGCCTGCAGAAGTTGTAAATGCTCCAACACTGGAAATTTTTAAGAAAATGTTGGATAGCCATTTGTCTGAAATAGTGTAGAGTTTCCTGCCTGGGCAGGGGGTTGGATTAGAAATCCTCCAAGGTCCCTTCCAACTCTGATATTATTATTATTATTATTATTATTATTAGTAGTAGTAGTAGTAGTAGTAGTAGTAGTAAATTATTTGTTTTTGTTGTCTTTTGTGGGTTTGTTTTTTCAACTGCTCAGTGTAGCTGATGGTCTCCCATTCAAGTGCTAACCGGAGCCAATCCTGCTTAGCTTTTTTGAGACCAGGTCAGGCCAACTAAATACTGCCCTCTGCTGGACATTCCACGGAGCAATAATCCTTTCTTTCTCAACTTTGGTGACTTTAAGACCTGTGGACATCAACTCCCAGAATTCCCCAGTCAGCAAGGAATTTCACTATGTAACTTCTGAATTCTTCTTTGAAGAGGCATACAAGTTTAACCAAGGTCCATCAAGTACAGATAGTCCTCGACTTATGACAGTTCATATAGTGACCGTTCAAAGTTACAACATCACTGAAAAAAGTGACATGACTGTTTTTCACACTTATGACCATTGCAGAACAGAATAGAATTTTATTGGCCAAGTGTGATTGGACACACAAGGAATTTGTTTTGGTGCATATGCTCTCAGTGTACATAAAAGAAAAAGGAAAGAAAAAAAAATACATCAAAGGTACAACATTTTAACCCTTAATGATAGCAACAAAAAGTTACAGTCATACAGTCATAAGTGGAAAGAGATTGTTGATGAAAACGATGAGAAGATTAATAGCAGTGTAGATTTAGTAAATAGTTTGACAGTGTTGAGGGAATTATTTGTTTAGCAGAGTGATGGCCTTCGGGAAAAAACTGTTCTTGTGTCTAGTTGTTCTGGTGTGCAATGCTCTGTGTAGTTAGATCTCCAATTGCTCAAAATTCAAACGAAGTATCAGTACCCCTTTATAAATCCTTAGTAAGGACACACTTGGAATACTGCATCCAGTTTTGGTCACCACATTACAAAAAAGACGTTGAGACTTTAGAACAGTGGTAGTCAACCTGGTCCCTACCACCCACTAGTGGGCATTCCAGCTTTCATGGTGGGCAGTAGGGGTTTTGTCCGATACTGCACTTTCCTTTTTTTTTAAATTTAATTGACTTTTTTAAAAAAATTCATAGCATTATTTAAAAACATTTTCATTAGGTTTTCATAAAATTCCCTGTGATAATTTACATTTCTGAAAATATACTATTTGTATTGCCTGCGCATAAGTGTAGTTCATGTTACCTAAGTGAAACTAAATGGCGCTATAGTGCGACTGCAAACAAAAGAACCTCATCCCAGAATAGCTCGCGCATCTCCCCCCACACCACTCAGCTGTAACAGACAAGCAGAGCTGGTAGCCGGTGCTCCCCCCCAATCCAATCCACGATGCACGAGAGGCATGCACAGACAACGATACATGGCGCATTACTATGGAACCGGTGGGCGGTTAGAAAATTTTACTACTAACAGAGATACAAAAATGGGGGGTTGGTATAAAAGGGTTGACTACCCCTACTTTAGAACAAGGGCAGAGAAAAGCAACTAAGATAATTAAAGGCCTGGACACCAAAACATATGATGAACGGTTGCAGGAATTGCGTATGGCTAGTCTAGAGAAAAGAAGGACTAGGGTGACATGATAGCAATCTTCCAGTATTTGAAGGGCTGCCCCAAAGAAAAGAGGGGGTCAACTTATTCTCCAAAGTACTGGAAGGCAAGACATGGAACAATGGATGGAAGCCAATCAAGGAGAGAAGCAACCTGGAATTAAAGAGAAATTTCCTAACAGTGAGGACAATTAAACAGTGGAGCATCTTGCCTTCAGAGTTGTAGGTGCTTCATCACTGGAGGTTTTTAAGAAAAGACTGGACAACAAGCTATCTGAAATTGTAGAGGATCTCCTGCTTGAGGGGGTGGACTAGAAGACCTCCAAGGTCTCTTCCAGCTTTATTCTGATTAATTGATTGATTGATTGCTCCAAGTCAAGGAAGGAAGGAACGAAGCATTTTTGACCTCCCCAAAAATGGAGACCAAAGAAAGTGACCAAACATTGATCAGCAGTGTGGGAAGCAATTTAGTAGATACCATTCGGCAAATCTCTCTGCCTCAGCTCAAGGCGACTTCAGATCTCACTTTTTCTAGAGATAAGGCAACTCCAAGCCTTTCCCAGGACACGCGGTCTCCGAGACAGAGCGATTTTAGATAAGACCTTGGACAAAGTTTAACTATGGTGATAGCGATTACCTTGTGAAGAGTAGCCACCCTCGGTTTAAAATTAACTGTGCCTGGGGTCAGAACTGTTGAGCTTCTTAAGATGGGATAAACGGGAAAAGGAGCTATAATTATATTGGCTCTTCGTTCCTTCCATGAGGCTCCTAAGAAATCCTCTTATTTTGTACCAGACACAGCTTTTGCAAGGTCTTGAAAAGGGAGCATTTGCCCAGAATTACTAGCGTAGTATTTAAATATCCATCTTAGATTTGGAGCAAACTGGGACAAAAAAAGCCTTATTATTCAACTTAACAGTGTTCAATACAAGTCATGGTTTTATTTTATTTATTTATTTTGTCACAACAGTATATATAAGTATAAGCATGAAATAACTATACAATATATAAGCATATATATAAGCATGTATGTAATAACTATATTAATTGGATATAATGGAGGGAAACAATAGGACAGGAACGGTAGGCACGCTTGTGCTCTTATGCACACCCCTTACAGACCTCTTAGGAATGGGGTGAGGTCAATAGTAGATAGTTTTTGGTTAAAGCCTTGGGGATTTTGGGAAGAGACCACAGAGTCAGGTAGTGTGTTCCAAGTATTAACAACTCTGTTACTGAAGTCATATTTTCTGCAATCAAGATTGGAGCCGTTAACATTAAGTTAACCTTCTTCCTTGGCGTACCTTTGGCTTTCTTTCCCCTTACTCTGACCTTCTAATCCTTTTCAATCCTCTCCAATCCTCTTCAATATTAAAGAATTAATACTGAATGTTCCTGTTGCCCTTTTTCTCTTCTCCTGATTGCAGGAACTGGGTATGTCTAATTGAGTTTGAAAAGAAAGATTAGGGGTGACATGATAGCAGTTTCCCAGTACATGTGGGGCGGTCACTGAGAAGAGGGGGAGGGGGTCCACCCTATTCTCCAAAACACCAAAAGGCAGGAAAAGAAGCGATGGATGGAAACTAATCAAGGAGAGAAGCAACCTAGAACTAAGGAGAAATTTCTTGATAGTGAGAACAATTAACCAGTGGAACGACTTGCCTCCAGAAGTTGTGGATGCTCCATCATTGGAGGTTTCCAAGAAGAGAATGTGCAGCCATTTGTTCGAAATGGTCTCCTGCTTGGGCAGGGAGTTGGACTACAACAGGGGTCTCCAACCTTGGCAACTTTAAGACTTGTGGACTTCAACTCTCAGAATTCCTCAGCCAACAAACCTGGCTGAGGAATTCTGGGAGTTAAAGTCCACAAGTCTTAAATTTGCCAAGGTTGGAGACTCCTGGACTAGAAGACCTCCAAGGTCCCTTCCAACTCTGTCAGTCTGACACTGATTGCCGTTTGATTGATTGGCAAGGAAACAGATATTTCATTGATTGAAATATCGGTCTCCTTCTTCTCTCCTCTGCAGTCTGACCCAACTTCTTCTGGGTACTGCAAAAGTGGAAGGTTGTGTTGATTCACACACTTCTAGGATGGATAGGAAATGCTGGTGGCTGATTTTATGTTGAGCTATGTTCCTAATATGGTGAAAATATGAGGAATTCATTGTGTTTTGGAATCAACCCTGAGTGGAAGGGAAGCCAGCATGCATTAAAATAATATTCATTCCTAGCCAACTCTTTAACTCCATCCAAAAAAGACCTTAGCAATGTTTTCAGCCCATTCCAACACAGTTAATTTTCTGTGTTTTGCTTTCATTTCTACAGGTAGTCCTCGACTTAACAACCACAGTTGGGGCTGGAACCTTCGTTGTTAAGCAATGGAGTCATTAAGTGAGTCGCCCCTGATTTTATAAGCTTGTGTGCCCTAATCAGGAACGTTCATTTGTTTATTGTGAAATGAATCTGGTTTCTCCCATTGACTGTGGTTGTCGGAAGGCTCCTGGGAAGATTACAAATGGTGATCACATGACCCCAGAAGAGTGGTGGGTTGCTACTCGTTCGCCTGCTTCGGGCAAACCGGTAGCAGCAGCAGTGGCAGGAGGCTCTGTCCATCCACCCGGACATCATCAAAAACACTCTGTGCATGCGCAGAAGTAGTGCGCGCACGAGCAAAGCAAGTGCGCGTACACGAACCAATAGCAAAGGTAAGTGAAACCCATCCCTGCCCCAGAATGCTTCAACTGTCATGAATATATCCCAGTTGCCAAGCAAACAAATTTTGATCAATGATCACGGAGACACTGCACCAGTTGTTAAGTGCGAGAACTGGATGTAGCACACTTTCTTCAATGTTCTCGTAACGTTGCAACTATGAATAGTTCGTTAAACAAAGCACAAGTTGTGTCTTTCACCCAGTTGTACATGGAACCCACGTTCCAATGGCTTAAGTTAAGGATTAACTAACTTTGTTAATCAGGCTTACACAAAGAGCTAAAATAAAGGAGAAAATAGCTTTGTTATTCTCTTGCAAGATGTCTCATTACCCAACTGGGTAACATCATCAGTGCTAAAGGCTAAAAGAAAAGTTCTCTTTCTCAGTAGCAAGAGCTTTCTTAGGATAATATCAGCTTTTAAATGGATTTGCCTTTTGTATTTGTTTGTAATATATTGTATTTATTTATTTGTCTCACCAGGTGGCAGCACAAAGCTGATTTTCTTTGGATTTGGGAACTAAGCAGGGTTGGGAGAGGTTAGCATTTGGATCAGGAACCAAAAGGAAATCCCAGATTTAGGAAGTGGAAAAAAATTAATTCTGAACATTCATTGCCAAGAAAAAAATAAATCGGAGGACATTTCAATGAAGTCTCCCTGAGTGAAGCGCGACTTGAGGAAGACTCTAACTTTTTATTCCTTTCCACC
The DNA here is from genome assembly GCF_028640845.1 of Ahaetulla prasina. Classification (NCBI taxonomy): domain Eukaryota; kingdom Metazoa; phylum Chordata; class Lepidosauria; order Squamata; family Colubridae; genus Ahaetulla; species Ahaetulla prasina. The sequence continues at coordinate 13,634,783 of NC_080544.1, read as the reverse complement.
AAATGGGAGTATTGGAACTCCTGAGTGTGTCTTTCAATCAGCAAGATAACTGTCCAAAAGTTGAACAGAATGATGGGACTAAACTTCTGGGAGAAAAGAAATTCAGATTAGAAATCATTCAGTGCATCTCTATGGGAGGTAATTTGCAAGCCACTGCATTCCAAATACCCTTCTTTTTCCCCATTTGATCTAGAGTGCAGATACATTCCACAGGCCTTCCTTCCCTCCCTCCCTCCCTCTCTTCCTCCTTTCCTCCCTTCATCTTTCCTCCCTTCCTTCCTTCCTTCCTTCCTTCCTTCCTTCCTTCCTTCCTTCCTTCCTTCCTTCCTTCCTTCCATACTTCCTTCCTTCCTTCCTCCTCCCTCCCTCTCTTCCTCCTTTCCTCCCTCCCTCTCTTCCTCCTTTCCTCCTTCATCTTTCCTTCCTTCCATACTTCCTTCCTTCTTTCTCTCCATTTCCTTCCTTTCCTTCCTTTCCTCCCTCCCTCCTTCCCACCACCCTCCATTCTCTCCATCAGCCTCCAAATAAGCAAGGAATAATGCCAGACAAACAATCAAGCAGAAAACAATTCTGCTTCTATTCTATTCTTCCCATCTATTCTATTCTATAATACATTCTACTCCACTCCACTCCACTCCACTCCATTCCATTCCATTCTAAATACATTCCATTCCATTCCGTTCTATTCTCCTTCTGGCTTTATTGTTTTAGTTCCCAGTCATTTGACTTCCCTGCAAAGTGATGGGTGACAAAGTTTAGGAGATCTTACACACTTCAAAGTTTGTCCTTGGACAACGATGGAAAAGGACTGCTTTACATCTAAGGACAACCTCAACTTGTCTTACTCAAGCATCTAACACAATAACGGAGTTGGAAGGGACCTTTGAGGTCTTCTAGTAGTCCAGCCCCCTGCTCGAGCAGGAAACCCTACACCATTTCAGACAAATGGCTGTCCAGCCTCTTCTTTAAAAAATAAAATAAAAATCTCTAGTGATGGAGCACCTATAACCTCTGGAGGCAAGCAGTTCCAATGATTAATTGTTCTCACTGTTGGGAAGTTTCCCTGATGGTTGCTGTTACCAAGGAAAGTTGTCATGGCAACCTGCATCCTTGTAGAGGAAAGGGAGGAGCTTGGGCACTAGGAAGCAGGACGAGTCCCAGCCAATGGGAAACCAGCCAGTCTCATTCTCTAGGAATCCAAACTTAGCATCTCTGTGCCTCTTCTTTTTTCTGTAGATTTGATGGCAGGGAACCAACTCTGTGATTATCCAGTGTAAGGAAGGACAACATACAAGGGCAGAAATTTCAAGCCAATTTGATAACGGTCCGAGACGGGAGATACAGTCCTTGAATTATGACCCCAACTGAGCCTAAAATCTCCGTTGCTAAGCAAGACAGTGGCCCAATGAGTTTTCTCCGTTTTACAACCTTTCTTGTTTTGAAAAAGTTTTTAATTTTTAAAACATACAAACATAAAAACATCTTCCATTCAAATACAATGTGTCAGTGGGTGGGTTACAATTTGTTTGTGCAGATGACATTTACTTATCATTAATTTGTTTAATCATACATTTTATCATCCCATTTATAATCAAGTATTTTAACCTTTAAGCCAACTTTAATATTTTATTCTCTAATTTAATATTCTTTCTAAAACAATATTTTATCTTATTACCCTGTTTATTCCATCACTTTAAAACAATCATATCATTCAATAATTCTTGCCTTATTAAAAAACTCCAATCTTCTTTATCATATTTTCCCCTCTAACCATTGATAAAATAAATCCCATATCTTATAATATTGCTTATCTTCCTGTTCTCTAATTTCAAATGTCAGTTTCCTCATTTCTGCACATTCCATTATTTTCTTAATAATTTCATCTTGCAATGGCAATTTCTCATTTTTCCAATTCTTTACAAATACAATTCTAGGATTTTACGACCTTTCTTGCTGCAGCTGTTCCATGAACCGCCGCAGCGGTTACGTTAGGTTGTTAAGTGAATCTGGGATTGTCAGAAGGTCGCAAAAGGCTAATCACGTGACCCCCAGAGTCACTGCAACCGTCATAAGTACATGCCTGTTGCCAAGCCTCTGAATTTTGATCGCTTGACTGTCGGGATGCTGCAACAGTCGCACATGCGAACAACGGTCGTAAGTCACTTTTATCAGTGCAGTTGTAACTTCAGATGGTCACTATGCGAGGATGGCTGTAAGATGAGGACTCTCTGTATCTAGTTTTTTGACTACTAAAAGAGTAGTAGGGCTTAGACTTATATACCGCTTCATTGTGCTGCACAAAGTTTTATGGATTGATTTAGCCATTTTGTTACCCGGCTAAAAACGGAGGCACGGAATGGAATACCATAGGAAAAGCTAATTACATCCATATGTAGGAACAGAAGGTTGCCCTTCAAGTTGAACTGAATTCCTGTTAATGTTTTAACAGATTAACAGAGTTGGAAGGGACCTTATAGGTCATCTAGTCCAGCCCCCTGCCCAAGCAGGAGACCCTACACCATTTTTGACAAATGGCAGTCCAATCTCTTCTTGAAATTCTGAAGTGATGGAGCACCCACAACTTCCGAAGGCAACTTCTGTTCCACGGGTTGATTGTTCTCACTGTCAGAAAAGCTCTCCTTATTTCCAGGTTGAATTTCTCCTTGATCAATTTCCACCCATTATTCCTTGCCTGGCCTTCAGGTGCTTTGAAAAAATAGCTTGACCCCCCTCGTCTCTGTTGCAGCCCCTCAAATATTGGAAGACTGCTCTCCTGTCTCCTCTGGTCCTTCTCTTCACTAGACTAGCCATGCCCAGTTCCTGTAAACCATTCATTGTATGTTTTAACCTCCAGTCCCCTAATCATCTTGGTTGCTTTTCTCTGCACTGTTTTTAAAGTCTCTATTTCTTTCTTTGCATGCTAAAAACTCCCCATGTAGACCACCAATGTAGCTGCTTCACTCCCCTCGATGCCACCAGCAGAAGGTTTTCAGCGCCCTCCACTCGTGAGCAAGCATAAATTAATAAATTAATACTCTTTCCCGTGACAGACCTGGCTCAGAATAAGCCCGATGGATAACTAGACCCTATGTCGTTTGAAGGTGGGGAGGAGAAGGGAGGGGAGGAAGGCAAGAGGGCGACGTAAGAAATTTGGCCGAGCTCATACTCTTTCTTACCAATCCCAGCTATTCTGCCAAAAGTTGATCCTGGGAAGAAAAGCTATTTATTTTTCGTCCTCTGCTAAAAGCAGGCGAGAGGGACAGAGGCTGAGAAACCATGCATTATGCTGTCTTTCTTCTTTTGCTTTTGATATCGAACCACCGAGACCTGGGTAAGTGGTTTTAAAAGGGGAAATGATTTAGAGGGTAAAAGATGTTTGTTTGAATGGGGTGAGGGGGGGGTGTTGGGGAGGGGATGGAGGATACTTTTAAAGTGGATGAATTTCCTGACGAGAAAGAGGCATGCAAGCCTGCTCTTTAGTTAAAGGGAGACTATGTTTTACCAGGGAAAACAAATACATTTACGGAAGATTGGCAGGCACTTGAAGCCTGTCCCAAATCTTAAGTGTGATGTTAACAACACAGAAGCTTGATTAGAGAATTATCCCCTTGTTAGGTGCAAATATTGTTGCTGGAAACACCTTTGGCTGCCGAAGGTTTTCCAAAGCAGTTCTATGGGTAGGAAAGTCGCAGTGGCCCAATTACTTGAGAATAGAATAGAATAGAATAGAATAGAATAGAATAGAATAGAATAGAATAGAATAGAATAGAATTCTTTATTGGTCAAGTGTGATTGGACACATAAGGAATTTGTCTTTGGTGCATATGCTCTCAATGTACATAAAGAAAAATAAAATACATTCCTCAAGAATCGTACGATACAACACTTAGTGATAGTCATAGGTTACTAATAAGCAATCAAATCGTACTAGGAAACAAATAAAACAATATAAATCCTAAATATATAAGCACCATGGTTATAGTCATACGTGGGAAGAGATAGGCAATAGGAAGGATGAGAAGAATAATAGTAATTATTTGACAGTGTTGAGGGAATTAGTTGTCGGGAAAAAAACTGTTCTTGTATCTAGTTGTTCTGGTATGCAGTGCTCTAAAGTGTCGTTTTGAGGGTAGGAGTTGAAACAGTTTATGTCCTGGATGTGAGGGATCTGTAAATATTTTCACGGCCCTCTTCTTGATTCGTGCAGTATACAGATCCTCAACGGAAGGCAGGTTGGTAGCAATTATTTTTTCTGCAGTTCTAATTATCCTCTGAAGTCTGTGTCTTTCTTGTTGGGTTGCAGAACTGAACCAGACAGTTATAGAGGTGCAAATGACAGACTCAATAATTCCTCTGTAGCACTGAATCAGCAGCTCCTTGGGCAGTTTGAGCTTTCTGAGTTGGCGCACAAAGAACATTCTTTGTTGTGGTTTTTTGATGATGTTTTTGATGTTAGATGTCTATCGGACAGTTCTGATCAATCAATATCTAATCTTTTCCTTGGCTAACTCATCAATAAGAACTCACTTGCACAATGTCTCCTGAAATCAATAGCACTGCAGATATGGGGAATGGTTTGAAAAATACCGAATCAATTGCTCAATGGGCAGGGATGATTTTGAGGGATATTTGCGTCAGATAAATTTGAAAAGTTGTTGCATAACCAAAGCCAAATTTTAGGAAAGTTTTTAAGCCTGTAATTATTTACCTGGAAGTAAAGGTTGCTGTATCCAGGATACACGGAGCTCGAAGGAATGTTTCCACGTTTTTCAGGGAGTTATTTTCACCAGATCATAAAACTCTCGTTGACATGATTCATTGTGTATACACAGATACAAATGCACAAGCGACATTCCAACATCTCGGTTTTCTTCCCCAAGGAGAATATTTCTAATCTGGCATAGAAAATTCTGCAGATGTTGTGTCCTAACTCTTTAAAAAGGGACGCGGTGGCTCAGTGATTAAGATGCTGAGCTTGTCGATTAAAAGATCAGCAGTTCAGCGGTTTGAATCTCTAGTGCCACGTAACGGGGTGAGTTCCCGTTACTTGTCCCAGCTTCTGCCAACCTAGCAGTTCAAAAGTACGTAAAAAATGCAAGTAGAAAAATAGGAACTACCTTTGGTGGGAAGGTAACAGTGTTCCGTGCGCCTTTGGCGTTGAGTCATGCCGGCCACATGACCACAGAGAAGTCTTCAGACAGCACTGGCTCTTCGGCTTTGAAACGGAGATAAGCACTGCCCCCTAGAGTCCGGAACAACTAGCACATACAGTATGTGCAAGGGGAACCTTTACCTTTAACTCTTTAAAAAATACGAGTTGGTCACTACCTATCTCTGAATAGTGCCGAGACCGTTTTACCAGATACTTATAGGCGATAAAATGCAATGTTCAATTTAAGTCAAGTGTCAGCCCTGAAAGCCATCTTTTCTTTTGGATCTTCAGGCTGCCACACTTAGTGTTGTGGGAAACTGGGAGGGGGGAATTGCATGGAATTGTAGAGATCTCTAGCTGTAACAACATTCTTTTCCCTGGGAGTCAAGGACGTTCAGCCTGCAGCTGGAGTGGTGAGACTAGGAGGCATCTCCAGTTGGGACAGTGGATTGATTGGACTATATGATGGACATGTGGGTGCAGCGGAAAGGAATTGGACTTTCTTTTGGGTGGGGAAAACCCGGGAGCTTTCAGATTCGGGTTTTGCCAGATGTGCCAATATGAACATCTCTAATAAAATGGATCTTTGAGGAATTGCTTGCCTCGGAGACTTACTTGGTTGGGGGTATAACTTGGAAGTCTGATTCTTCACAGATCCATTTATGTGGTTTCCTTGCTTGATGTGGAACTGCCATTGTTTTCTTCTAAAATATGTTTTTGGGGATTCCTCATGGTCCCTCATCCAAATCCTGACCCAGGTCAACCCTGCTTGGTTTTTCTCAATCACTCAAGATCAACCAGAATGCTTAGTTGGCTTGACAAAAGCACAAGAATCCTACAAAAACCTTTGCAGCCCTTTCATGGTGCCCAAGGACATTTTGAAGTTAACATTTGTCTCTGGCAAATCGGTTTTTGATGGTCTACATCGATCACCTGTCCTTACAAAGCTCAAAGCTATACCCCGAAGGCCAAAGGTCATCAAAATGATATAGGGATTGTATGCCCCAATCCAAGTTTAGAGGCAAAAAGCTGAAATGTTGCTGAAAAACAAGCAGATGTTTTGACCAGTGTGATTTTTTCCCGTGCTATTGTTCCCTGGGACAAAAATGAAAAACAGGGAAAGCTTTGATTCCCACCTTTGCAGCTGCCTTTTTGATTTGACTACACTTTGACCATTCTCCTGATGTGTTAACTACACATGAAGCCACCAAGATCTTAGTTTGACTTGGAGCTAGCCCTTCCTTCTTCCCTCCCTCCCTCCCTCCCTCCCTCCCTCTTTCTTATTTCATTTTTTTTTTAATTTGCATTTATATCCCGCCCTTCTCCGAAGACTCAGAGCGGCTTACACTATGTTAGCAATAGTCTTCATTCTATTTGTATATTTATATACAAAGTCAACTTATTGCCCCCAACAATCTGGGTCCTCATTTTACCTACCTTATAAAGGATGGAAGGCTGAGTCAACCTTGGGCCTGGTGGGACTAGAACCTGCAGTAATTGCAGGCAGCTGCTGTTAATAACAGCCTGCATTAGCAGTCTGAGCCACAGAGGCCCAGTATTTAATTTAATTCCTTCCTTCTTCCCTCCCTGCCTGCCTCCTCCCTCCCTCCCCTCCCTCCCTGCCTCCACCTTCCTTCCCTCCCTCCTTCCCTCCCTTCCTCCCTCCCTCCTTTCTTCCTCCCTCCCTCCCTCTCCCTCTCCCTCCCTCCCTTCTCCCTCCCTTCTCCCATCTCCTCCCACTCTCCCTTTCTCCTCCCTTCCTTCTTCCTCCTGCCTCCTCCCTCCCTCCTTCTCTTTATTTCATTTTATTTCCTTCCTTCCTCCTGCCTGCCTCCTCCTCCTCCTCCTCCCTCCTCCTTTCTTCCTCCCTCCTTCCTTCTTCCTCCTGCCTGCCTCCTCCCTCCCTCCCTCCTCCTGCCTCCACCTTCCTTCCTCCCTATCTGTCTCCCTCCCTTCCTCCCTCCCTCCTTCCTCCTCCTCTCTTCCTCTCCTCCCTCCCTTCCTTCTCCTCCCTCCTCCCTCCTCCTTCCTCCTCCTTCCTTCTCCTTCCTCTGTCCCTCCCTTCTCCTTATTTCATTTAATTTCCTTCTTCCTTGTTTCCTCCCTTCCTGCCTCCTCCCTCCTTCCCTCCCTCCCTCCCTCTCTTCCTTCCTTCCTTCTCCCTCCCTCTTTCCCTGCCTCCTTCCCTCCTCCGTCCTTGCCTCCTCCCTCCCTGCCTCCTTCCTCCTCCCTCCTCCTGCCTCCTCCTCCTCCTCCCTCCCTCCTCCTCCTCCTCCTCCTCTCTCCCTTCCTTCCTTCTCCTTCCTTCCCTCCCTCCATCCCTCCCTCCCTTTCTCCTCCCTCCCTCCCTCCCCCCCCTTCTTTCCTTCCTTGAAATGTATTTATTCATCAGAAATTCCTATAACAAATTCATTTAATCATTTTAGGAGATCATAGCATCATAAAGTTTGAGAACCGAAGCGGAAATCCATTTTATTTCCAGAACCTTTTCAAAGGTTTCTGATCTTGGTACAACCACAAAATTCTTTACACTGTTTTTATTCTAGGCTTAGACTGAGAAGCAATCAGAAATGTATCTTAAAATAACCACATGAGAATATTTACTCTGCTGCCCTGAGACAGGGAACATATTTTCAAGAAGCCAACACAAATGAAATGAGGAATTAGCACTGGGAACCTGTTTCCACTGCACTGTGGACTTTACTAGACTCTGTTTAAATATTCAATTACTTAAAAAAATATTTATATGTAGTATTTAGGGAGCCGCAAACCTTTTTAAAAAATGGATTCTGAGGGAAAGTTATAAGCAGGTTTTATTAAGAGACCCCAGTTCTCACAGAATTATTAGAAGAATTAGAGTAAAATATAAAGAGGTTGAAAACCCACAATATATTAAGGGCAAAGTGTTATAATAATCCCAATAAAACCCATGAATTCAATGCTCTTAAAAATATGTGAGTGTCTGAAAAGAGATTTATTGGCTTTCTGGGCACACAAGCAAGCATAACCACAGCAGACACTTGTTTAAGCCAAGATCATTTTTACCCCACTGATGTCATCTGTTGGAAGGAGGAAACCTTCGCCAGTAAACAAGCCAGAATGAAATGAATCAGACCATCTTACGGTAACAATAGACGTTTAGTCTCTTTGCAGAGGAACTCCATCCCGTTCCAACTTGGGGACACGGGAATGCTTTTGGCAAGTCTCTGAGTCCTCATGGTTCCCTGCCTTCTTTTCCCAACAAAACAGAAGAGAAGGGAACAAAACAGAACCCATTCTAAATTGAGAAAAGAATAAATTGCACCTGACCCCATTTGCATAGGTAACCTGGATTAAATATATATATATGCCATGATGGTCTTTTCCCCTAAACCCCAAACTTTTCTGTAAAATAATACATTAATACTGGCTGGCGTCTTCTGTCCTGTGCCGGAATGGGACAGAACAGAATAAAAAAGGTTGAAAGATGACCTTGGAGATCTTGTAGTCCAACCCCTTTTCAAGCAGGAAAACCAGGAGCAAAAATTTTTAGCAAGGGGTTGGTGATTGGACGTGGCCATGGTGGGCGTGGCCTAGTCAGCCTCCTGCACCATGGCAAGGGGGGCATTTTTGCCCTCCCCCCCGACTCCGGAGGCTTTTCTCTAGCCTCCGGGCGGGCAAAAATGGCCTCCCTAGGCTTCAGAGACCCTCTGGAGGCCCAGCATTTCCAACTTCCAGTGGGCCTGTTTTTCGCCCTCCCCAAGCCTCTGCACTCACCATGCACTCACCTGCATCCAAAATGGGCCTCCTGGGAGGGGAGGGGTGGGGTGGGTGGGGCCGGCCAGGAGTGGGATTTGAGGGTTCTCCAAACTGCACAGAAACTTAGCTTGAGGTTCTCCCGAACCCCTGTGAACCCCCAGCAGCCCACCCCTGAGGAGAACCTTACCATTTTGGACCAAGGGTTGTCCAATCTCTTCTTGAAAGCCTTCAGTGATGGAGCATCAGGGGTGAAATGCTCTTGGTTTGGACCGGATCACGCGATCCTGTAGCAATTATGGTCACTGGTTCATTGAGCTGGTAATGATGGCGGAGCAAAGCTCCGCCCACCCATCTGGGTGTCATTAGTTCTTGGTTTTAACTAGGTGTGTTTTACCTTCTGCGCATGCGCAGAAGGTTTTGCACATGCGCAGAAGGTCTGCGTGTGCATGCACTTCCGAACCAATAAGGAAGGTAAGCAGATTTCACCCCTGTGGAGCGCCCACTACTTCTGAGAGGCAAGCAGTTCCACTGATTAATTGTTCTCACTGTTAGGAAAGTTATTCTTAGTTCCAGGTTGCTTCTCTCCTTGCTTTCTATGTATTTTGTTTTAAAATGGTTTTATTTAGGAAAAATTGTCGGGTCAGGAAGCGAGGAGTTTCTAGCTGGGGAATTGTGGGAGCTGAAGCCCGCTCCTCTTAATGTGGCCACGTTTTGAGAAACCCTGTCCTGTGTCATTATTCACGTTGTCACTCAAGAAGCCCCATGAGATTGCTAGGAAATGCCACAGTTCCCTTGGCAGGGAATTCCAGCTTCTAAATCGTCCTGAACATTTCAAGAAAGCAATCACCTTGCCTGGAAGAGAACCGGCTGTCTTCTCAAGAAATAATCTCTGTAGGAGACAGTGATCTCAGCAGTTCAATTGTCTCATCTGCAGTCACAGTTTTGGACAAGCATCTATTTCTCATTCTTGGCTACTTTCCACCAAAAACATCGTTTTATTCGCTCCCGAGCAAAGCCTGAACTTTATCCTGTAGCTTTGAAAAACTAGCTTGCTTTGTCCTTGACCTAACCCAAAGCGACCCTCCCTGGTTCTCAGAAGATAAAGAGAGGGAACAACATTCAGACTTGGAATATTCTGTTACTAGAAACATTAAACAAAAATAGCATTATCACATATTATACGTCTATATGTGGTAGATGTGTAGAAGCAAAAAAATACTGGACAAAAACACACACATGGCTGGAAAAGATGATAAAACAGCACATTGATTTAAAACCAGAAATATTTTTGTTGGGGATTTTACCTGGAACTTATAGTAAAGAGAACACAGATATTTACCTAGCAATGCATTAACCGCAGCTAGAATTTGTATTTGCACAAAATTGGAAAAGTGAAGAGATCCCTGCTGATGAGAAGGTGATTAGGAAAATATTAGAATGTGCAGAAATGAACAGATTAATGCTTGCAATTAAGGTGAAGGAACAAACTGAATATTATATGATATGGGAATTATTTTATCAATGGTTAGAGAATAAAAATGGAAGTTGGAAATAAAAGGAGTTTAAGAAGAGTAGAACATATGTTAAGATAGAGATGTAAACAATATGATAATTCGTTATTATTAGGATTATTATGCTTAATATTGTTATTATATTCTTATTAGAAGATACGTTAAGAGGGAAAATGATTAAGTTTACTATGCTCAGTTGTTCAATATACTACAATTGTAAGATTAGAGAATTAATATCAATGTAATGAATGTTGTAAATTTGGATGGTTATTGCACAGAGATACTTGTACCCAGACGACACATTGTTTAAAGAAAGATGGAATGTTTATATTTAAAAAATAAAAATAAAAACTTTTTTTTAAAAAAAGCATTATCTCAAAGGTGCTTTTTCTCCTTGAGGAAGAAGAAGACATTGTGCTTCTCATCCAAGAAGCTTCATCGGTTCTTCATGAACCAATGAAGTTTCTCGGATGAGAAGCGAGCCTTCTTCTTCCCAGTTGCCTTTTGAAGAAGCATCTTTGAGACAAATACGACCTGGATGACTGAGAATCTCCACAGACAACAAATAGCATCATCGTTCATAATTTTAGCTTCCTAGTCTGGTCTACCTTGTGAAGGGCCAACCCCAGCATTTTTCGCAATTGCTGATGAAGTAAAGAATGGTTGCTGGGTTCTTTCCTCTAATTATTAGTTTTGGAGGACCGATCCTGGTTTGTTTGTGAGTGGAAGAGAGGCAGGGCTGAAGTATTCATCATGGGCATCCATGGTGGGCTTGTTAGGATGCCTTGATGATCATTTAATTCAGCGGTTCTCAACCTGTGGATTGCGACCCCATTGGGGGTCGAATGACAATTTGCCAGGAATCGCCTAACACCATCGGAAATATGGGAAGTATACTTGCGAGTCGAAGAATCGTGAATTCGGCTTCAGGCGCGATGAATTAAAAAAGAGAGAAATCTTTGCTCTGATGTCTCCCTCTCAAGCCAGCTGCAATCACTCCCAATCGCTAGCCTAATCTGGCTTCAGGCGCGATAAACTTAATAGGGGAGGAGTCTCCGCTTTAATACCTCCGTCCTCAAGGCAATCACAAGCAGTTCAGATCGCTAGCCAATACGGCTTCAGGCACGATAAATTCAAAAAAGAAAAACACAGTTTGCCACCTTTTTCCCCCTTCTGCAGCTGCTGAGGTGCGCTGAGATCGCCGCCTAAAAAAAAAATTAAATTACGGTTGGGGTCGCCACATCGTGGGGAATTGTATTAAAGGGGTCGCAGCACTATAAAGGTTGAGAACCACTGATTTAATTGATGATGTCCTCCAGACTTAAAATTGTCATTGTGGCTTCTTAGACCTCCTGGCTACATAAAACATGGTAAATCAAGCCAATGATGTCTATGGAGATTCTCAGTCATCCAGGTCATGGTTGTCCAAAGGTGCTTTTTCAAGAGGCAACTGGGCTTTGTTATTCTTGGAAGACAGTTCACTTCTCATCCAACATCTCAGATGAGAAATGAAACATCTTCAAAGAGTAACAAGGAAATCCACTTGCCTCTTGAAAAAGCACCTGTGGGTCAAGCCAATGATGTTACAATCATTGGTAGGTTTCACAGTGGAAAGTTTCTTCATTTCATTGCATTCATGAGTTTATTATTTCATTGCACAAGTGCAGGCAGTGTCGTGTCCCACTCCTCCGCTGACGGCCGGGTCAGGGAAATCCGAATCAGGTGTGCCTCTGCAGCTCTGCCAAAGTCCTAGCAAAGTCCTCAGGGCAGGCAGGAGACCAGAAAGTGACTTCAGCAAGATATGTTTAGACTTTGCCTGACTCAGAGAATGCCAGAAAGCAGATCCTTTATATAGGCCATGGGGTGTGGCTCCATGACTCAGCACTTATCCAGGCCTGCCCTCCCTTCCTTCTGTTGCCTCCGCCTATCAAGTCTTCTGACGCAGGGGTCACTCCAGTCGGCAGCTGTTGGTAATTGACCTCCCTCAGGCTCACATGCTGTGGAGGAGGGGGAGGGGTCTAGTTGCTCCGTTTGCCTGGGCATGGAGCCAGAGCTGGGGGCTGGGGGTATTTCTTCTTCTTCAGCCTGTCTGGGCATGGAGCCAGGGCTGGGGCCGGGAGGTATACTAGAACATTCCTCCATGTTCGGAAGCAGATAAGAAGACCCCGGCTGAGGTGAGATTGGACGAGACAAAACAGGCAGATGTAATAGTAACAGAGTTGGAAGTGACCTTGGAGCTCTTCTAGTCCAACTCCCTGCTCGAACTGGAGATCCTATACCATGTCAGACAGATGGCTGTCCAGTCTCTTCTTAATAGCCCCCAGTGATGAAGCACCCATAACACCACAACAACAATAGTAGTACCTGTGAGAGGGATCTTGGAGTCCTAGTGGACAACCATTTAGATATGAGCCAGCAGTGTGCAGCAGCTGCCAAAAAAGCCAACACAGTTCAGGGCTGCATAAACAGAGGGATAGAATCAAGAACATGTGAAGTGTTAATACCACTTTATAATGCCTTGGTAAGGCCACATTTGGAATATTGCGTTCAGTTTTGGTCGCCACAATGTAAAAAAGATGTTGAGACTCTAGAAAGAGTGCAGAGAAGAGCAACAAAGATGATTAGGGGACTGGAAGCTAAAACATATGAAGAACGGTTACAGGAACTCAGTATGCCTAGTTTAATGAAAAGAAGGACTAGGGAAGACATGATAGCAGTGTTCCAATATCTCAGGGGTTGCTACAAAGAAGAGGGAGTTAAACTATTCTCCAAAGCACCTGAGGGTAGAACAAGAAGCAATGGATGGAAACTAATCAAGGAGAGAAGCAACTTAGAACTAAGGAGAAATTTCCTGACAGTTAGAACAATTAATCAGTGGAACAACTTGCCTGCAGAAGTTGTAAATGCTCCAACACTGGAAATTTTTAAGAAAATGTTGGCTAACCATTTGTCTGAAATGGTGTAGGGTTTCCTGCCTGGGCAGGGGGTTGGACTAGAAGACCTCCAAGGTCCCTTCCAACTCTGTTATTATTATTATTATATTATTATGTGAAGACAAGCTGTTCCACTGGTTGATTGTCCTCACTGTTAGGAAGGTGCTGGTTACCACCTTTAAAGCGCTCCATGACTTAGGACCGGGGTATCTACAGGATCGCCTTCTGCCACCGTTTGCCTCCCACCGACCCGTGTGCTCCCATAGGGAGGGCCTCCTCAGAGTGCCGTCAGCCAGACAATGTCGGCTGGCGACCCCCAGGGGGAGGGCCTTCTCTGTGGGAGCCCCTACCCTCTGGAACGAACTTCCCCCAGGACTTCGTCAACTTCCTGATCTCCAGACCTTTCGTCGCGAGCTGAAGACATATTTATTCTTCTGCGCAGGACTGGCATAGAATTAGTATTTGTATTTGTAATTTTAAATGGGGTTTTATGGTTTATGTATTTTAATTTAGGGGCCAAATTCAATAAGTTTTTTAACATTGTTTTTATTTGTACTATATTTATGGATTGTTGTTTTTATCTGGCTGTGGAGCGCCCTGAGTCCTTCGGGAGAAGGGCGGTATAAAAATTTAATAATAATAATAATAATAATAATAATAATAATAATAATAATAATAACAACAACAACAACAACAACAACAACAACAACAACAACAACAACAATAACAATAATAATAATGATGATGATGATGATGATGATGATGATGATGATGATGATGATGATGATGATGATGATGTTTCTTCTCAATGCCAGGTTGCTTCTCTCCTCGGTTAGTTCCCATCCATTGTTTCCATCCATTGTTTCTTGTTCCTGGTGCTTTGGAGAAAAGCTTGACACCCTCTTTTTTTTTTTGTGGCAACCTCTGAAATATTGGAAGACTGCGTATCCCCTTGAAATACATCTCCTTTTACCTCCTGTGTTGGATGGGTGAGATGCCCAGATTTTGAATTTTCAGCCGTGTTCTTAGCAGAACCGAGAGGCATTTTAATAATAAGAAGAAATCACGGTGAAGTTAGGAGGGTGTGCCGAGTAAGGATCGAAATTGGCTCGGTGTGTTCTCAGTGGCCCATGAAATTCCAAGCAGATGTTGGGACGGGACCTCATGTGGAAAAAATTATTTCGCTTGTACTGAATTCTCCCTTCTTTTGTATTCCCCTAACAGGAAAGTTTTCTCTTGTTGGCCGTAACTCAGGTTAATTATTACGTAGTTTGAAGGTTAATTCCGGAAAGCAAGGAAAGCAAAATGCAATTTACCTTTTCCTCCATTTCTATTGCCAAAGAATTTGTCTTTCCTCTTTCAGCCTAGGCTGACCTATCTTAGAGCACATCGGTGTCTGAATAGAGCATCTCTTTGCAATTAGGTCTCGTTTCACAGTTGGATAACTAGCCTCTGCAACCCAACTTGATGTTGGATTTGTACCAGAGGAGATGACAGCACCTAATCAGTTTGGTAGATTCTAAAAAGTTGTTGTTGTTGTTGTTAGTTGTGAAGTTGTGTATGACCCATCACGACCCCATGGACAACATTGATCTAGGCCTTCCTGTCTTCTACCATCCCCTCGAGTCCATTTAAGTTTATACCAACTGCTTCAATGACTCCATCCAGCCACCTCATTCTCTGCCGTCCCCTTTCTTTTGCCCTCAATCGTTCCCAGCATTAGGCTCTTCTCCAGTGAGTCTTTCCTTCTCATTAGGCGGCCAAAGTATTTCAGTTTCATCTTCAGGATCTGCCCTTCTAAAGAGCAGTCAGGGTTGATCTCCTCTAGGACTGATTGGTTTGATCGCCTTGCAGTCCAAGGGACTCGCAGGAGTCTTCTCCAGCACCAGAGTTCAAAGGCCTCAATTCTTTGGCGCTCAGCCTTTCTTATGATCCAAATTTCACAACCATACATTGCAACTGGGAAAACCATAGCCTTGACTATTCACACTTTTGTTGGCAGGTTGATGTCTCTGATTTTTAGTATGCTGTCTAGCTTTGCCGTAGCTTTCCTCTCCAGGAGCAAGCATCTTTTAATTTCTTGGCTGCAGTCCCCATCGGCGGTGATCTTGGAGCCCAGGAAAATAAAATCTGTCACTACCTCCATTTCTTCCCCATCTATTTGCCAGGAATTGAGAGGGCTGGGAACCATGATCTTAGTTTTCTTAACTAAAAAAGCTAAGCTAGGTCTAACCAGGCAGTCTCAAAACCCTACTGTGGGAAGCTGGAGGAACAACACAGATGAAAGTCATGGCAAGTCAAGCGGATGTTGTTGCCAAGAAGAAGAAAAAAACATAGACATGCCCATGGACTGTAGTCACCCCGAGGGCTGAATATGAGAAGCTATAAACCCAGTGCCAAGTTATAAGCTTGGCGGTCTATGCTTTTTGCAGTCATCAAACTTGCTTTTATTTTGTAACAACATCACAGGGGGAAAAATCCTTCATAAAGCGGCTTCTTTCATTTTCAGGAAAGACTTTGTTGAAAGTCTCTTTTCTTCCATTTCATGCCTTCGGAATGTGGAGAATAGTTTTCAACCCCCTTTGAACCCAATTCCCTGATGTTGAAACCAGCAAAAAGGACATAGTTTTGGTTTGTCCTTCTTAAATGGGCGGGGACTCAATGGCAAACCAGATTTAGGGCTTTGATGGACATCCAAAGTTTTAGAAGAGAGCGCTTTCCTTGCTTGTTAATCACCAGCTCATTAGTCTTCCTCAGTGGGGAACTCATTCGGCCTTTAAGAGGCAAGGGCAAAACTTCATAGAGAAAAAGAAAAAAGGAGAGAAAGCAACCATTCAGAAGAAAACAAAGGAAGTAGTATTTCCAACTTTTTTTAAAAAATGGACTGATGGAATTTGGGACGTTTCCAAGCGAGGGTTCATTAACTTGAGCCACACTTGGAATACGGCATCCAGTTTTGGTCGCCACAATGTAAAAAAGATGTGGAGACTCTAGAAAGAGTGCAGAGAAGAGCAATAAACAGGATCAGGGGACTGGAGGCTAAAACACATGAAGAACGTTTGCTGGAATTGGGAATGTCTAGTTTAATGAAAAGAAGTACTAGGGGTGACATAATAGCAGTGTTCCAATATCTTAGGGCAGTGATGGCTAAAGCACTCGTGCATGCGAATCCACCCACCCATACCCAAACCCCCAAAATGCAATGCACATGTGGCCTTGCCCCCCATAGGCACCCTGCCCCTGTGCATGTGCAGCAGAGACCCAAAGACCAGCTGGCTGGTGGGAGGCGCGGACACATACACAGCGGAACTGAATTCGGGTGACAGCTTGCGTACCATCAAAGAAGGCACTGCATGCCACCTCTGGCACACATGCCATAGGTTCGTCATCATGGTCTTAGCGGGTTCCACAAAGAAGAGGCAGTCAAACTATTCTCCAAAGCCCCTGAGGGCAGGAGAAGAAGCAACGGATGGAAACTAATCAAGGAGAGAAGCAACCTAGAACTAAGGAGACATTTCCTAACAGTGAGGACAATTAATCAGTGGAACAACTTGCCTCCAGAAGTTGTGAATATTTCAACACAGGATGTTTTTAAGAAGAGATTGGACAACCATTTGTCTGAAATGGTATAGGGTTTCTTGCCTGAAAAGGGGGTTGGACTAGAAGACCTCCAGGGTCCCTTCCAACTCTGTGATTCTAATTTTAAATGGGTTGGGGCTTCATCATTAGGGGAGACATCATCATTGGAGAGGGACCTTGGCAAATGTGCTGTAGTTAACACATCAGAAGACATCAGGTTAAGGAAGACTGATGGAGCCACTCAATTCTCATCTAATCTGGAGCTGCTGACCAGGACTGGAGTACCTTTCCAGGGTTCAAAGCATGGATTTCTACCACCTTTCTTTATAAATGCTGAAGCCCGAAATTAGATTGATCTGTATTTAAAGCAAATCACGATTCCCCAAAGTTATGCTGTCTCCTGGTGACCTCTCAGAAGTGCCCATGTAATCTTCTGCTACAAAATTCAGAATGATATAGCTATTTTTGATATTCAGTTGCTAAGTCGTGTCTGGTTCTTCACAACCACATGGACCATAGCAATGCCAGATTCCTCTGTCTTCCACTATCTCCCGGAGTTTGCTCGAACTCATGGCCACCACATTATCTAACCATCTCATCCTCTGTTGTCCCCTTCTCCTTTTGCCTTCTATCTTTCCCAACATCAGATCTTTTCCAATGAGCTATAATTTTTTAAAAGAAGCCCAGTCTTTTAAAAAATACTCAAAAGCCCAGTCTTTTAAAGAATATTCAATCTGTACAGCAATAGCAATAGCACTTAGACTTATATACCCCTTTATAGTGCTTTTATAGCCTTCTCCAAGCAGATTACAGAGTCAGCATATTGCACCCCAACAATCTGGGTCCTCATTTTACCCACCTTGGAAGGATGGGAGGCTGAGTCAACCTTGAGCCGGTGAGATTTGAACTGCTGAACTGCAGCTAGCAGTCAGCTGAAGTAGCCTGCAGTGCTGCACTTTAACCACCGTGCCACCTCGGCTCTTCGTACAGCCATGAGATTTCCTAGTAAGCCTAAAAAATCTAAGTCCTAAGCAAGCATAAACCTTCTCAGTTTCTTCATCATTGTACATATGTTGCCAGCTGCTGAGTCCTATCTAAAACGCGGTCAAATTACATGTTATTTGAAAATGAAGTATGTATCTAACCTGTTTATTTTTATTTATTTGCAAAAATGCAGAACTGCTGTACAAATCAAGATTAGCTTCATCAAAGACCTAGGCCACTTCCTAGGTGATTACTAGAAGGGAGGAAGCGAGCTAAAAGAGAGGCAGAACGTCAATCAATCGATCAATCAGAATAGAGCTGGAAGGGACCCTATAACATTTCAGAAAAGTGACTATCCAACGTCCAGTGATGGAGTATCTACAACTTCTGGAAGCAAGTTGTTTCACTGGCTGTTCTCACTGTTAGGAAGTTTCTCTTTAATTCCAAGTTGCTTCTCACCTTGATTAGTGTTCATCCATTATTTCTTGTCCTGCCTTCTGGTGGCTTTGAAGAATAGGTTAACACCCTTCTTCTTTGTGGCAGCCGAACAAATACTGAAATAGTGCTATTATAGCAACAGCAATAGCAATAGCAATAGCACTTAGACTTATATACCACTTCAACAGTGCTGTACAGTCCTCTCTAAGAGGTTTACAGAGTCAGCCCCCAACAATCTGGGTCCTCATTTTACTCACCTTGGAAGGAAGGAAGGCTGAGTCAACCTTGAGCCTGGTGAGATGATAGATAGATAGATAGATAGATAGATAGATAGATAGATAGATAGATAGATAGATAGATAGATAGATGATAGATAGACAGACAGACAGACAGACAGACAGACAGACAGACAGACAGATAATATCAACAGACAGACAGACAGAAGACAGAGAACAGACAGATAGAAGACAGAAAGAGATAGTGATAGATATATGATAGATAGACAGACAGACAGACAGACAGACAGACAGACAGACAGACAGATAGATAGATAGATAAATGATAGATAGCAATAGCACTTAGACATATATTTACAGTGCTTTACAGCCCTTCTAAGAGGTTTACAGAGTCAGCCTCTTGCCCCCAACAATCTGGGTCCTCATTTTACTCACCTTGGAAGGATAGAAGGCTGAGTCAACCTTGAACCAGTGAGATTTGAACTGCTGAACTGCAGCTAGCAGTCAGCGGAAGTAGCCTGCAGTACTGCACTCTAACCACTGCACCCCCTCGGCTCTTATCATGTCTCCCCTAGTCCTTCTTTTCTGTAGACTGGCCAAACCCATATCCTGCAACCGTTCCTCAGAGATCTTTTTAATCTCCAGAGAAATAGTTGGGGGAAGGAGATTTAAACTTCTGCTTAGAAACTGTGATCCTGATCTGGGTCTGACTGGTTAATCTCGAATTAATAAAAACAAGAGAATGAGTCTGATGTAGTGGTTGAAGGAATTAGGCTAAAAATCAGAAGACCGTGAGTTCTAGTCGCTCAACAGGCACAAAGCCAATGGAGGAATCTCTCTCAATCCTAATGTCAGCCTCCATTCCAATCTTCACATACATATATTTGTATAAATATATTCAGTAGTTAGAATGTAATGGGTTCTTTGTGTAATGTAAAATAGTTTAAGGATGTAAGATGTATTACTGTCCTATTCAGGGTAAGGGAAGAGGGCCCTTTAAGAGTGTCATCTGACATAACAGAAAGGGAGGGGTGATTAACGGTTTGAAATCAGCAAAAATGTTAGAGCGCAGGCTTTTCAACAGACACTGCATTCCTGAGATGATTAACAGCTAGAGACCAGCGGAAGAAGATTACCATGGGGGCCGAGAAGAAGCTGGCATTGGACCAGACCAGCCTGACCTCCTGAAGAGAGGAGGGACTAATGGGGGGGATATGGAATGTTAGCCATATTTTGTCTCAGTTCCAACTTTAACCGGCTGGAGTCACGATGTATTTAGTAAAAGTACTTTTCTTCATTTCCAAATGAGGTCAAGGTGTTTTCTTTCCTAAATATAATCAGAGACAGCCTGACACTAGGAAGAAGAAGTCAATGTCACACCGCTTCTGAAATATTGCCAAGAAAGCCACAGGGACTTATCCAGGCAGTGACCCTGAGTCAACACTGACTTGAGGGCAAAGAAAAACCAAAGCAACCCAGGCCAAAACAACAACAAGGACAGGAAGGGGGAACTATGGATGAACCCAACTGTGAAAAGGTTCCCTTAGAGCAGGGGTGTCAAACTCAAGGCCCGAGAGCAAGATCTGGCCCACGGGCTGCTTAGATCTAGCCTGCAGGGCCACCCTGGAAACAGTGAAGGACTGGCTCGTGGTGCCTCTGCCAGTGAAAACAGAGCTTGGGAGGGGCGCGAGCTCCATTTTTGCTGACAGAGGGTTACAGGACGCCACCAGGAGGCCGTATTCTGTGGCAGAGCACTCAGGCCACCACAGGTTCCCCCCCCCCCGTGACAGAAGTGACATCAAGCTGGCCACACTCACCCTGGCCACACCCACTCTGCCCCCACCACCAGGTCAAACACAACTCTGATGCGGCCCTCAATGAAATTGAGTTTGACATCCCTGCCCTAGAGTTTGAAAGCTGTGAGATCATTTGGTTTTCTCTTTTTCTAGTCACTGCTGATCCTGCTGCTGACTATCAAGGAACCTCAGAGCAAGATGACTGGTGTGATAACCCCAGCGCCATCCACAAGCGCCTGGATACTATCCAAGAGGTAAGAAGAACTACCTGACTCTGTGGTTTCTTCCCCAAATCCCCCAAAACTTTAACCTTAGTCTACAGTCTGTCTACTGTTGACCTCACCCCATTCCTAAGAGGTCTGTAAGGGGCGTGCATAAGCGCACCAGCGTGCCTACTGTCTCTGTTCTAATGTTTTCTTTTATGCATATATGTGCATATATATGCATATATATGCATTTCATGTATTTATAATTATGCTTACACCTGTATCTGTCGTAAAATACATGCTTGACAAAATAAAATGAATAAATAAACAAATAAATAAATAAAATAAAACACAGGATACCTATCACCACTTCCCTGCAAAGGATGGTCCTAGCTCCAGGGGGGAACCTGAAGCTCAGAGTTCTGGAATTGGGTTGCAGGAAATGCAAAATAAAACCAGAAGGTCTTGAGCAGTATTTCTCAACCTCAGCAACTTTAAACTGTGTGGACTTCAACTTCCAGAGAGAGGAAGTGATCTGTTGAAAAGGGGAAGGAAGGAAGGAAGGAAGGAAGGAAGGAAGGAAGGAAGGAAGGAAGGAAGGAAGGAAGAAAAGAAAAAGATGGAGAGGGAAGGAGGGAGGAGGGAGAGAGGAAGGAAGGAAGGAAGGAAGAAAAGAAAAAGATGGAGAGGGAAGGAGGGAGGAGGGAGAGAGGAAGGAAGGAAGGAAGGAAAGAAGAAAGGAAGGAAAAGACAGATGGAGAGGAAGGGAGGAAGGGAGGGAGGGAGGGAGGTAGGGAGGAAGCACTTGAGTAGTAAATTTAGGAATATCACCTTTATTTTAAAGACCGGAGACCTGCTGATGAAATAGATAAAAATGAATTATATGATCGGTGGTAAAAATTTTTAGAAGAAAACTGCATGTGTTGCCCACCTCAGATGGTGACTCCTAGCTGACCCTGAGCAATTGCGAAATAAGTTGAGCAAGGTCATATGTGATTTACACTTCGATGGAAATCCACTAATGAGCTAATGGTTAAGAACGTTCCCTTTCCATTCAGATTTAAGCCAGAGTATGTTGATTCCAAGGCACACATCATCCAGTGTTGCAATGGATGCATTAGTCCTGGATTAAGGACCTTCTTGTACAAACCTCAAATAGAGTCTTGCACAAGAGCAATTCTTATTCTGGCAGCTCTGACTATTCCCCTTGATAAATTGCTTGCATAGAAAAAGAAACATTTGCTACAGGCCACAGTTGGAGAGTGTATGGTCTTGAGCAAGACTTGCTTCCGACATCAGTGATCTGTTGACAAAAGCAACCTCGGTCAAAATTTTTCAGAATCCTTTCCTTCTCATTTTCCTATTATTTGCAATTAACAGATTTTTTTGGAGGGGGGGGGCTCTATTTATACAACTTTCTTAACCTGATTCATGAATTAACCAACACAGTTTGCACAAGAAATTGAATTAGAGGCTAACCAAAAATGTTGGGTTTCCACAACACTTTAAGCCACGAAGAAACCAAATCAGGGTTACCCCTAACCTTACCGTGTTGGGTGGATGAGTTAGGAGGTCTTAAGCTTTCATTAACAAGACCAATAAGTTCACCCACTCAATTTCTTCTCTCCTTTCATCAGCACCTGGAAAAAACCGTGGATCATTTGGACTCCGAAGTCAAGTCGCTGCTCAATGATGTTAGTGAAACTGCGTGGACCAAGCCGCTTGCTCCTGGGACGCCATTGGTAGATCTCTTTGGAGGTAAGAAGAGGAGCCGAGCCTGTTGAATGTCACCACCCAATCAATGAGTAGAGAAATGAGGTGTTCTGTCCCCCCCCCACCTCACCGAAGAAAATACATGTGCCAAAGAATGTCTATCAGCAATTTATTTACAAGTTGGCCTGGTTTCTTTTCACGGAGGAAAGTTCTGGCAGCTATTCCCCAAGTGTCTGCCAAGTTCTTATCAAGAGTCAGCATGTTTATAGTCCGTTGCCAGAGCAACCAGGATTCTAAAGAATGGTCAAGAGTTACTCATGAAAATCCAAGCCTTAAATCCAAAAATTGTCTGAAGCTCACACGATGCAGTTCACCCTTAGTAGCTTTTGTCTGTCACAAGGGCCAGATGGCAACCCCACCCGCTTTTATCCCCTGTGGGGTGTGGCTCAGTGACTCAGCACTCTCTGGGCCTGCCACACCTCTTCATCTGCTGCGCACACCTCTCTTGCCAATGCTGCCTAGGGTCAATCCAGGATTGATCCTCCTCGTCCTCTATCTCTGGGGGCTCTGACACGTCTTCTTCTGGCCTTCCGCCGACATTTGAGGTGTTGCCAGGAAGGAGGAACCTGGAGAGGAAGGCCTTGTTGGCTCCTCTCCCTCACTCTCTGAGTCATCCTCCTCCATGAGAACAGGCTCGGGGGCCGGAGTCACAACATGGGGTGTTTGAGTTCTCAGAAGTTCTCCAACTGATTTGAAGGCATGACTCTTCCCCTTTTAGGAGCCTTGTTACTGGAAGGATTCCATCACTGTGTTGAGGGGGCATGTAGGAGGGACCTGAAATACAGGTTTTGTAGTACTGTTGCACTGGCAAACTAACATGGGTTCACCCAGAGGTGCTTTTCAAAAAGCAACTGGATTTTCTTTCTCCTTGAAAATATTTCGCTTCTAGAGGTTGGAACAAGTGGTGAAATTCAATTTTTTTTTTACTACCGGTTCTGTGGGTGTAGCTTGGTGGGCGTGGCACAGGAAGGATACTGCAAAATTCCCATTCCCTCCTCACTCCTGGGGGAAGGATATCGCAAAATCTCCATTCGCACCCCACTTTGGGGGCAGCCAGAGGTGGTATTTGCCGGTATTTATTTATTTATTTATTTATTTATTTATTTATTTATTTATTTATTTATTTATTTTATTTATTTATTTATGATCAGCTGTGCCATGTGATTTATATTCACTAGAAAGCAGGAAATCCTGTTTTCCAGCTAATCTAAATCATGCGGCATAGCCGTTCCCCGCCTCGCTGTTCTACTTACCTTCTTAAGCGGTGCTTTTCAGCGCTGCGTGGTAGCGCCTGCAGTGTGCATGCACAAGAAGTGTGTGTTTGATGTGTACCATGCATGCGTGCATGCAGTGAACAAGTAGAAGACCTCGGAGGATTTTACCACTGGTAACATCTTAAACATCAGAGAGCTGTGGTGGTGCAGTGATTAGAATGCACTATTGCAGGCTAACATTGCCAGGAGTTCGATTCCTTCAATCCTGAGTCAAGGTTGATTCAGCCTTCCATCCTTTTAAGGTCAGTAAAACGAGGACCCAGATTATTGGGGGCAATAGGCTGACTCTATAAACCACTTAGAGAGGTTTGTAAAAGCACTGTGAAGCAGTATATAAGTCTAGGTGCTATTGCTATTGCTATTGACTCAGCCTTCCAAAGTTGGTAAAATGAGGAGCCGGATTGTTGGGGAAAATATCCTGATTCTGTAAACCGCTTAGAGAAGGCTGTAAAAGTGGTGTGAAGCGGTATATAAGTCTAAGTGCTATTGCTATTGCTACCTATATTTGGACAGAAGATTAGAAGGATGTCCTAGCACAGTGATGGCTAACCTTTTTGCCATCGTGTGCCAGGAGCAGGGCGGGGGGGGGGGGAGGGTCACATGTATGCATGCCCACACCCATAATTTTATTTGCCCCATCCCCACGCATAACCCCCCCTTCTCTTCCCCGCTCCCACCGGAAGTTGGCAAACGGGCCATTTCCTGCCTCTGGAGGGCCTCCGGGGGGAGTGGGGAAGGCTGTTTTCACCTTCCCCAAGCTCCTAGAAAGGCTCTGGAGGCTGGGGAGAACAAAAAACGGGCCTTCCTCACCATCACCACCCGGAGGCCCTCCAGAGGCAAGAATCAGCTTGTTTCCCTACTTCCAGTGGGCCCAGAAGGCCTGAAAATCAGCTGGCGTGCGCCGGAGCTGAGCTTGCATGCCCACTGATATGGCTACGTGTGCCACCTATGGCATGCGTGCCATAAATTCGCCATCGCCGTCCTAGCATTGTAAGACAGAATGAAAAAGATAAAAGAACATTCTGGAGGAACACAATTTCAAACCACTTCTCCACTATCCTTAAGATGTGACCATGTGTCCATCAAGAGTTGACTTGACAATTTAAAAATAAATAAATAAAAATAAAGGCTTTAGCAAACAGAGAGGCTAAAGGCCTCTGAAAATCTGCTTCAAAAAGCAGTTGAACTTTGGAATAGCCTACAAAGTTGGTGGGGAAGGATGAACAATTTGTAGAACTCACTCCTATCTTTTTTTTTTCCTTGCTTTTTTTCTTTTGGTTATCAGAAGGACCAAACGGAATGTTATCTGTCTTTGGTCTCTTTGTCTATCCTTGAAAAAGTGATCAACCCAGCTTCTCTTTCTCTTTCTAGACCCTAGTTGAGCTTCCAGACGATGAACTGAAAATCCAGATTCTGAACTTTACATCATCGGAGCCAGTCTTTAAGTTGCCTTTTGCATCAACCTTGAAAACCAAAGCGGTCTATAAAATATTGAGATGGACGGAAGCATTGAGTAAACATTTGTCATGTCGGTACAAAATGTGTCCGTAGGTGTAGTAGCACAGGCTAATGTTTTTTAGTAGACAAAGCAAAGTAGAACTTGATTAGTCCTTGAACAGGAGACCAATAAAACTAGATTTGGAAGTTGAAAATTAAACAAACAAACAAAATCCCAAAGGCTGAGATTTTATTATGGTGAAATAATTCAGCCTTTCGTTTAAAATGCAAGAGGAAAAAAGGATACCAAGGAGCTACAGAAGAAAGTCTTGGATTCGGGTCAGAGGCTAACATGAAAATGTTGAGATTGACCTTGTTAAAGTTGTTTCAAGGGATTTTTCTAGAAAGGCAAACCTTCTGCCACAGAAACTAGAATGTTGCAAGACAAGTTCTGCAACGTTGAAGGTTTTTAAAGAAGAGATTGGACAGCCATTTGTCTGAAATGGTATATAGGGTCTCCGGCTTGAGCAAGGGGTTGGAGTAGAAGACCTCCAAGGTCCCTTCCAACTCTGTAATTCTGTTCCTTGAAACTTAGCCTCTCACAGTCATTCAAGAAAATGAGATGGCCGGCATATACCATATTTTTTGGAGTATATGATGCACCTTTTTCCCTCAAAAAAGAGGGTGAAAATCTGAGTGCGTCTTATACTCCGAATGTAGCCCCACCCAGCTTCTCAAACGGAAGTTTCAGAGGCTGAAAAAAGCATCAGAAACGAAGCTTCAGAAAATAAGCCCCCAAACAGAGGAACAGGAGGAGCCTGTTCCTAGTGCACGCATGCGAAGAGCTGCCAGAAGGGAAGAGCAGCTGAAGCAAAAAGGACGACTCGGGAGTAAGGCCAGAAGATGATTGGCCACTCTCATAAGGCTTAAAAGAGAAGCAGTGAGCCGTTGGGTTCTTTGTGGAAAAGCAACATTGACTTCCATTGATTCTTGTCAGCATCTCTTGAACTTTGTGGAGGTTTTGCCAAGAAAAGCCTTTGGGAAGTTGCCAAAGATAACAAAGGTTGGTGATAAAAGGCCGAAGGACTTTTTATAAAGAATTTGTTTTGGACTAAGCTGAGAATGAATTAATTCTCAGCTGTTCTAATAAAATAAGTTCGTTCAGGATTGAATTGTGTTTGGTAATCACTACTTGGGCCTCGGTCACAACAGGCATGCTGTCGGTCTAAGGTAGTGGGTGAAGCTAAATATTCCCCTTCTTCTTGCAGCATTGATGGAAATCTCCACTAGAGCCATAATGAATGACTCATGATTGCATGTTCATCGCAGCTTGGATTGTCCACTATAGCTCCTAATCCAATGGAGGACTCGCTAATCGGATGTTTTGGAATGTTCCTCATTGACGAGTTGAAGAGCTCTCCACCTAGCTTAAGCAGAAAATCACACCGGCATGACATTTGATGTCCCGTAACTCAGGGGTTTTCCAACCTTGGCCTTTTTAAGACTTGTGGATTTCAACTCCCATTCAACAATTCCTCAGCTAGCATGTCTGGCTGAGGAATTCTGGGAGCTGAAGTTCACAAGCCTTTAAAAATGGCCAAGATTGGACACTCCTGCAGTAGTTGATTTCTCAGATGCTTCAGTTCCTACTCACTGGAAGTCCTGACTTTTCTCATTATTGGCACAGGGCTAGATTGCATCTCTGGTACGCCTGTCTTCCAAAACGTTGATTTGTCCAACGATGGGACAGGAAGGATCATTGTTAGACAAAAAGAAAGAAAGACCTGTTTGCCTGTGTTTTCGTCTCCCATGCTGGATGACAACAGTTTAAAAATGAGAAATGCAGAACAACTTGTTAGCTTGGTCTAATTTAATGCCCGAAGCAAAATAAATCCCAGCGAGATATCAATGGCTTTGCTGCAAAAATCAGCGCAAGACATGAATATAGCACACTGTTAAGTACATTGTTCTTGCTGTTTTCTCCGAAGCAGCCAGATGGACTCTGTAGAAAACTGAGCCAAAAGACTGGACAAGATGGAACATTTCATTGGATCAAGCTGTTTTCAAACTCAGCAATGCATCAGAAGCCCGAGATAATTTGGAGCACAAGCTACGCAGAGTGATCTTAAAGCAGCATTTTCTCACGTTCTGGATTCCATTTATGGAGCGTTGGCCAAAAGTAAAGTTGGCAGCCTCTGGGTGTAAGTGTTTTATAACAGCGGGATTTGATGGAATGATGAAAGCAGGATGCAAGAGATATCAACTGGCATTCCAATAGCTTGTCCCAACAGACTTTCATTTTTTAAAAGTGAGTGTGCAAGGAGAAAGCAGATGGCCACCACTGGCCACAAAAAGCAGATGGCCGCCACTGCCCATTTCTCTTGGGCAAACTGAATTCTGCTGCAGTATTTATTGGGGAAGTGGAAACTCTATCACAGTGATGGCGAATCTTTTTGCCGTCGCATGCCAAAAACAGGTGGAGCGCCGGGCGGTCATGCACGTGTGTGCCTACATCCATAATTCAATGCGTTTTTCGTTCTCCCCAGGCTCCAGAGCCTTTCTAGGAGCCTGGGGAGGGGGAAAATGGCCTTCCCCACCCCTCTGGAGGCCCGCCCTCCCCAGACTCCTAGAAAGCCTCTGGAGCCTAGGGTGAGCGAAAAACCAGACTCCTCCCTCCCGGAAGCCCTCTGGAGGCCCTCCGGAGGCCAGAAACAGCCTGTTTCCTGATTTCCGGTGGGCCCGGAAGGCCCAAAAATCAGCATGTGCGTGCCGGAGCTGAACTACTGCAACACTCACATGCCCACCGATATGGCTCCGCATGTCACCTGTGGCACGCATGCATGCCATCACGGCTCTATCATGATATGCCTGTCAGTCCAAAACAACTCATACAGAACAGGATAGCAAAATTGGAAGGGACCTTGGAGGTCTTCTATTCCAACCCTCTGCTCAACCAGGAGACCATATAATGTTTCAGACAAATGGTTGTCCAGTCTCTTCTTAAAAATCTCCAGTGATGGAGCACCTACAACTTCTGAAGGCAACCCATTCCACTGATAAATTCTTCTGCCTGTCAGGAAATTTCTCTTTACTTCTAGGTTTGATCTCTCCATAAGTTTCCAGCCATTGCTTCTTGTCCTGCCTTCTGGTACTTTGGAGAATAGGTTGACCCCCTCTTCTTCATGGCATAGATATTGGAACACTGCTATTGTGTCACCCCTGATTCTTCTTTTCATTAGACTAGACATACCCAACTCCTGCAACTGTTCTTCATGTGTTTTAGTCTCTAGCCCCCTGATCAACTTTGTTGCTCTTCTCTGCACTCTTTCCAGCGCCTCAAGTGTGGTCATCAACCCTTTAGCCCCAAGAAGAAATGAAGCAGTCGAATTCACTATCAAAACAATAAATGTCATCTGAGAATCTGTGTCCCCAGCACATGGCCAAAATAAGCGCTGCAAGAAACTGAGAAGATAGATAATTTTATTTAAACAACGTCTCTCTCTCTCTGAGTGTTTTTTAAAAAAATGATTACATACATTTGGTTTAAAAGGAATAACTCAAATCATGAATAGAGAAAGGTTTGGCGTGTACAACCCGTAGAAAGCAGGCAATGAGTTTAGCGCAATTTAAGAAACAGTTTAATCCATAAAGAAAGAGAGAAATAGGGAATTGAGGAGGGCTGAGCCCTAAAACCAAGGATCGATTTTGGAGAGATCTAATTCTGTGAAAAGCAGAATGCTCCAGCTCATCTTAAATGTGGATACTCAGCTCGGTTCTTATTACAAATTCTTTGCAAATCAATATCCCTGAAAAAGAAGTTGTATGAACTGGGATTTCATGGCCAACCTGCATTGCAGAAAAAGCATCTAACTCATTTCTAAAAGAAATGACTGTATGGATGATTGGACTGGAAGGCTTCCCAAAGACTTAAGATGCTGTTGATATTTCTTTTCTTAAAAAGCAAAACAAAAAACCAACCCTGATGAGTAGGACGGACGATAAGGGAATTTTCATAGCTTGCAGGAAGAGATTTAATTCTTTTCCCCCTTTCCTTGTCCCAATAATAATCAATGTCATCCAGTGTCATTGAAATTAGTATCAGGAATAAAAACATTCATTGGCACACTCCAATGAATTCTCCAATTGAGGTAGCTAAAAGGTTGACTCATGGCAACTGCATCAGACTTTCTTCATCTGTTTCATTGCTCATCCAAGCAATATGATCAGTCAAAATAAAAAAAAATTAATTAGGCTGACTATTTTTTTTTAATTTTGACTGATCAAGTTGCTTGGGTAAGCAATGCAACATTTCAGAGTACTGTATTTTTTGGCATATAAGATGCACTCCCCCCCCCAAAGTGGGTGGAAATGTCTGTGCGTCGTATACAGCGAATGTTGCCAAATCCCCACCCACCCACTGGCCCCCACTCTTCAGCCGTTTTCGGCCTCCGCACATCGCATTTTCAGCCTCTGCACACTCCATTTTAGACCCAATCTAGGCTGCGGGGATCGCCACAACACATTACCACCAATAGCCGCTTCCGCGCATTGCATTTTTGGCCTCTGCACATTATATTTTCAGCTGGTTCCAGGCAGTGGGGATTGCCGCCACTGCCGATCCCCACTGCCTGGAACTGGCTGAAAACATGATGAGTGAAGGCCAAACTCGGGGTGTGCAGAGGCCGAAAATGCAATGCATGGAGGCGTGATGGGCTGTGGCTATCCTTGCAGCCTGGAACAACTGATTAGCGGTATTCCAGAAGGCCAATCCAACCAACAATCAGCTGCTCATGTTGAATCAGGCTGTGATAATGTGCTGAAGCTGATAAGGCTGTTTGCTGCAAGGACGTTAGCTAGATGAATACCGATGGATGCTGGTAGACAGAGGCAGATTTTTTTTTTTCTTGTTTTCCTCCCCAAAAACTAATGTGCATCTTATACTCAAGAGGGTCGTATACTCCGAAAAATACGGTAACAAAGTTTGATGCAGTTGCCATGATTCAACCTTTTAGATACCTCCATTGGAGAATTCATTGGAGTGGGCCGATTTTTTATTTTGACTAATCAAGTTGTTTCGATGAGCAACACAACGTTTCAGATGAACAAAGTTTGATGCAGTTGCCATGATTCAACCTTTTAGATACCTTTGGCCTGGATGATTGAATCTTAATCGAAGTTGTCCAAAATGATGCTTTGATTACACATCGCATTTGGCTCTGAGTTTGCCACTGACCAAATTCCCTGCTCTTTTAAGGTAAAGGCAGGAGTGGGCTGCTGGGGGTTCGCAGGGGTTCAGGAGAACCTCTAGCTAAGATTCTGTGAAGTTCAGAGAGCCCCCAGATCCCACTCCTGGCTGGCCCTGCTCTGTCCACCCAGCCTCTCCCCTCCGAGGAGTCACCATGTGACCTGTTTTGGATGCAGGTAAGTGCAGGGCGTGTGTGGAAGCTTGGGGAGAGTGAAAAATGGGCCTACTGGAAGTTTGGGAAAGCTGGAAATGGGCCTGAGGAGGCCATTCTCACCCTCCTGGAGGCTCAAGAAAAGCCTTTGGAGCCCGGGGAGGGCAAAAACAACCCCGCCCCCACCATGGTTCAGGAGACCGACTAGGCCACGCCCACCATGGCCGCACCCACCCAGCAACTGGGCAGAGAACCCCTTGCTAAAATTTCTGAGGCCCACCCCTAGGTAAATCGGAGATAACTGAATTAGAAAAATCCCACGATCCAACGAATACAAGAATTATTTTTCCCAAGCCACCAGCCAGATGCGTGTTTCCCCCTCAAACAGTAATGAAATAATAATATATAAACAAATCTTTGGGAATCAAATCCATTACATTTTAGAGCAGGCACTTTTGATTCGGATTTAAAAAACAACAACAACAACACACCACTCCATGCATTTCAAACAATCAAACAAAGTCCGTACAGTCAGACAAAATATTGCACACAAAACCATATAAGGATCCCTCCGTACTTTAAAAGGAGCATTTGTCAGATGCAATATTTGCACAGCTTCTCTAAGAATGCAACAAAAATATCTCTTCTCTACTATAGCAGATGATTTAATATATATATATTTTTTGTCCTGTATTTATTATGTACCTTTAGAGGATGGAATATATTAAGAATATCAATCTGATCCAGCAGTGGGAGTTTTGACAGCTTTGTGAGAAAGGAGAATATAAAGCCAGCTGTGACTTTGAAAGACACACTCTAAACTTCCAGATGTTCTACTTAGTCATTCCCGCCACACAGCTTCAGCAAGATTTTCCGGTAGTCCCCTGAAGTGTCACCCTGAAATTAAAACAAAAACAAGATGAGAAAGGGAAGGAAAAAGAAGAATAGTGAAGGAGTGGAACAGAATTGCTGGCCCGCAAATAAACCTCTCAAAAGTAATCCCGAAGATGCCTTTTCAAGAGGCAACTGGACTTTCTTTGTTTTTCCTTGAAGACATTTCGCCTCTCATCCAAGAAGCTTCTTCAGTTCCGAGTTAAAACTGTTCTAAGTTAGAACTGAAGAAGCTTCTTGGACGAGAAGCGAAACACCTTCAAGGAAAAACCTTGCCTCTTGAAAAAAAAAAAAAAAGCAACTTTGGGACCACCATTACCTGGATGAGAATCTCCAGATACACTCTGAAAAATACAATTTGCTAAATGAGCACAACTATGAAGATTCTCAGACATCCAGGCAGGGGTGAAACGCTACCGGTTCGCTCCAGTTCAGGTGAACTGGTAGCAGCAGTGGTAGCGTTTCAGTGAACCAGTAGCGGCAGCAGTGCAAGGCTCCACCCACCCACCCGGACATCATTACTTCCTGGTTTTAACCAGGAAGTAACCTGTTTTTGGCATGCACACAGGGTCTACAATTGGACCTTCTGCACATGCACAGAGGGTCTACAATTGGACCTGATGATGGTGCGTGCACTTCCGAACCGGTAGGCAAGATAAGTAGATTTCACCCCTGCATCCAAGTCATGGTTGTGTGTCAAAGATGCTTTCCCCCCCCCCCCAAGAGGCAACCGGACTTTCTGGTTTTTCTTTGAAGACCTTTCACTTCTCATCCAAGAAGCTTCTTCAGCTCTGATTCGATGGTGGGGAATGGGAAGGATTTATACTCCTTGTAGACTGCTGGTCATTTGCATCCTTTTCAGAGAGCCGTTGAGGCCACTTGGAAGTTTGTCTGTGTCCTCAGGGTCACAGTGTTCAACACTGAAGGGACACAGAGAGGAAACATACTGCAGAAAGCACCTGTTGTGTCTGTGCCCCCCCGAGCCGGGTCTCCTGCCAGAAGGTGACTTGGAAAGTGAAGGGGAAGGGCCGTCAGGACTTACCTCGGGAGCACCGGCTTCCCTGACTCAGCTCTAGGAGCCAGAGGCAGGCCAGGTGGAAGAGATAACGAGGCCTCCATCCCCTGAATCTTTCCCTCCCCCCAGGCCACACCTTCAGACCCAGCTGATGGCAATCAGGCTTGGTTGGACCCTAGGTTTCGTAGGCAGGAGAGGAGGGAACAACAGAAGCAGGGGTGGGGCAGGCCTAGGAAGTGCTGAGTCATGGAGCCACACCTCACAGGATATAAAGGCAGCAAGAGTGTCTCTTCGTAGCAGGCAAATCAACTGATTAACTAAGAGCTGAAGTTTGTTCCTGGGTGACTCATAGGCGTTGAGGGAGATAACAGAGACACTTGGCAGATGCTCGCTATTTTGCTGCCAGAGCTGATAATGCCAGCTAATTAAGCCATCACTCGGACAGAGGCGAAGGAGCACAGAACAGCACCGCTCCACACATACAGGTCTTTTCAGCAGTTCCAAAAAGGCTCCCCACCCATTTGCACTACTCAGGTGACCCTGAGGACACAGACAAACGTCCAAGTGGCCTCAACGACTCTCTAAAAGGATGCAAATGACCAGCTATCTGCAAGGAATATAAATCCTTCCATTCCCCGCCATCCAGTCAGAGCTGAAGAACCTTGGATGCAAAGCGAAACGTCTTCAAGGAGAAACAAAGGAAGTCCAGTTGCCTCTTGAAAAAGAAGCTTTGTGATTTGCACAGTAAGAAAGTTGTAATTGGATACCAGCGTCAGAACATGTCGACACCTTTCTTTTGCAGATGGGAACGACAACATTTCTGAAAACTTTAGGCAGAGATGAAGGTTTTATATACAGGTTAAACAAGTCACACAGTGACTCCACAAGCAAATGCATTCATACACCGTCTACACCTGGATCCTTACCATTTTTTAACACTCTCATGTTTATGCTTTCTTTTTTATTACCTCCCCTTAGGCATTAAAATGATAAGCATTATTATTAATAATACATATAATTTCCATTTAGATTCTATACTTTCACCCTTATTTCTGGACAAATCACCAAACCCTTCAACCAGTTTTATTTTCATCCCAAATCGTATCATCATTTTTGCTTTTCGTTCTCTACACTTTGACGGAAACTCCAACAGCTGATTCCATAAATATATAGGTGGATTATCCAATCAGTCCCACCAACCATATTTCACCACTGCAATTGGGAGTGTGCGAACTGCCATTCCAATACCAGATCTTTTCTAGCTGTTAGCATTTTATGTACCAGAAGCCCCCAAATCAGGGTGAAATGCTACCGGTTCGCACCGGTTCAAGCGAACCGGTAGTAAGAAAAGGTACCAGTTCGGGTGAACTAGTAGTAACAAAATGCTACCGGTTCATGCGAACCGGTATTTCCATCAATCAGCTGTACCACACGATTTATATTCACTATATTCTAGTGAATCTAAATCGTGCAGCAAAGTTGTTGCCCCACCCTCTGTCGTGTCCCACTCCTCCGCTGACGGCTGGGTCAGGGAAATCCGAATCAGGCTTGCCTCTGCAGCCCTGCCCAAAGTCCTAGCAAAGTCCTCAGAGCAGGCAGGAGACCAGTAAGTGACTTCAGCAAGATAAGTTCGACTTTTGCCTGACTCAGAGACTGCCAGAAAGTAGATCCTTTATATAGGCCATGGGGTGTGGCTCCATGACTCAGCACTCATTAAGGCCTGCCCCTCCCTTCCTTCTGTTGCCTCCGCCTCTCCAATCTTCTGATGCGAGGTCACCCAATCAGCTGTTGTTGGGAGTAAACCTCCTCAGGCTCACCTGCTGTGGAGGAGGGGGAGGGGTCTAGCTGCTCCGTTTGCCTGGGCATGGAGTCAGGGCTGGGGCAGGGAGATGCTCCTTCTTCTGCAGTTTGTGTGGGCATGGAGCCAGGACTTGGGCCGGGAGGCATACATTCCTCCGTGTTCGGGAGCAGGTAAGAAGGCTCCGGCTGCTCTGAGGGCGGGCAAGACACAACACCCTTGCTGTTCTACCTACCTTCTTAAGCCTCCTTTTTCCACACTGTGTTGTAGCGCCTGTGGTGTGCATGCGCAAAAAATGCACATTTGGCACGCACTGTTCATGCGCGTAGAGCAAACCAGTGGCAAACCTCGGAGGATTTCCCCACTGCCCCAAATCCCTTTGTTCAAACAACACATGGCATTTTAAGCATATTGTGTGGAAAAAGCCAACCTGTAATCATTGTTAAATGGCAGCCTTTCTAGTTAAGCAACAGATTGGTTGATAATCTACGCCGCCACCCAAAGATAAGAGCCTGGATAAAAACGTGAGCCTTGCCGATGCCTTACCGAGATGTCCGTGTAGAGAGATTTTCCATACATTCTTTTGTATTCCTGCCGGATATCCAGGAGATCAACTTCACTACGTGAGACCATGATGCGTATGAGAGTCCGGTCCTTTGTTCCTGCTCCCTAAAGAAGATCACAGATTATATTATATGTTTTTGAACCCTGAAATAAGCGCTTGGCCTTATTGCCATGCGCTCAAAAGCCCAATTGAGCTTATTATCAGGGGATATCTTATTTTGGGGAAAACAGGGTATCTATCTATCTATCTATCTATCATCTCTCTCTCTCTCTTTCTCTCTCTCTCTCTCTCTCTCCCTCCCTCCCTCCCTCCCTCCCTCCCTCACTGGACTTCAGTGATATGTACTTGTAGCTATTTATTTATTTATTTATTTTATTTAATCATATTTTTATACCGCTCTATCTCCCAAGGGACTCAGGGCGGTTTACAGCCAAGTAAAACATAAATATAAATACAAGTTAAAACCCCAATTTAAAAAACTTATTAAATACGGCCGAATATTAAAACCACAATAAAATAGTAAAACCCCATTAAAACCAAATTTAAAATTTAAAATTCTAGTCCAGTCCTGCGCAGATAAATAGATGTGTCTTAAGCTTGCGGCGAAAGGTTCGAAGGTCAGGAAGTTGGCGAAGTCCTGGGGGAAGTTCGTTCCAGAGGGTGGGAGCCCCCACAGAGAAGGCCCTTCCCCTGGGTGTCGCCAGTCGGCACTGCCTGGCTGACGGCACCCTGAGGAGTCCCTCCCTGTGAGACCGTACGGGTCGGTGGGAGGCAATCGGTGGCAGTAGACGATCCCGTAAGTATCCCAGCCCAATGCCATGGAGCGCTTTGAAGATAGTTACCAAAACCTTGAAGCGCACCTGAAAGGCCACAGGTAGCCAGTGCAGCCTGCGCAGGAGAGGTGTCACATGGGAGCCACGAGGGGCTCCCTCTATCACCCGCGCAGCCGCATTCTGGACCAACTGGAGCCTCCGGGTGCTCTTCAAGGGGAGCCCCATGTAGAGAGCATTGCAGTAATCCAGACGAGATGTCACACGAGCATGAGTGACCATGCATAGGGCATCCTGGTCTAGAAAGGGGCGCAACTGGCGAACCAGGCAAACCTGGTAAAAAGGTCTCCTGGAGACGGCCGTCAAGTGGTCTTCAAAAGACAGCCGTCCATCCAGGAGAACGCCCAAGTTGCGCACCCTCTCCATTGGGGCCAATGACTCGCCCCCAACAGTCAGCCGCGGCTGCAGCTGACTGTACCGGGGTGCCGGCATCCACAGCCACTCTGTCTTGGAGGGATTGAGCTTGAGCCTGTTTCTCCCCATCCAGACCCGTACGGCTTCCAGACACCGGGACAGCACTTCGATAGCTTCGTTGGGGTGGCCCGGTGTGGAAAAGTACAGCTGAGTATCATCAGCGTACAGTTGGTACCTCACACCGAAACCAGCTATCTTGGTTTTAAACCTGCAATCCCAGATTACATCTACATTTCACATTCAAGCTAACAAATTTTTCTTAATGAGGCCTAGATCCCTTGAATATTTGAGCACACGACATTTTTTTAAAAAAGTGTTTTGGGTTTCTGACTTAAGTTACCTTCATGGCCTTGTGCAGCCTCTCTGCAAAGAAAGCCGGTGTGTTTTTCATGCACTTCACTGCAAAGGAAATTGAGATGACACATTAGTGACACTTCATAAATTCATACTAGGAAAACACAGCAAACTTCAAAGGAAATGGCCCACTTGATGGTATTAATGGTGTTATTCCCCTTTATGTAGCATCTTGATTGCTCAAAATGCCTTAGCGGATTCTATTTGTTAGTTGCTTAGAAAGGACCAAAGCAAAAATCACAGCAAACATAACACAACAACATGCTCTTTTTTCATTGATCACGTTGAGATGGGTCATAGAGATGAACACGGCACACGTTTAACTTACACACTAGCTATTACTAGAAATGAATGCAGTCACTCCTTACAATTACCAGATAACACAATCCTTAATGAAGCCAAAGGGAAACACAGATTTTTTTTCATTAGATTCAGTAGGCAGGGCAGAAAGTCAAGGAAAAACACTTTTAATTATACAACCATTTACATCACATATTTTAAATCTCCAAGAATGCTTTGCATGTATCATATTTTATCAATCCAATCTGACACAATGATTATAGCCATATTGCAGATGAGAGGTGGAAAACAGGCAATTTACTTAAGGCCATCATTCTGATCAGGGGTGAAATGTAAAATTTGTTACTACTGGTTCTGTGTGGCTTGGTGGGGGGTGGGGGTGGTAATGTGACTGGGTGGACATAGCCAATTTTTTTTTTTTTTACTTTTAAAAGATTTTTTCTACAACCTCTTCGGCCAAAGAGGTTGTAAAAAAATGCTTTTAAAAGCCTCTGGTATCAGGCAACTCAGCTGGGATCGCCAGAGGAGCCTTTTTAAGGGTTCTGATGAACCCAGCTGAGTTGCCTGATCACCAGAACCGTTTAAAAGCAATTTTTTACAACCTCTTTGGCCAAAGAGGCTGTAGAAAAAATGCTTTTAAAGGGTTCTGATGATTCCAGCTGAGTTGCCTGATCGCTAGAACCTTTTAAAAGAATTTTTAACAACCTCTTCGGTCGAAGAGACTATAGAAAAAAATGTTTTTAAAGGGTTCTGACGATCCCAGCTGAGCTGTGCGATCATCAGAGGCTTTTATTTTACTTTTAAAAGCATTTTTTCGGGTGAAGAAAAAATGCTTTTAAAAGTTAAAAAAAAAACCCTCTGATGATCGTGTGGCTCAGCTAGGCATGGGGGGGTGGGGGCAGGGATTTTTGCTACCGGTTCTCCAAACCACCCACTGCCATCGCTACCAGATCGGATGATCCGGTCTGAACCGGGAGCATTTCACCCCTGATTCTGATAGACACTTCTTGATTTTATGGTACTCAGACTGTCATTTTCCTAAGTTAAGGTAAGTTCTAACTCATGGTAGAAATACAAAGGAGAATTAACAACACCACCATGAAGGCAGAGCAAAGCCTCAGGAATTGAATTGCAAATCAAAATTATAGCTATGCAACTTTCACAAAAAAGACACAATCGTCTACCGAGGCTTCCTTCTGGTTGTTGTTTTTTTTCTTTAAAGAATGATTCCTCGAAACTCACACATCTAAAATGTTTTTCTGTTTTGGCATCATCAGAACAACACTGGACTTCACCCTTTCATATTTAAGCACTTCTTATTAAACTCAATTTGAAACAAAAACTGTTGCTAAGGCGAAAAAGTTTTAGTACAGGAAAAAACAAAAACTAAATTTTCCCCCAAATCCTGTGCGTTAGTTACGTTTTCTGTTCATAAAAAGGAATTACATTTTATGCCACTTCTCCTTTATCTGAAAGTTCAATGTATTATTTTCAATAAAGCATCTCTCAAGTCATTTCACTATTTATTTACTATAGGTATTAAATTTAGTTATCATGCTTCTATAGGTTAGCAGAGCGCAAACACAGAATCAAAATAGCAATCGTAGATAGTTCTTGACTTACAACCATTTGTTTCCAAGTTTTAACAGCATTAAAAGAAAAAAGCAAATTCATTTCCTATTAAATTTGCTTGCTGTCCATATCCCTGCACGTCGACTTATGACTTTTACCATTGTGGTTGTAAGTGAAGGACTATTTGCAATGTTAAAACTTGCAAAATCACAACCTGAAATAAAACCTAAATTGCATTGAAAGGACCATCACATATAGTATTATTAGCATCTGAACATTCAAATGAACAAATAAGCATTTTTTTAAAAAAAAAATAGCTTTACGGGGAGCCATGAAAAAGAAGACATTTTAGCACTGTTAATAAAACTGACTTCAGGTGTAATTCTGGTTCAGGTTGGTTGGTTCCAAACAGTGGTGGGCTGCTGCCAGTTCGTGTGAACCGGTAGTTCCGACCAGCGGTTGGGCAATTTTGAATGAAGGACAGACTGTCTCCCATTTGGGCAACTGCCTTCTTGAGACCCAAAGTCAAGGACAGGAAGGGAAGGGGACGATCAAGAGAGAATACAGTCATTTTTGTCTGATTTGTCTTCAGTTTAATATGGTGGAAGTAACCGCCAGACAAATTTCATACCTAGACGGTTGGAAAAAAAGGCCTATACTCTATCGGTCAGACATGAGAATTATCAAGACAGATATGGTGAATGACCTGGAAAAATGAAATCAACATCATTGCCTCGGTGGCGCAGTGGTTAGAGTGCAATACTACAGGCTACTTCTGCTTACTGCTGGCTGCCTTCAATTTGGCAGTTCAAATCCCACCAGGCTCAAGGTTGACTCAGCCTTCCGTCCTTCCAAGGTCAGTAAAATGAGGACCCAGATTGTTAGGGGCAATAGGTTGACTCTGTAAACCACTTAGAGAGGGCTGTAGAGCACTGTGAAGCAGTATATAAGTCTAAGTGCTATTGCTATTGCCATCACGCCAACACTGAGTTGTCAGGAACTTCTCCATGGCAAAGGGTCCCCAATCTTTCTGGCTTTGAGGACCGGCGGAGGGGAGGGGGAATGGTTCCATGTGAGCCGCAAGTCTGTTTGTGAGTGCCCACTGCTCATGCAAATGGAGCTGTGCGCACATGCTCGCTTGCTGCTTGTACAGCCCAGTTCTGAATGGACCACTGCCCAGTATTGCGCTGCAGCCCAGAGATTGAGAACCTCTGTTCTATGTGGTCCTTGCTGCTCTCTGAGCTTGGTTGTTTTCTCAGACATCTCAGTTACCCAGCTATGTAACTTCATCAGTGCTAGAAGAAAGGAGGAGGAAAAGGGGAAGGAGGACAGTGGTGGGTTGCCCCCGGTTCGGTCCGGTTCTTGCGAACAGGTAGTAAAATCGGCGGGAGGCTCTTCTCATCTGCCTGGACATCACTATGGACAATCTGCACATGCGCAGAAGCTTCTGTGCATGCGCAGAAGCGTGCACGCACACGCACTCCCATTGAAAACTGGTAGTAAAGATAAGTAGAACCCACACCTGAAGGAGGAGGAGGATTGTAGGGTCCTTGGTACTCTCTGAGCTTGGCGGTTTCCCAGCAGATGTTTCATTAACCCAACTAGGTAACATCATCAGTGCAAGAAGGAAGTGAAATCTGCTCTAGAAAACAAAGCCCACTATCTTCTAGCACTGATGATGTTACCTAGTTGGGTAATGAAATATCCACAAGAAGACAACCAAACTCAGAGAGCGCCAAGAGTCCCACTGTTCAATTCTGAGCTATAAATATTTCATTTATTGGAACTTCCCCTATCAAGGGAATAGCATAATAATTTCCTCAAAAGTAAGGAACTTATCAATAACTACTGTACCAAAAGATGGTTTGTCCTGGCCACCAAGAAATCACTCACCTACTGCCAGCATCCCAGATTCAAGGTCACCAGACATTTCTCTGCATATGCTCTTCTCAATATCTCGGTTGCACATTCGCTGGTATTCATTGAAAACTGCAGAAAGAGACCAAAAAAAAAATAAATTAAATTAATGACAATATTTGTTCTATGTGAAAGCATTTTGGCTACAAACCTGTGCACCTTTATCTGGAAGTAAATCCTACGGAACTTCGAGTGAACTTACTTCTAAACAGAAATATATTGAATTGTGTGTCAAAGTATCAATTTAAGGGTAAATAACCATTATCGGCAGCTCAGCGGTTTGAATCCCTAGTGCTGCCGTGTAACGGGGTGAGCTCCCATTACTTGTCCCAGCTTCTGCCAACCTAGCAGTTCGAAAGCAGGTAAAAAAATGCCAGTAGAACAAATAGGGACCACCTTTGGTGCGAAGGTAACAGCGTTCTGTGCGCCTTTTGCGTTTAGTCATGCCAGCCACATGACCATGGAGACATCTTCGGACAGTGCTGGCTCTTCAGCTTTGAAACGGAGATGAGCACCGCCCCCTAGAGTCGGCAACGATTAGCACGTATGTGCGAGGGGAAACTTTACCTTTACCTTTAACCACTATCCACAGAAAATACAAGAATGGGTTTCGACAATAGAGAGGACCGCATTAAATAAGTGCCCTGTAACTCTGTGATGCAGGAAGTGGCATCTTTCAAAGGGCAGTCAAAAAAGCCATGCAATCCTAAATTGCATTAACAGAAGGATTAAACCACGATTAAGTGAGATACTAATTCCACTCTATAAAGCCTTAGTAAGAACACACCTAGGATACTGCATCCAGTTTTTGTCACCACACTATAAAAAGATATTGAGATTCTAGAATAAGTGCAGAGAAGAGCAACCAAGATGATTAGGGTACTGGAGGCAAAAACATACGAAGAATGGTTGCAGGAACTGGGCATGGGTAGTCTAGTGAAGAGAAGGACCAGGGGAGACATAATAGCAGTGTTCCAATATTTTGGGGGCTGCCACAGAGAGGAGGGGATCAAGGGCTTCTGTGGCTCAGACTGGTAAGACAATCTGTTATTAACACAGCTGCCTGCAATTACTGCAGGTTCTAGTCCCACCAGGCCCAAGGTTGACTCAGCCTTCCATCCTTTATAAGATAGGTAAAATGAGGACCCAGATTGTTGGGGGCAATAAGTTGACTTTGTATATAAATATACAAATAGGATGAAGACTATTGCTAACATAGTGTAAGCCACCCTGAGTCTTTGGAGAAGGGCGGGATATAAACGCAAATAAATAAATAAAAAAAAAAGCTATTTGCCAAGGCACCCGAAAGCCAGCCAAGAAACGATGGATGGAAAATGCTCAAGGAGAGATTCAAGCTAGAAATAAAGAGAAATTTTATTCAACTTCATACCTGCCATTTTGGTATTCTAGCCTTCACAATTTAGATTATTTTTTTTTTGAGAAGCCTATATGAGCCCATCTCAAAAGGGGTGGGTTTAAAAGGTAAAGGTTCCCCTCGCACATATGTGCTAGTCGTTGCCGACTCTAGGGGGCGGTGTTCATCTCTGTTTCAAAGCCGAAGAGCCAGCGCTGTCCGAAGACATCTCCGTGGTCATGTGGCCGGCATGACTCAACGCCAAAGGTGCACGGAACACTGTTACCTTCCCACCAAAAGTGGTCCCTATTTTTTCTACTTGCATTTTTACGTGCTTTCAAAACTGCTAGGTTGGCAGAAACTGGAACAAGTCACGGGAGCTCACCCCGTTACACGGCAGCACTAGGGATTCGAACCGCCGAGCTGCCGAACTTTCAATCGACAAGCTCAACGTCCTAGCCCCTGACCCCTACGGGGTGGGTTTAGTGTTATCTATTTTGAATAATAATTCTGCATCGTCATTAGTATTCCAGGTTTATAAGCTCTGGAAAAGCAATGAGAACTGCAAAAAGCATGAAATCATAAGAAAAGAACTTAACAGGATGACAAATCATGAAGGAGGACAAACCCACTTCTCCCCATATTTCCATTAGATCTGTAGAAAGGGGAAGGGATTTTAGCTGGTGCACCTCAACTGAGGCCATTTCTCTACCAATGTGTCATCTTCCATCCTGTTGTATCTTCTCAAAGCTGGCTGCCAAAACTGTAGAAATGGTAGTAGACTTTAGGAGAAACCCTTCCATACTTCCACCTCTTACAATACTAGAAAACACACTATCCACAGTAGAGACCTTCAAATTTCTAGGTTCTACCATATCACAAGATCTAAAATGGACAGCTAACATCAAAAACATCATCAAAAAAGGACAACAAAGAATGTTCTTTCTTCGCCAACTCAGAAAGCTCAAACTGCCCAAGGAGCTGTTGATCCAATTCTACAGAGGAATTATTGAGTCTGTCATCTGCACCTCTATAACTGTCTGTTTTGGTTCTGCAACCCAACCAGACAGACACAGACTTCAGAGGATAATTAGAACTGCAGAAAAAATAGTGGCTACCAACTTGCCTTCCATTGAGGACCTGTATATTGCATGAATCAAAAAGAGGGCTGTGAAAATATTTACAGACCCCTCACATCCTGGACATAAACTATTTCAACTCCTACCCTCAAAACGACGCTTTAGAGCACCGCATACCAGAACAACTAGACACAAGATCAGTTTTTTCCCGACCGCCATCACTCTGCTAAACAGGGCCTCTGGTGGCTCAGCAGACTAAGTCTGTCTGTTATTAACACAGCTGCTTGCAATTACTGCAAGTTCAAGTCCCACCAGGCCCAAGGTTGACTCAGCCTTCCATCCTTTACAAGGTAGGTAAAATGAGGACCCAGATTGTTGGGGGCAATAAAGTTGACTTTGTATATAATATACAAATGGATGAAGACTATTGCTTAACACAGTGTAAGCCACCCTGAGTCTTCGGAGAAGGGCGGGATATAAATTCAAATAATAAAAAAAATTCCCTCAACACTGTCAAACTATTTACTAAATCTGCACTACTATTAATCTTCTCATCGTTCCCATCACCAATCTCCTTCCACTTATGACTGTATGTAACTTTGTTCTTTGTATCCTTACGATTTATATTGATATTGTTTCCTGATTGCTTATTTGTACCCTATGACTATCATTAAGTGTTGTACCTTATGATTCTTGATGAAGGTATCTTTTCTTTTATGTACACTGAAAGCGTATGCACCAAGACAAATTCCTTGTGTGTCCAGTCACACTTGGCCAATAAAGAATTCTATTCTATTCTATTCTATTCTATTCTATTCTATTCTATTCTATTCTATTCTATTCTATTCTATTCTATTCTATTCTATTTCTAATCAAAACAACCAAACTATCAAAAAGTTCCTTGCTAAAAAAAAAATTCCTTCCCCAAGAAAAAAAAAAGTGCCTCTTTTAAAATGGTAAAATGTTGATGCAGAAGGAACCCCGCCCAGCTCTGGATGTCGCCTTGACTTCCTGCAGGACTTAAGAGACTGAGCAACTTACCTGCTCTTAGGTGATTTCGGTTTCTTGTGCACAAAATCGCGTTGAACTTGGATTCGTCCGTCCCGAGTCGACTTTCTCCAGCTGCATAGAGAGCCTAAAAGGGGTAAAGAATTGGGTTTATCTCATGATCCCAGCCTAGTTAATTGCTCTTCTTAATCGCTCATTCTTTTGTTCTCCTGAAATTCTGAGACTAAAGCTTAATTCCTGGAACTGTTCATTGGAACAACTTTGGCCATGAAGAATGGAATTACCCCAGGGGTAAAATGTAAAATTTCAGCCAAAGAGGTTGTAAAAAATGCTTTTAAAAGCCTCTGATGATCAGGCAATTCAGCTGGGATCGCCAGAGGAGCCTTTTAAAAGCATCTTTTTTACAATCTGTTTGGCCAAAGAGGTTGTAGAAAAAATGCTTTTAAAGGATTCTGACGATCCCAGCTGAGCCGCACGACCATCAGTGGCTTTTTTTTTTTTTTACTTTTAAAAACATTTTTTTGGCTGAAGGAAAAATGCTTTTAAAAGTAAAAAAAAAACAACCTCTGATGATCGCGTGGCTCAGCTGGGCATGGGGGGGGGAAAGAGTTTTTGCTACTGGTTCTCTGAACCACCCACCGCCATCGCTATCGGATCGGGCAATCCGGTCTGAACCAGGAGCATTTCACCCCTGAATTACCCTGATAGCAAACTTGGGCTGTACCTCAAAATAAATGAATGGCAAAACCAAACAAGAGCAATGTTACATTTCCATTTTTCTTCCTCCATAATATCAGTAAAATTTGCATTCCAATGTTACTTGTTTATAGAATGTTTACAGCTTGAATAGAATAGAGCTGGAAGGCACCATGGGGGTCTTCTAGTCCAGCCCGCTGCTCAAACAAGAGAATCTATACTATTTCTGATAAGTGACTGTCTAGTCTCTTCTTAAAAACCTCTTCTTTAAAAAGCCAGTGATGGAGCGCCCATGATTTCTGGTGGCAAGTTGTTCCATTGGTTAATTGTCCTCACAAATTAAGTTTCTCCTTAATTCCAGGTTGCTTCTCTCTTTGATTAATTTCCAACCATTGTTTCTTGTCCCGCCCTCTGGTGCTTTGGAGAATAATGTGACCCCTTTATAAATAT
Organism: Ahaetulla prasina; assembly: GCF_028640845.1. NCBI lineage: Eukaryota > Metazoa > Chordata > Lepidosauria > Squamata > Colubridae > Ahaetulla > Ahaetulla prasina. The sequence continues at coordinate 13,590,087 of NC_080544.1, read as the reverse complement.
TTTTACAAATATTTTATATTTATATAAAGCTCTTTATAAATATTTTCACTTGCTGCCTAATTATGATCTTGATGGTCTCTATATCAGATAAATGAATTTAGAGAAAAGGGTGAAAACTTTTTTGAAAAGCAAGAATTGGTGGACAAGGAAATAAAAAGTTCAATTAAATATCAAGTTATGCTTAGGAGGGGATGTACACCATTAAAACCAGTTTTACTTTTCATTAAAGGCAGAAATCCCCTTCATGGATTACTGCCTTGTGGTGATGAAGGGGCTTGCTGTCAAACTGGCCTCAGATCAGTGCTTAAGAAAATAAAGACCCAACTCCATCATTTTGAAGAAATTGGTAATTTATACTAAGCAAGTCTGAAATGCTGGACAGGCAAAGCCAGAACTGGAAGTAAATCAAAACCACAGAGTCATATCCTCTCCTGAACCCTCCCCCTACTAGAGGTCATACAGTAATAATCCAATGTCGTCTTCCTCCTTGGCCACGTGTAGTTTCACTTCCGATTTTCTCCCTCTGTCAATCTTCTGGATGGAATGTGAACCAAGCAGCTGCCATTACATTCACGCGCCAAAACAGTTCAAACATCTGTTTAAAAAGGCTATCTCCCTCCCCCACACATGCAATGTGAGCCGAACGCTGGGAACAGTAAAAACCTCCCCCCTCCTCCATTAATCATGTAAGACACTCAGTAGAGCAAACTTTTAACAAGGTAATAAAACAGTGAAACATTCTAGTAGGAGAAATACACTTAATTAAAGCGGAGGCTGACAAGATATGCAAGATAGCTCAATGAAGCTATGAGCTATGCCGTGATAGCTATGCCGTGATAGTAAGGCCAAGATGGACAGGTCATAGCAGAGAGTTCTGACAAAATGTGATCCACTGGGGAAGGAAATGGCAACCCACTCCATTATTTTTGCCATGAAAACCCCCATGGGCAGTACCAAAAGGCAAATAGCTATGGCAAATCTAGACAGCATACTAAAAAGCAGAGATATCTCCCTACCAACCAAAGTGCGTATAGTCAAGGCTATGATTTTTCCCGTTGCAATGGATGGTTGTGAAAGTTGGACCGTAAGAAAGGCCGAGAGCCAAAGAATTAAGGCTTTTGAACTCTGGTGCTGGAGAAGACTCCTGCGAGTCCCTTGGACTGCAAGGCGATCAAACCAGTCAGTCCTAGAGGAGATCAACCCTGATTGCTCTTTAGAAGGCCAGATCCTGAAGATGAAACTGAAATACTTTGGCCACCTAATGAGAAAGAAGGACTCCCTGGAGAAGAGCCTAATGCTGGGAAGGATTGAGGGCAAAAGAAGAAAGGGACAACAAAGAATGAGGTGGCTGGATGGAGTCACTGAAGCAGTCGGCGTGAGCTTAAATGGACTCCGGGGGATGGTAGAGGATACGAAGGCCTGGAGGAACTTTATCCATGGGGTCGCAATGGGTTGGACACGACTTCGCGACTAACAACAACAACAAAGGCAGAAATATTCAGCATAAAAAGGAATTTCTTCTTTTTTTAAAAAAAAGAATGTTCCATTCAGTGTCAGCAATTTTAATTCTGCAAATCTTTTTAAAATGCACGCGAGAAGTATACATCAGCTGCATACTAACCTGAACATCGCTCTGGACAAGGGACATGTCCACATTGGTGCTTTCATCTCGGTTGCCCTGGAAAAAAGTTTTCAAAAATGGCTCATATTAAGAGATAAAGTACAATTTTAAACATGTACACGGTACATACATACACCCTGCACCTCTATAACTGTCTGGTTCGGTTCTGCAACCCAACAAGACAGAGACAGACTTCAGAGAATAATTAGAACGGCAGAAAAAACAATGGCTACCAACCTGCCTTCCATTGAGGATCTGTACCCTGCACAAGTCAAAAAGAGGCCTGTGAAAATATCTACAGACCTCTTACATCCTGGACATAAATTGTTTCAACTCCTACCCTCAAAACGATGCTATAGAGCAGGGCAGCAAAGCTGGTTGGGGCATTCTGGGAGTTGAAGTCCTCCAGGCTTAAAGTTGCCAAGGTTGGAGACCCCTGCTATAGAGCATTGCACACGAGAACAACTAGACACAAGAACATTTTTTCCCCGAAGGCCATCACTCTGCTAAACAAATAATTCCCTCAACACTGTTAAACTACTTACTAAATCTGCACTACTATTAATCTTCTCATTGTTCTCACCACCCATCTCCTTCCACTTATGACTGTATGATTGTAACTTTGTTGATTGTATCCTTATGATTGACATTGATATTGATTGTTTCCTGATTGCTTATTTGTACTCTATGACTATCATTAAATGTTGTACCTTATGATTCTTGATGAATGTATCTTTTCTTTTATGTACACTAAGAGCATATGCACCAAGACAAATTCTTTGTGTGTCCAATCACACTTGGCTAATACAAAAATCTATTCTGTTCTGTTCTATTCTATTCTATTCTATTCTATTCTATTCTATTCTATTCTATTCTATTCTATTCTATTCTATTCTATTCTTAGAATACCTTTGCTGAGGCTGCTGGTTAAGCCAAAAGGGTTTACACTGCCAGAATAATATTCTCTTTTTTTAAGCATACAGTACAGTATGTGTTACTTTGGTCATCCCTTGGTGGCTCAGCGGACTATGTCTGTCTGTTATTAACACAGCTGCTTGCAATTACTGCAAGTTCAAGTCCCACCAGGCCCAAGGTTGACTCAGCCTTCCATCCTTTATAAGGTAGGTAAAATGAGGACCCAGATTGTTGGGGGCAATAAGTTGACTTTGTATATAAATATACAAATAGAATGAAGACTATTGCTAACACAGTGTAAGCCGCCCTGAGTCTTCGGAGAAGGGCGGGATATAAATTCAAATAAATAAATAAAAATTACACCGTGAAATATTGAAAAGGTTTTTTCTGTTTTGCATTAGACAATCAACGTCTTCTGTTCAGTACTCAGTCTTATTTGATCAAAAAGGAGGGTAGGAAGCCATGAAAATCTCATGATAAAATTTAATTGGAATGCAATTAATTGATGGATTACAGATACAAATGTAAGGGAGGTTCCTTCAAGTAAGAATTTAATTTCTACACAGACCCATATTTGTAAAAAAATTTTCAGAATCAAGATTTTTTTCTGGGATATTTTTACTAGCAGGTCCTTCTTTGCTTGGCTTTTTTTCAGGGTCAGGGAAGGTCAATTAAACTTCACCATTTGCTTTGACGAATCCTTGGATTAGGATTACGAATATGAGTTGAGTAGCAATAGCAATAAGCACTTAGACTTATATACCGCTTCACAGTGCTTTACAGCCCTAAGTGGTTTACACTTAGACTAAGTGGTCAGCCTCTTGCCCCCAACAACTTGGGCCCTCATTTTACCCACCTCGGAAGGATGGAAGGCAGAGTTAACTTTGAGCCCAGTCAGGATCGAACTTCTAGCAGTGGGCAGAATTAGCCTGCAATACTGCATTCTAACCACTCTGCCACCACAGCTCTTTATCAATAAATAAATAAAACTAATCTAAAGGACAACTTCCTTAAATAAAGGATCAGCGTTTACAAGAAATGAAACACAGTCCCTATATAGCAGTAGCACTTAGATTTTTTTCACTGTCTTAGCGGCTCTACGTGATCCAGGGCTGGCGGTCTAAAAAGGCGGTCCTCAACGACCTGCGGAGCCACAGGAAGTCAGCACTTAGATTTATATACCGCTTCACAGTGCTTTTACAGCCCTCTCTAAGTGGTTTTACAGAGTCAGCCTCTTGCTCCCAACAATTTGGGTCCTCATTTTACCCACCTCGGAAGGATGGAAGGCTGAGTCAGCCTTGAGCCTGGTGAGGTAGGTAGGTAGATAGGTAGGTAAATAGGTAGGTAGGTAGGTAGACAGACAGATACATAGATGGATGATAGATGATAGATAGACCAATAGCCAAAGCACTTAGACTTATATACCACTTCATAGTGCTTTTACAGCCCTCTCTAAGCGGTTTACAGAGTCAATCCTATTGCCCCCAACAATTTGGGTCCTCATTTTACCCACCTCGGAAGGATGGAAGGCTGAGTCGAAATTGAGCCTGGTGGGATCTGAAGCGCCAAATTGCAGGCAGCCAGCAGGCAGCAGAAGTAGCCTGCAATACTGCTCTCTAACTACTGCGCCACTGAGGCTCCATACCAATAGCAGACCAATAGAGTACCAATAAAAGGAACCATCTGTAGCTCAGAGTTGAACTGTAGAGCCCTTGGTGGTCTCTGAACTTTTGCGCTTTCTTGCAGTTGTTTCATTACCCATCTACTGATGATGTTACCAAGCTGGGTCATGAAATGTCTGCAAGAAAACAGTCAAAATCAGAGAGCACGAAGGGTTCCCCAATGGTTCAAGTCTCAATCAGATTGTTTCTTGATTTCGTCAAAACATCTGTCGTTCATTCATCAGGACTTCACTTGGTTTAAGTTCTGGTTTACTGAAACAAGCCACGGTCAGGATTACTTTAGCTAATGCTGAAGACTCAGGAAGATTGTTTTTTTTTTATTTGCATTTCTATCCCGCCCTTCTCCGAAGACTCAGAGCGGCTTACACTATGTTAGCAATAGTCTTCATCCTATTTGTATATTTATATACAAAGTCAACTTATTACCCCCAACAATCTGGGTCCTCATTTTACCTACCTTATAAAGGATGGAAGGCTGAGTCAACCTTGGGCCTGGTGGGACTAGAACCTGCAGTAATTGCAGGCAGCTATGTTAATAACAGACTGTCTTACCAGTCTGAGCCATAGAGGCCCAATTCAGGCCCAATTTACCCTCGTATGTCCCTTAATGTAGCTAAAATGTATTCAGCTCTTAACTCTTGTTAGAAGTTAGATCCAAATTTCTAGTCCATGAGTTTGCCAAGATATACATCTGTCAAGATGACATTAATCAATCATAAAAATGATATTTAATAATCATCTACATACCTGAGCGAGTGAAATTAAAAGTCTCTGGAAATGCCCAGATGTGTCACTTCTAATGGCTTCTTCCAGAGTTTTCTTAAATTCTGTGAAAGACCAAGGAAAGTCAGTTTTAATTATGATTTTTTTAGGGGTATTATCTCAACCCCAGGAGATGGGAAAAGGAGAAGAATGTGAGTGTAATACATAAAATAAAAGTATACCTGGTTTAGGGTGGAAACTTCATAAAAATGTGTGTATGCTTTTTTTATATATTTTACCCTTCACAAATTACCGGTTTTCCAAAGTGGTGAAAGAAAAGCATTAAAGGAATTTCCAGATGAACTTTCTCACCACACCACACCCTTGTGTTCCCATAACAACCTCCTTTTTCAACAGTGCAGACATTTTCTTCCACCGAACTCTGATGGTGGAGCTTGGAAACAAGCCATGCTCCCATTCAAGAGAACTTTAGCTGCCTCTTTCCATCTGAATTAAACTTCAATTTCTCTTCTGTATCAGCAGTGGGTGGCAAACTCAAGAAAGCCATTACTCACACACCCTTTCTTTCTTTCTTTCTTTCTTTCTTTCTTTCTCTCTCTCTTTTTCTTTCTTTCTTTCTCTCTCTCTCTCTCTCATTCTTTCTTTCTTTCTCTTTTCCCTCGCTCCTTCCTTCCTTCCTTCCTTCCTTCTTTTCTTCTTTTCTTCTTTCTCTTTTCCCTCCCTCCTTTCTTTTTCTTTTTCTCTTTTCCCTCCCTCCTTTCTTTCTTTCTTTCTTTCTTTCTTTCTTTCTTTCTTCCTTCCTTCCTTCCTTCCTTCCTTCCTCCCTTTCTCTCTCTCTCTATTCTTTCTCTCTCTCTCTTCTTTCTTTCTTTCTTTCTTTCTTCCTCCTCTCTCTTTCTTTCTTTCTTTCTCTCTCATTCTTTCTTTCTCTCTCTCTCTCTTTCTTCCTTTCTTTCTTTTTTCTCTTTTCCCTCCCTCGCTCCCTCCCTCCATGCTTTCTTTCTTTCTTTCTTTCTTTCTTTCTCCCTCTCTCTCTCTCTCTTTCTTTCTTTCTTCCTTCCTTTCTTTTTTCTTTTTTCCCTCCCTCGCTCCCTCCCTCCATTCTTTCTTTCTTTCTTTTTCTTTCTTTCTTTCTTTCTTTCTTTCTTTCTTTCTTTCTTTCTTTCTTTCTTTCTTTCTTTCTTTCTGTCTGTCTGTCTGTCTGTCAAGAGACTCTTGGCAGCCCACCTCATAAAAGTGCCACATAAAAAAACATTTAGTATTGAGAATTAATGCATTAAGAGTAATAAAACTGGGGATGGGGAATGGGACCACTAGGTAAACAGGGTGGAAGTTGACTGTCAGAGACTGTCCCTGAACATGTCCCTTGTCAAGGTTTCTCAGAAGTGGTTTGTCACTGTCTCTTTCCTAGGGCTGAGAGACCTTGACTGGCCCAAGGTCACCCGGCTGGCTTTCAGCCTACAATCTCTCTGTTTGAGTGTTTTAACCACTCAATTGGGCTTCCTGTAGACACATCACCCAGATGGACTTCAACAGATGCAGAATTGCCCTTTTTTTCTGTCCTTAAAACCCAACCTGATTTCTTTTTTTTCCCTTCGTCCTACGGAGGGATGGAAAGCTCGGTTCTTCCTTTCTCCTGGGCTTTCCCCCAAGTTATTGGCCATGCCTGGCTGCCCCTTCTATCCATAGCAACCTAGCAGAATGGGAATATCTGCAGGGTATATTTCCAAACACAAACTCTGCATCATGGCCCTCACCAATAAATCAACCCAACAAAAAAAAAATGGAGAACTTTGCCGGTGGCACCATAACCTTACCTCCAGAAGAATACGAGACCCACGTCCACAACTCAATTTTTCAGTCCTCACCATACCAGCCTCTCTGCTGGAGATCAGATCAGGGCTGATTCTGAGTGATAAAACTCACCTGTCTTGTATGCTCGACTGATTTCCTGGATGTGCTTGTTATCGCGAGATGACAGGATCTCGATCAAGCAAGCTTCGTCTGTGCCAGCACCCTGCGCAAAGGGAGAAAGCCTCTTCTTGTTATTATGCAGGAGTTTCTCTCCATAAGTCAGGGAGCCCTCGACTTACGACTACAATTGAGCCCCAAATTCAGGTTGCTAAGTGAGACATTTGTTAAGTTACGTTTTTTTACTTTTTGTGCCATATCTATCTATCTATCTATCTATCTATCTATCTATCTATCTATCTATCTATCTATCTATCTATCTATCATCTGTCTGTCTATGTCTATCTGTCTGCCTGCCTTTCTCTTCTTTCCCTCTCTTATGTCTCTCTCTCATGTCTTTCTCTCTCTCTCTCTCTCTCTCATCTATCTATCGCTATCATCATCTATAATCTACACAGACACCGATAAAGGTTCCCCTGTACATGTGTGCTAGTCGTTCCGGACTCTAGGGAGCAGTGCTCATCTCCGTTTCAAAGCCGAAGAGCCAGCACTGTCTGAAGATGTCTCCATGGTCGTGTGGATGGCATGACTAAATGCAAAAGGCTCACAGAATGCTGTTACTTTCCCACCAAAGTGGTCCCTATTTTTCTACTTGCATTTTTTTACCTGCTTTCGAACTGCTAGGTTGGCAGAAGCCGGGACAAGTAACGGGAGCTCACTCCGTTACGTGGCGCTACAGATTCGAACCGCTGAACTGCCGACCTTCTGATCGACAAGCTCAGAGTCTTAGCCACTGAGCCACCACATCCCTTAGGGCACCTTAGGAACTCACAAAACAGGTGAGACTGAGTCCTAGTGAATTCAAAACACTCCATTTTGCATTCAAAATGGTAGCTTTGCATTTGTGATGGGGCATTTCTTAGCTGACATAGGGCATTTCAAATTTGAAACTATGATTCAATTCCCCCCCCCTCTCATTTATACAATACTTTCAATAACCTGAAAGGGCTGTGTGACAGATGCAGAGAAGCTAAGCCAAACCATGACTGAATGCAAGGCCTTTCTGCTGATAGTCAGCAGAAAAAAGCAAAGCGAAAAATATTATTTTGAGGATAAGCTTGGAAGGAGACAGGAAAGAAAGACAAAATGAACATTGAAACAGACAACGCGTTGATAGAGGCATCACTTTCTTTTAAATACAAACCTTGATAGCTTCTTTGATTTCCAAAACATCAAACAGGACAGGAGTTTTCATCATTGCCAAAATCGTCTTCTCAAAGTTTCCGGAGAGCTCTGACTTCAGGTCCTTGATCAAATCCTAATTTTTAATCGGTTCAAAAATAGAGAGAAAAGTTTGGTTTGGAACTGTACCAAAGTGACATTTAGCAGAAGCCAACTCTAAATCAGGGGTCTCCAACCTTGGTCCCTTTAAGACTTGTGGACTTCAACTCCCAGAGTTCCTCAGCCAGCTTTGCTGGGGACCAAGGTTGGAGACCCCTGCTCTAAATGTATCCATTTCTATGGCAAATAATTATGTTTCAGTGATATAAAAGGTCAGAGACAAGAGTCCTACACAGCAGGGGTGTCAACCGTCCCACTCAGTGCATGTAGCAAATAAAGACTCCTGCCCCATTTTTTTTTGTTGCCAAGAGTATAATTTACTGAGCTGCCCTGGATACGTAAGTAGCAAAACCAATTCTAACATTTTCACGCACAAATAGCTCTCCCATTGTCACTTTATTCCGTCTAGCCAATTATGTTCAGCTTTTTTGGAGAACAGACTTTGCTGGCTTTTCCCAGCAGGTGACCTTGGCACACTGGTATGTCTCTCTGCAGAGTTAGTACTCTTGCATTCCATTACTCCCTCCCTTGCAATCCAACCCATATCCTTCCCCCACTGCTTGCTTCTTGCCTGGCTATGAGCAGGGTTTGCAAAATCGAGCCACGTGGGAAGTGGGAAACTTTTATGGACTGGGTACCAAACTATCTACATCAACTCATTTCTCAAGAGGTTGGGCAGGACATGCGTAGAAAAGTGGACAGGGATGGAGGTGTTCTGATCCAGGCCCAAGTAACTAATAGGAAACTCAGTCAGTGTAAAAACAAACTTACTTTATTCGAACAGCTGAGAATTACTTCATTCTCAGTGTAGTTCAACTAAATTAAAGCAAATTCTTCCCAACACAAATTCCTCAGTCCTATCACCAACCTTGGTCCAGTTACACAAGCTGCCAAAGGACTTGGCAAAAGTTCAGAAGATACCAATATGAAACAAATGCAACAAGACAAAGATATCAACGTTGTTTTCCAGCAAAGAGCTCAAATGCTGTTGCTGGTCTTTTAAGCCTTATGGGAGGGGCGAATCATCTCTTGGCGCTACTTCCGAGTAGCCCTCTTTGCTTGAGCTCCTCTTGTCTTCTGGCAGCTCTTCTCATGCGTGCACTAGGAACAGGCTCCTCCTGTTCCTCTACCTCACTACTGTCAGCCTCTGGAGGCTCTGGAGTCCGCACATCACTCCCCAATGGCCCTGGCCCCACCTCAGCCTCTGATGCAGAGCCCTCATCCGGGCCTTCCTCAGCCTCCAGGACTGGCCCATGCTCTTCCTCAGCCTCATCGCTGTCCAACTCCATTGCCAGCTCTGCAGGCTACTGGCGGACCACAACAGGAGGAGGGAAGTTCTTGTTCCTCACTATTCCACTTGTTAATAGAGTCACTACTTTGACTACTAATATGAATAGTATGGCAGTATCTTGATGACAGCTATCAATTAGCCTCTTTGATGTGTTAAATCATTATGTTTCTTGAGACCTTCTGAAACTGCCTGAACCGTTTGATGGACATCTGTTGCGTTCACATGCTCTTAACAGCAATAGCAATAGCATTTAGATTTATATACTGCTCCGTAGTGCTTTTACAGCCCTCTCTAAGTGATTTTACAGAGCCAGCATTTTTCCCCCAACAACCTGGGTCCTCATTTTACCAATCTCGGAAGGATGGAAGGCTGAGTCAACTTTGAGTCGGTCAGGATTAAACCCCTGGCAGTTGGCAGAATTAGCCTGCAATACTGCATTCTAACCACTGTGCCACCATGGCTCTTTAAACATCCCAGACAAAACTGACAATGTGACTTGGTAGACCATTGTTAGCGCGTGGCCTTGTTTCAACAGAGGGATAAAATCAGAGGTGGTATTCAGCCAGTTCAAACAGGTTTGGGCGAACCGGTAGCAGAAATCACTCACCCCCCCTCGGCTCTATGCCATCCTATTTAGGCACATTTTTGAGGTTGGGTCCATGTGTAGAAGGCGTGCGTGTGAGCAAAGCACATGCACAGAAGGCCGGGCACATGCATAGAAGGCAGGTGTGCAAGCAAACCATGTATGCTCATGGTGAACCGGTATGAGGGTTCAAAATGTGAAACCCACCACTGGATAAGATATCCACCACTGGATGTCGCTTTCAGCAAACTGGATGACACCTTCTACAGGTTCTCAACCAAGCAAAAGGACAGCTGTAGAGACTAGATTGCTTGCTTCACTTGAGCCTCAGCTGCTCAAAGATCTGCCAATCTTTATAGCTATATTTCTGATTCATGTTCTAACCAGATCTGAACACTTAATTTTTCAAGCTCGGGCAAAGCTGACTAGATGCTGGTACCTAGCAGGGTGCAGATACTGGCCCTAAGCAGGAAAATGGGCAGTAGAATAATGATATGTATCATTATTATGGGTCTCACCTTTCCATAAGCTGTTTTGAATGAGAGCATTATCTGCTGTCGTTGCTTGCTCGAGCGACTTCCAAGGCAGTCAATGATGGCCTGTTCATCAGTTCCTAAACAGAAATATAAAATCTTTAGTTCTTATCCAAATGTACCAGTTGGAGAAACCAAAAGTGGACAATGCTGGCCCTCCATAAAATAAAATAAAAGATTCCTGGCTAAGTGGCTCAGTGGCTAAGACACTAAGCTTGTCGATCAGAAAGGTTGGCAGTTCGGCGGTTCGAATCCCTAGTACAGGTCTCCTGCATGAGCAGGGGGTTGGACTAGATGACCTTCAATGTCCCTTCCAACTCTGTTACTGTTACACTGTTACTGAGGCCAGACCTGGATTACTCACCAAAGCCCTTCATGGCTTTCCTCAAGACTTCTGCGTCCCTCAAAGGATCAAAGGATGGAGCGTCATGGACTGTGCCTCGCTTTCCAGACTGTAGTAATGCAAAGATAAACAAATGTTTCTCATTCCACAACCAATTTTTGACAATTAAAATATATCTTGTTATTCAAGGCATCAAATATTTATTAATCATGCACTTGAGGAACTAAAGATAGCTAAAGACAGGACCAGTGATAACATGATAACAGTCTTCCAATATTAATTGGAATTGGAAACAAATAATTCCCTCAACACTGTCAAACTATTTACTAAATCTTCTCATCGTTCCCATCACCCATCTCCTTCCAATTATGACTGTATGACTGTAACTTTGTTGCTGGTAGTCCTTATGATTTATATTGATATTGATTGTTTCCTGATTGCTTATTGTACCCTATGATTATCTTTAAGTGTTGTATCATTAAGTGTTAAATTTGTACCCTATGACTATCATTAAGTGTTGTAAATGTTGAACCTTGATGAAGGTATCTTTTCTTTTATGTACACTGAGAGCATATGCACCAAGACAAATTCCTTGTGTGTTCAATCACACTTGGCCAATAAAAATTCTATTCTATTCTATTCTATTCTATTCTATTCTATTCTATTCTATTCTATTCTATTCTATTTGGAGAATGCAAAAATATACAGAGGAAAAAGGTCCTTACTACTCCAGGGGTGGCGATGGGCATGGAAGAACCTGAGTAGGATGGCATCGAAGGATTAACAGCTGGACCGGAAGGATAACTTGGCATGGGCTGCTGCCCAGGATACGGCACTGGTTGAGGCTGCTGGGCTGCTGCAGGCGGCATCGGACCACCTGGATATGATGGATATGATGGCATCCCTGTTGGGGGGTTTCCTCCGGGAGGTGGAGGGTAGATCCCATAAGGCTGCTGACCCTGTGGCGGTGGTTGTCCGAACCCTCCTGGAACTGCAGAAGGGTAGCCCCCAGGAGCTGAAGGATACATTCCCTGTGGCACATTGGCACCACCAAACGTTCCAGACATATTGGCAGCCTGAAAGAAAAACACCACCAGGTATTCAAAGACCAAAGATCGTTCGTAACACAACAACTTGCCAGCACACTTCTTCTCAACCGAGCTGTAAAGAAGACAACATTGTCTGCATGTAGTAGGAAAGAGGGAGGAAAGGAAGGAGACGAACGGTTTCATTTCTCTTGATTGTATTGCATTGAGTAGTTGCCTGGAGTTGAGTAGTTGCCTGGAGTAGTTGCCTGCATCTTATGGAGATTCTCAGTCATCCAGGTCATGGTTGTCCCAAAGATGCTTTTTCAAATGCAACTGGACTTTCCTTGAAATTTTTTTTCCTTGAAGATGTTTCACTTCTCATCAAAGATGTTTCTTCAATTCTCATTGAAAAAGCTTCTTGGATGAGAAGTGAAACATCTTCAAGGAAAATGTCTATGGAGATTATTCTCAGTCATCCAGGTCATGGTTGTCCCAAAGTTTCGTTTTCAAGAGGCTGTTGTGACCAAGGCCCAAGTAGTGACTACTAAACACAATTCAGTCCTCAACAAACTTGTTTTATTAACAAGTTAACTTGTTTTATTTGTCCAAAACAAAATTCTTAATAAACAGTCCATCGGCCAAAGGCTTTTCTTGGCAAAAACCCCACAAAATTCAAGAGACGCTGACAAGAAGCATGAAAATCAACGTTGCTTTCCTACAAAAAGCCCAAGAGCCTTTGCTGCTCTTTTAAGCCTTATGGGAGGGGCCAATCATCTCCTGGTTTTACTCCTGAGTTGTCCTTTTTGCTTCAGCTGCTCTTGCCTTCTGGCAGTTCTTTGCATGTGTGCACTAGGAACAGGCTCCTCCTGTTCTTCTGCCTCTCTTCTGTCCGCCTCTGGCAGCTCCAGAGTCCACACATTGCTCCCAGATGGCCCTGGCCCCATCTCTGCCTCTGATGCAGAGCCCTCGTCCGGGCCGTCCCTTGACTCAAGGACTGGCCCATTGTCCTCCCCAGCCTTCTCACTGTCCGACTCCATTGCCAGGTCCGTGGGCTGCTGGCGGACCACAACAAAGGCAACTGGACTTTCTTTGTTTTTTTGTTTTTGTTTTTTTTTGAAGACATTACGCTTCTCATCCAAGAAGCTTCTTCAGTTTTGACTAAATGGTAAAAGAGGCCATCTATATAAAAAATGAACAGCCTTCTCTCAACAGAGGGGAAGGGATATGACATCTCCAGCCCACAACACAGTCCTTTCAGCAGTTCCAAGAAGACTCCACACCTATTTGCATCACTCAGGTGACCCTGAGGACACAGACAAACCTCCAAGTAGCCTCAAGGACTCCCTCAAAGAATGTAAATGACCAGATGACTGCAAGAAGTATAAATCCTTCCATTCCCCACCATCCAGTCACAGTTGAAGAAGCTTCTTGGATGAGAAGTGAAACATCTTCAAAGAAAAACCAGAAAGTCCAGTTGCCTTTTGAAAAAGCACCTTTGGGATCTCCACACAAGCATGACCAGTTGTTAAAATGCTGGACTAGAACTGGGGCCCACTCAGCCCATCCTCAATGATGGAAGCTGACTAGGTGACTTGACTTGGGCCTGTCTCCCACCTCAACCAATATAAAGGGATTGTTGGTGTGAGGATAACATAAATGGAGACTCCAATATATATATTTGAGCTTCTAGCGGAAAGACATAATAACACGGAATTGGATGGCCAATAAATTTAAATTATGATGATGATGATGATAGCGCTGTCCTAATAGCAACTGCAAAGTTGCAAGCAACTCTCAGATGGTAAGAAAAAGCATTTTCTGAACTTCTTGATTACTATCTAATTGTCTAACTGGGTAGATAGTATCTGGGTTCTTCATCATCATCATTATGACATTATCAGGTCCTAAGCAGAGCACACAGGGCAGTAAGTGTTTTCAAGTGGTTTCAAATTCACAGCACCTTCAGCATCATCCCAATTAAGATTAATAATCTTAAAATCTTCCTTAAGTGTTTGGCAACAACATTCCCAGTTACAACCCAGATATAATAGCCCTAACAATGGCCAAATTCCAGGATCTAAACCCATTACTCCTATTTAATTAGATTTAGAGGTTGACTAACTCCATTAAGACGATCGGCAAAAAACAGAGGGAAAAACTGGGGATCACAATTCTCACAATCTGCTTCAGATGAAACGCTAAGATGCTTCAGCTTCAAACTGGAGTTACTCACCATGCCTGCCATATAATCTGGATTAAACTGATTGGCGTAGTTCCCAACGTTTTCTAATCCAATTGGAGGAGGGTTTGCAGGAGGGTAGCTGGGGGCACCCCAGGGATTACTGCCTGGAAGTTAAAGCACCACAAATGAGTAAAAACAGATAACCTAGCTGAATATTAGTTGAGGACTAGTCACTGAAACGATGCTAGCCCAAACAGCTGCTTTGCTACCTGTTGATGAAACCAGATATCGTCCTTCTTCTCTAAATATTTAGTCTCTGTCCTGATCTTGACTCTAACTAGATCAGAGGTCGGCAACCCGCAGCTCTAAAGCCGCACGTGGCTCTTTCATCCCTCTGCTTCAGCTCCCTCTCGCTCAAAAAATGTGTCACAACTGCCAATGTGCGACACCTGCTGGCACACGATTTACTGAGCTTTTTGACCCCCAATAGGCCAACCATGGATAAATCCAAGAAAAGAAAAGTTAAAGGCAAAAAAATGATATATGCACTGTTGTCTTCATTTTAGATATCAAAAGGATTTTTTGTGGCTCCCGGTGTTTTCTTTTCTGTGGGAAACGGTTCCAAATGGCTCTTTGAGTGTTTAAGGTTGCCGACCCTTGAACTAGACAAATAACTAGAGCCAGAGTAGCTCCAGGACAAAACGCAGATTGAACTCTATCACCTCACCAAGAAGCAACTGATTGCAGGAAAAAGAAAGAGGCCATCACACACATACTCTGTGATGTAGCAAGATATTTGTTGACCGTTCTCAACTGTTAAGCATCTAATAACAATTTACAGAATATGGTAGTATTCTTAGCAAAGAAATGCATGGTACTAAATTCTTGAAGAGGATTCTTTCAGGCTTTCTCTCTTAAGAAGTTGTGGGTGCTCCATCACTGGAGGTTTTTAAGAAGATTGTATAGCCATTTGTTGTTATTCTGTATACATTTTTTTTTGTGAGGCCTAAGCTAAAAGGTGACACTAAGATCCAATTGAATCCAGTTCTTCATTTGCTTAGACCAGGGTTGTCAAACTCACAGCCAGTGGAACAGATGTGTCATTTGCTGGCCACACCCCATGCCCGATTTAGCAAAGGGAGAAAAAGTCACGATACATGACGTGATGCCAACGTGATGACGTGAGTTTGACACCCCTGGCTTAGACCTAATAGACAGAATCTTGCCAGACTAAAGCTGTAACCTTCAAAAACTTAATATGCAACGTTCCCTAGAACCTGGGAGATTCTAGAGCAGTGATGGCTAACCTTTTTTGCTATTGTGTGCCAAAAGTAGGGGGAGCGCGGGGGGTCACGCGCGCGCATGCCCACACCTATAATTCAATGCCTCCTGCCCCACCCCTGCACATATGCGCACAACCTCCCCCCCCCGGGCTCCCCTGCACCTGAGCGAACAACCCCTCCACGCCCCATTTTGGGCCTAGTAGGTCTACCTGAATCCTCCAGAGGATACGGCCCATTTCCAAACTTTTGGTGGGCCCAGTAGGCCCATTTTTTGCCCTCCCCAGGCTCCAGAGGCTTTCTTGGACCCTGGGGAGGGCAAAAACAGACTCCCAGAGCCTCCACGCAAGCTCTATACTTACTTGGCATCCAAAACGGGCCGCATGGAGACTCCTGGGAGGGGAGGGGTGGCGTGGGCAGGGCCAGACGAAAATCAGCTGGCCAGCATGCGCATGCGGGCTGGAGCTAAACTAAGGCAATGGCTCGTGTGCCCGAAGATATGGCTCCACATGCCACCTGTGGCATGCTTGCCATAGGTTTGCCATCATGGTTCTAGAATGTGGCTACCCTGAACCTTTCCTCTCTTCCCCATTCAGTTCAGGACTCTTCAGTCTCTTATCTTATGCTCCTCTCTGGAATGTGCTACCTCCTCTTTGGGAATCCGTAGTGCTACTGATGACATTCGATCGCATCTTTTCTGCACCCGTTATTCCCTCTTTTGTTACAGGTCAATTGCCACCAAACTGTTCTAACAATCAGATCTTACATGGGGAAAAAAACCAAAGCCCTTACCTGGAGCAGCAGGTGGATATGCGCTAGCTGGTGGATAACCACCCGCAGGTGGATATCCGCTTGCAGGTGGGTACCCTGGATAACTCATGTTGTAAATCTGGAAGAAAAAAACCCCCACAAATATACCTATTGAATAGATGATAAAATCATCCTCAAATTAAGCTCAGTTCCTTGATGATCTTAGGATCAGGTCCATTAAGTTTTCCTGACAAGAATATTAAATTTTACTCTGTGTGTGTAGAGCGGCATTTCTCAACCATGATAATTTTAGGATGGGTGGACTGCAACTCCCAGAATTGTCCTGCCAGCATGCTGGATGGGGAATTCTGGGAGTTGAAGTCCACATGTCTTAAAGTTGCTAAGGTTGAGAAACACTGGTGTAGATTATGTAATTACTTATGTCCAGCTCTCAGCTGCTCAAAAGTAGATGAGAGTTGGACAGCACATATATAGTGCTGAATATTATTACTGGTTAATAATATTCTACCATCAAAACAATGTTATAGGGCACTACACGCCAGAACAACTAGACACAAGGACAGTTTTCCCCCCGAATGCCATCACTCTGCTAAACAACTACAGGTATTTCCCACAACGCTGTCAAATTATTTACTAACACTGTATTACTATTATTCTTTTCACCCTTCCTAGTACCTATTTCTTCCCATTTATGACTATAACCACGTTGCTTGTATCTTTACAATGTATATTGTTTTATTTGTTTCCTAGTATGATTTGATTTCTTATTAGTAACCTTTGACTATCACTAAGAGTTGTATCTTATGATTCTTGACGAATGTATTTTATTTTTCTTTATGTACAATGAGAACATATGTACCAAAGACAAATTCCTTGTGTGTCCAATCACATTTGGCCAATAAAAGAATTCTATTCTATTCTATTCTATTCTATTCTATTCTATTCTATTCTATTCTATTCTATTCTATTCTATTCTAATATACCTAGCATCTTCAGTGTAAAGTCTGAATATTTCAGAGGCAATGTAAAAAAAAAGTCTCATTCTTCCAAGAATGAATTCTTAAAACCAAGATATATGTCCAAGAACATTTATATCCTGCTTAGGGAATTCAAACAAAAGGTGTTGGCTACTACCTTTAAAGCGCTCCATGGCTTAGGACCGGGCTACTTACGGGACCGCCTACTGCCACCGATTGCCTCCCACCGACCCGTGCACTCTCACAGAGAGGGACTCCTCAGGGTGCCGTCAGCCAAGTAATGTTGGCTGGCGGCCCCCAGGAGCAGGGCCTTTTCTGTGGGGGCTCCCACCCTCTGGAACGAACTTCCCCCAGAACTCCATCAACTTCCTGACCTTCGGACCTTTCGCCGCGAGTTGAAGACCTATTTATTTATTCGCGCAGGACTGGCATAGAATTTTTAGAAGTTTTAATACTGGGGTTTAAATTTTTATTTAAATGGGTTTTATTGTTTTAAATGTATTTTAATTTGGGCCTATATTTAATAAGTTTTTTAATTTATTGTTTTTAATGTATATTTATTCATTGTTTTATCTGGCTGTGAACCGCCCTGAGTCCTTCGGGAGAAGGGCAGTATAAAAATTTAATAAATAATAATAATAATAATAAAAAATATGCAATGGGAAATACACATTTATATATGATTGTAAAGAAGAAATGCAGCAATTTTGGTTCTATTAAAATCTTTCTGTATGCTGTGGATGTATATTTAATCCTGAGCTAGATAGGCCTACCACAGATATAGATTACCTGTATGCATAACATACATTTCCTCCTGAACATACAAAACATTTTAAATATCGACGTTACAGCAAGTTGCCATCTGGTGAACTCCTTCAGCAAACATTGATCCAGCTTTGTTGACAGGGTAATTTTTATTCTCATTAAACAAAGTTTCCTTTCTCATACCCAGAAAAAAAGTCAAATCAATTTGCTGCTGTTGTTTTTTCCAGAGGTGTAGGTTTTAAAAAATTATTCTGCTTCTCTGAGATAAGATTTACCTATGTAACTTTTTTTAAAAAAATGATAATGCATAGACTATCAAGAAGAATCTGGTGTTCTAAGTCATTTACCATAAGGTACTTATTAACTGAGCCATAGAATAAACTGCTTGTTATTAAAGAAGAACAAGGAACATGAAAAAATTAACCATGTTGGGACTTAGCAGATAGCAAAATATATTTATATATATATGTAGGTCTTGGCATATTCGGCTCTTTTCCCATGTAAGGTTGAGAGTATCTTGGCGACGGTTTGACGAGCTCTCGCTCATCATCTTCTTATAATTAATCTTATAATTAATTATAATATATAATTATATATATGATTATAATTATATACATATAATTCTTATAATTAATCTTATAATTAATTTATTGATATGCCATGTTTCTAGTTCACTCACCTCCTTCAAGAGAAGAGAGCTGAACTTGACTGAATTATAGTTAGTGAGCTATAGCCAACCTCACCTTTCCAATATTTGGTTGGATTCAGGAACTATATGAATATTGTAGCTTCATTTAATTTTTGTCACGGAAAGCAGTTATGGATAGATAAGATTAGAAGAAGAATGACTCAATCTATTTTTACACATTTACAAAGGAGATTTAGTGAAAAATGATGGGCACAATCCCATAATTTCTTTTAATTTAGCTCCAAGATAAATGTTTTCACTATTTAGGGCTACCATTCTGAGCTGTAAAGATTCTGGCTGAACACTAGATGGCAGCAAAGAATTAGAATTCCAGAATCTCTTGCCTTCACCTAGTGGTTATGCAGAATTTTGCAGATGAGATATACCTATGTTTGGAAAAACCTTCTATTTCCTAGCAGGTTTTCTACCTGAAATACCTGGAACTCAGTGGTGGGATGCTGCCGGTTTAACTGGTTCGGTGAGTGCATGTGCGCACGCCTAAGGCGCTTGAGCACAGTGCTGAAAATGGAGCATTTAGAAACTTAGCTGCTTTCCTTCCAAGTCAGCAACTGTAAGTAGAACAGCGAGGGGTAGGGCAATCAGCTGTGCCACACAATTGAAATGAGCTACAAAGCAGGAAATAAAGGACAGGATAGAGCAGGGACGGAAGGGGCCAACTGATCGTCGGCGCTACCGGTTCACCTGAACCAGTCCGAACCAGCTGAATACCGCCTCTGCTGGAACTGTCCACCAGTTCAATCTTCAATCAGACAGAAATTCTTGAAATTGCATTTCTAACACATTTGGAGAAGATGTGGTTAGAATGTTAGGTAAAATTCTGGGTGGACAATAGGTGGCAGCAAAGGATTCTAGAATTCCAGAATCTCTTGCCTTCACCTAGTGGTTACGCAGAATTTTGCAAATAAGATACAGGCGTGTATGGTAATCCTTCTACTTTCTCCAGGTGGGTTCTATTAATATTAAGTTAGATGTTCTGTGCACCTTTGGCATTGAGTCATGCCGGCTACATGACCACAGAGACATCTTCGGACAGTGCTGGCTCTTCGGCTTTGAAACGGAGATGAGCACCGCCCCCTAGAGTCGGCAACTACTAGCACATATGTGCGAGGGGAACCTTTACCTTTACCTTAAGATGTAGCATGCTGTTTGCTACTAAGCCAAATTCATGATTTCTAACAACCAGAGGGGTCACAATTTGGGAGGAGAGTGCAAGGCAGTGATTTGATAACCTCACACAAGGGATCCAGATTCTCTTTTCAGGAAAGCTATTGAAAGCAGAAACCATTATTTTAAAAAATCCAGTGGTTTACAGCAGGGGTCTTCCAACCTTGACAACTTTATGACTTGTGGACTTCAACTTCTGCTGAGGAATTCTGGGAGTTGAAGTCCACAAGTTGTAAAGTTACCAAGTCCACAAGTCATAAGGTGCCATTTGAAACCCCTGGCTTCTAGGATTGTTTTCTATCCAAAATTGATGGTAAACTGCCCCGCTGTTTGTTGGCTTGAGGGCTACAGATGATTTAATTAGTGCCTTTAGCATGTGAGATAGAGATAAAGAAAGACTGGTTGATTTTTGAACCTTGTTGAGATTTCTCTTTTTTTTCTCCCCAAGCTCAGATCTGGTTTTAGCAGCATCAGGGCCCAAATGATGTCCGAGTCAGTGGTCCAGTAGAACCGGTGGTGGGATTCAAATAATTTAACAATCGGTTCTCTGCCCTAATGGGTAGGCGCGGCCATGGTGGGCGTGGCCAGGGGTGTGTGACAGGCAGCACTCGGCCTCCTGCACTCCCCTGGGAGCAAAAACGGGCTGCAGGGGGGGAGGCGCTGCCCGCCCGCCCCCCCGTTTTGGGCCTAGTAGACCTCCCTGCAGCCTCCTGGGAGCAAAAACAGGCCACAGAGGGGCGCCACTCCCCCCCCACACCCCATTTTGGGCCTAGTAGGCTTCCCTGCAACCTCCTGAAAACAAAAACAGACCACGGGTGAGGGGTGCGCACAGCACACCCTGTCATCCCGCTATAGGCCTAGTAGACCTCTCTGCAGCCTCCTGGGAGCAAAAATGGGCTGAGGGGGAGGCCATTTTGGGCTTAGTAGGCCTCCTGCACTCCTGGGAGCAAAAGCAGGCTGCAGGGGGCGCTGCCCGCCACCCCGTTTTGAGCCTAGTAGACCTCCCTGCAGCCTCCTGGGAGCAAAAACAGGCCACAGAGGGGCGCCACTCCCCCCCCACACCCCATTTTGGGCCTAGTAGGCTTCCCTGCAACCTCCTGAAAGCAAAAACAGACCACAGGGGGGCGGGGGGTGCACAGCACACCCTGTCACCCCTCTTTGGGCCTAGTAGACCTCTCTGCAGCCTCCTGGGAGCAAAAACAGGCCACAGAGGGGCGCCACTCCCCCACACCCCTCTTTGGGCCTAGTAGACCTCTCTGCAGCCTCCTGGGAGCAAAAATGGGCTGAGGGGGAGGCCATTTTGGGCTTAGTAGGCCTCCCTGCACTTACTTGGGAGCCAAAATGGGGCACGTGGAGACTCCTGGAAGGGGCGGAGTGTGGAGGGGCAGGGAGGGGCCAATCAGCAATTTAACAACTGGTTCATCCAAACCGGCCTGAACCGGCTGAATCCCACCATTGAGTAGTACCCACAATCCTCCATCCACCTTTCTTTGCTCATGAATGCTTTTTGGGTCTCTCCTCTGCAAGCAACACTCCCTGAGATATTCAAACAGAACCTTTGGGGGGTGGGTGGAAGCAAAAGGGGAAAAAAAAGAAAAAAGAGAGAAAGGTGGGGAAAAACAGCATCAACAGGATGCCAAAGCGGAATTTTAAAGCTCAGCTCCTTTTCAGAGCCAACGAATAATTTCCACTTCTAGCAAATGAAAGGAAAACAAGAGGTGGGGGGGGGGAAACAGATGAAATTCTCTTTTCTTGCTGCGTTCCCAATTTAAAACACAAAATAATCGTGTCCAAGGCTGCGTAGGACACCTCGGACTGTAAAACAAAACTGGCAAGGCGGGAAGGCCATGCTGATGTACAGATGGTAATTTACTATAGACTTGCTAAATGTTTTGCTCCAGGGCTAAAAAAAGGGAGCAGAGCTGTTAAGCCATGTGCTCATTTTCCTTCCTTGTACACACATCTGTAATTATATTTTAGGAGGCCTGGAGACATTTTTCTACACAGCTTCCTTTCAAACAGAGCTCCAAGTAAGTTTATGGACGCATTCCAGTTTGATTCTTGGCTGCGCCGCCGAAGAAGAAACACTATAGAGGTAGTTCTCGATTTACATGCCAAAATGTTGTACTTACAGCCCAAAATTTCAGTTGCTCAGCGAGACACTTGTTGAAGTGAGTCCCGTTTTAGGACCTTCCCTTGTCGCCATCGTTAAGTGAATCACTGCATTGTGAAGTTGATAACACGGTTGTAAAATGTAAAATGAACCTGTCCGCTTGTCAGAAGGTCACAAAAAGGAGTCCAGTGACCCCGGGACACTGCAACTATCATAAATACGAGTCAGTTGCCAAGTGACTGAATTTTGATCATGTAACCACAGGGATGTTTCAATAGTGGGGGGAAAACTATCCTAAGTCACTTTTTCCCCTCTGCCGTGATATCTTCGAATAGTCGCTAAATGTATGTTTGTAAGAAATACCTGAAGTTCACCACTGCTTTCTCCTCAGTCTGGTTCTAAACCAGGGGTGTCAAACTCAAGGCCCAGGGGACAGATCCGGCCTGTGGGGTGCTTAGATCTGGATCATGGGGCTACCCTGGAAACAGTGAAGCACCAGCCCGCACTGCCTCCGCCAGTGAAAACGGAGCTCAGGAGGGCTGCGTGCGGTCCTCCTGAGCTCTGTTTTTGTGCTGGCAGAGGGTTGCAGGAGGCTGTTGCAACTGAAAACAGAGCTCAAGAGGGCTGCATGCGGTCCTCCCGAGCTCTGTTTTTGTGCTGGCAGAGGGTTGCAGGAGGCTGTTGCAGCTGAAAACGGAGCTGAAGAGGGCTGCATGCGGTCCTCCCGAGCCCTGTTTTTGTGCTGGCAGAGGATTGCAGGAGGCTGTTGCAGCTGAAAACGGAGCTCAAGAGGGCTGCATGCGGTCCTCCTGAGCCCTGTTTTTGTGCTGGCAGAGGGTTGCAGGAGGCTGTTGCAACTGAAAACGGAGCTCAAGAGGGCTGCATGCGGTCCTCCCGAGCTCTGTTTTTGTGCTGGCAGGAGGTTGCAGGAGGCTGTTGCAGCTGAAAACGGAGCTGAAGAAGGCTGCGTGCTGTCATTCCGACCTCTGTTTTTGTGCTGGCAGGGGGTTGCAGGAGGCTGTTGCAGCTGAAAACAGAGCTTGGGAGGGCTGCCTGCAGTCCTCACAAGCTCTGTTATCGCTGGCAGGGGATTGCAGGAGGCCATCACAGCCAAAACGGAGCTCAGGAGCCCATTTTCACTGGCAGAGCGCTAAGGCCACCACAGGCGCCCTCGGCATGAGTGATGTTGATCTGGCCACACTCACCATGGTGACAACCACCCTGCCCCCCTCCCCCCAAGGTCAGTCACAGCCCTCAATGAAATTGAGTTTGACACCCCTGCTCTAAAATCAGTGAATCTCCCATTCTACTGTTAACAAGATCTGATCCTGCCAGGTTCTTCAGATCAGCTACAGGCCCCGCACAAAACTTACACGCAAAGTCAACCCTTATGCATTGAAAGTCCGACGTTGCATTCTGCCTGCCACAAAATTAAGGGAGAACTCCTAATAGCTGCACTGTTTTTTCCACCACAGGCCACAAGTAGGCAAGAATTATGAGAAGCTGCTTTGCCCACATGTTCTCCGAAGCAAAGCATAATCATAAGATTCTGTTGGTGTTTATCAATCTTGGCCAATGATGGAGTTGTTCTGACCCAGCCTTTGCAAGTAAGCTGTTTACACATGAGTAAAACAAATCCCTTTTTTATTAACAGGGCAGTAACAGTCTTTTATTCACGTGGATAAACAAAAAAGCCCAAACATAATTAGTCCCAACAAACCTGGTTCTGGCCAAGGAATCCGAATTGCTTGCTGTATACTAGAAAATGAAAAGTTGTCTGCAACAACCGGCTACTCCGAAACCCCACTATTTATTTCCCAACCAGGGAGGAGCTGGCTAGCATCTATGTCTTCTTTGCCTGAGAGCCAGCTTATTGATTTCCTTTGCTCTCCTCTCCTCTCCTCTCTGCGCGTCCGTGCATTTGAGATGGGCCCCATCTGTTCCTCCGCCTCATTCAGCTCAGGCCCCGAAGACACCTGCCTCTACACTGGGGGAAGATGGAAGGCCCTGGCTCTGCCTCTGATACTGTTTCTTATCAGAGCCTTCCAAAGGCTCCAAAGCCAGCCCAGGCTCCTCCACCCCCACCTCGTATGACTCTGACGGGCCACAATGGGGGTTTTGTGCCCATAGCGTAGAACAATGATTCTCTGAGCTGGGTTGTTTTCTTGCAGGTGTTCCATGACCCAAACTAGGTAACACCATCAGTGCTAGTGCTAATGCTACCCAAACTAGGTAACAACATTGGCACTGATGCTGTTACCTAATTGGGTAATGAAACGTCTACAAGAAAACAAGCAAGCTCAGAGAGCACAAAGGACCCCTCATGTCAACCACGAGCAACAAATATTCTCCTTTACTAGTACCACAATGATTCTCAACCTTGGTTACTTGAAGATGCATGGACTTCAGTTCCCAGAATCCCCACAACCAGCATGGGGAAGGTTGAGAAGCACTGGTACAGAAAAAGTAACCTCTCTGCAGGTAAAGGTAAAGTGTCATGCCACACCATATAACTTTATATACTGTTGTCACTCTCTAGCCCAGCGGTTCTCAACCTGTGGGTTGGGACCCGTTGGGGGTCGAATGACGATTTGCCAGGGGTCACCTAAGATCATCGGAAATATGGGAAGTATACTTGCGAATCGAAGAATCGCACTCCAATGGTTGACTCCACAAGCCAGCTGCAATCACTCCCAATCGCTAGCCTAATCTGGCTTCAGGTGCAATAAACTTAATAGGGAGGAGTCTCTGCTTTAATTCCTCCGTCCTCAAGGCAATGAAGCAGTTCAGATCGCTAGTCAATATGGCTTCAGGCACGATGAATTAAAAAGAGAGAAATCTTTGCTCTGATGTCTCCCTCTCAAGCCAGCTGCAATCACTCCCAATCGCTAGCCTAATCTGGCTTCAGGTGCAATAAACTTAATAGGGGAGGAGTCTCTGCTTTAATTCCTCCGCCTCACTCAGCTCAGGCCCCGAAGACACCTGCCTCTACACTGGGGGAAGATGGAAGGCCCTGGCTCTGCCTCTGTCTCTGATACTGTTTCTTATCAGAGCCTTCCAAAGGCTCCAAAGCCAGCCCAGGCTCCTCCACCCCCACCTCGTATGACTCTGACAGGCCACAATGAGGGTTTCGTGCCCATAGCGTAGAACAATGATTCTCAACCTTGGTTACTTGAAGATGCATGGACTTCAGTTCCCAGAATCCCCACAACCAGCATGGGAAGGTTGAGAACCACTGCTCTAGCCCCATCTAGTGGCTGGGGAGACAAATATGACCCAAGTATATTGTTTAGAAGGAAACTAGCATTTGGAGAAGGCAGAAGCACATGGTCATCCAAGAACAAACCCACATCTCACACACAGAGCATCCCTGGTGAGATTTAAATTGCTTGTATTTATTAATTGTTACGTTCAGCGGTAACTCAATACTGCCTTGTATTTGCTGCTCATTGTATGTATCCCTATTTTCCCCAGTTTCCCCATATCCTGTTCTTTCAATAAAGCGTTCAGATCTACGCACATGGGTCTGTTTTATTGGAGGATAGGTGGGTTTAGCTGCATGTTGAGCTGCACGCAGACTAACGTATAGTGGGGACAGAACATAAAGGCTTCCCTGTCCAGTTGTGTTTGACTCTAGGGCAGGGCTGTCAAACTCGTGGCCCGTGGGCTGGATGAGTCACACACTGGCCAAGCCCACATCCAGTTTAGCAAAGGGGAAAAATGTCTCAACACATCACGTGATGATGCCGTGACAATGCAAGTTTGACACTCCTGCTCTAGGGTGAACAAAGAGAAGGTCCACCCCCACTTATTTTCCAATGTACACCTCCTACAGCTTTCAATCCATTATCATTCATACTTATGTCTTTTCTTTTTCGAAATCCCAATGGATTTGTAAGTGAGCCTTTCAGATTGGAGGTTCTGCATTTGCTTTTTCAAACCAACCGAAGAAATGTCTAGTTAAAAGCTAGATGTATGTGGTGGAACGTCTCATATCCTGTGGGAAACCCATGGCAATCATTTGACCTCTGTAACCGGAAAACCATTCAAGCCAATTCCTGGCTGCAACCCTTAACCTAAAGCTGTTCAAATGCAGCTTTAGATTTAAAGACCGGATCCATGGCAAAGTGAGATCTTAAGAGTATGGAAGAGTTTGAAGGAGCTGTACCTTTTCCGAAGTTTGCATGCCACCTACTGCAGCTGAAGCTTCCAGTAAAAGGCTTATGGGGGAGGGGGAGGGGAAGGGTTGGGAGTGCAGTTGTGCACTGCTAAAATCTGATTCTGCTCTTTGCCCAGTCTTATGACACATTTTTCAACTCTTTGTAAGAAAGTTTACAATCAGAATTGGCAAATATTGAATTGGTTGGAACATTTAAATCCCAGATTAACCACAGAAACTGTCCAAGGGGGTGTTCTATCGGTTTGTCTGTCTGTCTGTCATCTACTTACCTACTTACCTACCCACCGTATCTACCTATCTATTATCTATCTACTCCATCCACCATCATCCATCATCTATCTGCCTACCTGCCTGCCTATTTCTTTCTTTCTTTCTTTCTTTCTTTCTTTCTTTCTTTCTTTCTTTCTTTCTTTCTTTCTTTCTTTCTTTCTTTCTTTCTTTCTTTCTTCCTTCCTTCCTTCCTTCCTTTCTTTCCTTTCTTTCTCTCTCTCTCTCTCTCTCTCTGTCTGTCTGTCTGTCTTTCTCACTTACTTACTTACTTACTTTCATTTATCATCTATCTGCCTACCTGCCTGCCTATTTCTTTCTTTCTCTCTCTCTGTCTGTCTTTTCTTACTTACTTTCATTTATCATCTATCTACCGGTACTGTCTATCCTTCTATTTATCTATCTCTGTATCGCTCTATCTCTCTATCTCTCTATCTCCATCCATCCATCCATCTCTATCTAACTACAGTATCTCCTATTGCTATTGTAGTCACATGAAAAAAAATCCCTGTGCAACTTGCTCTGGGCTCCTGGAGAAAAGACAGAACAGAAAGCTAAGAGATAAATAAATGTTATGCTTTTTAATAAAAGGTGGTACCAGACTCCTTCTGAACCAAACACTTAACTTTCTTTCTCAGCTGCCATTCTTAGGTTAATGATCTTTCATAATTGCAGAAGTTCATAAAACACTAACTTTCCAGAGCAGATTGTAAGAATTCTGTCCTATTCTAAACTTCCCTTTTATCACCCTGTAAATCCCTTAATTCGAAGTAGAGTCGGGGCGACAGAATAAAGCTGAGTATTTACTGACCGGATGCCCTTCCTGATGCCTATGTGAAGCTCACAGCAGACATTTTCTCTTTGTGCTCAAAGAGAGAAATATCTCCACTAACTAGGATTAAACTCTCTACCTTCCAAGGGGGAGGTGAGATTCTTCACCACTAGGCCACTATGCCGCTCAATTCTATCCTATTCCACTTTGAATCTGCAGGTCGCAAACTGGTAGTTGCAACCTGCAGGTGGCCTCGTCCACCCATCCAGGCACAATCCCATCCTATATTGCTGTGTATTTGACATTGCATGTATGTGCAGAAGGCGTGTGCGAGCGAATTGAAATGTTTATTGACACCGCATGCATGTCTGGACGGCGCCTGCGAGTGAATTGCCATGTTTTTTGATGCTACATATGCTCACATTTCTGGTGCTGGGTGAACCGATTGTTACAGTATGTGACAGCCACCTCTGTGTAGAATCCATTATCTCTGGCCTCCCATCACCTCAGGGAGAAACCAAATGACTGCAATGGCTTAAAATAGTGACCACAGATGATACCACATGACGTGAACTCATAGTTTTCTGCAAACTCAAGGATGGACAGAAGTTAACTCACTAGTGGGGATAGGCCCTGAATGTCCCTTATATGGTCTTCAGAATTGTCTATAACGCCAAAGTATTCCTCAGCAGACAAATCTACTTTTAAAAGTTCTCTAGAAGTACAAAATCTAAACACCGCATGTCTAAATATAACCCACGAATGATCAGCTTCTATATCCTCAATGCTTGCTCTGTATTCAGGCCGCTTTCTGGGTACTAAACGTGTTTTGTGAAATACAAACCAGCCTTTGCCTACACAGGAAGGTTTTGTATTTGAGTTGGCGCTCTCGTATCGTATTTATAATTTTGATTCAAACATCTTTTCAAATTTAGCATCCATCTGCGCGAATCCTTCATCAAGTCAGAATGTGTCCATTGAGGACCTGTATACTGCACGAGTCAAAAAGAGGGCTGTGAAAATATCTACAGATCCCTCACATCCTGGACATAAACTGTTTCAACTCCTACCCTCAAAACGATGCTATAGGGCACTACACACCAGAACAACTAGACACAAGAACAGTTTTTCCCCCGAAGGCCATCACTCTGCTAAACAAATAATTCCCTCAACACTGTCAAACTAGTTACTAAGTGTGCACTATTATTAATCTTATTTATTTATTTATTTATTTATTTATTTATTTATTTATTTATTTATTTATTTATTTATTTATTAAATTTGTATACCGCCCTTCTCCCGAAGGACTCAGGGCAGTTCACAGCCAATAAAACCACAATACATATAATACAGATTAAAAAACAGTATAAAAAACTAATTCAATATACGGCCTAAAAAAATTAAATACAATTAAAAAACCATTTAAAAACCCCAGTTTAGAACCCCAATTTAAACAACATTTATGCTAGTCCTGCACGTTGAAACAACAACGTCTTCAGCTCGCGGCGGAAGGTCCGGAGGTCAGGGAGTTGACAGAGCCCTGGAGGCAGCTCATCATCCCTATCACCCATCTCCTCCCACTTATGACTGTATGACTGTAACCTTATTGCTGGTATCCTTAAGATTTATATTGAGTGTTTCTCTATGACTATCATTAAGTGTTGTATCTTATAATTCTTGACGAATGTATCTTTTCTTTTATCCGAGAGCGTATGCACCAAGACAAATTCCTTGTGTGTCCAATCACACTTGGCCAATAAATAATTCTATTCTGTTCTGTTCTGTTCTGTTCTGTTCTACTCTACTCTACTCTACTCTACTCAGTTTGGGATGACTTCCTCTTCCTCTTCCTCCTCCTCTTCTCCTTCTCCTCCTCCTTCTTCTTCTCCTCCTCCTCCTCCTTCTCCTCCTCCTTCTTTTCTCCTCCTCCTCTTCCCCCCTTTTTCTTCTTTTCCTTCCTCCTTCTTCCTTTTCCTCATAGGTCCCCAGATCACATGATCAAAATCCAGGCACTTGGCAACTGGCATGTATGTATGACAGTTGCAGAGTCCCAGGGTCACATGATCATCATTTTGTAACCTTCCCACCTGGCTTTGGATAAGCAATTGTGAAAGCCAGGTTCACTTAAAAACAGCATAATTCACTTTAACAACTGCAATGATTCGCTTAGCAACTGGGGCAAAAAAAAGGTCATAAAATGAGACAAAAGTCAAGGAACAACTGCCTTGATCAACAATAGAAATTGGAGGCTCGGTTTTGGTAGCAAGTCAAGGACTATCTATAGTTAGTGGGGTTCAAGTTCAAGTTCAAAGTTCATATTTTTAAAAAAAACAAAAAACCCAAAAATAATGACCTTTGATTAACGATAAGAGACATTTTAGTCTTCTCTGAGAAGCTCATCCAGCTAAAACAGGCATAGGGCTCCTTTGATGGCTTATTTATTTATTTTTTATTTTATTTATTTTATTTATTTTATTTATTTGTCACAACAGCATATATAAGTATAAGCATGAAATAACTATACTATATAAAGCATATATATAATCATAAGTATGTAATAGCTATATGAACTTGGATACAATCAAAGGGAACATTAGGACAGGAACGGTAGGCATGTTGGTGCTCTTATGCACGCCACTTACAGACCTCTTAGGAAAGGGGTGAGGTCAATAGTAGATAGTTTTTGGTTAAAGCTTTGGGGATTTGGGGAACAGACCACAGAGTCTGGTAGTGCATTCCAGGTACTACCTTGAAATACTTTCAACTCCCAGAATCCCTGAGCCAGCATCAGAGCAGGTAAAGCTGGCATTATACTGGTAAAGATGGCATTATTTCCAGAGCCAACCTGGAATTAAGGAATTTCCTGACAGCGAGAAGCTTGTCTCCTGGAGTTGCGGCTGCTCCATCGCTGGACGTTTTCAAGAAAAGATTAGACAACCATTTGGCTGGGAATGCTATAAGGTCTCCTGCCTTGGGCAAGGGGTTGGACTAGAAGACCTCCACGGTCCCATCCAGCCCTAGGATTCTATAATAGGATGGCTTTCTGATGGTGACCCCCCCCCACCCTGGCAATACTTTGAGAATAGAGAGTGAAGATCCTTCAGTTTTTCTGACCTATTTTATATTCCTGAATTGAAGAGTTAATTAATTCACACACACACACACCATACAAATCAGCTTTGGTGCTGAAATCAGTATAGTGATAGTCTTTGGAGGGAGGGGGGCAGGTTGAAAACCTCATGTACAGGTCGGCATTTCAGCAGTTCGAATCCCGAGTGCTGCATAATGGAGTGAGCTCCGGTTACTTGTCCCAGCTTTTGTCAACCTAGCAGTTTGAAAGCACATAAAACAAAATGCCAGTAAAAAAAATAGGGACCACCTTTGGTGGGAAGGTAACAGCATTCCGTGCACCTTTGGCATTGAGTCATGCCGGCCAATGACCATGGAGACGTCTTCGGACAGCACTGGTTCTTTGGCTTTAAAACGCAGATGAGCACCGCCCCCTAGAGTCAGGAATGACTAGCACGTATGTGTGAAGGGAACCTTTACCTTTACCTTATATATGTGCGTGTGCGTCCCCTTATGTGGAGTTGGACCATTGCTGAAAATATATATATATATATATATAGGTCTTTGGTTGTTCGGGTTTTCTCCCGTGTAAAATTGGAAGTGTCTTGGCGACGTTTCGACGAAGTCTCATTCGTCATCTTCAGGCTTCAGCTTCGTGCTTCTGGGAGCAAGAAGCTGAAGCCTGAAGATGACGAATGAGACTTCATCAAACGCCGCCAAGACACTTCCAATTTTACATGGGAGAAACCCAACAACCAAAGACCTATATACAAACACCGTGAAAACCTCAGAAAACAAATATATATATATATATATATATGTAGGTCTTTAGTTGTTGGGTTTTCTCCGTGTAAAATTGGAAGTGTCTTGGCGGCGTTTCGACGAAGTCTCATTCGTCATCTTCAGGCTTCAGCTTCGTGCTTCTGGGAGCAAGAAGCTGAAGCCTGAAGATGACGAATGAGACTTCATCGAAACGTCGCCAAGACACTTCCAATTTTACATGGGAGAAAACCCGAACAACCAAAGACCTATATACAAACACCCGTGAAAACCTCAGAAAACAAATATATATATATATATATATCAGGTCTTTGGTTATTCAGGTTTTCTCCCGCGTAAAATTGGAAGTGTCTTGGCAACGTTTTGACAAAGTCTCATTCGTCATCTTCAGGCTTCAACTTCCTGCTTCTGGGAGCAATGTGCGATTGCAGCTGTTTCTTCCTTTTTAACTGCTAGTGGGGGTTTGAACTGATTGAACCCCACTAGCAGTTAAAAGGAAGAAACAGCTGCGATCACACACTGCTCCCAGAAGCACGAAGCTGAAGCCTGAAGATGACGAATGAGACTTCGTCGAAACGTCGCCAAGACACTTCCAATTTTACACGGGAGAAAACCCGAACAACCAAAGACCTATATACAAACACCCGTGAAAACCTCAGAAAACAAATATATATATATATATATATATTTACATATACACACATATATATATATTCATTCAGCAATGGTCCAACTCCACATAAGGAGCATTTCCTTCTTATAGGGTGCCCATCCTATCAGTTTACAGGCTCCTTTATAAAAAAAAAAAACCCTCAGCAGGGCTCAGGAATTTTGGGAGTTGAAGTCCACAAGTCATCAAAGGGCCATGGTTCTCCATCCCTGAGCTAAAAAAAAAAACCTGTAGTGCTGACTTCTTCCGCTGGCCAACGAGCTATACAAAGGTTGTTTGCATAAGGTTAAATTGCACCAGGAAACGTGTGCTTGAATTAATGAAAGGGGAAAAAAAAAAAAAAAGACAAGGAAACTTGGTAAATGAACTTTGTGTTCTCTTCCCGTCTTCCAAACAGATATAAGTTGCATTGCTACGAAACCTTGTGTTTAATGGGGGCTTCTTTTATTAGGCTGACTTGTAGACCATAAAAAGCCCGGAGCGATCTTGGCTTGGTCTTCCGTGAAGAGACATGAGATAAATGAGGGATTAAAAAAAATACAGGTAGACCTCATTCGTTTAGGGACTGTTCAAAGTTACAACAGCACTTTAAAAAAAGCAACTGATGAACATTTTTCAGATTTAGGTCCATTGCAGCAATCCAGTGGTTGGTTGCTATCTGTTCGCCCTGGATCAGGCGAACCGGTAGTGGCGGTGGCGGGAGACTCTGCCCACCCGCCTGGATGCTTCTGCACATACACAGAAGCACGCCCGCCCGCGAGCAAACCAGTAGCGACAGGTTTTGAAACCCACTACTGCAGCAATCCCTCAATCATATGATTCGCATTCAGATGGTTGCCAACCGATTCACGTTTACGACTGGGTTGCAGCATCCCCGGGTCACATGCGATCCCCTTTTTTGCGACCTTCGGACAAGCAAAAGCGTCGAGGAAGCCGGATTCACTTAACAACCACGTGACTAATTCCAGAACTGCCGCGATTTGCTTCGTAACAACGGCGGGAAGAAAAGTCGTAAAATGGAGGCAAAACTTCCCTTAACAAAACGTTTCCCTTAGCAAACATAAATTTGGGGCTCCATTGTGGTCGTAACTCGAGGACCCCCTGTAATATCAAGTCCCCCATAACCTGCAGGAGATAAAAAATAAGATCGAGTCCCCATAAACTGCCTGCCATCTTTTTTTCTTGCAAGGATTAGGAATACATTGTTTTCATACATTGATAATTAGCTGTCCTTGCAACAGGCAGTCTCCCAAAATAGCCCCTGGATACAGCAGTTAGCTGGTATCTGGTGTGCAGGAAAATGCCATCATGGGAGTGGATGCGGTTGTCCTTCAACCGGATTTATTTACAACACAACCAGCTGAAACAGGAACAAGTTGAAGTCACAACATTATGAAGAACTGAAGAACATAGGCGCCAACAACTCTTTTGTTGAGGCTTCAGTCCCAGAAAGATAAAGAGGAAACAAACACAAACACACACACACACACACACACACACACACACAGAGAGAGAGACGGGGGCGGGGGAGGGAGAAATCTGCAATAGTTAAAAAATTCCCCAGATTCTGAGAAATGTTTTAAGCTCTCACTACATTTCTCCAGGAAATGTGTGTGTGAGTGTGTGTGATCTCTCTCTCTCTCTCTCTCTTTCTATCTATCTATCTCTATCATATCTATCTATCTATCTATCTATCTATCTATCTCTATCAATCTCTATCATCTATCTATCTATCTATCTATCTATCTATCTATCTATCTCTATCAATCTATCTACCTACCTACCTACCTACCTACCTACCTACCTACCTACCTACCTACCTACCTATCTCTATTTATCTATCTATCTATCTATCTATCTATCTATCTATCTATCTATCTATCTATCTATCTATCTATCTATCTATCTATCTATCTATCTATCTATCTATCTGCACAGGAGCAAAAGCATAGGATAAATGGGACTGTGGCATTTAACTGTAGCTGAAAATTGAAGATTCCAACTTAAGACAACTTCCAGAAGTTGCTGCTGGATTTTAATAGCAAAGGATTAATAGATAGATTTTAATAGCAAAGGAATTCCATTGTGATAGATAGATAGACAGACAGTCAGACAGTCAGACAGACAGACAGACAGACAGACAGACAGACAGATAGATGAGAGAGAGATGTATATATATATATATATACTGGTAACAAGTAAGGGATTCTGTCTTTGACTTATGATCACAATTGAGCCCAACATTTCTGTTGCTAAGTGAGACATGTGTTCAGTGAGTTCTGCCCCATTTCACAACCTTTCGGGCTGCAGTTGTTAAGTGAACCACTGCACTTGGGAAATTACGAACACGGTTGTGAATTTGGATTTCCCCGTCGACTTTGCTCGCCAGATGGTCACAAAAGGGGATCATATGACCCCGGGACACTGCAACCCATCATAAACATGAATCAGTTGCCAACTGTCTGAATTTTGGTCACACGCTCATGGGGATACTACAAAGGTCGAAAGCATGAAAAACAGTTCTGAGTCACTTTTTTTCAGCAATGTTGCAACTTCAAATGGTCACTAAATGAACTGTTGTAAGTCAAGGACTGCCTGTGTTTCGTCACCGGCCTAATTCGGTGCATCGCTTGTATAAAGTGAGATATCAAGTGGAAGAAAAAGCTCTTCCCCAAACTCCTGTTTGCCATTCATAAGCAACCTTGGCAGATGTCAAAAAAAAACCAGAAGTATTGCCGGGATGGGAGGCCACCAGGAAATCCCAGGCCTTTAGCCTCCAACTAGATCGAGAAGAAAGCTAACTGGCTTTGCTTTTTTTTTTTTTGCTGCCAAAACATAACCTGGAGATGGTCAGATGACCACTAGAACAAACTACGATTCAAAGACAACTCCATTTATTGCTTGAAAGTCTAACTGCAGAGAATCTGATTTCCAAATACCAACTTCAGTCTCAAAATTCTTGGCTTGCTGAAGAGAAAGTACGCCTGACCAACTCAGATTGGGCTAAAATGTGGTCTCAGCTAGTTTACCCCCTTTTCCCCCTCCCCACGGTACCCTAATTCAAATCCAGATCTTCCATTTTTTGGTATGTGTGTGTGTGTGTGGTTCTGAGGCCGAGCTCCCCGTTAAAAAACTTGGCGTCTTTCTCAAGCCAAAGTTGGCTACTTTGTGTTTTTCCACATTGGGCAAACCTGACCGTTTGGTGTCCAGTAAAAAGGTAAAATAAAATAAAAATGTTTGTGTTCAGGTGCAGAGATTAGTAACTTAATAATGATAGATGATTAACAAAATAGAAATAAATACATATATAGATAGATATACATAAGCATATACTATAGGTAACATAAGCATTGGATTGTACTTGACTATAGATTAAAGTGTAGAGAGTGAGGAGTGTATAGAGCAGGGGTCTCCAACCTTGGCAACTTTAAGCCTGGTGGACTTCAACTCCCAGAATTCCCCAGCCAGCAAAGCTGTGAATTCTGTGAGTTGAAGTCCTCCAGGCTTAAAGTTGCTAAGGTTGGAGACCCCTGGTATAGAGTGTTAAGGTATAATGATGAGAATATGTAGACAAGATTATGTAGATTTAAAAGAGACTACATTGTATAATTATGAGAACAATGGTTATAAACAGGGTGTATAACGCTATGTATATTCAAAAGACACTTGATACAAACAGTACACTGTCATTGCAGAAATGGAAACGTGATGTATAGTAAAACTGCATAATAAAAAATAATAAAATAAAATAAAAATGTCTGTGTTCTTGTGAAGAAGGAGGAGAAGGAGGAGGATGGGAGGGGAGAGGAGGAGGAGGATGGGAGGGGAGAGGAGGAGGAGGAGGAGGGAGGCAGAAGAGGAGAAGAAGAAAAGAAGAGCAGGAGGGGGAGAGATGGAGGGGGTAGGAGGAGGGAGGAGGAGAAGAAGAAAGAAGGAGAATGAGAAGAGGAGAGGGGGAGAGTAGGGGGGAGAGGAGGAGGGGGGAGGGGCAGAGAAGGAGGGGAAGAAGAAAAGAAGAGGAGGAATGGGGAGAGTTGGAGGGTGGGGAGGGGGAAGAAGAAGAAGAAGAAGGAGAAGGAGAAGGAGAAGGAGAAGGAGAAGAGAAGGAGAAGGAGAAGGAGAAGGAGAAGGAGAAGAAGAAGAAAGAAATAATGTCTTGGCAGGCGCGCAGCCCAACGCCAAGCCCGAAAAAGGAATTTATTCAGCACCCGACTTTAAGTTGCGGGGCGAGCGCAGCTCGAAAGTTGAGCCTTCGAAGACTTGGAGACGGAGGAGAGCTGGGGGGGGGGGGAAAGGGGGCGCAGCTTGGAGACTCTGGCTGGGGAAAGCCAGCAGGAGAGCCGGGCTCGTCAAGATTGCGGGGCTCTTGCAAAGGCAACCAACCGCGCAGGCGAAACCTGACCGGGCAAAGGCCGAGGCTCCGCGCTGCTTCTCCTCCAGGAACTCCGCCCAAGGCTTGGCAGCGCTCCCTCTTCCCCTCGCCCGCCCGCCCAACAGCCATGTTGGCCTGAAGGGAGGAACCTCTCGCGCTCCGGAGGTTCCCCCGATCCAAGCCGGGCTGCGCTGTCCAGCGTCCCCCTTGCCTTGGCTCTGCCCCAGACACCCGCTTCCCTCGCCAGTTTGCCTGCCTGCCTGCCTGCTTGTCTTTTTGACTGTCTGTCTGTCTGCTGCCTGCTTCCCTGTCTGTGTGTCTTCTTGCCTTCCTGCTGCCTGCTTGCCTTCCTGTCTGTCTGTCTGTCTTCTTGCCTGCCTGCCTGCCTTCCTGCCTGCCTGCCTGTCTGATTTCTTGCCTATCTGTCTGTCTTCTTGCCTTCCTGCTGCCTGCTTGCCTTCCTGTTTGTTTGTCTGTCTTCTTGCTTGTCTGTCTGTCTGTCTTCTTGCCTTCCTGCTGCCTCCCGGCCTGCCTGCTGCCTGCTTGCCTTTCTGTCTGTCTGTCTTCTTGCCTTCCTGCTGCCTCCCTGTCTGCCTGCTGCCTGCTTGCCTTCCTGTCTGTCTGTCTGTCTGTCTTCTTGCCTTCCTGCTGCCTCTCTGCCTGCCTGCTGCCTGCTTGCCTTCCTGTCTGTCTGTCTGTCTTCTTGCCTGCCTGCCTTCCTGTCTTCTTGCCTGTCTGTCTTCTTGCCTTCCTGCTGCCTGCTTGCCTTCCTGTCTGTCTCTCTGTCTTCTTGCCTGTCTGTCTTCTTGCCTTCCTGCTGCCTGCTTGCCTTCCTGTCTGTCTCTCTGTCTTCTTGCCTGTCTCTCTGTCTTCTTGCTTTCCTGTCTATCTTCCTGCTTGTCCGCTTGTCGGTCTGTCGGTCCGCCTGCCACCCAGCCAGGCTCCGGAGTCCCAGCCCCCCCACCCCATACACACACACGATCCCGCCGATCCCTACCTGGCAAAAGCCAAGCTTCAACCGCGGGATCAAAAATTGGAAAGAGGGTGTCCGGGGACAGAAGCAGAAGCAGGAGCGTCGGGACACCTCTTCCCGGGCGGGTGCAACGAGTCCTTCTCAGGCGCAGCTTTTTTCCCCTTCCGGAACGAAAGCGAAGATCTGCGGGGCTCCGAGGCGGAGTCTCTCCGCCTTCCCCGCCTTCTTCCCAGCCTAGCGGGGGAGCTCGGCCGCCCCCGCGCGCCCCTCTCGCTCCCTGTGCAAAGTAACAGGCTGGGAAAAGCTGAGCTTCGCAGCAGGGGAAGGAGCCGAGCGTCCGGTCCGGTCCAGTCCTTTGCCTTTACCCCAACCACGTTTCTCACCTGGCGATGGGTGGTTTTTAAGAAGAGATTAGACAACCATTTCTCTGAAATGGTCGAGGGTCTCCTGCCTGAGCAGGGGGTTGGACTAGAAGACCTCCAAGGTCCCTTCCAACTCTCTTATTCTAGTCCAGTGTCGTCTTCAAAAACTTACGAAATCTTCTTTTAGTTTAAAATAGTATCCATTAAAAAAACAACAACAACTGAATTATAGACAACAATAATGATATTAGTCAGGGAATGATCTTAAATCTTCTGTAACTTTGTTGCTGGTATCCTTATGATTTATATAGATAGTGATTGTTTCTTGATTGCTTATTTGTACCCCATGACTATCGTGAAGTGTTGTAAGTGTTGTACCTTGATGAAGGTATCTTTTCTTTTATGTACCTTTGAGAACATATGCACCAAGACAAATTCCTTGTGTGTCCAATCACACTTGGCCAATAAAATTCTATTCTATTCTATTCTATTCTATTCTATTCTATTCTATTCTATTCTATTCTATTCTATTCTATTCTCTCCCTCTTTTGAAAAACGGGGGGGGGGAGGTGTATCCTTAGTGGGCAGTGACACACAATTGCTCATCTATTCTCACCAAAAAGCTGGATTCAAAATAAAAATGGAAGAAGGAGGGAACTTTTATGAAAAGCTACAAATGACAGAGATCGAATTGGTTCAGAATGAAGGAATAAGAGCTTCCCGAAATCTGGAGAGTAATTTTCAGGGACCAGCCATTCCGCTGTCTTATTTTGCCAAGCTATGCAAATATTCCAATTTTTTTTTAAAAAAAAAATTATTTGCATTTATATCCCGCCCTTCTCCAAAGACTCAGGGCGACTTACACTATGTCAAGCAATAGTCTTCATTCTATTTGTATATTTATATACAAAGTCAACTTATTGCCCCCAACAATCTGGGTCCTCATTTTACCTACCTTATAAAGGATGGAAGGCTGAGTCAACCTTGGGCCTGGTGGGACTTGAACCTGCAATAATTGCAAGCAGCTGCTGTTAATAACAGGCTGCATTAGCCTGTTGAGCCACCAGAGGCCCTCTGGTGGGGTTGTCACAAAGAAGAGTGGGGGGTGGGGTCAAGCTATTCTCCAAAGCACCTGAAGGCAGGACAAGAAGCAAGGGATGGAAACGAGTCAAGGAGAAAAGCAACCTAGAACTAAGGAGAAAATTCCTGACAGTTAGAATAATTAACCTGCGGAACAGCTTGTCTCCAGAAGTTGTAAATGCTCCAACACTGGAAGTTTTAAAGAGGAGATTGAACAACCATTTGTCTGAAATGGTACAGTCTCCTGCCTGAGCAGGGGGTTGGACTAGAAGACCTCCAAGGTCCCTTCCAATTCTATTCTGTATTCTATACTATTCTGCCTGGCTTGAAGAGCCCAAGGTGCTCTCTTTTAAAAAAAAAAAAAAATTAGGGCCATTAGTCCAATGCCTCCAGGGATCCCCAATGGCGATCTCCCAAACAGCTTGGTTAGGTCAGAGCAGGTAAAGTTGGCATTATACTGGTAAAGATGGCATTATTTCCAGAGCCAATAAGGAATTTCCTGACAGCAAGAAGCTTGTCTCCTGGAGTTGCGGCTGCTCCATCGCTGGATGTTTTCAAGAAAAGATTAGACAACCATTTGGATGGGAATGCTGTAAGGTCTCCTGCCTTGGCCAAGGGGTTAGACTAGAAGACCTCCACGGTCCCATCCAGCCCTAGGATTCTATAATAGGATGCCTTTCTGATGGCGCCCCCCCCCTTTCATACTTTGAGAATGACAAAGTCAAGATCCTTCAGTTTTTCCAACCTATTTTACATTCCTGAATTGAAGAGCTAATCAATTCACACACCCATACAAAACAGCTTTGGTGCTGAAATCAATATGGTGATGGTCTTTGTGGTGGGAGGGAGATTGACAACCTCATGTACAGGCAACCCTCAACTGATAATTACAGTTATATATTTCTTATATACGCATACAATACAATACAATACAATACAATACAATACAATACAATACAAGAGCAAACAATAGATTTAAACTTAATATTAACCACTCTAATCTTGATTGCAGAAAATATGACTTCAGTAACAGAGTTGTTAACGTTTGGAATACACTACCTGACTCTGTGGTCTCTTCCCAAAATCCCCAAAGCTTTAATCAAAAACTGGCTACTATTGACCTCACCCCTTTCCTAAGAGGTCTATAAGGGGTGTGCATAAGAGCACAAACATGCCTACCGTACCTGTCCTACTGTTTCCTTTCATTATATACAATTTATATAGTTATTACATGCTTATACTCATATATATACTTATATGTTATACAGATACTTCATGCTTATGCTTAAGTATGCTGTTATGACAAACACACACACACACACACACACACACACACACACACACACACACACACACACACACACACACACACACATATATATATATATACATATATATATATAGATATATATATATATATATATATATATATGTATGTAATATACATATATAAAGAAGGCTGTGAAAAAACCTACAAACCACTCACAACCTGGACATAAATTGAACAACTACACACAAGGAGAGTTTTTTCCCAAAGGCTGTCACTCTGCTTAACAACTCATTCCTTCAACACTGTCAAACTATTCACTAATTCTGCATGGCTATTAATCTTCTCATTGTTCCTATCACCCATCTCCTCCCATTTATGACTGTATGACTGTAACTTTGTTGCTTGTATCCTTACTATTTCTCTTGATTGTTTCCTGGTATGATTCGATTGCTTATTTGTACCCTATGACTATGATTA
Organism: Ahaetulla prasina; assembly: GCF_028640845.1. NCBI lineage: Eukaryota > Metazoa > Chordata > Lepidosauria > Squamata > Colubridae > Ahaetulla > Ahaetulla prasina. The sequence goes on along the minus strand of NC_080544.1, from coordinate 13,549,883 downwards.
AGTGTTGTACCTTATGATTCTTGACGAATGTATCTTTTTTTTTATGTACCCCGAGAGCGTATGCCCCAAAGACAAATCTTTTGTGTGTCCAATCACACTTGGCCAATAAAGAATTCTATTCTAATCTTCTTATAGATATAGCAGAGTCTCTCTATATATTTTTTATCAACCGCTCCAGTTTAGATTGCAGAAAACACGATTTCTGTAACAGAATAGTATATGCTTGGAATGCATTACCTGACTCTGTGGTTTCTTCTCATAACCCCAAAGGCTTTACTCAAAAACTGTCCACGGTTGACCTCACCACTTTCCTAAGAGGACTCTATAAGGGTGTGCATAAGAGCACAAACATGCCTACCGTTCCTGTCCTATTGTTTCCTTTCATTATATACAATTTATAGTTATTACATACTTATACTCATATATATACTTATATGTTATATAGATACTTCATGCTTATGCTTAAGTATGCTGTTATGACAAACACACACACTTTACACACACACACACACACACACACACACACACACACATATATATATATATATATATATATATATATATATATATATATATATATATATATATGTATGTATGTAATATACATATATAAAGAAGGCTGTGAAAAAACCTACAAACCACTCACAACCTGGACATAAATTGAACAACTAGACACAAGGAGAGTTTTTTCCCAAAGGCCGTCACTCTGCTTAACAACTCATTCCTTCAACACTGTCAAACTATTCACTAATTCTGCATGGCTATTAATCTTCTCATTGTTCCTATCACCCATCTCCTCCCATTTATGACTGTATGACTGTAACTTTGTTGCTTGTATCCTTACTATTTCTCTTGATTGTTTCCTGGTATGATTCGATTGCTTATTTGTACCCTATGACTATGATTAAGTGTTGTACCTTATGATTCTTGACGAATGTATCTTTTTTTTTATGTACCCCGAGAGCATATGCCCCAAAGACAAACCTTTTGTGTGTCCAATCACACTTAGCCAATAAAGAATTCTATTCTATTCCTCTTATAGATATAGCAGAGTCTCTCTATATATTTTTTATCAACCGCTCCAGTTTAGATTGCAGAAAACACGATTTCTGTAACAGAATAGTATATGCTTGGAATGCATTACCTGACTCTGTGGTTTCTTCTCATAACCCCAAAGGCTTTACTCAAAAACTGTCCACGGTTGACCTCACCACTTTCCTAAGAGGACTCTAAGGGGCGTGCATAAGAGCACAAACGTGCCTACCGTTCCTGTCCTATTGTTTCTTCCCCTATGTATATATATGTTTATAGTACCTCGTTTCTCCTCATATATATGTTCATATATTACATAACCCTTTATGCAATGCTTGTATATATTGTTATGACAAATAAATAAATAAATAAATAAATAAATAAATAAATAAATAAAATAAATAAATAAATAAATAAATAAATAAATGTTCAGCAATGGTCCAACTCCACATATGGAGTACTTCCTTCCTAGAGGGCTGTGATGGTGAACCTGGCATTCAGAGCCATTTCTGCAGGCACGTGAGCCATTGCCCTCGATCAGGGGTCTGCAAACTTGGCTCTTTTAAGACTTGTGGACTTCAGCTCCCAGAGTTCCTCAGCCAGCAAAGCTGGCTGAGGAACTCTGGGAGTTGGAGTCCACAAATCTTAAAAGAGCCAAGTTTGCAGACCCCTGCCCCAGATGAGCTCCACCATGCATGCGCGCGCACCTCTCACCTCTCACCTCTCACCTCCCAGCTGATTTTCAGGTCTCTGCTGTGCTTGTCCTAGGAGACTCCACGTGGCCCATTTTGGATGCCAGGTAAGTACAGGGTTCACCTGGAGGCTCTGGGATGGCGAAAAATGGGCCTTCCGGAAGTCTGGAAAGGGGCTGTTTCTGGCCCCCAGAGGGCTGAGGGAGGCTGTTTTCGCCCTCCTGGAGGCTCCAGGAAAACCTCTGGACCCCGTAGAGCAGTGGTAGTCAACCTGGTCCCTACCGCCCACTAGTGGGCGTTCCAGCTTTCATGGTGGGCAGTAGGGGTTTTGTCCGATACTGAAGCACTTTCCTTTTTTTTTTAATTTAATTGACTTTTTAAAAAATTGTCATGGCATTATTTAAAAACATTTTTCATACTGAAGAAGAAGATAAAGTTCCTGCCGCAATTTTTCCTTTTGGGAATTATAACGGATTGTACAGGGATTGAGACTAAATTGATTCTGAATTTAATAACAGCAGCAAGACTGTTGATTGGACAATACTGGAAGAAAGAAGAGGTACCTACAATAGAAGAATGGATATTGAAAGTCATTAATGTGGCTGAGATGGCTAAAATATCAGCTTTTTAAAAAAACAATACGCAGGAAAGATATTTAATTGAATTGAAAAAATGGATTGATTATCTACAAAACAGATATCAGATTAAGAAATATCAGATTGCCTTTGAATAATTAGGAAGTATTATTTTATGTAATGGGAGGGGTTGGGAGATGAAAAGATTTGGATGAGGTTAATTGGATTAGAAGGGAAAATTTTACTCTATGTTTGGTTTATGTATAACAATACCTTGTGATTGACCCGGGAAGCCGGGGGGGGGAGGGAGGGGGGAAGGGGGTCTTCTGGGAGGGAGGGGGAAAAAAAAGGGGGGGAAATGTTTTTGTTTTTTAAAACTTTTTCAATTAAAAAAAAACACCATTTTTCATTAGGTTTTCATAAAATTCCCCGAGGCAATTTAAATTTCTGAAAATATACTATTTGTATCGCCCGTTTAGTTCACGTGATGTAAGTGAAACTAAATGGCGCTAGAGTGCGACCACAAACAAAAGAGCCTCGTCCCAGAATAGCTCGCGCATCTCCCCCCACACCACCCAGCTGTAACAGACAAGCAGAGCTGGTAGCCGGTGCCGCCCCCCCAAACCTACTTTATAAATCACCATTACTGTGGAACCGGTGGGCGGTTAGAAAATTTTACTACTAAAAGAGATACAAAAGTGGGCGGTAGGTATAAAAAGGTTGACTACCCCTGCCGTAGAGAGTGAAAAATGGGCCTACCAGAAATCTGGAAATGGGCCATTTCTGGCCTCTGGAGGCTTTAGGGAGGCCTGCTAGGTCCAAAACGGGGCTCCCGGGAAGGGGGGTGTTGCATGCACATGCACGGGGGGTGGGGAGCACAGTGGGATTGGCGGTGGGGCATTGCATTATGGGAGTGGGCACATGCGCGCGCCTCTCACCTCCCAACTGATTTTCAAGTCTCTGCTGTGCTTGTGGGAGATGTGCGCACACGCCCATGCTGCCATGCTCCTCCTAGGAGACTCCACGTGGCCCATTTTGGATGCGAGGTAAGTACAGGGTTCACCTGGAGGCTCTGGGAGGGCGAAAAACAGGCCTACCGGAAGTCTGGAAAGGGGCTGTTTCTGGCCCACAGAGGGCTGGGGGAGACCGTTTTTGCCCTCCTGGAGGCTCCAGGAAAGCCTCTGGACCCCGTAGAGCAGTGGTAGTCAACCTGGTCCCTACCGCCTACTAGTGGGCGTTCCAGCTTTCATGGTGGGCGGTAGGGGTTTTGTCCGATACTGAAGCACTTTTTTTTTTTTAATTTAATTGACTTTTTAAAAAATTGTCATGGCATTATTTAAAAACATTTTTCATACTGAAGAAGAAGATAAAGTTCCTGCCGCAATTTTTCCTTTTGGGAATTATAACGGATTGTACAGGGATTGAGACTAAATTGATTCTGAATTTAATAACAGCAGCAAGACTGTTGATTGGACAATACTGGAAGAAAGAAGAGGTACCTACAATAGAAGAATGGATATTGAAAGTCATTAATTTGGCTGAGATGGCTAAAATATCAGCTTTTTAAAAAAACAATACGCAGGAAAGATATTTAATTGAATTGAAAAAATGGATTGATTATCTACAAAACAGATATCAGATTAAGAAATATCAGATTGCCTTTGAATAATTAGGAAGTATTATTTTATGTAATGGGGAGGGGGTTGGGAGATGAAAAGATTTGGATGAGGTTAATTGGATTAGAAGGGAAAATTTTACTCTATGTTTGGTTTATGTATAACAATACCTTGTGATTGACCCGGGAAGCCGGGGGAGGAGGGGAAGGGGTCTTCTGGGAGGAGGGGAAAAAAGGGGAAATGTTTTTGTTTTTAAAACTTTTCAATTAAAAAAAACACCATTTTCATTAGGTTTTCAAAAAATTCCCCGAGACAATTTAAATTTCTGAAAATATACTATTTGTATCGCCCGCGCATAAGTTTAGTTCACGTGATGTAAGTGAAACTAAATGGCACTAGAGTGCGACCGCAAACAAAAGAGCCTCGTCCCAGAATAGCTCGCGCATCTCCCCCCACACCACCCAGCTGTAACAGACAAGCAGAGCTGGTAGCCGGTGCCGCCCCCACAAACCTACTTTATAAATCACCATTACTGTGGAACCGGTGGGCGGTTAGAAAATTTTACTACTAACAGAGATACAAAAGTGGGCAGTAGGTATAAAAAGGTTGACTACCCCTGCTGTAGAGAGTGAAAAATGGGCCTACCAGAAATCCGGAAATGGGCCATTTCTGGCCTCTGGAGGCTTTAGGGAGGCCTGCTAGGTCCAAAACGGGGCTCCCGGGAAGGGGGGTGTTGCATGCACATGCACGGGGGCTGGGGAGCACAGTGGGATTGGCGGTGGGGCATTGCATTATGGGAGTGGGCACATGCGCACATGCTATTGTGCGTGCAGATACTTTTGGCACCCAAGGAAAAAAAGATTAGCCATCACTACTATAGGTTGCCCACCCTATCAGTTTATAGGCTCCTTTATAAAATCCTATGGAGAAGCCACCAGCCAGGAAAAAAATATATATGAATGAACGTGTCTTGGAACAGTAACTCCTCTATTTAAATTCGGACCTTAAATAGTCTGACCTAAAATCACAGCGCAAAGCAGCTTCTGTTTAGGAACTCCCAAATTTTCCCCCAAACAACATTCCCTCTTTGTTATTAGCAAGCAGCGATTACATAAACATTCGTGGGCTCATGTGTCATTCTGCAACTGGAGTATATTTGCAAAGCAAGAGAGAAATTCCCCGCTAGGGAGAGATTGCAAAACACACCAGGCTGTGAAATGTATTTATAGGATAAAGGTAATGGAGATAGTGAGAATAAGGCAGGGGTGAAATGTAAAATTTGTTACATTTGCAGGGGGTTAATGTGACTGGGTGGGCGTGGCCAACTTTTTTTTTTTTACTTTTAAAAGCATTTTTTCTACATTTTTTCAGCCGAAGAGGTTGTAAAAAATGGTTTTAAAAGGCTCTGACAATCCCAGCTGAGTTGCCTGATCATTAGAGGCTTTTAAAAGCATTTCTTTTTTGCCTTTAAAAGAAACAAAAGGCTCTGACGATCAGGCAACTCAGCTGGGATCATCAGAGAAGCCTTTTAAAAGCATTTTTTTCTACAACCTCTTCAGCCAAAAAGATTGTAGAAAAAATGCTTTTAAAAGTCTCCTCTGACGATCCCAGCTGAGCCACATGATCATCAGAGGTTTTATTTTTTACTTTTAAAAGTATTTTTTCGGCCGAAGCAAAAATGCTTTTAAAAGTAAAAAAAAAAAAAAAAACCTCTGATGATCGTGTGGCTCAGCTGGGCATGGGGGGGGGAGCAGGGATTTTTGCTACCGGTTCTCCGAACCACCCACTGCCATCACTACCGGATCATGTGATCCGGTCCAAACTGGGAGCATTTTACCCCTGGAATAAGGTTATTTCTTCTTTTTTTTATTAACGTTGCAATAAAATCTGATGGATGGATTTTATTGATTACATTTCCGTGGCTTTTTAATTCCGTGATTTTCTCATTCCCTTTTATTATGTATTGGTTTATTAAATTTAGAGGCCAACCAACTTCATACGGGCCTCTGTGGCTCAGACTGCTAAGACAATCTGTTATTAACACAGCTGCCTGCAATTACTGCAGGTTCTAGTCCCACCAGGCCCAAGATTGACTCAGCCTTCCATCCTTTATAAGGTAGGTAAAATGAGGACCCAGATTGTTGGGGGCAATAAGTTGACTTTGTATATAAATATACAAATAGGATGAAGACTATTGCTAACATAGTGCAAGCCGCCCTGAGTCTTCGGAGAAGGGCGGGATATAAAGGCAAATAAAATAAATAAAATTAAATAAAATTAAATAAAATTAACATAAATAAATAAATAAATAAATAAATAAATAAATAAATAAATAAATAAATAAATAAATAATAAGACGCTGGGCTTATTGACAGCATTAAAGAAAGAACACAATTAAAAAAAAGTTTTCCATGTCCAGAAGAGGACAAATACATTCATATATAACATTTCCAGAGTTTTTTTTTTAAATAACTTTTTCAAATAGGCTGGGAGGTAGGAGACGCACACATGCAGTTCCAGACAATAGACTCAGCATTAAGAACAGTGATTATCACATTTTAAATGGAAGGTTTGCTTTTAAAAATATAGACTTTGCTTCTTTTCTCTTCTTATCCGTCAAAGAAGAATAAATGCATTTTTGGGTCAAGCCGAGCTCCTGGTTTTGAGTGTTATTCAAATTAGCAGCGTGAAGAACAGTAGGTTCAATTAATATAATTGGTGGGTGGTTTTTTAATTCTTGGTCTACATAGCTCAATTTTCTTCTGTAGTTTCTAATGACCTAATGGGTTTCTCACTCCACTTATCTAAAGGTTGTTGTTGTTAGTTGCAAAGTTGTGTCCGACCCATCATGACCCCATGGATAATGTTCCTCCAGGCCTTCCTATCCTCTACCATCCTCTGGAGTCCATTTAAGCTCACACTTACTGCTTCAATGACTCCATCCAGCCACCTCATTCTCCGTTGTCCCTTTCTTCTTTTGCCCTCAATCGTTCCCAGCATTAGGCTCTTCTCCAGTAAGTCCTTCCTTTTCATTAGGTGGCCAAAGTATTTGAGTTTCATCTTCAGGATCTGGCCTTCTAAAGAGCAATCAGGGTTGATCTCCTCTAGGACTGACTGGTTTGATCACTTGGCAGTCCAAGGGACTCTCAGGTGTCTTCTCCAGCACCAGAGTTCAAAGGCCTCAATTCTTTGACGCTCAGCCTTTCTTATTGTCCAACTTTCACAGCCATACATTGCAACTGGGAAAACTATATCCTTGACTATACGCACTTTTGTTGGCAGGGTGATGTCTCTGGTTTTTAGTTAAGCTGTCTAGATTTGCCATAGCTTTCCTCCCCAGGGGCAAGCGCCTTTTGATTTCTTGGCTGCAGTCCCGATCGGCGGTGATCTTGGAGCCCAGGAAAATAAAATCTGTCACTACCTCCATTTCTTCCCCATCTATTTGCCAGGAATTGAGAGGTACTTAGAGTAATTTTCCCCAGAAGTCAGAGTTGCCCTGACCCTCTTGGCGGTTTGCAAATCCTTAAAGAGCCGGTTTTTGCCATCAAGCCTGGAGGCCTTATGACCTTGGTAAGCCCATTTCCTGGTTGTGTCCATTAGGATGATGATTAGCATTGCAGATTGGTTGCTGGGCTGCTATTTGTGTTACTTACAAATCATTTTTTATTGTTTTCTGTTCTTTAGTGTTAGCCACGCGGAGCCATGTATTTAAGACAGGGAGCCCTCTAAATTTAAGAAATAAATAGATCTGAATGAAAATGTTCAATGTGCCAAGAATGCTTGCTTCAGAATGGTCTGTCCTTACAGTGTTCCATATCAGGGGTGAAATGCTACTGGTTCGCACTGGTTCGTGTGAATCGGTAGTAATAAAAGCTACTGGTTTGGGCGAACCGGTAGTAAAAAAAGAAAAAAAGCTACCGGTTCATCTGAACCGGTATTTCCGATGATCAGCTGTGCCACACTATTTATATTCCCTAAAAGCAGGAAATCCTGCTTCTCCCCACCCCCGCTGTTCTACTTACCTTCAAACGGCTCTTTTATCTGCATGAAGTGTGCGTTTGCTGTACACTATGCATGCGCAATGTGTGTTTGGTGTGCATTGCGCACATGCGCGCAGCATGCATTTGGCACGCACCGCACCTGCGCAGGCAGCGAACCGGTGGCAACCCATGGAGGATTTCACCAGTGGTCCATATCTGAATGCATATCTTGCAAGTCTAGTCTGAAATGTCTTGGTACTCACTAAATCAATAGTAACCAGATCAGAACCGTCTTAACTTGGTTGACATGTGATCCAAAGCAGATGTCCTTCAAGGGGGAACTCTCGATCATCTGTGGCAGATTGAGGGGTCCTTGGTGCTCTCTGAGCCTGCTTGTTTTCTTGAGCACGTTTCATTACCCTAACTAGGTAAGCCTCATCAGTGCTTGGATCGGTGTGGCAGATTGCAGGCCTGCTGTCATGGCTGCCCTGCATCTTGCATCTTGCCAGCCTGACGTTTGTGACGGCGGGACGGGGGAGAGATTGGAGTAGGAATGGTTGGGGTGGGGAGAGGATTGAAGCAGAGCCAGCCCTGACTATGAGGAGCACCAGTCAAGCACAAGGTCAGCAAAAGGAAGGCGGAGATGGGAAGGGCAGAAATGCAGGATCCAGCTCCCCAAACAATCTGAAACTTTAAATCTATCCTATCCTATCCTATCCTATCCTATCCTATCCTATCCTACCCTACCCTACCCTACCCTACCCTATCCTATCCTATCCTATCCTATCCTATTCTATTTATCTATCTCATCCATCCATCCATCCATCATCCATCCATCATCTATCTATCATCCATCCATCATCCATCATCCATCATCCATCATCCATCATCCATCATCCATCGATCCATCATCCATCTATCATCTATCATCTATCATCTATCTATCTATCTATCTATCTATCTATCTATCTATCTATCTATCTATGTTATTCTATTCTATTTATCTATCTCATCCATCCATCCATTTATCCATCCCTCATTCATCTATCTATCTATCTATCTATCTATCTATCTATCTATCTATCTATCTATCTAATTCTATTCTATTTATCTATCTCATCCATCCATCCATCTGTCATCCATCCATCTATCATCCATCATTCATCCATCTATCTATCTATCTATCTATCTATCTATCTATCTATCTATCTATCTATGTTATTCTATTCTAATTATCTCTCTCATCCATCCATCCATTTATCCCTCATCTATCTATCTATCTATTTATCTATCTATCTATCTATCTATCTATCTATCTATCTATCTATCTATCTATCTTATTCTATTCTATTTATCTATCTCATCCATCCATCCATCTATCCATCCATCCATCTGTCATCCATCCATCTATCATCCATCTATCATTCACCTATCTATCTATCTATCTATCTATCTATCTATCTATCTATCTATCTATCTATCTATCTATCTATCTCTTATTCTATTCTATTTATTTATCTCATCCATCCATCCATCCATCCATCCTCCATCCATCCACCTATCATCCATTTATCATTCATCTATCATCTATCTATCTCTCTAACTATCTATCATTCTATCTATTGTCACTACAAGTTGTCAATGATTTGGTGATACATCATCAATAATCATCACCAGATGTTGCTTTTACCAATCCAGACCTTGCCTCGTCTTCTCTGCTCTGAAAAGAAATCTAAGATAAACACTTTACATATTAGGGTTCCAAGAATCCTGGCTGCTGAACAATTTCCTCTCCATAATTCAGATTAAAACAGAAATATATATATATATAGAATCTACCCATCGAACCACAACATTACAGCATATTTGATGCAAGATACCCAAACTGTAGAAAACCTAGACTAGGTTAACTAGATTCATCCTCTCCCCTACCTGTGTGAAAAATCAACCTAAGATTTCATGTGAGTATCCCATCAGAGTACTATCACTTCTAAGTCTGTAAAAAAAAATCAGGCTTAGGTTTGTTTTTTTTATTTATTTATTTTATTTTGTCACAAGCTTATATACAAGCACATACAATGAAAGGAAACAATAGGACAGGAACGGTAGGCACTTTTGTGCTCTTATGCACGCCCCTTATAGTCCTCTTAGGAATGGGGTGAGGTCAAAGGTAGACAGTTTTTGGTTAAAGCTTTGGGGACTTTGAGAAGAGACCACAGAGTCAGGTAGTGTATTCCAAGTGTTAACAACTCTGTTACAGAAGTCATATTTTCTGCAATCAAGATTGAAGCGGTTAACATTAAGTTTGAACCTATTGTTTGCTCTTGTATTATTGCGATTGAAGCTGAAGTAGTCTTTAACAGGAAGGCCATTGCAATAGATAATTCTCTGTGTTAAACACAGGTCATGTTGGAGTTGGCGGAGTTCTAAGTTTTCTAATCCCAGGATTTCAAGTCTGGTGGTATAAGGTATTTTGTTGTTTACAGAGGAGCGGAGAACTCTTCTTGTAAAATATTTCTGGACTAGTTCAATTGTATTAATGTCAGAGATGTGGTATGGGTTCCAGACAGGTGAGCTGTATTCAAGGATAGGTCTAGCAAATGTTTTGTACGCTCTGGTTAGTAGTGTAGAGTTTTTGAAAAAGAAGCTACGCAAGATTAGGTTTACAACTCTTAGAGCCTTTTTTGCTATGTAGTTGCAGTGGGCTTTGGCACTTAGATCATTTGATATGAAAGGAGAGAAACAAACCTTCTATTACAACAAGAAAAATAATCTTTGTTTATTTACCCTTGATCGAGAGTGTGAACCAAAGCTGGATGCTGGGCATTCCAACATGCCATTAATGCAACCCCCACAATTACGATAACCAGTTCAGAGAGAGGGAAATAAAACAGGAAAGAAAATCTCTCAAGCATCCGGTTTAGCAAGCAGGAACCGTGCCTTTAACCTTTTACTACAGCTTCTGAAACTGGGTGTGACTTCCAGAAAGATTGGAGGATTTCACAGACATTCCATGCTGCTGGGGCAGAAAACTTTTCTCGCTGAGCCTGTACGGCTTGCATTCGTCAAGTGCCAGGGAAGGAGGAAATGAAACTATCTTCCCGCTTGCTGTAATATTGCAGCCACCACCTCCATTCGGACAATTTCGTTTCAGGAAGTTTCGGATAATCCAGGTTATTTAGCAAAGGTTTGAATGTGGCAGATTTTCCAAGCTGCTTTGAGATTGCAAGGCAGACCTCAATTCTAGAAGAGAAGAGAATAATAAAAGGGATAGGAATAGGAATAGGAATAAGAATAGGAATAGGAATAGGAATAGAATAGGGAATAGGAATGGAATGGAATGGAATAGAATAGAATAGAATAGAATAGAATAGAATAGAATAAAGTAAGGAATAGGAATAGGAATAGGAATAGGAATAGGAATAGGAATGAAATGAAATGGAATGGAATAGAATAGAATAAAATAGAATAAGGAATTGGAATAAGAATAAGAATAGAACAGAACAGAATAGAACAGAATAGAAAAGAATATGGAATGGAATAGAATAGAATAGAACAGAACAGAACAGAACAGAACAGAATAAGGAATAGGAATGGAATGGAATGGAATGGAATGGAATGGAATAGAATAAAATAGAATAAGGAATTGGAATAAGAATAGAATAGAATAAGGAATAGGAATAGAATGGAATGGAATGGAATAGAATAGAATAGAATAGAATAGAATAGAATAGAATAGAATAGAATAGAATAGAATAGAATAGAATAGAATAGAATAGAATAGAATAGAATAGAATAGAATAGAACTGGAAGGGACCTTGGAGGTCTTCTAGTCCAGCCCTCTGCTCAAGAATCTCACTGAACTGAGCCTTATTAGAAATTCTGCTTGACTGTTCATTTAAGGATGGTTCAGAGTGGCAACGTTGCCAAAAAAAGCGAGCTTACAACTCATCCTCCAAGTTACGACCTTCATGCCACCTCCAGGATCGCCTGATGGTAATTTGAGCCCTTGGCAAGCAGCTTGCAGCATCCTGTGGTCGCCTGATCAAGCTTCCAACCCAGCTTCTGACAAGCCGAATCAAAGGCGAAAACCAGACTCCCTTAAACCACGTAAGGCATGGTTTGCTTATTGACCATGCAATTCATTTAACAAGTCAATCATGGTGATTTTGCTTAACAGCTATGGTAAAAAAAAAAATGCTTATAAAATCCAGGCACCTGGTAACTTGGTTCATGATTGCATTGCTTAGTAACCAGAATTCCGGTCCCAAGTGTGCAGGAGGCTCATTGTTGGCTTCTTCTTCATCTGTTAAACTGGAAAAGGTTTGGCAATGGTGCAACAAAGACCATTGTCAACTTGCGAAGCATTCCTGACCTGCTCTTGAGTTGCCATAGGCAGGGGGATGGGGAATTCAGCCTCGCAGCTGCAGCGAGGGAATTCCACTTCAGTCAAAGCAAAATCAAATTCCAGCCATCTCTATGTCAAGGCCATCTCCAGGGATACCCACAGTGGCCAGAGGGAGAGACTCTACAACCCATGAAATTGCTTCGTTGGGGAATGTGACTGATGACATGCCTTGGGGAGAGGGGGGAAACAGAGTCAGAGCTGGGGCGTGAATTAAGTGAGGTCAGAGTATGCTTCACTTGGAACGTACCAACATGAAACTCCTAATAAATAACTGGATTTCTATTGAAGCTTGGATCGAGGCTCATGATTTAATTAGGGAATCGGTCGGAACCCTGACAACCATTGTTTCTGGGGTACAAAATATTTTATTGTCAAAACACCCAGACAATTTAGATCAGTGGTTCTCAACCTTTATAGTGCTGCGACCCCTTTAATACAATTCCCCACGATGTGGCGACCCCAACCGTAAAATTATTTTCGTTTTGAATTTATCACCATATTGAAGCTGTATCGGCTAGCGATCTGAACTGCTTACGATTGCCTTGAGGATGGAAGCATTAAAGTGGAGACTCCTCCCCTATTAAGTTTATCACACCTGAAGCCAGATTAGGCTAGCGATTGGGAGTGATTGCAGCTGGCTTGAGAGGGAGACATCAGAGTAAAGATTTCTCTCTTTTTTAATTCATCGTGCCTGAAGCCGAATTCGGCTAGCAATTTGAAGAGCCTGCAGCTGGCTTGTGGAGTCAACCATTGGAGCGTGATTCTTTGACTCGCAAGTATACTTTCCATATTTCCGATGGTCTCAGGCGACCCTTGGCAAATCGTCATTCGACCCCCAACGGGGTCGTGACCCATAGGTTGAGAACCGCTGATTTAGATGCTCTTGAGTTTTGAGACTAAAGCTACTTTGCCTGCCCTGGTGGTTGATCTCTATTGAAGAAGCGTGCCTTTCACGACGACCTTAAGTAGACGACCTTAAGAACACAATCCTTAGTTGTACAAACAAGAGGCATAGAATCAAAATCACGTGAAGTATGAGTACCGCTTTATAAATCCTTAGGAGACCACACCAGGAATACTGCATCCAGTTTTGATCACCACATTAGAAAAAAGAGGTTGAGACTTTGGAAAAAGTGCAAAGAAGAGCAACGTAGATGATTAAGGGCCTGGAGACTAAAACATATGAAGAACGGTTGCAGTAATTGGGTTTGGCCAGTCTAGAGAAAAGAAAGACTGGGGGCTGGGGAGGGCATGATAGCAATATTCCAGTATTTGAGAGGCTGCCACAAAGAGGAGGGGGTCAAATTATTCTCCAAAGCACCAGAAGGCAGGACAAGAAACAATGGATGGAAACTAATCAAGGAAAGAAGCAACCTGGAATTGAAGAGAAACTTCCTAACAATGAGGACAATTAACCAGTGGAAAAACTAGCTTGCCTGCAGAAATCATAGGCACTCCACCACTGGATGTGTTTAAGAAGAGTCTAGACCAGTGGTAGTCAACCTGGTCCCTACCGCCCACTAGTGGGCGTTCCAGCTTTCATGGTGGGCGGTAGGGGTTTTGTCCAATACTGAAGCACTTTCCTTTTTTTAAATTTAATTGACTTTTTAAAAAAATTTCATAGCATTATTTAAAAACATTTTAATTAGGTTTTCATAAAATTCCCCGTGACAATTAAAATTTCTGAAAGTATACTATTTGTATCGCCCACGCATAAGTTTAGATCACGTTACATAAGTGAAACTAAATGGCACTATATTTATTTATTTATTTATTTATTTTTTCGTATTTTTATACCGCCCTATCTCCCTAGGGACTCAGGGCGGTTAACAACCAAATAAAAATATACATATAAATACAGATAAAAACATCCATTAAAAAACTTATTATAACTGGCCGAATAATTAAAATGATGATAATAAAAATAGTAAAATCCCCATTAAAACCAATTCGAATTTAAAATCTAGTCCAGTCCTGCGCAAATAAATAGATGTGTCTTAAGCTCACGGCGAAAGGTTCGGAGGTCAGGAAGTTGATGAAGTCCTGGGGGAAGCTCGTTCCAGAGGGTGGGGGCCCCCACAGAGAAGGCCCTTCCCCTGGGTGTCGCCAGCCGGCACTGTTTGGCCGACGGCACCCTGAGGAGTCCCTCTCTGTGAGAGCGCACAGGTCGGTGAGAGGTATCCGGTAGCAGCAGGCGGTCCCATAAATATCCCGGCCCTATGCCTATAGTGCGACTGCAAACAAAAGACCCTCATCCCAGAATAACTCGCGCATCTCCCCCCACACCACCCAGCTGTAACAGACAAGCAGAGCTGGTATCCGGTGCCCCCCACAAACCCAATCCACGATGCACGAGAGGCATGTGCAGACAACGATACACGGCGCATTACTGTGGAACTGGTGGGCGGTTAGAAAATTTTACTACTAACAGAGATACAAAAGTGGACGGTAGGTATAAAAAGGTTGAATACCCCTGGTCTAGACAGTCACTTATCTGAAATGGTATAGGATCTCCTGCTTGAGCAGGGAGCTGGATTAGAAGGCCTCCAACGTCCCTTCCAGATCGATTCTGATTATATCTTGAATTCCTAAAATTAATAGCTAAGAGCTGACAAAATTCCCAATCTTCAGACATTCCTTTGGCCTTCCATCTTTTTTATACTGTACGCAAAACCTTGCCCAGATGCCTAGCAGCCAATATTCAGTTATAGCTTCTTCTTCCAATCTTCTAAATCGACGTAGGAGGTGAAGGACCAGGGGTGAAATCCAGCAGGTTCTGACAGGTTCTGGAGAACCGGTAGCGGAAATTTTGAGGAGTTTGAAGAACTGGCAAATACCACCTCTGGCCGGTCCCAGAGTAGGGTGGGAATGGAGATTCTGCAGTATCCTTCCTCTGCCACACCCACCTCAATGGAAGGCAGGAAGGACGTATGAATTAATATTTAGTTGAGGAAGAGGGTTGGATGAAGGTGAATACAGTGAAACGTCATCCAGATCTATTGTAATATGGTTTCTTTGGAGAACTTAACTTGCTCCTGAAGTGGTTGGACAACACCTGAAGAATCAGATCTTCCATCTGAAGATCTGTTCAAACCAGCAGTGACCAGGTATTGTCAGAAGCCAGGGCTGAAGTTTATCAGCTATGATGGAATCCCAAGCTAATACTCTCCCTTGAGAAAGCAGGGAACCATAATCATGGCTTGGCATATCCTGAATGTGTTTTAGATAACGACAACAAATGCGTTCTCTTTGTAGAGCTGTCTTTCAAGAGATCTGCACGTTTCAGCCGGATCAACCTGCCCTTGTGAGGACAAGGTTGAAAACCTGATCTGGAGGACTAGTCAGTTTCTCAGCATTGTTCCCAGCGCTGGAGTTGACCCGTGTCCCAAATGGTTCTCCTGCCTCTGTAAGAACCTGAACCTTGATGTTAGTTTTGGAGGCCTGGTTTCTGAGTCACTTAATAGGGAGGATCGGATTTTCAGATACAAAAGACATTCTTAAGATATGAACGTACTCCCTTATATTTGGTCATGTGTTCTTTTTCAGTTCTCAGATCAAAGCTAAGCCCTCTTCTATTCTGCAAGTTTTCAGAATAATCCTGAGATTTTCTGGAAGTCTTAACTTCCAAGGACTAACCAAGTCCAGTCTTGCTTACGTTTGGCCAGGGGTAAAATGCTCCCAGTTTGGATTGGATCACCCGATCCGGTAGCGATGGCAGTGGGTGGTTCGGAGAACTGGCAGCAAAAATCCCTGCTCCCCCCCACATGCCCAGCTGAGCTGCGTGATCATCAGAGGTTTTTTTTTTTAACTTTTAAAAGCATTTTTTCTTTGGCTGAAAAAAATGCTTTTAAAAGTAAAAAAAAGCCTCTGGTGATTGTGTGACTCAGCTGGGATCGTTAGAGCCTTTAAAAAGCATTTTTTCTACAACCTCTTTGGCTGAAGAGGTTGTAGAAAATCTTTAAAACTCCTCTAATGATCAGCAGAGTGCCCTGATCGTCAGAGGCTTTTTTTTTCTTTTAAAGGCAAAAAAAATGCTTTTAAAAGAAAAGAAAAGCTTCTAACGATCAGGCAACTCAGCTGGGATTGTCAGAGGAGCCTTTTAAAAGCATTTTTTCTAGAACCTCTTCAGCCAAAGAGGTTGTAGAAAAAATGCTTTTAAAAGTAAAAAAAAAATGTTGGCCATGCCCACCCAGTCACATTATCTGCCCCCACCCCAGCCACACCCACAGAAACGGTAGTAACAAATTTTACATTTCACCACTGTGTTTGGCTACATGTTATACATGCCTGCTATTGAAATGTTATCTTCTGGGCACCGCAGTTACAGAAGGACAAGGACATTTTAGGGCAAGTTCAGGGGGTAATTCCTAAGGAGTTTAAAGATCTGGAAACCAAAATGAATGAAGAATGGTAAAAGCATCTAAAGAAGAAAGAAAGAGGAGATATGATAGCAGTTTTCAAGCATATGATGGATTGTCACATAGAACAGGGGTCTCCAACCTTGGCAACTTTAATACTTGTGGACTTCAACTCCCAGAGTTCCTCAGCCAGCAAAGTTGAAGTCCACAAGTCTTAAAGCACCCAAGACCCAAGAAGGTAGTAGAAACTCAGTCAGTGTAAAAACAAACAAACTTTATTAGAACAGCTGAGAATTGACTCATTCTCAGCGTAGTCTAACTAAATTAAAGCAAATTCCTCCCAATACAATTCCTCAGTCCTATCACCAAACTTGGTCCATTAGGAAAACTGCCAAAGGCCTTTCTTGGCAAAAGTTCAGAAGATGAAATAAATGCAACAAGACAAAGCTATCAACGTTGTTTTCCGGCAAAGCCCAAATGCCATTGCTGGTCTTTTAAGACTTTGGGAGGGCCCAATCATCCCTTGACCCTACTCTCGACTCATCCTCTTTGCTTTAGCTGCTCTTGCCTTCTGGCAGCTCTTCTCATTCGTGCAGTAGGAAGAGGCTCCTCCTGTTCCTCTGCCTCAACTACTGTCAGCCTCTGGAGGCTCTGGAGTCTGCACATCACTCCCCGATGGCCCTGGCCCCACCTCTGCCTCCGACGCAGAGCCCTCATCTGGGCCTTCCTGAACCTCCAGGACTGGCCCATGTTCTTCCTCAGCCTCATTGCTGTCTGACTCCATTGCCAGCTCCGCAGGCTGCTGGTAGACCACAAGATACGTGCCAAGGAATGGGTGGGAGGGGAGAGGCCAGACGAGGCACCCCTTGACATGAGTGATAAATTTGTTGCCATGTCCACCCAGTCACATGACCACCAAGCCGCGCCCACCAAGCCACACCCACAGAAGTGGTAGGAAATTTTTTTAGATTTTACCACTGATATATAGGGTTATTGTGTGCTAAAGCTAGAGCAGTGTAGTGGCTTAATGGGGAAGATGCTCGCCTCCCACTAAGAAGAAGGTCGAGAGTTCAATCCGGTCACAAAGAGAAAAATATCTGCTGCAAACTCTACCTAGTGTCAGGAAGGGCATCCGGCCAGTATATGCTCAGCTCCATCCAGTCGCCCTGACTCTACCCCGAATTAAGGGATTACAGGGTCATAAAAAGGAGGTTTATTGTATGCTAAAGAGCTCTACAAGAATCTGAACTGGGCTGGACTTAAATCTCTTGTGGATCTGAAGAGACTCAAGAATGATGACGCACTTGATTCCTCCATCAGACTCAACCCAGGCATCTCTTACATCCAGAGAACTGAATCTTCACTTTGCGTCACATCTACACAATCAATTTTGCACCGCTTTGTGGAAAACTGCAGAGAAGAGTAACTAAGATTATTAAAGGCTTGGAAACACAGAGATATGAAAGACAGTTGCAGGAATTGGGTATGGTCAATCTAGAGAAAAGAAGGATGAGGTGGGGGACATGATAGCAGTCTTCCAGTATTTGAGGGGCTGCCACAAAGAAGGGGAGGAGGTCAACCTATTCTCCAAAGCACCTGAAGGCAGGACAAGAAACAATGGATGGAAACTCATCAAGAAGAGAAGCAACCTGGAATTCAGGAGAACAGTGAAAACCATCACCCAATGGAACAGCTCGTCTTCAGAAGTTGTGGGTGCTTCATCACTGGAAGTTTTTAAGAAGAGACTGGACAGCCACCTATATGAAATGATATAGGGCAGTGAAGGCAAACCTTTTAGACACTGAGTGCCCAAACTGTGTGTGTGCATGCCCAAACTGAAAGGTGCATGCACAGACATGTGCAAACATGTGCAGACATGCACGCCAGAGGTGGGTTTCAGCAGGTTCTGACCAGTTCTGGAGGACCAGTAGGGGAAATTTTGAGTAGTTCGGAGAACTGGTAGTAAAAATTCTGGCTGGCCCTGCCCCCCAAGTTCCAGCTGATCGGGACGAAATGGGGATTTTACAGTATCCTTCCTCTGCCATGCCCACCAAACCATGCCCACCAAGACACGCCCACAGAACCGGTAGTAAAATTTTTTGAAACCCACTACTGATGCACGCATGCGCAGCAGAGCCCTGAAGGCCAGCTGGCTGGCAGGAGGTGGGGCATCCCAACACCAGAAGCGCAACAAGAGGTAAGATCTTTTTCTTTTGTGAGCTTCTGCTTCGTCATTTGCAGGGAAACAGAAGCTCACGAAAGAAACGCTACGGAGAACTGAGCTGGGGCCACGGCGCGCATGCCAGCAGAGAGGACTCTGCATGCCACCTCTGGCCATAGGTTCACCCTCACAGATCTAGGGACTCCTTCCTGAACAGGAGGTTGGACTAGAAGGCCTCCGAGGTCCCTTCCAGCTATTTTCTGATTGATGGTGGTCTTCCAGATGTCTTGGATCCCAACGCTCATAAATCGCCGCATGAAAAATTGCAAACAAGAAGGATTTCTTTGGTGAGGAGCAGAGGTGGCTTTCAGCAGGTTCTGACCAGTTCTGGAGAAGCGGTAGTGGAAATTTTGAGTAGTTCAGAGAACCGGTAGTAAAAATTCTGACTGGCCCCACCCCCCATTTATTCTCTGCCTCCCGAGTGATCGGGAGGAAATGGGAATTTTGCAGTAACCTTCCCCTGGACTGGGGAGAGAATGCAGATTTTACAGTAGCATCCCCTTGCCATACCCACCAAGCCACGGCCACAGAACCGGTAGCAAAAAAATTTGAAACCCACCCCCACCACTGGTCAAGAGGGAACAAAAGTCAAAGAAGAACGAAGTAGAAAGAAATGCAATTTAGCCCAAACGAAACTGATTTAAACAGACCTTTGCTGCCCTCCTATGGTCGCTCACTCGTGGTCCATCACTCCAAAAAGAAGATCTGAAACCAGGAGTCTTGGAACTCGGTTTGTCATGCATGGGGAATGTGCCATTCATCTCTGCTTGATCGCCCAGCTGAAACGGATGAAAAGTCTTTCCGTTGTAGCTTGTGAAAAACTGCTGGTGTCGAGATGAAATCTAACATTTCACTGCGATCGTTAGCAATCACAGATTTGAACAATGGGCCCTAGCTAGCAAAGTGAAATTCAATGTAGAGAAAAGTAAACTTAAGCAAGAAACACCGAAAGTACACATCAATGGTGAAATCTAAATTTATTTCCTACCGGTTCTGTGGGTGTGGCTTGGTGGGTGTGGTTTGGTGGGCGTGGGGTCATGTGACTGGGTGGGCATGTAACCATATGACTGGGGAATCAAAAGATGACCTCCAGGTCCCTTCCAGCCCTGGATTATCCTCTGAAGCTGCGTCTAGTGCCAGGTTTGTAGTCCTTCCTTTCTCTCCTTTTTCCTCCTCCCTCCCTCCCTCCTTTCTTTCTTTCTTTCTTTCTTTCTTTCTTTCTTTCTTTCTTTCTTTCTCTTTCTCTCTCTCTCTCTCTCTCTCTCAAACAACCCCACCCCCATGTTTTGCCTAGCAGGCTTCAGCTTTTTTACCTTTTAAAAAATGCTTTTAAAAGTAAAAAAAAAAAGAAAGCCTCTGACGATCAGGCACCTCAGCTGGGATCGTCAGAGCCTTGTTTTAACCTTTTAAAAGCATTTTTTACAACCTCTTCGGCTGAAGAGGTTGATAAAAAAATGCTTTTAAAAGTAAAAAAAAGAGGCTCTGACGATCGCGTGGCTCAACTGGGCATCGGGGGGCAGGGCGGCAGGGATTTTTGCTTCTGGTTCTCTGAACCATCCGCCACCATTGCTACCTGATCGGCCAATCCGGTCCGAACTGGGAGCATTTCATTCCTGGTATACATATAGACTGGGTGAAACCAGATTTAATAGCAGTAATTCTGAGTGGGATCTTGGAGTCCTAGTGGACAACCAATGAAATATGAGCCAGACGTGTGAGGTGACAGCTAAAAAAGCCAATGCAATCCTAAATTGAGGGAGGTACTAATACCGCTCTATAAAGCCTTATTATGGCTACACCTAGAATACTACATCCAGTTTTGGTCACCACACTATAAAAAAGAGGTTGAGACTCTAGAAAGAGTGCAGAGAAGAGCAACCAAGAGGATTAGGGAACTGGAGGCTAAAACATGACGAACTGGGCATGGCTAGTCTAGTGAAGAGAAGAACCAGGGGAGACAGGAGAGCAGTCTTCCAATATTTGAGGGGCTGCCACAGAGAGGAAGGGGTCAAGCTGTTCTCCAAAGCACCTGAAGGCCAGCCAAGGAACAATGGATGGAAATGGATCAAGGAGAGATTCAAACTAGAAATAAAGAGAAATTTTCTGACAGTGAGAACAATCAACCAAAGGAACAGAAGTTGCCTTCAGAAGTTGTGGGAGCCTCATCACTGGAGGCTTTTAAGAAGAGACTGGACAGCCACTTGTCAGAAATGGTATGGGGTCTCCTGCTTGAACAGGGGGTTGGACTAGATCAGCGGTCACCAACTGGTGGTCCGCAGAAAAATTATTTGCATTTTTTATATTGCACTAAATCAGGGGTCCTCAAATTACAGCCCCTGGGCCGCATACGTGCAATGAACATTTGTGTTGCTGCAGAGAGTCTCCCCCTTTGGGGTCTTTTTATGTGGGTCAGAGGGGGGCAGAAATTCCAACTTGGGGTCTGCTTCAGTCCTGGTGTGGGGCTTTGGACAAAGGCTGGAGGGAAACGCCGCTGGTAGCGAAGAGTCAGAGGGCCTTGTTCCAGTGGGACTACATCATGGCCTGGAACTGGCTGACCATCTCAGCCCGCTTAACTGCCAGGCGCAGTACCTGGCCTTGCACTCCCGCAGATCTTCCCTCTGTTTGGAAAGCCTATGCTTGTAGTCGTCAGTGAGGTGCTTCTGCTAAGCCGCCTCCTCAGTCAGATCCAATTTGAAATGAGCCAGCTGTTTTGCCAACTCTTTCTCATGGTGGCTGCTTAGCTCCAGCAACTGCTTCCCGTTGGGGCCCTAAAGAGCCCGGGCAGGCAGGCGAGAAGTAACGAGTAGAAGCTGGCAAGGTGCCTCTCGACGTGAATGACATTGAGTTGGCCATGCCCATCCAGTCACATGACCCTTACCAGTCCACCCAGCTGGTTATTAGGCAGATCATATTAGTGGTCCACGGGATTTAAAATTATGAATTTAGTGGTCTCTGAGGTCCAAAAGCTTGGTGACCCCTAGACTAGATGACCTACAAGGTCCCTTTCAACTCTCTTATTCTAAGTCACCATGAGAACTGGCGTTTGAAGCAGTTCACCAACAGAGGGAGCGTTTTCTTTATGCTGTGATAAATTAGTATTTTTCCTTAAAATGGAGAAATCTTTCATCCGGTGTGATTAATTGCAGCCCAGCGATGGCAAGAATAGAGTAAAATGTTTCAGACAGAGGGAAGGCAGAAAATGTGCATGATTCTGCTAGGCCGTTCACATATTTTGAAATATCTGTAACTAAGCAAAGCAGCTCTTGAATGAATTTGGGGGCGCTTCAAAATGAATGCAACCTCCACGGGGGAGCGCACAAATAAGATTGGCTTTCTACAGTTTTGTGTTTTCCAGATGTCCTGGATCCCAACTCTCATAAAATCCCAGCATGAAAAATTGCAGACCAGAAGAATTTTATTTGATTTTATCTCTTATTCTGGCACAGACCGTTCGTCCTTATCTTCTCCTTGCAAATGTGGTCTGAAGTATACCCAATATTCCTTTTAGTTTAAAAGGCAATCACCGGGAGAATTTAATGGGGAATTTAACTGCCAATGTACTTCGGTCCAATCTGTTCATTTGTAAATGGAAAAGTTCAAAAAAACAAAAACAGAACCAGAGATCTTGCTTGCATTTCTAGAAGTTGTGGGTTTTTGTAACCGACAGTATCTCTAACAGAAAACTGAATGTTGATTCTGGAAATTCTGGGCACTTAGATATCAAAGTGGACCCCAAGCCTTCTCCATTAATTAAAACGTAAATTCTCTTTCCTTGCTGTGGTTAAAATTACTGAGATAAAAACGAAGTAAGATAACTAAATCCAATAGATATTCACAATACCCCTCCATATCTTTCTTTTTTAAAATAACTTTTATTACACATTTTTCAAAAAAAAAAAAAAAAAGAATTTTTAAACAATACTTCCTTTCCAGCAATTTTGCAATGGTTAATCATTTCTTACTTGTCCATTTTTTCTCCCTTAATTCAACGTATCCTTTATATAAACAAGTCTAATATTAATTTATTTACATACATACATATAAATAACAGTGTACCCAATTTCATTTCTACAAACTACATTTATTCTGCTTCCTCTTATATCTTCCTCCATACTTTCTATCCTGGCCTCCGCCATATTTAGATACCACTCTACACGTTCCCTGTTGTTAAGTAAAAAAAAATTCAGTCATTAAACGAATCTGGTTTCCCTGAATTGACTTTGAGCTGAGAAATGGTGATCATATCACCCTATTTAGGTGAAGGAAGGAAGGAAATGGTTCTTCCTGTAGGAAGCACAGTAGTGGCCAAAATTGTGGAAACCTTCTGGGAAAAGTGTATTTTCTAAAACTAGCTAATAACACCACTTTTTAACATAACATAACATAACATCAGAGTTGGAAGGGACCTTGGAGGCCTTCTAGTCCAACCCCCTGCCCAGGCAGAAAACCCTACACCATCTCAGTCAGATGGTTATCCAACATTTTCTTAAAAATTTCCAGTGTTGGAGCATTCACAACTTCTGAAGGCAAGTCGTTCCACTTATTAATTGTTCTAACTGTCAGGAAATTTCTCCTTAGTTCTAAGTTGCTTCTTTCTTTGATCAGTTTCCACCCATTGCTTCTTGTTCTACCCTCAGGTGCTTTGGTGAACAGCCTGACTCCCTCTTCTTTGTGGCAGCCCCTGAGATATTGGAACACAGCTATCATGTCTCCCCTAGTCCTTCTTTTTGTTAAACTAGACATGCCCAGTTCCTGCAACCGTTCTTCATATGTTTTATCCTCCAGTCCCCAATCATCTTTGTTGCTCTTCTCTGCACTCTTTCTAGAGTCTCAACATCTTTTTACATCGTGGCGACCAAAACTGGATGCAATATTCCAAGTGTGGCCTTACCAAGGCATTATAAAGTGGTACTAACACTTCACGTGATCTTGATTCTATCCTCTGTTTATGCAGCCCAGAACTGTGTTGGCTTTTTAACAGCTGCTGCACACTGCTGGCTCATATCTAAATGGTTATCCACTAGGACTCCAAGATCCCTCTCACAGGTACTACTATTGAGCAAGGTACCACATATACAGTACTGGTGCATTTTGTTTTTGGCCTAAATGTAGAACCTTACTTTTTCACTGTTGAATTTCATTTTGTTAGATAGCGCCCAATGTTCAAGTCTGTCAAGATCTTTCTGTAACTTGAGCCTATCTTCTGGAGTGTTGGCTATTCCTGCCAGCTTGGTGTCATCTGCAAATTTGATGAGTTCCCCATCTATCCCCTCGTCCAAGTCATTGATGAAGATGTTGAAGAGTACTGGGCCTAAAACAGAGCCTTGGGGTACTCCACTGCATACTTCCCTCCATGTGGATGTAGTTCCGTTGAGGACTACACGTTGAGTGCGGTTGGTCAGCCAGTTACGAATCCATCTGGTGGTGGTGCTGTCTAACCCACATTTTTCTACTTTATTTAGTAGTAGGTTATGGTCTACTTTATCAAATGCTTTACTGAAGTCCAAGTAAATTATATCAACAGCATTCCTCTGGTCTACTAATTTTGTCATTTCTTCTTCTTCTTTTTTTTTGGGGGGGGGGAATAGTATCATAAAATTATATAATCAATGAAAACTAATTTAATCAAGAATGTAGTGCAATAACTTTTATGAAGGATTTGCTATTAGAATAGCGGTTACAGTATAAAGAAGAAAAGTGAAACACGTAGAAAAAAATGAGATATACAAAAATGATCACCATAGAAAAAACGAGATATACAAAAATTATCACCATGTGGAGTGAACCAAGTCTTTTAGTTCTGCAGCTGTTATAATGTGAAACTAAGATGGAATGATTGCTTCTATTAACTGGGTTTTATTGCTGGGTCACTTCTGACTAACAAGTTTCTTTAGTCGGCTCCATAGATTTTCAATTGGGTGAAGGTCTGGGCCATTCTCAAGCTATTCCCAAAGGTTTCCACAATTTTGGTCATTACTATAGAGAAAAATTTAAGAATCTCAGTGTTCCAATAAGGGAAATCAGAACAAAAAGAAGAATGTGGTTGACCCTTCCTTGCTTGTACAAACAAAGCTATAAAGTTGTTTTCACCAACACTTTTGAGGCTAGGAAAGAATTTCAATCGACTATCCAACTCGGTGTTCTCAAAACCAATCTAAACTCTCTGAAATATGTCTACGACCGTAATGGAGCCCAAAATTTCCATTGCTAAGGAAGACAGCTCTTCAGTAAATTTTTCCTCATTGTACAACCTTTCCGGACATCGTTGTTAAATGAATTGCTGCAGTTGTTGGGTTAAAAAAATTTGGACGTTAAAGAAATCCGCTTTGCCCCATTGACTTTGAGCTGAGAAATAGTGACCGCATCACCCTGGGATACTGCAAATATCATAAATGCATGTCAGTTGCCATGTCAGGCCAGGAACCCTTATGTGCTATGCTCCCAAATTCTGATCACATGACCATGGGGATGCTGCAGTGGTCGTAAGTGTGAAACTGGTCATAAGTCACTTTTTTCAGTGCCCTTGTAATTTTGAGCAGTAACTAAACAAATGGTTGTAAGTTCAGGACTACTGTAGTGTAAAATAGGGTCTCTTGTGGTGCCTATGAAATCAGCATATATATATTTGAAGCCTAACAAGAAATAGGCTCTTGTCCCATCTTCCACAGGTCTGCTTCTCAATATTAAGGCAAGGAACTGCAAAAGTGGATCTTGAGCATTTAACCTGTGCGCTCCAAAGGGCATCCTGAGAATTTCAAATTTTATGACACTACCCGTGTTTTCCCAAAAATAAGACCATGTCAACTTGCCTTCCATTGAGGACCTGTATACTGCACGAATCAAGAAGAGAGCCGTGAAAATATTTGCAGATCCCTCGCATCCTGGACATAAACTGTTTCAACTCCTACCCTCAAAACGACGCTATAGAGCACTGCACACCAGAACAACTAGACACAAGAACAGTTTTTTCCCGAAGGCCATCACTCTGCTAAACAAATAATTCCCTCAACACTGTCAGACTATTTACTGAATCTGCACTACTATCAATCGTTTCATAGTTCCCATCACCAATGTCTTTCCACTTATGACTGTATGACTATAACTTGTTGCTGGCAATCCTTATGATTTATATTGATATATTGATCATCAATTGTGTTGTAAATGTTGTACCTTGATGAACGTATCTTTTCTTTTATGTACACTGAGAGCATATGCACCAAGACAAATTCCTTGTGTGTCCAATCACACTTGGCCAATAAAAAATTCTATTCTATTCTATTCTATTAATTTCTGCTCCAAAAGATGCATTAGGGCTTATTTTCCAATTATTTTTAGAGAAATACGGTACTAAATGCATCTGTCTGGTTGATGATCTTAACTCCGGCTTATTTTTGGGGTAGGGTTTAAATTACAAGCATCCTGAAAAATCATGCTAGGGCTTATTTTCCAGTTAGGTCTTATTTTCAGGGAAATACGGTCCTAAATGCATCTGGTTGATGATCTTAACTGGGGCTTATTTTTGGGGTAGGGCTTAAATTACAAGCATCCTGAAAAATCATGCTAGGACTTATTTTCTGGTTGGGTTTTATTTTCGGGGAAACAGGGTGTTAAGAGTAGATCCGTTGCTTTTGCTTCAGATATTGCTGGGATATAATAGAACAACAGAGTTGGAAGGGACCTTGGAGATCCTAAACTATTCTGGACAAATGGCTGTCCAATCCATTCTTAAAAACCTCCAGTGATTGAGCACCCACAATTTCTGGAGGTGAGACGTTTCATTAATTAATTGTTCTCATTGTTAGGAAATAGAGCACACTGTTATGCTTCAGATGCTGGGACCTTCCCTACAGTGCTCCTGTGGTCTTTACATCACACACCTGAATTTCTTTGTACTTTCCACACATTGTATTGAATGTGAGCTTCTGAACCCAATCCATGCTGAGTGGGCGGAGCCTTTGCTGAATTGATCTCCTTAAACATTGTTGGATAGATTGTCCTGGAATAACACAGATACAATCTCTGGTTACTTGAAGCAGGGAGTAGGAAGAGGTTAATTTTTCTTTTTGGTGAAAATGGACATGAATCTGCCAAGTCTCGGGAAGGCCTTCCTGCCTTCCCAGCAGTTCAAAGCCAAGATGAGATATATTGTATATCCTTCTTTTAATCTGCAGGCACTGGAAAGCATGATAGGGACTCAACCCATAGCAATACATAACGTGAGTCGGCCAAGACTTTTTATGAAGTGTGAATCCACTAGACAGTTTCTGTTCATAAAATTCTTGCAAAGTTAACTGAAACCAGCTGAGCAGCCCCTCCGTTAGAAGAGAAACGGTGCAGTTCTAGGGAAAGCCTACAGAGGGTGCATTTAGGAATTTGATGGAGGAAAAAAAAAGCAGGATCTTTGGCAGTCCCTGGATTCTCTAACGGCAACCATAAAGTAGAACAAAAGTCTTCATTTAAGCATAGATGGTTGTACTTTCTGCGTTGCAAACCTGGAGTGAGTTTCAATTTCTGGGATCCGAGGATCCCAGATTTATTTTGCAGGTTTAATATTGTATTGTTTTCCTTGTCTTTCCTTGGGTCCAACTTTTCTTCCCATATCTCTGCTTCTTCCATGTATTCCCTACATCTTCCACGTATTTCCTGCATCAGATTCCGTTGAGGTTCCTTCTTTGATTGAACGTTCTCTAGAAGGGCACTAGATGTGGTGACAGTGGCCAACAAACTGAAAAGCAAATGTCACATTCTATTATCTTCCAAAATTTACCTTTTTTTTTTTTTGCATCTTCTTCCCACCTCTCAAGCGTGAGTTGTTTTTTTCTGTTAAATAGGCCATTACAATCCAGCCTTTCAAGACAGAATAAGGCAACGGTGCAGCCAACGCACCATTATTTTAATTTTTGTCATTCACATTTCATTCTGTCCCTCCTTTTTCATCCTTTCTGATCGATCCGGAGCTCTGTGTTGTGGTCCGCCTGCAGCCTGTGGAGCTGGCAGTGGAGTCGAACAGTGAGGAGGCTAAGGAGGACAATGGGTCAGTTCTGGAGTTAGGGGAAGGCCCAGATGAGGGCTTTATGTCGGAGGCAGAAATGGGGCCAGGGTCAACTGGGAGTGATGTGCAGACTCCAGAGCCTCCAGAGGCGGACAGCAGAGAAGCAGAGGAACAGGAGGAGCCTGTTCCAAATGCACACATGCGAAGAGCTGCCAGAAGACAAGAGCAGCTAAAGCAAAAAGGACGACTTGGGAGTAAGGCCAGAAGATGATTGGTCCCTCCCATAAGGCTTAAAAGAGCAGCAACGGCTCTTGGGTTCTTTGTAGGAAAGTAATGTTACTACAATTGTTTCTGGTCAGTGTCTCTTGTTTCTGAACTTCGTGGGGTTCTTGCCAAGAAAAGCCTTTGGCAGGGTGCCAAAGAAGACAAAGGTTTGTGATAAGGCCGAAGGACTTTTTCTGAAGGACTTTGTTTTGGACTTAATTTGGACTAAGCTGAGAATGAAGTAATTCTCAGCTGTTCTAATAAAATATGTTTGTTTAGGACTGATTGTGTCTGGTAATAACTACTTGGCCCTAGGTCACAACACACTGTTTTTGGCTGAAGATGCGTTCCAGCAGGCATCTGAAAGAGAAATGGAGGCCAGGGCAATGCATGTGAGTGACAGCAAACAGCCACAGAAGAAGCAGCCACAGAAGAAGGCGAGGCAGGTGTCGGGGTGTGTGAGACCTGGTAAGTAGGGCAGCTCCACCCTCCCCCAACCCCAACCCCACCCTAGCTTATTTTTTAACTGTGTGCCTCACCTCACCCCTGCACCCCAGGGTGGGCGGGGTCTTGATTGGGGCTAATTTTGTGGATGGGGCTTAATTTGATCGCATGCACTCAAAAACATGATAGCGCTTCTTTTCAAAGTAGGTCATCTTTTTGGACAAACATGGTTAGAAGCAGCAACGGCTTTCTTGAAGTCATGTACATCACCCGTTCTGCTAAGCCACCCCACTGCGGTAATAGATGTTATTGTCCTTAATTGTCCAGAATTTCAGGCAGGGGTGAAATCTACTTACCTTCCCTACCAGTTCAGAAGTGTACACGCCCCTTGCGTGTGTCATGTGCATGCGCCGACCCTCTGTGCATGCACAAACCTTTCTGTACGTGCACAGAGGGTAATAAACAGGTTACTTCCTGATTAAAACCAGGAAGTAACAACAACCAGGTGGGTGGGTGGAGCCTCGAACTGCAATTGCTACCGGTTCTCTGAACCACCGGCCGTCATCGCTACCAGTTTGGCCGAACCGGGCTGAACCGGGAGCATTTCATCCCTGATTTCAGGGCTGACAAGAAATACAAAGCTGACAGGCGTGGTGGCCCTCAAAGAGCCCAGTGTTTATTGCCGGCCCTGTACTTCATTGTGTCTTGCAATAGGGTGACACAAGATTTATTGGAAATTTTGAAGAAACAAGGCAGTCCTTCACTCCAGGAAAAATGTGCTTTTCATGGTTTCATT